>NC_044555.1:107541553-108243719 GCF_007565055.1 Rhinopithecus roxellana | reverse complement strand
CAGTCATGCTCCTTGGCATATATCCAAATGAGTTGAAAAGCTCATGTCCACATAAAGTTCTGCACTAGCATATTTATAGCCACTTTATTCATAATTGCCAAAACTTACAAGTAATAAGATGCCTTTCAATGGTTGAATGGATAAATAAACTGTGGTATATCCATAAAATAAATAATTATTCAGGGACAAAAAGAGCTAACAAGCCACAAAAAGACATGGAGGAAACTTAAATGGATATTACGAAAGGAAATAAGTCAACCTGAAAAGCAAACATACTATATTATTTCAACTACATGATATTCAGAAAACAGCAAGACTATAGAGAGAGTAAAAAGAACAGCTGTTACCAGGCATTTGCAGGGAGGGAAGGAGGAAGGAATAAATAGGTGGAACAGAGGAGACTTTTAGGATAGTGAAACTATTCTGTATGATACTGTAATGGTGAATACATGATGTCTCATACATTTATCAAAACCTATTAAATATATAACTCAAAGAGTAAACCCTAATGTAACATATGGACTTTAGTTAATAATAATTTATCAATATTGTCTCATCAGTTTTGACATATGTACCTCACTAATGCAAGCTGTTAATAACAGGTAAAATTGGGGAAGACAGTAATTGAGAGGCATAGGTAGAAATTAAATATGTAAATAATATAATCTAGTCTAAGAATCCAGAAGAATTTCCCAAAAAGCAAAAAGGTAAAAACTATCAAGATAGTATATTATGAAAAGAACACCAGTAGAAGAATCAGCAAGTATGAAATATTGAAAGAGAGAAATACTGCATATTCCATAACAAAGGAAGATGCTTACGGTATAATGAATAAGAGAATTCTTGAGGAATTTTGAACAAGAAATGAAACTGGAGAGGTAGGCAGTGTTTTGAAAGCTGAAGTATTTGTAAGCAACGTTCAGGATTTCACAGTTTATCCTAAGCGTAATGGGAAAGAATGGAAAAGATCTATATATAAGGGTGGCATAAGTGTATTTTCCTTTTAACAAGCTAACTCTAACTCCAGTATGGAAATGAATTGGAAGGGAGCAAAACTGGACACAGTCAAACAAGTTAGAAAGTTAGTGAGCTAAGGCAAAATTATCTTGCACTTGGAATAAATTCTACTCTATGTGACCGTATCATTTGCAGCTCTAAATTATCATGGTGACTCAGGGACATGAAAATCCTTTAGCTCTGTTTCATAAAATGTTTGATTTTCTTATTTGTGTACACGTCTTGGTAAGCTTGTGGATCCTTTCTCTTCAAATATGCTCTATAACCATTAGAGTGTGTGTTAACATTTTTCTGTCAATCACATCACTGATACGGAAACACACAAAGACGTTAATAAATACAAATAAATTCTCATTAAGCAAAAAATCATATGTGTTATATTATTCAACTACAGGGCGATAAAAATGTGAAAGTAGGGGTATTATTTTAAAATTTAAAAATGAATGGAACTATGACAGGGTAGTCTGTTATTATACTAATCTCTGTTTTATATTTGTAGCTGTTAAAAAAGTAAAAGAAAGAATTCTTGTTCTGTAGATTTTTCCTTCCTCTATTTTAAGAAGCTACTAAGACCTTGGCTCCCTTTTTCTTACACAAGTTTGATGTATCCAAAATACAAGTCACTTAAAGACAATATAGATTATAGATTTTTTTTCTTTTTTTTTTTTTTTGAAACAGAGTCTTGCTCTGTCGCCCAGGCTGGAGTGCAGTGACGCGATCTCGGCTCTCGGCTCACTGCAACTTCTGCCTCCTGGGTTCAAGTGATTCTCCTGCCTCAGCCTCCCGAGTAGCTGGGCACGTGCCACCACGCCTGGCTAAATTTTTGTATTTTTAGTAGAGACGGGGTTTCACTGTGTTAGCCAGGATGGTCTCGGTCTCCTGACGTTGTGATCTACCCACCTCGGCCTCCCAAAGTGCTGGGATTACAGGCATGAGCCACTTCACCCAGCCTATAGATTTTCTAAATATTCTTTAGGAAGAGGTAGTAGGGAGAGTGAGAAAGAGAAGAAAGAAGAAAGGAGAAGGAGAAGGAGGGAAGCAGGAAGAGGGAAGAAGGAAGAAGGAAGAATGAAAAGAGGAACAGGAAGAGGAGGAGGAAGAAAGAAGGAGGAGGAAGGAGGAGGAAGAAGGAGGAGGAAAAGGAGGAAGAAGGAGGAAGAAGTAGTAGTATCAGGGGACAGGGAGAGGAAGAGGAGGTGGAAGAGGAGGAGAAAGAAAAAGAGAGAGAGAGAGAGAGAGAGAGAGAGAGAGAGAGAGAGAGAGAGAGAGAGAGAAAGCCTGAAAAAAAGACATGATAAGCACTAGAGAGAGTGAAGACTTTCCTAGACTCAGGAGGACTGGGAAGTTTGTGGTTTTATGAATCATTGTCTACTATGAAGATTGCAAGATATCTAAAGCAATGGTTTTTAGACTTGGAAGAGGATCCTGTTTTAAAAAGTGCACTGAATCAAGAAAGCTACCAATATACATGGAATCAAAGAGATTTCAACAATTAAGCAGCAGCAGCATGAGCCAAACTCCAGAAGGGCCTTTGCAAATGTCTCCTTTGATATATTGCTGGCATCTTTTGTAACTTAGGATGGATTTGGGAGTATTAGCCCTGATTAAGATTGAATTTGTAATCTCCCTTAAATTCAACAAAATTCAGGTTTGGATTTTAAATCAGTTTCCTAGGGCTGTCATATCAAAGTACTACAAACTGGGCAGCTTAAAACAACAGGAATGTCTTATTTCACCATTCCAGGAATCTGAAATCAAGGTATCAGCATAATCATGCTCCCTCTAAAAACTCTAGGGATGATTTCTTAGGTGCCTCTTCTAGCTTTGGATGGTTGCTGGCAATCCTTGGCATTCCTTGCTTGTGGTAGTATAACTCCAGTCTCTCCCTCCATCTTCCCATTGCTTTCTTTCTCATGTGTCTCCTCTGTGTCTCAGTGTCCAATATTCCTCTCTATTATCTTATAAAGATACCATTCACTGGAAGAGTGCCTGCTTGACCTCATTATAACTGGATTACATCTACAAAAGGCCCTATTTCCAAAGAGGGTCACACTCACAGAAACGGGAAAATAGAACTTTTAGTATATCCCTTTTAGGGAGGGGCAAAATTAAACACATAGCAGTCAACCCTTAACTTCCACACAAATTTTTATCTTTCTTTAATGCCTTAAACCATTCCAGCATAAACTCTAAGTCCCAAATCTCATCTAAATATTATCAATTCAGAAAGACCTAAATCTCATTTTCTAAATCATCTAAATCAGGTATTAGTAATACGCTTGGTATGGTCTGTCCTGGGGTAAATTTCCTCTTTTACTGTGGGGCTGTGTAAACAAGTTAACTGCTTCCAAAATACAATAGTGGGAAAGAAATATGATAAATTTCCCCACTAAAAAAGGGAGAAATCAAAAGGAATAAAGGGATTATGGGTCCTATGAAATATAAAACTGAGTAAGGCATACTCCAATAAGTTTCCCAACCTGAGAATAATCCTCTGTGGTTTGAAACTCCCGACTCTGGGCCTACAGATGCTTCACTGTCCCCAGTGACCTTTTTTTCAGTTTCTTTTTATTAATTTAAAATTTTTGAGGGTACATAGTAGGTGCATGTATTTATGGGGTACATGGTAAGTTTTTATATGGGCATATTATGTGAAATAAACACATCACAGAGAATGGGGTAATCCATCCCCTCAAGCAGAGGTAAATGGGAATAAGATCCATTGACCTCTGAACCACACTCAGTCATTTATCCCTTTTCTTGAAAGATGAGAGATGTTTGCAGCTAAGTAGTTTTATCAGTCTGTTTTCCTCATGTAGTATTTCAGAGGTCGCATAGCCTTCCTTCATTTCATGCTATCTCTGTTCCCTTCAGTCCAAGCTGGCAGTGTATGTAGTGGTATAACATTCTAATATTCCACGTGCATCTTTCATGTATGTCAAACGATCCCATGCCATTAGACATGAGTATTCTCCACAGATCTTTCCTGGATAACCCTATTTCTTTTCTTGGCTTTCTGCAGAAGTGGTTAATTGGATTCAGGTGTCACACGCCTAATCTTTCCAGTAGAAATTTATTCCACCACACCGTCGTTCTCTAAAGAGCATGTCTTAACAGCTTTTGAAATATAAATGGCTGAAAATTGTTTAAATCATCAAATTCTACTGTTTTTTCCCTCAATTTTCTCTTTCCTCTTACATTTCACTATAAGCAGCAAGAAGAAACCAGACCCCATCTTCCACCTTCTACTTGGACATTTCCTCAGGTAAATATTCAAGTTTATCACTTATGAGTTTTACTTTCCATCCAACAGAAGAAGACAATTCAGTCATGTTTTCCGCCTTTTTATAACAAGGATTGCCTTTCTTCCAGTGTCTAATAGCATGTTTCTCATTTCCAATTGAGAAATTACCAGAAGCATTTTAACCTCCATATTTTCAGCAAATATAGAGGCATTTTTATCATCTACCTCAATTTTTTTCCAGTCTCTACCCACTACCCAAATCCAAAGCCATTTCTACATTTTTAAATATTTGTCATAGCAGCATCCCATTTCTTGGGACCAAAATCTACGTTAGTTTCCTAGAGCTTCCATAAAAAATTAGCAAAAATAGGGTGGCTTAAAACAACAGAAATCAATCCTTTCCTAGTTCTAGAGGCTAGAAGTCTGACATTAAGTTGTTTTCAGGGCATACTTCCTCTGAGGGTCCTACGGGAGATACCTTCCTTGCCTCATCTAGCTTCTGGTGGTTGCTAGCAATCCTTGGCATTCCTTAGCTGGTTGTAGCATAAATTCCGTCTCTGCCTCCATCTTCCCATGCCCTTCCTTCCTGTGTCTCAGTGTCCAAATCTCCTTCTTCTTTATTTCATAACACAACAATCACTGGATGAGGACCCATCTTAATTCAGTAGGACTTCATCTTAATTTGATTACACATGAAAAGACCTTATTTCCAAATAAGGTTACAATCACAGATATTAGGAGTTAAGACTTCAACATATATTTTTATAGGACACAATTCAATCCACAATAGACTTGGATTTAAATTTTATTTAAGGGAAATAAATTATGTGACATTTTCTAAAGACTTATATTTATAGAGTAAGATTTATCATTATAGAACCAAAAGTTATACTGCTAGTTAACTCTTAGGTTAAATAGGAAATCAAAATTATAGGGTAGAAAAACTGTGACCATTAGACACCAAAATGTATGGAGTACAGCTAATGTTGTACTCAAAATCTATAGACTGAAATATGTTTTCTTTAAATAAACAAGAATAAAAATAATTAAACTGGACATTAAATCGAAGCTAGAAAGAATACAGCAAAAAGTGTAAGATCCCATGCAATCAAGACAGACTTCATGGGTATGTGACTTGTGCAATTGCACAGAGTCTTGTGCTCAAATAATTTGCTGTAAAGCTTCTGCTGCTGCTGTCTGGATGTCCTTAATTATACCTGTGAACTTGGGTTTTATACTTGAAACCTCATGGGACAATGGAGCATGTGCATGAGATATGCAATACGTATTTCCTCTACTGTTCCCTGCCACCTCATTTGCGTGTAGCATTTATAATGATTGATCTATGAGTAAAAAATTCCAATGGATCCATGATGTGTGACATTTCAGCAAGACTCCAAGTGAGTATAAGGTAAGTGTGTTACACCTGTGTCTAAGTAAACACGGGAGCTAATAGCCCCTAGAGGCCAGGATTTTGGTGTCAACCAGAACTTACTCCAAAAGCAAAAAAAAAAAAAAAAAAAAAAAAAGAATTCTGAGAATAGAAAATAACCACAGGATCCTGCTTGTGTTACTTCTCCGTGTGAGCCAAATACATTGAAAATTATGAAAGAAAGAAAGGAAAAGATAAAGCAACATATTATTATTTTTCACTTATTGCTTCCTACAAATTAGTAAGTCATGGGTAGAGAGTGTCTGTAGAAGGTGCATATGTGGAAAAACTGAAACAAAGACAGTTCAGTCAGTTTATGCAGCATTTTCACTATTGGAGTATGCAGGTATGAGCTAAAAAATATATATTGTATAATTTTAGTGATTTCACACATGGTTTAAATGCTTATATTTGCACTTAAAATGGGCATTTTGTAATATAAAAATGAGCTCTAATATTTATGTTAATAAGTTAATATTTTAATTCCTCTTTACATAGGATGACATTAAATAGCTGTACTAGTCATGGTTCTCTAGAGGGACAGGACTAATAGAATAGATGTATATATGAAAGATAGTTTATTAAGGAGTATTGACTCACGCGATCACAAGGTGAAGTCCCACAATAGGCCATCTACAAGATGAAGAGCAAGGAAGTCAGCCCAAGTCCCAAAACCTCAAAAGTAGGAAAGCCGATAGTGCAGCCTTCAGTCTGTGGCAGAAGGCCCGAGAGCCCCTGGCAAACCAGTGGTCTAAGTCCAAGATTCCAAAAGCTGAAGAACTTATCTTTGAAATCAGAACAGGTTGTTACAAAATGGAGAAAAGTCATGGAAAAATAGAGTTCCTGGAATTTAAAAATAAACTCACTATTTTAAAAGTTAAAAATGTTAGAAGAAAAGTCAAGTCAAGGATATTTCCTAGAAGTTTAAATAACAATGAAAACAAAAACAATAAAAATTGGACAATGAGCAATATCAAATTCTTTTAAGTTAAAAGATTAATTCAGGAAGTATAACATCCTATATAGTAGAATTACCTCACATTTTTTAAAAACTAAGAAAATGGTTGAAAATTACCAAATAAATAAAATGAAAATATTTCATAAACTTAAAAGACATTAGTCACCTAAAGGAAATATCCAACAAAGTATTAACAAAACGACTGGGAAAAGGTCTACTAATATTGTGAAATTTCAGAACACTGGATATAAAAAAGATGATCCTAAAAGGAATGAGAGGCAGAATAGCATCAAAGTTCTCAAGTGCAATACTAGAAACTAGAAGAAAATGAAATGATGCCATTAAAATTCTGAGAGTACCATTCCCCTAGTTCAAGTTTCAGAATAGTGTAAAGAGATTTTCAAATGTGCAGTGGCTCAAAACTTTACCTTCTGCGTTTCCTTTCACAGAAATCTACTGTTAAATTTGCTCCATGAAAATGAGGAAATAGTTACTAACAACAGAATAGGCATGTGATTCAGAAAACTTGAGGTACAACCTAGGAGGTGAATGAAAGTACTGCTAGAATGATGGGTCTTCAGTATACCCAGAGATAAATGGTTGTGGAATAGTGTAGAAGAATGCAGAATTTAAGAAGGAAAAATGGTCTCCAGGGAAAAAATAGAAATGCCAAATTAAACTATGCATTTGATTTTTTAGAAGATAATATTAATATACATTTCACATACCTGTTGGAACAATTAGTGAAAATTCATCAGCGAGAAAACAAGATAATTATTAGTTGCATGAAAATTCAAAAGTTGTATAAAAGAAATTCATAACACAGTGGTTGGATTAGCAGTTAATGATATTGACATAGACATAATAATATAAACACAAATTTTATTCAAAATTATAATTGTATTTGGAAGATGGAAGAATAAAATATTTGAATGGTGTTATAGAGTTAAATGTTTCTATACCATCACAAGGAAATAAGTATATATAATTTTTAAAATTATGAAATAAAAATAGTATAAGCATATTACTTTGAAATGTGGAAGTGATACTAGGAGAAAAACCTTAAACAATTTAAAGTTGTTATATTTAGAGAACAGGGCTGAGGAGTGGGGATGTTTGATGCAGCCTACTGTTGTTATTCCCTGAAACTTTTTGTGCCATGTAATTTTTAAAAAATCTATATTTATGTATTATTATAAAATAAATGCTAATTAATAAAATTAGAGGAGAAAATACAAGTGCTCAACTCCATTCTAATAAAAACAACTGATTTAGTAAATTATTTAACTGGGAAATATATATGACTAAATTAACTTTTAAAAAGTATAAAGTTATACCAACATCCATGAAAGCAACTGAAAAATTTTTCAAAGAAATACCTCTAATAATGACACTAGTTTACAACAGTGTTATACAGGCTATTTTAAACTTCAAACTAAGAGATACTCTTATTTCATCGAAAATGTTACAAAGTACAGGACAAAAAGATAAAAGCTTAAAATTATTTTTAACAAACTGGTATATTTGATGTACACTGTCACAAAAAGAATCAAAATACTGATAAATTTCACTAATAAACATAACATGAAAATCCCAAATATCTAACAAATCAATCTAATCACATATTAACAACAACAACAAAAAAGTCAAACATGTTAGCCAAACTGATTTTATCACAGGAAATAATAGATGAGTTAGAATTAGAAAATCTTTAACCTACTCTTTATACTATTGTATTTTAATAAAGAACTATATGAGTCTTGACAGTTGCTAAAGGGCATTTGATAAACTTCAACACCAATTTCTGACAGGAAACACTCTTAGTAAAGTGAAAATTGGAGAAAGCTTCTTTATCATGTTAAAAATGTATAAGGGAAATGAGTAGCTGTTTGTCACACTGGTAAAATAGAAGAACAGGTATGTAAAATTCAGTTATGTGCTGCCATTTTCTATTCACATTCACTAACTTGTCAAATTCAACTATGAAACTTACCTTTACAGCTGAGTTGCAACAGGCCTAAAAATCTCTCTAAATCTAGTACTTTAAGTAGATATAACCAGTGTGCAGCATTTGCCACAGGAGATGAAACCTATTTCGTCTATTAGAGCACCAAAAGCATTCCTAACAAAATATGGAGAAAATGGTGCTTGTATATCACAACTGTTATTGAACAACGAATTAACCTATAAAAAATCATGCTAAAATATTAAATTCTAGGGATTGAATAGAATAAAAATATACCAGTTCAATTTAAATGAGAAACATTTACTGTGAGAAATAAAAATAAATTAAAGGAATTGACATCCATTAATTTCTTAGAAAGAAAAACACAAAGATTACATGATACATGTTATTCAAATTTTCACGGGGATTGTGGAGAATAGAAAATGTCTTGATAAAATAATTCTAATGATCGTGTATAGCAGACACAAGAAAGTATAATGAAAAGTTATAAAAATATTACTGAAACAAGACTTTATTGATAGATATTACCTATAAAAGTGGAATAATTAAAACATTGTGCCAATCTTACTAGAATAGACTCACTGGCCATAAAAACGTAGTAGAAGGCACAGGAACATGAGTCTATATTTAATTAAGATTAAAGTGGTGTTCTAATTCAATGGGAAAAGAACATTATTTTTGGCTTTGAGTCATAAGGTCTCTCTTACAGCTACTCAACTGTGCCATTGTAGTACAAAAGTAGCCATAGACAATACGTAAACAAATGAGTGGGACAATAAAACATTATTTACAAAACAGTCAGCATGTACCAGAAGGCATGAAAATGTCAGAATGGGAAATTCCAAGGGTCCATCATTTCAAAGGAACACTAAAAAGTCTGGCAAAACTGTCACAATAAACTGTCAGAACTCTGAGAAAATAGTCAAAGGCTTACAGAAACCAAGTAAATGCTTAATCAAGAAAAATAAGACTGAAACTCAGAAGAAGAGCTTTGTGATACTTTGTCTTACTTTGCCTTATACCTCAGTCCTCGGCATTGTGATAGTTAATGTCCCCAGTGTGGGCTTGTGATTCTAGAGGGAGAAGGGTGGACCTTATTCTCAACGTGCTAGAACAAGTGAACATCCACATTAAAAAAAAAAAAAAAAAAAAAAAAAAATGAATGTAGACATAGACCTTAATCTTTTCACAAAATTAACTCAAAATGTGTTAGAGACCTAAATGTAAGATGAAAAACTTCAAAGCTTCTAGAAGATAAGGTAGGGGAAAATCCAAGTGATCCTGGGTTTAAACAAGACTTCTTAGATAAAACATTGTAAGCACAATCCATGAAAAAAGTTGACAATTTGAGCTTCATTAAAATGTAAAAATTTAAAAATCTGTTATGTGAAAGACACTCTTAAGAGAATGAATAAGACAAGCCACCAACTACAAGAAAATATTTGAAAAATACAAATATGATAAAAGACTTTTATCTAAAATGCACAAAGGACATTTAACTATCAGGCTCCAAAGCTTTTTTTCAGTGCATCACAATGACAAAGGGGTGGTTTTCTTTCACCCAAGAATGTGCTTTCCCGGAAATTTTTCTAGATAGAATATTATGTAATTTGTTTTGAGGGTTTTTTTTCCTGGCTGTCTTAAAGATTATACTAGCTTTAGAACACATGCAAACAGCTGCAGCTCTGTGATTAAAACGTTAAGGTCACTAGACTAGTGTTATGAGAATGTTAATAGATAATTCTGCTGCCTCTATTAGCTTATATGTGATCCTTAATAGCATTGCTTTCCCTTCAGTTTCTATTTAGGAGGTGAAGAATCTTTTAATAAGGTAGAAAGTTGCTTTATTTAAATTTGTACTGTAGAATGTTTGTGATACAGTATTTGTAAAATTGATGTGAAAAAAATTTCTCATTAAAAGTCTATTGCTTGATCTAGTTCTTTTAATAAAGGAACTCTAGTTGAAAAAAAAAACATAATAAAAACTCAAGTAGCCCAATTAAAAATGGAAAAAAAAATTGACAGACCCCTACCAAAGAAGATATAATGATGACAAAAAAAAAGTATATGAAAAGAAATTCAACAATATATACCACTGGGGAATTGACAGTAGAGACAGCAATCAGATACTAGAACACACCTATTAAATAGAATGGCAAATACGTGAGAGCGCCACAAACAAAAGCTGACTGGGATGTGACACAACAGAAATTCTCATTCACTCCTTGTGGGTATGCAAAATCACCATGTTGGCCAGGCTCCTCTCGAACTTTCAACCTCAAGTGATCCGCCTGCCTCAGGCTACCAGATGATTTTTTATTAATAGGAAAAGTGATACTCAAAGACCATCAACTAGTGCCTTAGAGTATACTATAAATTTAAGGGTCCTTCCAACTTAGATTAATATAGCAGAGTTCTATGAGCTCAGACACTTTTATTTCTGCAAACATATTAGCTCACTATATTTTCTTTGTCCTGCACCTATTTGGCACAGTACTGAGGCATGAAGTAGTTATAAAATATACCAGTTGTTATAAACAAATGAGGGCCAAAACATCTTGCATAGGTTTATTTCACATATTATCTCTCATCATCACAATAGCAATTCCCTAAAAGAAATGACACAAAATCACTAATTCTCTCAAAATAGGCCTTATAAGTCAATTATAATCCAATCTCCTCATACTACAGTTGAGAAAATTGAGATCTAAGAAAGGGAAGAGATTTCTTAAAGTTATTTAAGATAAATAATGTCTGATCCAGTACTGACACTCCCAATCCGGTGCTCTTTTTGTTTTACCATACTACTGATCATACATGCAGGAAATACCAGTAACCCAGGAGATTATCTTTTTTTGTTCCTGGATTTTTAAACTGTATAAATGTACAGCCTAGTTGTCTTCACAGAGATTGAAATAAATCAATTTTAAATTAAGAAAACAAGAAGGTGATAAATACAAACAAAAGAAGAAATTCATTAATCAAGTTGTTATTGGACTAGATCAATTTATTTCATTTGTAGGTGGAAACCCCTTATAGGGCTGTAAAATAAGTTGTTTGGGTCACAAGCAGGGTTTTAATAGAATAGGATAGAATATAAAATATCAGAAAGCCTCACATTAGTAAAGCTGTTTTGTGAAATACTTTCAGTTATATTTGTTTATACATGTGTTGAAA
Organism: Rhinopithecus roxellana; assembly: GCF_007565055.1. Taxonomy (NCBI): domain Eukaryota; kingdom Metazoa; phylum Chordata; class Mammalia; order Primates; family Cercopithecidae; genus Rhinopithecus; species Rhinopithecus roxellana. Next base: position 108,231,925 of record NC_044555.1, on the reverse strand, counting down.
TGTAAACTGTATCACTTACTGCACATCAGATAAAAAATATTTAAAAATTATTATCTACATGACTGTTTTTGGCTCTATACAGCAAAAGAGAAGACATTGTTATGAGAACAAGGAAAGAAATTCTCATGTTGCGGTTGCCATCAGAGTGGAATTATTTAATCTTAACATCTGTTGAAGAAAGGTTCTTCCTGGTCTTTACCTGAACTTCTTTGGCATAGCTACAGTATCCAAATAACGCTCAGCCACCACCCACTTCCCAAACTCAAACTAGAGACTCTTGAAAGAATACAAAATGACATCACCACTGCTCTAACAGGCAGCTGAGCTCCACTTGACAAGTTTCAAAGAAAACGCTGACAAAAGCAAGATACCTTCCCAGCTGTTGGGAAGAAGCAGCGCCCAAAAACAGAGGGAAACTCTGTGCCAAGCAATGGGGCATAGCTTTCTGCTGATGGCAAAGAACATTAGAGGTGAGCCATTCGATCACAGAGGAGTTAGCATTCCCTGGAGCAAAGGAAACTCCTGAAGGAAAAAAGGCAGAGATCCCATCTATCTGTGTCAGCTGTGCTACAGTGACTTAGAAAAATATTTTCAGTCTTTCCTTGGTAAGTGTATGTATGATTTCTACCCTTGTCCTCCGATTTTAACTGTGAAATTTCTGCACAAGGCTATAGATATAGAGAATAATAAAACAAAATTAAGAAGAGAGACTAGGACAATATTTAGGACTCAGTTGCAGTAGTTCTGAGCAGATGTAACATGGATAGACTAACTTTTGAGTATTTTTTGCAGTGGATGATAACAAATTCTACATCAACAATGCAGAGATATTGTCTGAAACATTTTCAGGAAATTACAGCTGATGGAAGAGATTGCTGAACTCAAAAAGCTGATCTTATATGTAAATTTTCTTTTCTAGTTTATAACATCCTTCATTTACAATGCCATGGTGGCGGAGAGGGTGGGTACTGTGTCCTACTGAATCCCGCCCCCAATTCCAGCATTCAGCAAATAGAAAGGGAATTTATTTGATATGAAAAGTGAGGGTGGGTATTAGGGTCAACTGCAAGTTCACAGTAAACATAAGAATAAGAGATTACGGTAAGGCAACCTGTTGGCCAGGGTATAGCCAGTCATCTTACTGAGTACTTAGTGCTGTTAGACAGGGAGAAGGGCAGAAGCTAACAGTGAGGAAAAACCTTAGTTGAGCAACCTAGGACAGTCTCAGCCAGTCATTATATATTAAATGGCCCTCCCTAGTCTTGTTTCCCACTGCTCTTTGTGAGCCTCTCTGGATACCTTTCTACTTCAATGTTTTTTTTTTTTTCCTTTCAGGTTTCATTAATGAGTAACAGGAAACAAACTCTGTTCCAGGGTCATGCAATATCTCCACATAAAATTTTTCTGCTAGAAAATAGTCTACTGCCGATTTAAATATCTTTCTACTCATGTTAGAAAATGCAGGTGTTCAGGGGCTTCAAGAAATATTTGCCATTTTTCAGAATCCAAACTTACTTATTCTCTTTTCTATTTCTTCATATTTTGAAGGATATGTATTAATTTTATAAACTAGTTCCAGCTAAAAAGGAAATAAATTTAGGCATACTCTAATATGTATTCCGAAGTTCTCAAAGTTCTCTATTATGCCTTAACACATCTCTTCATTGCTTTTTAACTCTAATATTGAATATATATGACTATAGCAAAATTAAAATTATGAAAGTTATCTTTCCTATCAAAATTTTAAAATTCAGAATGTTTGATCCTTAGATTCACTGTTTCCTTAGTGGGTTTCCCTCACTATTCCTGGCAGAGTTACTCTCCCTTTCCTTCCTACTCTTTCCAGAGTGCCCGATATTTTTAGATTATTGGAACTCAATCTGATGAAGGTCTACTCCAATTGCATATACAGTCTGGACTTAGAAATTCATCTCTATTACCAAGAGGTTTTCATTAGTTCTAACAGGAGGGTTAAGTATATATTTTATTGATATTAAAATGTGATGGTTTTAGACAGTAGTAAAGCCAAGGACTGCTTGGGGATGAATGTTAAGTACTCCAAAATCTCCGTTAATGCTTCCCAAAGCTATTTCAAATAAGTAGATAGAGTAAGTGAAAAACAATATGAGTCCCCTGTGAATGCAACTGTAGTTTGAGACCAGCCTGATCAACATGGTGAAGTCCCATCTCTCCTAAAAATACAAAATTAGCTGGGCATGGTGGCACATGCCTGTAATCCCAGCTACTCGGAAGACTGAGGCAGGAGAATCACTTGAACATGAGAGGCAGAGGTTGCAGTGACCTGAGATCGTGCCATTGCACTCCAGCCTGGGTGACAAGAGCAAAACTCCGTCTCAAAAAACAAAACAAAACAAAAAAAGACAAATCCTTCAGTCTGCCTTCCAACCATATGGCTACCTCAGAAACCTCTTATATACAGTAAGTCTGGAACAACTGTGTGTTCAAGCATAAGCCTCCTAGGTTCTCAGTATTATGAGTTTGCTGGAGTGGAAAAGGAAACTAGAATAGATGGAATAAAGATTGGGAACCTTACCAGGAGAAGAGAGCATCTTGGACACTTCCATTCAATCTATGATCCACTATTAAAGGGCTTACCAAGAATGTAATTGAAGCAAATGTTGCAACCAGCTGATCCAACTTGGTGGGCAGAGATTGTGTTCTTTCCCACAAAAATCTCTATATTTTTGGATGACGTAGGCAGGGGAAAGCTTTCTGGAGGGTAGGTAATAATGAAGCCTTATACACAGATGATTGATCTATTTATGTATTTTTTATTCTACTTAGTAAGGGAATTCTGTCATTGTTTTAATGTAACTGAACTAAATTCTTAAAACTTTTGCTGAGGTAGAAACATGTTAATTGATATATGGAGTTTGGGGCTGCTTAATTAGATTAAAAAATGTTTTCATGCCTGAAAAGATAAATAGGGAACACTTTCTTGACATCTAAATGAAGTGTGTAGTCTGAAGACTGAGGGATGGATAAGACTGGAGAAGTCTTCCCATTTATTCAATAAATATTTGCAAAGGGCATTTTACAAGCAAGGCACTGTGCTATCATAGAAGCTTTTGATACCAATTAAGATTTGGCTTCAGTTGCTAAGTTAACTTCAGAAAGGGATAAATTTAGGCTATGCTTTTAAAACATATGAGCACAAGCAAATGATGTACCTGTCTCCACATGTAACTAAAGAAGTGACATTCACTTCAAACTAGTCACTTTCATAGGCAGTGTAATTATTACAGTAGCACAACTACTACTCAAAGACATATTTGAAAAGCGTTTCTCGAGACTTTAGACATTTTAGTCTTTCTTTATATATACTCAAATGTAACAAATCTTCATCCTTTGAAGATGGATTTCATCGTTGGGAAAAACTGTAAAGTTACATAAAACAATAAAATGGTAAAGGAAACAAGTCATCAATTTGATTAACATCTGTTTTGATCTACACCATTTCAAAGATATTCTCTGAGCCAGAGCATATCATGCTGAAAAACAATTATAAGACTAAAAATCCTTCTAAATTTTTTTCTTTATTTCTTTTTTTCTTCAGTTTTGTGGGTACACAGTAGGCATATATATTTATGGGGTTCTTTAGATGCTTTGATACAGACATGAAGCAAACAATAACCACATCATGGAAAATGGGGTATCCATCCCGCCAAGGATTTATCTTTTGGGTTACAGATTTTTAGTTATTTAAAAAATGTACAATTAAATTATTACATACCATAATCACTCTGTTAGGCTATCAAATACTAGCTCTTCTTTATTCTTTCTAATTATATGCATTTTTCTACCCATTAACCATCCCCACATCCCTCCCAACCCTCCAGGCTCTCATAAGCATCCTTCTACTCTCTCACTCCATGGGTTCAATTGCTTTAATTTTTAGCACCCACAAATGAATGAGAATATGCAAATTATCTCTTTCTGTGTCTGACTTTTTTAACCTAATTACCTCCAGTTCTATCCATGTTGTCGCTAATGACAGGATCTCATTCTTTTGTATGGCTGCATAGTACTCCATTGTGTATATGTACCACATTTTTAAAATCCAATCATTTGGTGATGGACATTTAGATTGCTTCCAAATCTTGGCTATTGTGAACAGTGCTGCAACAAACATGAGAGTGTAGATATCTCTTTGATATACTGATTTCTTTTCTTTTGGTTACATACCCAGCAGTGGGATTGCTGGATTGTATGGTAGTTCTATTTTTAGATTTTTGAGGAAACTCCAAACTGTTCTCCATAGTGGTTACACTAATTTACATTCCCACCAACAGAGCATGAGGATTCTCTTTTCTCCACATCCTCACCAGCATTTGTTATTGCCTGTCTTTTGGATATAAGCCATTTTAATTGAGGTGACATGATACCTCATTGTAGTTTTGATCTGCATTTCTCCAATGACCAATGATGTTGAGCACCTTTTCATATGCCTGTTTGTCATTTGTATGTCTTTTTTGGAGAAATGTCTATTTAAATATTTTGTCCATTTTTAATTGGAATATTAGATTTTTTTTCTATGGAGTTTGAATTCCTTATATATTCTGGTTATTAATCTATTGTCAGATACTTATTACACAATAATATTGATAGAACACAACCTTATTAAAAGTTTTGATGAAAAATTGTCATTGATGATACACTAAAACAGGTTTCTTTATATCTATTTCATGGTTAAGTGATGAAGAAATCCTTAAGTAATAGAAACTTGGCCATACTAGACACTGTTGCATTATTTTCATGTCATTCTGAAAACATGATATTACACAATCTATTTTCCTCAAAACTCGTTAATGTTATCTAGCTGCAGTTGATATTAATAGAACTCATACCAAATGTTGAGTATCTGCTATTTCTCTGCATTCTTTATGTGTCCTTTTCCACAGAAACTTTAATAGTGTTCCAGATTTTTTTCATGATGAGATTTAATTGTTTTTTACCTTATTGTAATTCCTTGTCCACCTTTCTCACAATTATTTTCTTTAGCAATAAGCTAAAACTCTATGACTCATCAAAACTGTCTCTTTCAGTTTCTTTAAACATTGTGATATATAAATCCCCTTATTTAGAGACTTTAAAATATATAAAAGTTTCCAGAATTTTTGGATACCCTATTGTAAGATATTAATTTCAAATTTGGACCATGTTTTATGCTCAAAGATGTTCAATACAGTGTTTAAATTAAGGCTCCTTTTGTTGAAAGTTTCAGAAACTCAATTAAAACAAGCTTTTAATATGAAGAGATTATTAGCTTATTGATTCAAAGAAGGATTGAAAAGCCAAGCTGTGGAATCTACAGGGGTCACTTCAGGAGCAACTGGAACAGGAATTCAAATATTGTCTCTCAGAACTATTTTTTTCTGAGTAGCTGTTTAATTGACTTTCATCACAAATCAGCTCTTGCCACGTGACACTATTTATAGCTTCCCACAGCTTCCAGGGACTTAATTTATGCATTTAACCATAGAGGGAAGGTGCTCTCTTGGATTGCAAATCCAAAAGCTTTCTATGGGAGAAAATAATTAAGTTTGAGGTCAGATGCTAACAGTTTGACCATTCAACTATGGCCTGACGCTTAAGGCCTTGCCAGAACATGACAGAATCTTTGGGAATGATGTGGCTAGAGTTGGTATGTAAGCAATCTCAGGAGAAGGGGTGAGAGATACTGGACAGAACAATAATAGGCAACTTGTAAACGTGTAAATATTGTAACTCTAATGACCAATAACTCCTGATGTGTTAAATAAATGAGAATACATATATTCAATGGACTCTTTGATACCATTAAAAGTAACATCTAAAAGGATTTTTTAATAATTCAGATAAATGCCATTTATATAACTTCAAAAACAACTAGTAGGATGCAAAAATGTATATACAGTATTATCTTAATTACATAAAACAATTCACGGAAAAACCTGCAAGAGCATGTAAAATATTAATTGATATTGCCTACTTGTGTTCTATCTTATTTGTTTATGCATATTTCCACTTTCAAATTTTCTAAAACTTCCTAAAATTTGTTAGTTTTACAAAACAAAACAAAAAATGCTATTAAATAACCCTCTTACTTTTGACATTTTCCATCCCCATAAGCTTCTTTTACTACAGCAAATTCTCACTTAGAGATTTAACTTCACACAATTTGATAACAAGTGTCACTCAAAATAATGGTCATTCATTTTTTTAAATTGTCATGGAGCAATATGCATTTCTAGTTATCACAGCTGACAGCACAGTATGGAATAAATGACTTAAAACACTGCTGTTGTATGATGATATCTGTCAAAATAAATACCTATAATAAGTAAACACATTCTTCCTTTCTCCACAAGTCTTAAATTAAAATCTAGAACCGTGCTTTCTTCAATTTTTGTGCGTTAGCATTTACTTTTTAATTTTCCCTAAAGAATAGTGTGCTTTGAGGTATGTTTCTAGGTTGCTTATATTTAGCTTTTAAAATAAAGAGATTTACTTAAAATAAAAACCACATTCATGAAATGACAACTATACAACAACTGGGGAAAAAGAAAAAAACTGAGAGTGGTGTTTCACTTTACACTATGGTTCATTATAGGATTCCTTAAAATTACCATATTTTTAATACATTTGAAAATGACTCTAGGAAAATTTCACATTTTATATCAATTTTATAAAATGAAGTCCATCAGTGTAAAGGAAATGAGATATCAGGAATCACAGCGTTATTGCCCTGTAATTTACAAGTTACAACAATCCTAGTATTATATAATATTAGTTAGATCTCATCTATAGATGCAAGTAATTTCCTCAAGTGCAAAAAGCTAAAAAATAGCATATCTGTAACATAAACTTAGACATTTCTAATTCAGCATTCATAATGTTTCAAGATGTTCAGATGTAGAAACCAAATGTCAGATGTGAGCAAAACTACTTAAAATGCAATAACAGTAATAATATAATATTTGTAACTTTGATTTAGAATCTCCCAGGGGTTATTAATCTATAATCTCACATGGGTTCCATCTGCCTAGTAACGGTAAACACCGAGTTCTCATAACACCTTTAAAAAGATCAGTCTGGATGAGACTTTTTTTTTTTTTTTTTTTTTTTTTTTTTTGGAGACAGAGTTTTGCTCTTGTTGCCCAGGCTGGAGTGAAATGGCACAATTTCAGCTCACCATAACCTCTGTCTCCTGGGTTCAAGTGATTCCCCTGCCTCAGCCTCCCGAGTAGCTGGGATTACAGGCATGTGCCACTACATCGGGCTAGTTTTGTATTTTTAGTAGGGATGGGGTTTCTCCATGTTGGTCAGGCTGGTCTTGAACTCCTGACCTCAGGTGATCCGCCCCTCCTCGGCCTCCCAAAATGCTGGGATTACAGGCATGAGCCACCACGCCCAGCCCTGTATGAGACTTTTAATATGCCTCCCATAAGCCCTAACCCCTGCAAAGTTTCCCCTATTCAGGAATGGCATCACCATTTACTAAGTTGCACAAACCAGAAATGTTTTGAAATTTTTATCACAGTTCATTCACCTATATTGAAATGTTATATACTGTTTTGACCACCAAATTATATGCTGAATCTGCCCTTTTCACTCCATTCCTACTGCCACATTAGTCCAAAGAACTTATTACCATCACTTTCTAAAACTACTGCAATAACTTCCTTAGAGATCTCTCAGTTCCACTCTTATCTCTCCAGTTTATTCCTACCATGACACAAAGAATAATCTATTTAAAATATTAATAATTTTGATATATTTTCACAGAAGAAAGTCTTGGAAGTAAACAAGAGATACACCATGTTTCTAACTGTGATAACATAGTGATATTAAAATATTGATGCTCTCTATATTAACATATAAACTTAGTTTAATTTCAATAAAATCCCAGTAATATTTCATTTGAAAGTTGATCATATGAGCTAAAATTATATGAAATGAGAAAATCTGCAAGTAAGAAAATGTACAATAACAATAAATAAAAGTAGGGTGGGGTATGTTCTCTGATAAATATTCAGAATTTATTTTAAAAGCAATGTTTTATTTCAGTAACTAAAAAAATATAACAGAGGTGGTATAACAACTCAGCAAAAAAAAAAATGAATTATTTAGTAAATGTCTGAGCAAACATAGTATACTCTATGGAGAAAAAAGAGGTCGATCTCTGCCTTACAAGATATAAAAAACTGTAAAGGGGTGAAACAACAAGACAAGAAAAAATAAAACTATAACCCACCAAAGAAAAATAATAAGAGAGCATCTCTGTGATCTTCACGTTGTGGAAAGAGTACTTTTTTCCCCTCTAACTCCTCTATCTCTTCCAAAAACAAAACCATCTTACATATAATGTCAGGAGTACCTGTCAACTTGTAAAAAAATAGGAAAAGATCATTTGTGGTCTGGGAGAGAATGGCTCTTCCAAACCCTTTGCTCTTTTTTCCCCACTTGTATTTTGGATTCAGGCAGTACACACGCAGGTTTTTAATCTGGGTATATTGTGTAATGCTGACGTTTGGGGTATGAATGGTTTTTCACCCAGGTACTAAGGATAGTTTTAACCCACTAGTTAGTTAGCCCACTAGTTAGTTAGCCCACTAGTTAGTACTAAGGATAGTTTTAACCCACTAGCTAGTTAGCCCACTAGTTAGTTTTTAAAACTTTTCCATCACTATATCTCCCCTCAAGTTGTCCACAGTTTCTACTGTATCCATCTTTACATCTGTGAATGCCATATGTTTAGCCTCCACTTATAAGTGACAACATGTGATACTTGGTTCTCTGTTTCAGCATAAATTCACTTAGGATAATGGCCAGCAGTTGCATCCATGTTGCTGCAAAGGACGTTATTTTTTATGGCTCATTATTTTTTAGGGCTGTGTAGCATTTCATGGTGTATATGTACCACATTTTCTTTATCAAATTCACCATTGCTGGGCACTTAGGTTGATTCCATGTTTTTGCAATTGTAAATGTTGCTACAATGAACATAAGAGTGAATGTGTCTTTTTGGTAGAATGATTTGCTTTCTTTTGGACATACACCCAGTAATGAGGCTGCTGAGTTGAACAGTAGTTCTAAGTTCTTTGAGAAATCTCCAAACTGCTTTCCACAGCTTCTGAATTCATTTACACTCCCACCAGTAGTGTATAAGTGTTCCCTTTTTTCCACAGCCTCGTCAGCATATGTTGTTTTATGAATTTTTAATAGCAGCGATTCTGACTAGTGTGAGATTATGATGGTAAGTGATGTGGAGCTTTATTTTCATATATTTGTTAGCCGCATGTATGTCTTCTTTTGAGAAGTGTCTGTTCATGTCTTTTGCATATTTTTGAATGGAATTACTTGTTTCTTGCTTGTTCAATTGTTTAAGTTCCTTATAGATTCTGTATATTAGATCTTTGTCAGATGCAGAGATTGCAAATATTTTCTCCCATTCTGTAGATTGTTTACTCTGTTGATAGTTTCTTTTGCTGTGCGGAAGCACTTTAATTTAATCAGGTTCCAGTTGCCAATGTTTGTTAGTCGCAATTGCTTTTGAGGACTTAGTCATAAATTCTTTCCCAAGGCCAGTCCAGATGGTGTTTCCTAGGTTTTCTTCTAAGATTCTTACGGTTTGAGTTCTTACATTTAAAACTATAACTCATCTTGAGTTAATTTTTTATGTTTCATATGTTAAAAGTTAAGGGTTCAGTTCCATTCTTCTGCATATGGCTAGCCAGAATCATTTATTGAATAGGGAGTCCTTTCTCTATTGGTTATTTTTGTTCACTTAGTCAAAGATGAGATGGTTGTAGGTGTTAGGCTTCATTTCTGTATTCTATATTCTGTTCCACTGGTCTATGTGTCATTTTTGTATGAGTACTATGGTCTTGTGGTTAATGGTAGCCTTATAATAGTATAGTTTGAAGCTGGGTAATGTGACGCCTCTGGTTTTGTTCCTTTTGTTTTGGATTTCTTTGGCTAATCAGGCTCTTTTTTGGTTCCATATCAATTTTAGAATAGTTTTTTTTCCAATTTGGTAAAAGATGATGTTGGTAGCATGATATGAATAGTGTTTAATCTGTGTATTGCTTTAGGCAGCATGGCCATTTTAATGATACTCACTTTTCCAATCCATGAGCATGACATGCTTTTTTGTCCTATTTTTTTGTGTCATCTATGACTTCTTTTCACAGTGTTTTATAGTTCTCCTTGTAGAAATATTTTGCCTTCGTGGTTAGATGTATTCCTAGGTATTTTTTGTGGCTATTTTAAATGGAATTAAGTTCTTGATATGGCTCTCAGTCTAAATATTATTTGTGTATAGAAATGCCACTGATGTTTTACACTGATTTTGTATCCTGAAACTTCACTGAAGTTGTTTATCAGTTACAGGAGCCCTTCGGCACAGTCTTTAGGAATTTCGAAGTATAGAATCATATCATCCATGAAGAGAGATAGTTTGACTTATTCTCTTCCTATTTGGATGTCATTTATTTTTCTTGCTTGATTGTTCTGGCTAGAAATTCCATCATTATTTTAAATAGGAGTGGTGAGAAAGGGGACCCTTGTCATTTTCCAGTTCTTAAGGGAAATGCTTCCAGTTTTTGCCCATTCATTATGATGTTGGCTGTGGATTTGTCATGGATAGCTTTATTATTTCAAGATATGCTCCTTTGATGATTAATTTCTTGAGGATTTTTATCGTGAAGAGTTGCTAAATCTGATTAAAAGCTATTTCCATATCTATTGAGATAATCATATGGTTTGCATTTTTAATTCTGTTTATGTAGTGAATCACATTTAGTGATTTGTATATGTTGAATCAACCTTGCATCCCAGAAATAAAGCCTACTTGATAATGGTGAATTAACTTTTTGATGTGCTGTTGGATTCAGTTGGCTAGTATTTTGTTCAGAAATTTTGCATCTGTGTTCATCAGGGATACTGGCCTGTAGTTTTCTTTTTTCATTTTTTCTTTGGCGGGTTTTAGTATCAGCATGATGCTGGCTTCCTAGAATGAGTTTGGGAGGAGTCCTTCCTTAACACTTTTTTGGGAATAATTTTAGTAGAATTCAGAGCAACTCTTTTGTAGGTGTGGTAGAGGTCAGCTGTAAATCCATATGGTCTGGGGCTTTTATGATTGGTAGATTTTTTTATGACTGAATCAATTTATGAATTCTTTTTTTTTTTATTATACTTTAAGTTCTAGGGTACATGTGCATAACGTGCAGGTTTGTTACATATGTATACTTATGCCATGTTGGTGTGCTGCACCCATCAACTCGTCAGCACCCATCAATTCATCATTTATATCATGTATAACTCCCCAGTGCAATCCCTCCCTCCTCCCCCCTCCCCATGATAGGCCCCAGTGTGTGATGTTCCCCTTCCCGAGTACAAGTGATCTCATTGTTCAGTTCCCACCTATGAGTGAGAATATGCGGTGTTTGGTTTTCTCTTCTTGTGATAGTTTGCTAAGAGAACTCAAACAAATATACAAGAAAAAAACAAACAACCCCATCAAAAAGTGGGCAAAGGATATGAACAGACATTTCTCAAAAGAAGACATTCATACAGCCAACAGACACATGAAAAAATGCTCATCATCACTCGCCATCAGAGAAATGCAAATCAAAACCACAATGAGATACCATCTCACACCAGTTAGAATGGCAATCATTAAGAAGTCAGGAAATAACTGTTGTTGGAGAGGATGTGGAGAAATAGGAACACTTTTACACTGTTGGTGGGATTGTAAACTAGTTCAACCATTATGGAAAACAGTATGGCAATTCCTCAAGGATCTAGAACTAGATGTACCATATGACCCAGTCATCCCACTACTGGGTATATACCCAAAGGATGAATTCTACATTGGTCTGTTCAGGGTTTCAATTTTTTCCTGATTCAATCTTAGGTGATTGTGTGTTTCCCTGAATTTATTCATTTCTTCCTGATTTTCTACATTTTGTGTGTAGAGGTTTTCATAATAGTCTGTAAGGATCTTTCATACTTTCGTATTCCTGTGGGATATGTTGTAATGTCATTTCGGTTTTTTGTTTGCTTGTTTGTTTTTTGAGACGGAGTCTCGCTCTGTCACCCAGGCTGGAGTGCAATGATGCAATCATGGCTCCTGGAGACTTACCTGGTCATGGAGTAGAGAGGGCCCCTCTGCACCATGATCTGTGCATAGGAAGGGTGCAGTGATTCTGGCTGCTGAGCCAAGCAAGCAGATGCTCTGAATGACTGGAGATCCACCTCAGTGTGTAGCCGAAAGGGCTCCCCTTCACCAGGATCTCTGCATAGAAAGAGTGGGGTTCAGTTTGCTAAACCAGGCAACCAGGTGACCTGAATTCCTGGAGATATGTCTGGGTGTATAGCACAAAGGGTCCTCTTGCACCAGGATTTTTGCACAGGAAGGGTGGGTGGCTCAGGCTGCTGATCTAGGGGAGTTTACTCCAAATGCCTAGAGATGTGCATGGGCATGAAGTGGAGAGGGCCTCACTACAACACGATCTCTTCACAGGAATGGTGGTAGTGGGTAAAGCTGCTGATCCATGTGAGCAGGTGTTCTGAATGCCTGGAGACCTGCTTAGGCATGAAGCAGAGAAGGCCATGCTACACAATGATGTATGTCCATGAAGGGTGGGGTGGCTCAGGCTGCCGGTCCAGGCAAGTGGGTGCTCCAGATGCCTGGATTTCTGCCTGGAGGTGGAGTAAAGAGAGCCATGTTGCACAATGATCTTAGGGGAGCAGGCTGGGACATGCAGCAATATCACATGCAGACGAGTTCCAGGTCACTAAGCTAGGCTGTGCTACAAATTTCACCACCCAAGATAAACTGCTGCTGTAGCAGCCCTCCTCTTGCCCCAGGCTTGCAATGGGGAAAAGCACAATTCCAGCACTTAATGCTGAGGTGCTTGGAAGAACTTCTTAAACAATATTAAAAAAAAATGATGGGAACATAAGGAACATGAATATGCCTCCTGCTCCCAAAGTAAGATTTCAGTTCAAATGAAGCCAAAGTTAACACCATCCAAAAGTTAACATGCAGGTGACAGACTAGGAGTAGACATATGCAATATCATAAGCCAAAATGGATTTATATCTAGAATACACAAGGAATTCCTACAAACCTGTAGGACAAAGACAGAAAATCCAATAGAATAAAGGATAAGGAATATAGGCAAACAAGGTTTAGAGTGAGAAAACAAATGGCTAATTAATAAGTGCTTAACTTTTTTTAAAATAATAAAAACATATTGAAATAACTATATAATACCCCCTTATATCCATCAGATTAGCAAATTTAGAAAGTCAGATAAGATTAAGACCTGGTGGGGATGTAGGAGCACTCATGTACCGTCATGTTGGTCTATATTAGAAAAAAACAGCATTCTGAAAAGCATTCTGTAATAATTTAATGTTTACTATATGTATGACCTATAAGCCAGAGATCTCAAATAAACTTGAGTACAGAACCATAGGACATGTAATAGAGGTTAATCACAGTGTTGTCTGAAGTAAAATCGTGGAACCTAAATTGTCCATCACTAGGGAAATGGCTATGTAAAATGCAACAGGATTACAATAAAATGCTATGCAGCAGTAAAAAGTAAAAACCAAAAAAAAATAGATTTATATATTTAAAGCACCATACTTTTTCCATAAATTAAAACACACACATAAAGTAGCACTGTATAATTTTTACAATATACATATTTCCAAATAATTATATGGAATGTAGACTAGAATCACATAATGTAATCTACTAAAGTAGGTATCAATTACGGAGAGAAGGGAAGAGGCATACTTTTGGAGAACAAATAGGAAAATGAAAAACAAATATAAAATAAAATAGGAATGTAGCCAATGCTCATGTTGACAACATGACAGGAACTGAGCAGTATGAGCAACTAAATTTTATGTACTTGAGATCTAAACAACAACAAGAAAAAGCAGATTGTGTTATTACCTTGCGTTCCATTAGATCTTCAATAAATATTTTTTGAGTGAATGAAAATGGCCAAAGCAAAAAATAGAATTGTCTGGAAGAATGTCAATCAAAATGTCTTAATAATTCTATTTGCATGGAGAAATATAGGTGATATTTATATATTAGATTATTACCTGTAGTTATTAACGATAATGTCATTATTTCTTCTGTTTTAAATTGAAAATACATTGCTTTTACAAGTAAAAAAATAAAGCTATTTTCATTTTCCAGGAGACAAACGTAAACAAATAATATGCTGCCCACCTAAGATATTTAGCATTGATATAATTATATACCAAGCCTTAAGTTAGAAGAGACTTAAAAAATGACAAGAACATTAGTCATTTTCAGCTTTTGCACCATTTATTTAAAGCTGTATGTTAATAAAGAAACTGGATCCAAACTTGGTTTCTGAATGACTCAGTTACCTAGATAAAGATTGTGCTTTTGAAGCTGATCTGTAGCTTCCATTTAGACTGGGTTCTGTCTCTGATCCATTAGCATTTTTCAATAGATAGCTATTATAATAGAGTAATGGATCACAAACACATTGAACATATATTTAATTTTATCCTGTGACAGTTATACTCTTCCACAAAATAAGCAAATAGCATTGTTTGCATATAAATGGGAAAAATATTAGAAAAACCTGTTGAGAAACTTAAGTCACTTACTGTCACTATTTTCAAGTAAAGGGACAAAATACCAAATAAGATACCAATAAAATCCTTGGAAAGATCAATTAATCTAAAAATATCCAAGTTCTAATTCCTACTCTGTCTTTTGCAACGTCAAATACTATAATATATACTTATGTAGACAAGTATGCTTCATATGGGTCCTTTTTTTTTTTTTGCCTTTTTTATTTATTTATTTTATTTTTTTATTATTATTATTTTTTTACTTTTATTATTATTATACTTTAAGTTCTAGGGTACATGTGCATAACATGCAGGTTTGTTACATATGTATACTTGTGCCATGTTGGTGTGCTGCACCCATCAACTTGTCAGCACCCATCAACTCGGCATTTACATCAGGTATAACTCCCAATGCAATCCCTCCCCCCTCCCCCACCCCATGATAGGCCCCGGTGTGTGATGTTCCCCTTCTTGAGTCCAAGTGATCTCATTGTTCACTTCTCATCTATGAGTGAGAAAATGCGGTGTTTGGTTTTCTGTTCTTGTGATAGTTTGCTAAGAATGATGGTTTCCAGCTGCATCCATGTCCCTACAAAGGACACAAACTCATCCTTTTTTATGGCTGCATAGTATTCCATGGTGCATATGTGCCACATTTTCTTAATCCAGTCTGTCACAGATGGACATTTGGGTTGATTCCAAGTGTTTGCTATTGTGAATAGTGCCGCAATGAACATATGTGTGCATGTGTCTTTATAGCAGCATGATTTATAATCCTTTGGGTATATACCCAGTAATGGGATGGCTGGGTCAAATGGTATTTCTAGTTCTAGATCCTTGAGGAATCGCCACACTGTTTTCCACAATGGTTGAACTAGTTTACAGTCCCACCAACAGTGTAAAAGTGTTCCTATTTCTCCACATCCTCTCCAGCACCAGTTGCTTCCTGACTTTTTTATGATTGCCATTCTACTTGGTGTGAGATGGTATCTCATTGTGGTTTTGATTTGCATTTCTCTGATGGCCAGTGATGATGAGCATTTTTTCATGTGTCTGTTGGCTGTATGAATGTCTTCTTTTGAGAAATGTCTGTTCATATCCTTTGCCCACTTTTTGATGGGGTTGTTTGTTTTTTTCTTGTATATTTGTTTGAGTTCGTTGTAGGTTCTGAATATTAGCCCTTTGTGAGATGAGTAGATTGCAAAAATTTTCTCCCATTCTGTAGGTTGCCTGTTCACTGTGATAGTAGTTTCTTTTGCTGTACAGAAGCTCATTAGTTTAATGAGATCCCATTTGTCAATTTTGGCTTTTGCTGCCGTTGCTTTTGGTGTTTTAGACATGAAGTCCTTGCCTATGCCTATGTCCTGAATGGTACTACCTAGATTTTCTTCTAGGGTTTTTATGGTATTAGGTCTAACATTTAAGTCTCTAATCCATCTTGAATTAATTTTCGTATAAGGAGTAAGGAAAGGATCCAGTTTCAGCTTTCTCCTTATGGCTAGCCAATTTTCCCAGCACCATTTATTAAATAGGGAATCCTTTCCCCATTTCTTGTTTCTCTCAGGTTTGCCAAAGATCAGATGGCTGTAGATGTGTGGTATTATTTCTGAGGACTCTGTTCTGTTCCATTGGTCTATATCTCTATTTTGGTACCAGTACCATGCTGTTTTGATTACTGTAGCCTTGTAGTATAGTTTGAAGTCAGGTAGCGTGATGCCTCCAGCTTTGTTCTTTTCACTTAGGATTGTCTTGGCAATGTGGGCTCTTTTTTGGTTCCATATGAACTTTAAAGCCGTTTTTTCCAATTCTGTGAAGAAACTCATTGGTAGCTTGATGGGGATGGCATTGAATCTATAAATAACCTTGGGCAGTATGGCCATTTTCACGATATTGATTCTTCCTATCCATGAGCATGGTATGTTCTTCCATTTGTTTGTGTCCTCTTTGATTTCACTGAGCAGTGGTTTGTAGTTCTCCTTGAAGAGGTCCTTTACATCCCTTGTAAGTTGGATTCCTAGGTATTTTATTCTCTTTGAAGCAATTGTGAATGGAAGTTCATTCATGATATGGCTCTCTGTTTGTCTGTTACTGGTGTATAAGAATGCTTGTGATTTTTGCACATTAATTTTGTATCCTGAGACTTTGCTGAAGTGTCTTAACAGCTTAAGGAGATTTTGGGCTGAGACGATGGGGTTTTCTAAATATACAATCATGTCATCTGTAAACAGGGACAATTTGACTTCCTCTTTTCCTAACTGAATACCCTTGATTTCTTTCTCTTGCCTGATTGCCCTAGCCAGAACTTCCAACACTATGTTGAATAGGAGTGGTGAGAGAGGGCATCCCTGTCTTGTGCCAGTTTTCAAAGGGAATTTTTCCAGTTTTTGCCCATTCAGTATGATGTTGGCTGTGGGTTTGTCATAAATAGCTCTTATTATTTGGAGGTACGTTCCATCAATACCAAATTCATTGAGTGTTTTTAGCATGAAGGGCTGTTGAATTTTGTCAAAGGCCTTTTCTGCATCTATTGAGATACTCATGTGGTTCTTGTCTTTGGTTCTGTTTATATGCTGGATTACGTTTATTTATTTGCGAATGTTGATCCAGCATTGCATCCCAGGGATGAAGCCCACTTGATCATCGTGGATAAGCTTTTTGATGTGCTGCTGAATCCGGTTTGCCAGTATTGTATTGAGGATTTTTGCATCGATGTTCATCAGGGATATTGGTCTAAAATTCTCTTTTTTTGTTGTGTCTCTGCCAGGCTTTGGTATCAGGATGATGTTGGCCTCATAAAATGAGTTAGGGAGGATTCCCTCTTTTTCTATTGATTAGAATAGTTTCAGAAGGAATGGTACCAGCTCCTCCTTGTACCTCTGGTAGAATTTAGCTGTGAATCCATCTGGTCCTGGACTTTTTTTGGTGGGTAGGCTCTTAATTATTGCCTCAATTTCAGAGCCTGCTATTGGTCTATTCAGGGATTCATCTTCTTCCTGCTTTAGTCTTGGAAGAGTGTAAGTGTCCAGGAAATTATCCATTTCTTCTAGATTTTCTAGTTGATTTGCGTAGAGATGTTTATAGTATTCTCTGATGGTAGTTTGTATTTCTGTGGGGTCAGTGGTGATATCCCCTTTATCATTTCTTATTGCATCTATTTGATTATTCTCTCTTTTCTTCTTTATTAGTCTTGCTAGCAGTCTGTCAATTTTGTTGATCTTTTCAAAAAACCATCTCTTGGATTCATTGACTTTTTGGAGGGTTTTTTGTGTCTCTATCTCCTTCAGTTCTGCTCTGATCTTAGTTATTTCTTGCCTTCTGCTAGCTTTTGAATGTGTTTGCTCTTGCCTCTCTAGTTCTTTTAATTGTGATGTTAGAGTGTCAATTTTAGATCTTTCCAGCTTTCTCTTGTGGGCATTTAGTGCTATAAATTTCCCTCTACACACTGCTTTAAATGTGTCCCAGAGATTCTGGTATGTTGTATCTTTGTTCTCATTGGTTTCAAAGAAGATCTTTATTTCTGCCTTCATTTCGTTATGTACCCAGTAGTCATTCAGGAGCAGGTTATTCAGTTTCCATGTAGTTGAGCGGTTTTGATTGAGTTTCTTAGTCCTGAGTTCTAGTTTGATTGCACTGTGGTCTGAAAGACAGTTTGTTATAATTTCTGTTCTTTTTCATTTGCTGAGGAGTGCTTTACTTCCAATTATGTGGTCAATTTTGGAATAAGTGTTATGTGGTGCTGAGAAGAATGTATATTCTATTGATTCGGTGTGGAGAGTTCTACAGATGTCTATTATGTCTGCTTGCTGCGGAGATGAGTTCAATTCCTGGATATCCTTGTTAACTTTCTGTCTCCTTGATCTGTCTAATGTTGACAGTGGAGTGTTGAAGTCTCCCATTATTATTGTATGGGAGTCTAAGTCTCTTTGTAAGTCTCTAAGGATTTGCTTTATGAATCTGGGTGCTCCTGTATTGGGTGCATATATATTTAGGATAGTTAGCTCTTCCTGTTGAATTGATCCCTTTACCATTATGTAATGGCCTTCTTTGTCTCTTTTGATCTTTGATGGTTTAAAGTCTGTTTTATCAGAGACTAGGATTGCAACCCCTGCTTTTTTTTGTTCTCCATTTGCTTGGTAGATCTTCCTCCATCCCTTTATTTTGAGCCTATGTATGTCTCTGCATGTGAGATGGGTCTCCTGAATACAGCAGACTGATGGGTCTTGACTCTTTATCCAGTTTGCCAGTCTGTGTCTTTTAATGGCAGCATTTAGTACATTTACATTTAAGGTTAATATTATTATGTGTGAACTTGATCCTGCCATTATGATATTAGCTGGTTATTTTGCTCGTTAGATGATGCAGTTTCTTTCTAGCCTCGATGGTCTTTACATTTTGGGATGTTTTTGCAATGGCTGGTACCGGTTTTTCCTTTCCATGTTTAGGGCTTCCTTCAGGGTCTCTTGTAAGGCAGGCCTGGTGGTGACAAAATCTCTAAGCATTTGCTTATCTGTAAAGGATTTTATTTCTCCTTCACTTATGAAACTTAGTTTGGCTGGATATGAAATTCTGGGTTGAAAATTCTTTTCTTTAAGAATGTTGAATATTGGCCCCCACTCTCTTCTGTCTTCTAGAGCTTCTGCCGAGAGGTCTGCTGTTAGTCTGATGGGCTTCCCTTTGTGGGTAACCCAACCTTTCTCTCTGGCTGCCCTTAAGATTTTTTCCTTCATTTCAACTTTGGTGAATCTGGCAATTATGTGTCTTGGAGTTGCTCTTCTCAAGGAGTATCTTTGTGGCGTTCTCTGTATTTCCTGAATTTGAATGTTGGCCTGCCCTACTAGGTTGGGGAAGTTCTCCTGGATGATATCCTGAAGAGTGTTTTCCAACTTGATTCCATTTTCCCCCTCACTTTCAGGCACCCCAATCAGACGTAGATTTGGTCTTTTTACATAATCCCATACTTCTTGCAGGCTTTGTTCATTTCTTTTTCTTCTTTTTTCTTTTGGTTTCTCTTCTCGCTTCATTTCATTCATTTGATCCTCAATCGCTGATACTCTTTCTTCCAGTTGATCGAGTCGGTTACTGAAGCTTGTGCATTTGTTACGTATTTCTCGTGCCATGGTTTTCATCTCTGTCATTTCGTTTATGACCTTCCCTGCATTAATTAGTCTAGTTATCAATTCTTCCACTCTCTTTTCAAGATTTTTAGTTTCTTTGTGCTGGGTAAGTAATTCCTCCTTTAGCTCTGAGAAGTTTGATGGACTGAAGCCTTCTTCTCTCATTTTGTCAAAGTCATTCTCCGTCCAGCTTTGATCCATTGCTGGCGATGAGCTGTGTTCCTTTGGAGGGGGAGATGCGCTCTTATTTTTTGAATTTCCAGCTTTTCTGCCCTGCTTTTTCCCCATCTTTGTGGTTTTATCTGCCTCTGGTCTTTGATGATGGTGACGTACTGATGGGGTTTTGGTATAGGTGTCCTTCCTGTTTGACAGTTTTCCTTCTAACAGTCAGGACCCTCAGCTATAGGTCTGTTGGAGATTGCTTGAGGTCCACTCCAGAGCCTGTTTGCCTGGGTATCAGCAGCAGAGTCCACAGATGATAGAATATTGCTGAACAGCGAGTGTACCTGTCTGATTCTTGCTTTGGAAGCTTCCTCTCAGGGGTGTACTCCACTGTGAGAGGTGTGGGGTGTCAGTCTGCCCCTGTTGGGTGATGTCTCCCAGTTAGGCTACTCTGGGGTCAGGGACCCACTTAAGCAGGTAGTCTGTCCCTTCTCAGTTCTCAACCTCCGTGTTGGGAGATCCACTGCTCTCTTCAAAGCTGTCAGACAGAGTCGTTTGCGTCTGCAGAGGTTTCTGCTGCTTTTTTTTTTTTTTGGTTTTTGTTGTTGTTTTTTATCTGTGCCCTGTCCCCAGCGGTGGAGTCTACAGAGACAGGCAGGCTTCCTTGAGCTGCTGTGAGCTCCACCCAGTTCAAGCTTCCCAGTGGCTTTGTTTACCTACTTAAGCCTCAGCAATGGCGGGCGCCCCTCCCCCAGCCTCGCTGCTGCCTTGCGGTTAGATTGCAGTCTGCTGTTCTAGCAATTAGGGAGGCTCCGTGGGTGTGGGACCCTCCCGGCCAGGTGTGGGATATAATCTCCTCGTGTGCCCGTTTGCTTAAAGCACAATATTGGGGTGGGAGTTACCCGATTTTCCAGGTGTTGTGTGTTTCAGTTCCCCTTGCACTTCCCAGGTGAGGGTTTGCCTCGCCCTGCTTCAGCTCTTGCTGGTCGGGCTGCAGCAGCTGACCAGCACCAATTGTCCCGCACTCCCTAGTGAGATGAACCCAGTACCTCAGTTGAAAATGCAGAAATCACCGGTCTTCTATGTCCCTCATGCTGGGAGTTGGAGACTGGAGCTGTTCCTATTCGGCCATCTTGCTCTACCCCCTCATATGGGTCCTTGATTGTTCTCTTCATGCACACGGAATTCTAATTGAAACTTTTTTTTTACTTTACAGTATTTGCAAAATAAACAAGCAGAGCTTCTCATTAATTCAGAGGCACTATTAATGAGTATGTAAATATGAGTATATGGGCTGGTGTGATACCCACTTGCACTAGGTATATACTTAAAAAGAAGGTAATTTGTAGATATATGGCATACCCAATATTCATGGAAAATGAGAAAATACATTATTTTAATAACACTTTATCTTCATTCAATTGCACCAAAAAGAATATAATGACAAGTTGGTGAGGTGATCAATATGTTAATTTGCTTGAATCTTTTGTTAATGTATACAGAGATAAAAAAAAATCACATTGTAACCCATGGATATATAAAACTATTGTTTGTGAATCAAGAATTGAAAATAAATAAATGAGAGTGTGAGCTGATCCCAAAACACACACACACATACATGAATTACTCTATAACTTCTTTCACTAATTTTGGTTGCATTTTTCCTCCACCAAATCATTGATTATTTTAAAAAATTGTATAAGGCATTTCTGTAAACTGAAAAAAAAAAACAAGGAAAACATTATTTTTCAAGGGGTAGAATCTTACCATGTTTCATGACAGGATTTGATGAAAGGCTACATCAATGAGGACTCTACTGAATAACTTAAACCCTCAACGTCCACTATGATCAAGGTCATCAGGAAATTCAAGTTGATGGCACCCTGCTTATTTCCAGAAATAAGTAGAAATATTCAAGTGGCTCCACATCCTGAAGAACAGAATGACATATAGAATGTAGCATTGTTTCTGTTTCTTTCTTAAAACTTTTCAAAAATTTTAACATTAGAATTTTATGTCACTTTTTTCTGATATTTCCTTTTTATTATTTTTAGAGATTTAGGGGGCACAAGCACAAATGTGTTACATGGATGGATTGCATAAGTCTGGGCTGTTAGTATACCCAACACCTGAATAGTATACATTGTAACCAATAGGTAGTATTTCATGTTTCACCACCTCCCACTTTCCCATCTTCTGCAGTCCCCAGTGTCTATTATTTCCAACTTTATGTCCACATGCACCCATTGTTTAGTTTCCACTTACAAGTGAGAACATGTTGTTTATTACTTTCTGTTTTGAGTCATTTCGCTTAGGATAATGGCCTCCAATTCCATCTATGTTGCTGCAAAATATAAGAAAGTAGCATTTTTTTCAACAAAAATCTTGAAGAAATTCAAATGTTATTTAAGACATTTAGTATGCATAATTTGACTCTTTTCTTCAAGTCATTATTACAGATTTGCATGCTTTAAAATTATCAGAAAATCTAATTTAGTCAGTTCAGAATATAATAAATACTAAAATAAAAAATTGTAAATATTTTACTTAAATGTTTTATTTTTTTTTTATTTTTTTATTTATTTATTTATTTTTTTTTGGAGACGGAGTCTCGCTCTGTCGCCCAGGCTGGAGTGCAGTGGCTGGATCTCAGCTCACTGCAAGCTCCGCCTCCCGGGTTTATGCCATTCTCCTGCCTCAGCCTCCCAAGTAGCTGGGACTATAGGCGCCCACCACCTCGCCCGGCTAGTTTTTTGTATTTTTTTTTTTTAATAGAGACGGGGTTTCACCGTGTTAGCCAGGATGGTCTCGATCTCCTGACCTTGTGATCCGCCCGTCTCGGCCTCCCAAAGTGCTGGGATTACAGGCTTGAGCCACCGCGCCCGGCCACTTAAATGTTTTAAATTGAGACCATAGGCAAACAAAATTACAGTAATGAACATGCATATTTAGATCCATTGTCCAAAAGAGTTAAACCATATGTACTGAAAAATGCAGGAATATTTAAAAAAAAAAATCCCTGATATGGTTCGAATGTGTGTCCCCTCCAAATCTTATGTTGAAGTGTGATCTTCAGTGTTGGAGGTGGACCTAGTGGGAGGTGTTTGGGTCATGGGGGTAGACCCCTCATGAATGGTTTGGTACTGTACCCATGGTAATGAGTGAGATCTCACTCAATTAGTTCACATGAGAGCTGTTTGTTTAAAAGAACCTGCAATCAACTGGGTGTGTTGGCTCATGCCTGTAACCCCAGCACTTTGGGAGGACAAGGTGGTGGATCACAAGATCAAGAGTTCAAGACCAGCCTGACCAACATGGTGAAACCCCATCTCTACTAAAAATACAAAAATTAGCTGGGCATGGTGGTGTGTGCCTATAATCCCAGCTACTCAGGAGGCTGAGGTACGAGAATTGCTTGAACCCATGAGATGGAGGTTGCAGTGAGCCGAGATCATGCCACTTCACTCCAGCCTGGGTGACAGAGCAAGACTCCATTTCAAAAAAAAAAAAAGAACCTGGAA
This sequence comes from Rhinopithecus roxellana, assembly GCF_007565055.1. Lineage (NCBI taxonomy): Eukaryota > Metazoa > Chordata > Mammalia > Primates > Cercopithecidae > Rhinopithecus > Rhinopithecus roxellana. Next base: position 108,208,488 of record NC_044555.1, on the reverse strand, counting down.
TCTCCTCCTTTTTCTCTTGCTCCCTCTCTCACCTTCCACTCTCAGTAAAGGCTTCCTAAGGCCTCACCGGAAGCTGAGCAGATGCAGATGATGGTGCCATATGTGTACAGCCTGCAGAACCGTGAGCCAAATAAACCTTTTTTCTTTTAATTACCCGGCCTCAGGTATGCCTTTATAGAAATGCAAAATGGACTAACATCCCCTATAAAAAATCCCCACAACTGCAAATACAGATTTTAAAAGCTGAAAAAATGGAAAAATTAACTCTTCTTAGAGCCATAAATGAAGTGAGGTCTCAGTGCAAACTACTGCTTCCAAAATTGAAGACAGAGATGGTAAACATAGAGTCACAATTTAAAAGAGCAGAAACATCTGAGGAAACCAGTGCTAGGGTAGGAAAACCTGAACTATAATTGGTGACTAGCTGGAGGCTCAGTGTGGGCAACTCTGAGAGTTAAAACTCCAGTGGAAACCAGCCATGGGGCATGGGACTCACTTTTACAAGTTTTATCTCCAAAAGTGCCCTCAGATTCTCTCAGTGAATATTAAAGTAGGGAGAGGGTAAAGGAAATATTTTGAAACACACAGAGCAATCCTCAAAGGGTTGGTTTTATCAGAAGCTAAGTGACCTAGGTGAAGAGAATTGCCCAACTTCAGTCCAGTCTAACCATCCTGCATCAACTAAGATGGGGGATTAGAAGCTCATAAGAAGTTAACACTCCAGGTTAACAGGCTCACTAAACGACTGAGATGTAATTATAAGACTACATAATAGCTAAGGCAATCCTAAGCAAAAAGAACAAAGCTGGAGTCATAATGCTACTGAACTTCAAACTATACTTCAGGGCTACAGTAACTACAGTAACCAAAACAGCATAGTACTGGTACAAAAACATACACAGAGACCAATGAGACAGAATAGAGAGCTCATAAAAAGGCCACACACTTATAACCATCACATGTTTGACAAAGCTGACAAAAATAAGCAATGGGGAAAGGATTCTCTATTCAATAAATGGTGCTGGGATAACTGGCTAGTCATATTCAGAAGATTTAAACTGGACTCCTTTCTTACACCATATACAAAAGACAACTCAAGATGGATTAAAAGCTTAAATGTAAAACCCAAAACTATAAAAACCCTGAAAGACAACCTAGGCAATACCATTCTGGACATAGGAACTTTTTCACACAAAGATGCCAAAAGCAATAGCAGCAAAAGCCAAAATTGAAAGGGAATATAATTAAACTGTGGGATATAATTAAACAAAATGGGATGTAATTAAACTAAAGAGCTTTCACACAGCAAAAGAAACTATCAACAGTGTAAACAGACAACCTACAGAATGGGAGAAAATTTTTGCAAACTATGCATCTCACAAAGGTCTAATACCCAGCATCTATAAGGAACTTAAACAAATGTATAAGAGAAAAAGAAACAACTTCATTAAGAAGTGGGCAAAGGACATAAACACACTTTTTTTTTACTTTTTTTTTTTTTTTTTTTTTTTTTTTTGAGACGGAGTCTCACTCTATTGCCAGGCTGCAGGGCAAGGGTGCAATCTCAGCTTACTGCAATCGCCGCCTCCCAGGTTCAAGCGATTCTCCTGCCTCAGCCTCCCGAGTAGCTGGGATTACAGGCACATGCCACCACACCCAGTTAATTTTTGTATTTTTAGTAGACAGGGTTTCACCATGTTGAACAGACACTTTTTAAAAGAAGACATGCATGTAGCCAACAAGCATATGAAAAGAAAAGCTCAATATCACTGAGCATTAGAGAAGTGCAAATCAAAACCACAATGCCATACCATCTCACATGAGTCAGAATGACTATTGTTAAAAAGTCAAAAAATAACAGATGCTGATGAGGTTGTGGAGAAAAGGGAATGCTTATACACTGCTGGTGGGAGTATAAATTAATTCAACCATTGTGGAAAACAGTGTGGTCATTTGTCAAAGAACTAAAAGCAGAACTACCATTTGATCCGCAATCCCATTACTAGCTGTATATCCAAAGTCATTCTACCATAAAGATATATGCTCACATATGTTTATTTCAGCACTATTCACAATAGCAAAGGCATGGAATCAATCCAAATGCCCATCAATGGTAGACTGTATAAAGCAAATGCGGTACATATACATCATTGAATTCTACGCAGCCACAAAATAGATTGAGTTTATGACCTTTGCAGGAACATGGATGGAGCTGGAGGCTATCATCGTTAGCAAACTAACACAGGAATAGAAAACCAAATACTGCATGTTCTAACTTATAATTTAGAGCTAAATGATGAGAGCATATGGATACATAGAGAGGAACAACAGACACTGGGACCTACCTGAGGCTGGAGAGTAGGATGAGGGAAAGGATCAGAAAAAAATAACTACTGAGTACTAGGCTTAGTACCTTGGTCATGAAATAATCTGTACAACAATCCCCTGGTACATGAATTTACCTATATAACAAACCTGCACATGTAACCTGACCTTAAAATGAATAAAATAAAAAAGGCTACAGAATTATTTTCATCCCCACACATCTTACTACCACATTACTAAAGGCTTAATTAACAGTTACTTTTACCTAACACATCATGTCTGGCTATCAAAAAATTATAATGCATATTAAAAGGAAAAAGATACAGCTTGAAGAACAAGTATCAAAACCTAATTAGATATGGTAGGGATGCTAGAATTATCAAACTGGGAATGTTAAACTACTTTTATTATGCTAAGGGCTGTAATTGATAAAGTAGACAGCATACAAGAACAGATGGGCAATGTAAACAGAATGAGAAAAATTCTAATAAAGAATCAAAAAGAAATGCTAGAGATCAAAACACTGTAACAGAAATGAGAAAGATCTTTTGTGCACTTATTAGTAGACTGTACACGGCTGATAAAGGAATCCTTGATATTGAGGATATCTCAATAGAAGCATCTAAAACTGAAAAAAAAAAAAAAAGAGAAACAGAAAGATATGAATAAAGAAAAACAACAGAATATCCCATAACTGTGAGGCAACTACAAAAACTGTAACTTAGAAAATGTCAATACAAGAAGGAAAAACACATAGAGAAAGGAATAGAGGCACACGTAAAACAAAAATGAATGAAAATTTCTTTAAATAAATGCCCAGATCCAAGAAACTCAGAGAATACCAAGCAGAACAAATGCCAAGAAACTACACCTAGGTGTATCATTTTTAAAAGACAATTACCAAAGATGAAATAGTTCTGAAAGAACTCAGTGGGGTAAATAAAACACTTTATCTACAGAGAAGCAAAGAGAAGAATTAAGTCTAACTATTCATCAGAAACCATGTAAGAAAGAAGAAAGTAGAGTGAAATATTGAAAATGTTAAGAGACGAGAAAAATACATCAACCTAGAATTCTATATCCTGTGAAATTATCCTTCAAAACTGAGGGAGAAATAAAAATCTTCCAAAACAAATAAAAATTGTAGAAATTTGAGCAAATATACTTGCCTTGCAATAAAAGTTGTAAACAGTTCTTTAGGGAAGACAATAATGTTATAGGTCAGACAGTAGTACGTACATAAAAAAAGGAAGAGTATCAGACAAGGAATAAATGAAGGTAAAATAAAGAGAAAACAGTAACAATGTGGTACATATGAATCCAACTATATCAATAATCACTTTGAACCTATGTATGAATTACATTACACGAATTACACGATCTAAATGTATGAATTAAACGACAGAGTTTGACAGAGTGTGACAGTGTTTGACGACAGAGTTTGACAGAGTGGATTAAGAAAATGTGGCACATGGGTGGCGGAGCAAGATGGCCAAATAGGAACAGCTCCAGTCTCCAACTCCCAGCGTGAGCGACACAGAAGACCGGTGATTTCTGCATTTTCAACTGAGGTACTGGGGTCATCTCACTAGGGAGTGCCGGACAATCGGTGCTGGTCACCTGCTGCAGTCTGACCAGCGAGAGCTGAAGCAGGGCGAGGCATCGCCTCACCTGGGAAGCGCAAGGGGGAAGGGAATCCCTTTTCTTAGCCAGGGGAACTGAGACACACAACACCTGGAAAATCGGGTAACTCCCACCCCAATACTGCGCTTTAAGCAAACGGGCACACCAGAAGAATATATCCCTCACTTGGCCGGGAGGGTCCCACGTCCACGGAGCCTCCCTCATTGCTAACACAGCAGTCTGCGGTGATCTAACCGCAAGGCAGCAGCGAGGCTGGGGGAGGGGTGCCCGCCATTGCTGAGGCTTAAGTAGGTAAACAAAGCCGCTGGGAAGCTCCAACTGGGTGGAGCTCACAGCAGCTCAAGGAAACCTGCCTGTCTCTATAGACTCCACATCTGGGGGCAGGGCTCAACTAAAAAAAACAACAGGGGAAGCAGCAGAGGCCTGAGCAGATGTGAACGACTCTGTCTGACAGCTTTGAACAGAGCAGTGGATCTCCCAACACGGAGGTTGAGATCTGAGAACGGACAGACTGCCTGCTCAAGTGGGTCCCTGACCCCTGAGTAGCCTAACTGGGAGACATCACCCACTAGGGGCAGTCTGACACCCCACACCTCACAGGGTGGAGTACACCCCTGAGAAGAAGCCTCCAAAGTAAGAATCAGACAGGTACACTCGCTGTTCAGCAATATTCTGTCTTCTGCAACCTCTGCTGCTGATACCCAGGCAAACAGGGTCTGGAGTGGACCTCAAGCAATCTCCAACAGACCTATAGCTGAGGGTCCTGACTGTCAGAAGGAAAACTATCAAACAGGAAGGACACCTATACCAAAACCCCATCAGTACGTCACCATCATCAAAGACCAGAGACAGATAAAACCACAAAGATGGGGAAAAAGCAGGGCAGAGAAGCTGGAAGTTCAAAAAATAAGAGTGCATCTCCCCCTGCAAAGGAGCGCACCCCATCGCCAGCAATGGATCGAAGCTGGTCAGAGAATGACTTTGACGACATGAGAGAAGAAGGCTTCAGTCCATCAAACTTCTCAGAGCTAAAGGAGGAATTACTTACCCAGTGCAAAGAAACTAAAAATCTTGAAAAAAGAGTGGAAGAATTGACAGCTAGACTAATTAATGTAGAGAAGGTCATAAACGAAATGACAGAGATGAAAACCATGACACGAGAAATACGTGACAAATGCACAAGCTTCAGTAACTGACTCGATCAACTGGAAGAAAGAGTATCAGCGATTGAGGATCAAATGAATGAAATGAAGCGAGAAGAGAAACGAAAAGAAAAAAGAAGAAAAAGAAATGAACAAAGCCTGCAAGAAGTATGGGATTATGTAAAAAGACCAAATCTACATCTGATTGGGGTGCCTGAAAGTGAGGGGGAAAATGGATCCAAGTTGGAAAACACTCTTCAGGATATCATCCAGGAGAACTTCCCCAACCTAGTAGGGCAGGCCAACATTCAAATTCAGGAAATAGAGAGAATTCCACAAAGATACTCCTAGAGAAGAGCAACTCCAAGACACATAATTGCCAGATTCTCCAAAGTTGAAATGAAGGAAAAAATCTTAAGGGCAGCCAGAGAGAAAGGTCGGGTTACCCACAAAGGGAAGCCCATCAGACTAACAGCAGATCGCTCGGCAAAAACTCTACAAGGCAGAAGAGAGTGGGGGCCAATATCCAACATTCTTAAAGAAAAGAATTTTAAACCCAGAAAATCATATCCAGCCAAACTAAGATTCATAAGTGAAGGAGAAATAAAATCCTTTACAGATAAGCAAATGCTTCAAGATTTTGTCACCACCAGGCTTGCCTTACAAGAGACCCTGAAGGAAGCACTAAACATGGAAAGGAACAACCGGTACCAGCCATTGCAAAAACATGCCAAAATGTAAAGACCATCGAGGCTAGGAAGAATCTGCATCAACTAACGAGCAAAATAACCAGTTAATATCATAATGGCAGGATCAAGTTCACACATAACAATATTAACCTTAAATGTTAATAGACTAAATGCTGCCATTAAAAGACACAGACTGGCAAACTGGATAAAGAGTCAAGACCCATCAGTCTGCTGTATTCAGGAGACCCATCTCACATGCAGAGACATACATAGGCTCAAAATAAAGGGATGGAGGAAGATCTACCAAGCAAATGGAGAACAAAAAAAAGCAGGGGTTGCAATCCTAGTCTCTGATAAAATAGTCTTTAAACCATCAAAGATCAAAAGAGACAAAGAAGGCCATTACATAATGGTAAAGGGATCAATTCAACAGGAAGAGCTAACTATCCTAAATATATATGCACCCTATACAGGAGCACCCAGATTCATAAAGCAAGTCCTTAGAGACTTACAAAGAGACTTAGACTCCCATACAATAATAATGGGAGACTTCAACACTCCACTGTCAACATGAGACGGATCAAGGAGACAGAAAGTAAACAAGGATATCCAGGGATTGAACTCATCTCTGCACCAAGCGGACCTAATAGACATCTATAGGACTCTCCACCCCAAATGAACAGAATATACATTCTTGTCAGCACCACATCGCACTTATTCCAAATTTGACCACATAATTGAAAGTAAAGCACTCCTCAGCAAATGTAAAAGAACAGAAATTATAACAAACTGTCTCTCAGACCACAGTGCAATCAAACTAGAACTCAGGACTAAGAAACTCAATCAAAACCGCTCAACTACATGGAAACTGAACAACCTGCTCCTGAATGACTACTGGGTACATAGTGAAATGAAGGCAGAAATAAAGATGTTCTTTGAAACCATTGAGAACAAAGATACAACACACCAGAATCTCTGGGACACATTTAAAGCAGTGTGTAGAGGGAAATTTATAGCACTAAATGCCCACAAGAGAAAGCAGGAAAGATCTAAAATGGACACTCTAACATCACAATTAAAAGAACTAGAGAGGCAAGAGCAAACACATTCAAAAGCTAGCAGAAGGCAAGAAATAACTAAGATCAGAGCAGAACTGAAGGAGATAGAGACACAAAAAACCGTCCAAAAAATCAATGAATCCAGGAGTTGGTTTTTTGAAAAGGTCAACAAAATTGACAGACTGCTAGCAAGACTAATAAAGAAGAAAAGAGAGAGGAATCAAATAGATGCAATAAAAAATGATAAAGGGGATATCACCAACAACCCCACAGAAATACAAACTACCATCAGAGAATACTATAAACACCTCTACGCAAATCGACTAGAAAATCTAGAAGAAATGGATAATTTCCTGGACACTTACACTCTCCCAAGACTAAACCAGGAAGAAGTTGAATCCCTGAATAGAACAATAGCAGGCTCTGAAATTGAGGCAACAATTAATAGCCTACCCACCAAAAAAAATCCAGGACCAGATGGATTCACAGCTTAATTCTACCAGAGGTACAAGGAGGAGCTGGTACCATTCCTTCTGAAACTATTCCAATCAATAGAAAAAGAGGGAATCCTCCCTAACTCATTTTATGAGGCCAACATCATCCTGATACCAAAGCCTGGCAGAGACACAACAAAAAAAGAGAATTTTAGACCAATATCCCTGATGAACATCGATGCAAAAATCCTCAATACAATACTGGCAAACCGGATTCAGCAGCACATCAAAAAGCTTATCCACCATGATCAAGTGGGCTTCATCCCTGGGATGCAAGGCTGGTTCAACATTCGCAAATCAATAAACATAATCCAGCATATAAACAGAACCAAAGTCAAGAACCACGTGATTATCTCAATAGATGCAGAAAAGGCTTTTGACAAAATTCAACAGCCCTTCATGCTAAAAACGCTCAATAAATTCGGTATTGATGGAACGTGCCTCAAAATAATAAGAGCTATTTATGACAAACCCACAGCTAATATCATACTGAATGGGCAAAAACTGGAAAAATTCCCTTTGAAAACTGGTACAAGACAGGGATGCCCTCTCTCACCACTCCTATTCAACATAGTGTTGGAAGTTCTGGCTAGGGCAATCAGGCAAGAGAAAGAAATCAAGGGTATTCAGTTAGGAAAAGAAGAAGTCAAATTGTCCCTGTTTGCAGATGACATGATTGTATATTTAGAAAACCCCATCGTCTCAGCCCAAAAGCTCCTTAAGCTCATAAGACACTTCAGCAAAGTCTGAGCATACAAAATTAATGTGCAAAAATCACAAGCATTCTTATACACCAGTAACAGACAAGCAGAGAGCCAAATCAGGAATGAACTTCCATTCACAATTGCTTCAAAGAGAATAAAATACCTAGGAATCCAACTTACAAGGGATGTAAAGGACCTCTTCAAGGAGAACTACAAACCACTGCTCAGTGAAATCAAAGAGGACACAAACAAATGGAAGAACATACCATGCTCATGGATAGGAAGAATCAATATCATGAAAATGACCATACTGCCCAAGGTTATTTATAGATTCAATGCCATCCCCATCAAGCTACCAATGAGGTTCTTCACAGAATTGGAAAAAACTGCGTTAAAGTTCATATGGAACCAAAAAAGAGCCCGAATTGCCAAGACAATCCTAAGTCAAAAGGACAAAGCTGGAGGCGTCATGCTACCTGACTTCAAACTATACTACAAGGCTACAGTAACCAAAACAGCATGGTACTGGTACCAAAACAGAGATATAGACCAATGGAACAGAACAGAGTCCTCAGAAATAATACCACACATCTACAGCCATCTGATCTTTGACAAACCTGAGAGAAACAAGAAATGGGGAAAGGATTCCCTATTTAATAAATGGTGCTGGGAAAATTGGCTAGCCATAAGTAGAAAGCTGGAACTGGATCCTTTCCTTACTCCTTATACGAAGATTAATTCAAGATGGATTAGAGACTTAAATGTTAGACCTAATACCATAAAAACCCTAGAAGAAAATCTAGGTAGTACCATTCAGGACATAGGCATGGGCAAGGACTTCATGTCTAAAACACCAAAAGCAACGGCAGCAAAAGCAAAAATTGACAAATGGTATCTCATTAAACTAAAGAGCTTCTGCACAGCAAAATAAACTACCATCAGAGTGAACCGGCAACCTACAGAATGGGAGAAAATTTTTGCAATCTACTCATCTGACAAAGGGCTAATATCCAGAATCTACAAAGAACTCAAACAAATATACAAGAAAAAAACAAACAACTCCATCAAAAAGTGGGCAAAGGATATGAACAGACATTTCTCAAAAGAAGACATTCATACAGCCAACAGACACATGAAAAAATGCTCATCATCACTCGCCATCAGAGAAATGCAAATCAAAACCACAATGAAATACCATCTCACACCAGTTAGAATGGCAATCATTAAAAAATCAGGAAACAACAGTTGTTGGAGAGGATGTGGAGAAATAGGAACACTTTTACACTGTTGGTGGGATTGTAAACTAGTTCAACCATTATGGAAAACAGTATGGCAATTCCTCAAGGATCTAGAACTAGATGTACCATATGACCCAGCCATCCCAATACTGGGTATATACCCAAAGGATTATAAATTATTCTACTACAAAGACACATGCACACGTATGTTTATTGCGGCACTATTCACAATAGCAAAGCCTTGGAATCAACCCAAATGTCCATCTGTGACAGACTGGATTAAGAAAATGTGGCACATATACACCATGGAATACTATGCAGCCAGAAAAAAGGATGAGTTTGCATCCTTTGTACGGACATAGATGCAGCTGGAAACCATCATTCTTAGCAAACTATCACAAGAACAGAAAACCAAACACCGCATGTTCTCACTCATAAGTGGGAACTGAACAATGAGATCACTTGGACTCGGGAAGGGGAACGTCACACACTGGGGCCTATCATGGGGAGGGGGGAGGGGGGAGGGATTGCATTGGGGAGTTATACGTGATATAAATGATGAATTGATGGGTGCTTACGAGTTGATGGGTGCAGCACACCAACATGGCACAAATATACATATGTAACAAGCCTGCACGTTATGCACATGTACCCTAGAACTTAAAGTATAAAATATATATATATATATGGGAAAAAATATGGAAAACATAAAATCAACAAAGAAAATCAGCAAAAGCCAGTTTTTTGACAAAAGCTCAACAAAGTTAATAAGCCTCTAGCTAGGCTAACCAAGGAATAAAGAGAGAGAACAGTAATTATTAGTATCAAAAAATTAAGGAGGGATCATCACAACAGGTCCCATGAACATTACAAAAATAATCAAGGAACGCCAGGAACAACTGTATGCTTGGAAATTTAATAATCTAGACAATATGGACCAATTGCTTGAAAGACACAATCTACCAAAACTCATAGAAGAAGAATTAGACAATCTGAACAAGCCTCTATCTATTAAAGGAATTGTCAATAATTATTAACTTTTCGACATAGAAACCACTAGGCACAGATGAAGTCATTGGTAAATTCTGCCAAACATCTAAGGAAAATCCACACCATTTCTCTACACTCTCCTTCAGAAGATAGAAACAGAGGAATTACTTTCAAATCCATTCTACGCATTATTCTCATACAAAAACCTGGAAAAAAATAAGAGAAAACTACAGACCAATATCTCTTGTGAACATAGATTCAAAAATCTTCACCTACGTTTTAGCAAATCAATTCCAACAATGTATAAGAAATTATACACTATGACCAGGTGGGAATTATCTCAGATGTAAGGCTGTTTCAAATTTTGAAATCAATTAGGCTTGACCCTTGAACAAGAATTTGAAATGTGTGGATCCACTTATATAAATTTTCTTAAACTACAAATATAAACCACAAATTTTCTTCTTCCTCTGACTACCCTCAGAGAGTAAGATCAACAATGAGGAAGACTTCATTATTCTCAGACTACTCCATGTGAAGACAACAAGAATGAAAGCCTCTGTGATGATCCACTACCACTTAATGAATAGTAAATATATTTTATCTTCCTTACAGTTTTCTTAGTAACATTTTCTTTTATCTAGCTTATTTTATTGTAAAAAAAACCTGTATATAATAGGTATGACATACAAAATATATATTAAACAACTGTTTATGTTATTGGCAAGGCCTCCAGTCAACAGTCTGCTATTAGTAAAGATTTTGGAGCGTCACACTTGACTTTTTGACTGTGCAGGGGTATTAGTGCTCCTGTTTTCCACATTGTTCAAGGGTCAACTGTCTCATCATTATGCTAAAGAAAATAAATTACATGTTCATATCAATAAATGCAGAAAAAGCATTTGATGCAATCCAACATCTGCTTATGATAAAATTTTCAGTAACCGTTAACAGGAATAGAAGGGAACTTCCTCAACTTGATCAACTATAGCCACAAAACACCTAGAACTAACTGCTTGCTTAATGGAGACTAACTTTCTTACTAAGATCAGGCAAAATGCAAGATGGTATCTCTCACCACTGCTTTCAACACTGTACTGGAAGTCCTAGTTAATATAATAACATAAGGAAATGAAATAAAAAGTATACCTATTGTGAAGGAAGAAATAAAAAGTGTCTTTGTTTGTAGATGATATGGTTGACTGTGTGTATGAAATCCAAAAGAATCAACAAAAAAAATGTTACTTATAAGAGAATATAGCAAGGTTGCAGGATACAAAGCTAATATACAAATGTCAATTGCTTTCCTATATACCAGCAATGAACAAGTGGAATTTTAAATTAAAATTTCAATACCATTTGTATTAGCACTCCAAAAAATAAAATAATTAGGTATAAGTCAAACAAAATATGCACATGATCCATATGAACAAAACCACAGAACTCTGGTGAAATAAATTAAAGAATAACTAGATAAATGAAGAAATATCCCATGTCCACTGATAGGAAGATTCAATAATGTCAAGATGTCAGTTATTTCCAGCTTCATCTATTGTTTCAGGAGAATCTCAGTTTTAATCCCAGAAAGTTACTTTTTGGATATCAATAAAATGTTTCTAAACTATATGTAGAGACAAATGATTCAGAATAGCCAATACAATCTTGAGGAAAAAGATGAAAGTTGAAGTATTGACACTACTTGACAACAAAACTTTCTATATAGTAATTAAGACATTGTGGTATTGGTAAAATAAAAGACATATATGTCAATGAATCAGAAGAGAGAGCCTGGAAATAGACCCACATAAATATGGCTAACTGAATTGTGACAAGGGAGCAAAGACAATACAATGAATAAAAGATAATCCTTTTAGCAAATTGTGCTGGAAGAAGTGAACATCCACATGCAAAAAAAAGATAAATAAATATAAACACAGTTGATATAACCTTCCCAAAATTTAATTTGAAATGGATCATATACCAAATTATAAAATGTGAACTATAAAGCTCCTAGAAGATAACATAGGAGAAAATCTATATGACCTTGGGTTTGACAATGGCTTTTTAGCTACAATACCAAAAGCACAATCCATGAAATAAATAATTGATAAGCTAGTACTCATTAAAACTAAATTCTCTGCTCCACAAAAGACAATGTCAAGAGAATCAAAAGACAAGCCATAGGTCAAGATAAAATATTTGCAGAAGATATTTAATGAGGGATTATAATTCAAAATATACAAATAACTCTTACAGTTCAACAATAAGAAAACTAAAAACTAAGTTAAGTAGTGGGTCAAAGACCTTTACAGATAGATTAACAAATAAGATACAAGGATATGGAGGAATAAGAACTTTCATTCATTGCTGGCAGCAATGCAAAATGGTTCATTCACCTTGTAAGACAGTTAGTGGTTCTTTACATAATTGAACATATTCTTACTATACAGTGTAGTAACCACACTCCTTGGTGTGTACCCAAAGAAGTTGAAAACTTATGTCCACATGAAAACCTGTACATAAATGTCTATAGATGCTTTATTTAGAATTGCCAAAACTTGGATGGCTTTCTTGCGTAAGTGAGTGGATAAATAAAATGTAGTACATCCAAACAATGGAATATTATTCAGTACTAAAAAGAAATTATATAGAGAGCTATTTAAAGACATGGAGGAACTTAAATTTAAATTACTAAGTGAAATAAGCCAATGAGAAAAGCCTACATTATGATTCTAATATGTGACATTCTGGAAAAGGCAAAACTGAAAACATTGAAAAAGATGAGTCATTGCCAGGGGTTAAGGAAGAGAGAAGGATGAATAGATAGAGCACAACAGATTTTTAGGGGCAGTAAAACTCCGCTGATGATGGTATAATGGTGGACACATGTCATTATATATGTTTTTTAAATTCATGAAATCTACAATACCAAGAGTGAGCCCTAATGTAGACTAAGGACTTTGGGTGGTAATGATGTGTCTATGTTGATTTATCAATTGTAACAAATGTACTACTCTAGTGTGAGGTATTAACAACGGCAGATGCTAAGCATATGTGGAAACAGGGACTATACAGAAAATCTCTATACCTGCCTCTCAAATTTGCTGTGAACCTAAAACTGCCCAAAAAAATAAAGCTTATTTTTTAAAAAGTAAGTTTGCTTGCCAATTATTGGTTAGGCCCACATAAACTGGCTTATACGAAACAACAAAAAAGCTAATTTGAATGATTCTTTCCCTGAACTGGTCAGCTGATTGCATACCCTGACTGACAAATTACTTGTCAATATGTTGATTCAAATATTTGATTCCTTTGACATTGTATGGATGCAGTCTTCTAGTGAATCTACATCACTACAATAGTGGTTTTCAGATGAGTATGCATAAGCCTGGTGTAATGGGACATTTTCCAAATATTTTGGGGACATATAAATGGGACATTTTCGAAATAAATATTTTTAAAGATTCAATTCTAGATCCTCAACTTCCATGTGACGTCTTCCTTAACATAGAACTACCTGAGAATGTATCTCTATTTATTCTCCACACATTTTACTAAGAATATCATATCTCTCATCCGGCCCTATTTTTTTTTTTTTTTTTTTTTTTTTTTTACTATACTGTGCTAGATATAAAAATCTCTAGTGTGACAAAGTAAGAATTTCAAATGTTGCATTTAAAATCTCCTTTAATCAAGGTCTTATAAACCCACAAGAGGATTTATGCATATTTATGTTAGGAGTAGAATAGAAACAGGGTATGTTTACCTGTGAATGTGAAAATCAGATATATTAAAGAATAAAAGCAATGGGAAGGAAGATACCTTTTGTTTAATGGCTTACTTTCTTCAGCTCCCCAGAATTTTTTTTAAATGCATGACTTCATAGGTAAGGTATCAGAAAAGCAAAGCAATGAGGCACTTATTAAAAAATATTAGACTGGAGACAGAGCAAGATGGCCAAATAGAGCCCTCCAGCAATCGTCTCCTTGCAGGAACACCAAATTGAACAACTATCTATGCAAAAAAACACCTTCATAGGAACCTAAAATCAGGTAAGTTATCACAGTAACTGGTTGTTACATTATGTCAAGGAAGAAGACATTGAGCAATGTAGGAAAGACAGTGTTGCATTGAATATACCACTCCTACCCCATCCTCATTAGCACCACACAAAGAGAGAATCTGTGTGCTTAGGAGAGGGACAGTGAAGTAAATGTGGGACTTTGTATTGGAACTCAGTTCTGCCCTTTCACAGCATACCATAACACAGGGCAGAATTCTGCTAGTGCTCACAGAGGAAGCAGTGAGACCAACACAGGGCTCAAAGAAATCCTTAGCTCTAGCAAAAGGAAATTGAGTCCTGGCTAGCCCCACCACTGATTGACTAAAGTGGCCTGAGACCTGAAATAAATGTAAGTGGTAGTTAGCTCACAAAAACTACAGTTCTTGTGCAAGTTCTGGATCTGTGCTGGTTTTAAAGGCAGTGGAATTGGGGCGTGCATGACCCACTGCAACACTAGCTGTGGTGGCAAAGAGAGTGCTTCCATCACCCCTCCCACAACTCCAGGCACTGCAGCTTGGGTAGAGACTCTTTTGGCTTAGAGAAAGGAAAGGGATAAGTACAAAGGACTTTGTCTTGCAACTTGATTACCAGTTCAACCACAATAAAAGAAAACACCAAGTAGATTCTTGAAGATCCTCGTTCCAGGTCTTAGCACTTGGAAGGCATTTCTAGACCCACCCTGAGCCAGAAGGAAATTCACTCCTCTGAAGGAAAGACTCAGGCCTAGCAGGATTCAACACTTGCTGATGAAAGAGCCCTTGGGACTTGAATAAACATCAACAGTAGCCAGGCAGTAGTTGCCATGAGACTTTGGCAGCTCTCAGGACTATGCTGGCTTCAGATGTAACTCTGTGTATTGCTAGCTATGGTGGCCATGGGACTTCTCATGTCATCCTTCCCCAAACTTCAGGCAACCCAAGGAGAAGAGAGACTCCTTCTGTTTAGGGGAAAGAGAGAGAAGAGAGTGAGAGATTTTGCCCTATAATTCAGGGAATTATTCCTTCTCTTACACAGGCCCACCAAGTCTATGCATATAGGAGTTGGCAAGAGTTGTAGCATTCCTAGCCATAGGCCACCCCTTAGTGTAAATACACCTGCAGTGAACACAGGTTTAGATCACAACACTCAACCTTCTTTGAAAATAAAAATAAAAGTCTTCTCAAAAAGGATCATAGAAGCAAGACTGTGAAGATTAGAATAAATACCTAACTCTTTAATGCCAAGGAACATCCATAATCATCAAGAACATCCAGGAAAACATGACCTCGCTAAAGTAACTAAGACACCAGTGACCAATCAGAGTGAAGGAAATATGTGACCTTTCAGACAGAGAATTTAAAATGGTTGTCTTAAGTAACATGAAAGAACTTCAAGATAACATAGAGAAGGAATTCAGAATTCTGTTACAGAAATTTAACAAAGAGATTGAAATAATTTTTTAAAAATCAAGCAGAAATTCTGGAGCTGAAAGAGTCAATTGAAAAATGTATTGGGGTCTCTCAACAGCAGAATAGATCAAGCATAAAAAAGAATCACTGAGCTAGAAAGCAGGTGATATGAAAATATACAGTGATAGGAGAAACAAAAGGATAAAAAGAAGAAAGTTACCTACAAGACCTAGAAAATAGTCTCAAAAGGGCAAATCTAAGAGTTATTGGCCTAAAAGAGAATGAAAAGACAGAGATCTAGGTAGAAAGGTTATTCAAAGAAATAATAGCAGAATGATCCAAACCAAGAGAAAGATATGAATATCCAGGTACAAGAATGTAATAGAACACCAAGAGACTAAACCCAAATATGACTTCCTCAAGGTACATATTAATCAAACTCTCAAAGTTCAAGGATAAAGAAAGGAACTTAAAAGCAGAAAGAGAAAAGAAGCAAATAGCATACAAAGAACTTTGATACATATGGCAGTAGATTTCTCAGTGAAAATTTAGAGGACAAGAGAGAATGTGGTGACATATTCAAAGTACTGAAGGAAACAACTTCCAACGCACAATATTATAGCCAGCAAAATTATCCTGAAAACATGAAGGAGAAATAAAGATTCATGGAAAAACAAAAGCTGAGAGATTTAATCAACACCACACTTGTCTTACAAGAAACACCGAAAGAAATTCTTCAATTGGAAAGAAAAGAATGCCAGAAAACAAACCAAAAAAAAAAAAAAAAAAAAAAAAAAAAAATCAAAAGGTATAAAATTCACTGATAATAGTAAGCAAACAGACAAATACAGAATAATCTAACATTGTAGTTGTGGTATGTAAATCCTTAGAAGGAAGACTACTTAAAGGCAGCCCCATCAAAAATAACTGCAACAAATTTTAAGAAATAGATTTTACTTAAAAAAAAAAAAAAACATAAAAAGGGACAAGAAAAAGTCAAAAATGAGGGTGATGAAGTTAAAGTGTAGAGCTTTTTTTAGTTTTCTCTTTGCATTCTTATTGACTTTTGTTTTTTGCTTTGTAATCAGAGTTAAGTTTTCATCAGTTTAAAACAATTGGATATAAAATGTCATTTACAAACCTCATGGTAACCACAAAACAAAAACCTATAACAGATAAACAAAACTTAAAAAGCAAGAAACTAGATCATATTACTAGACAAAATCACTTTTCATAAAGGAAGAGAGATAGGAAGGAAGGAAGGAAGGAAGGAAGGAAGGAAGGAAGGAAGGAAGGAAGGAAGGAAGGAAGGAAGGAAGGAAGGGAAAGTGAACAAACAAAACAATCAGAAAACAAGTAATAGAATGATAGTACTAAGTACTTTCTTATCAATAGAAACATTGACTGTAAATAAACTGAATTCTTCAGTCAAAGCCATACAGTGGCTGAATGCACTGAAAAAACAAACAAGACCCAGCTATTATCCTGCTTACAGGGAACTTACTTCATTTATAATGACAAAGAGACTAAATATAAAGCAATGTGAAAATGTATTCCATGCAAATGGAAACCAAAAAAGAACAGAATTGGATTTATTTATATAATATTAAATAGATTTTAAGATAAAAACCGGAAAAAGAGACAAAGAAGGTCATTATATAATGATAAAGGTGTCAATTAGCCCAGAAGATATAACAATTAAAAATATTTCTACACCCAACACTGGAGTACCCAAATATAGAAAGCAAATATTCTTTAGAGATAAAGAAAAAGATAGACTCCAATACAATAATAGTTCAGTGAATTAAACAGCCCACTTTCAGCATTGGACAGATCAACCAGACAGAAATTAACAGAAATATCAGATTTAATCTGCACTATAGACCAAACAGACCTAACAGACATTTCAGAACATTTCAGCCAATAGTTGCAGAAAACATTCTTATGTTCAGCACATGAAACATTCTCAAGGACAGACCATATGTTAGGCCACAAAACAAGTCTCAACAGATTTAAAAAAATTGAAAACAATATCATTTCTGATACAATGGAATAAAACTAGAAATTAGTTAGAAGAGGAACATCGTAAATGTCACAAACATATGGAAATTAAATAATAAAGTCCTGAATGACCACTGGGTCAATTAAGAAATTAAGAAGAAAATTTAAATATTATTAAAGCAAATGAAAATGAAAATACAAAATGCCAAAACATATGGGATACAGCAAAGGCAGTTCTAAAAGGAACGTTTATAGCAGTGAACATCTACATCAAAAGGCAAAAAATAATAATAATAAAGTCAATCGTCCTAACATTGGATCTTTAAAAAATAGAAAAGCAAGAGAAACCCAAACCCAAAATTGGTATAAGAAAAGAAATAATAAAGATCAGAGCAGAAATAAATGAAATCGAGGTTTAAGAAATCACACAAAAATCAAGAAAATGAAAAGTTGTTTTTTGTAAAGATCAACAAAATTAGAGAAGACCCACATAAAATCAAAAACGAAAAAGGAGACATTACAACTGATATCACAGCCACACAAAGGATCATTAGAGACTATTATAAACAACTGTATGCCAATAAGTTGGAAAACTTGGAGGAATTAATACCTTTCTAGACACATACAACCTACCAAGATCAAACTGTGGAAAAATCCAAAAGCTAAATACATCAGTAATAAGTAATGAGACAGAATCAGTAATAAAAAGTCTCCCATCAAAGAGAAGCCCGTGACCTGATGCCCTCACTGCTGAATCTTACCAAGCATTTAATTAAAAACTAAAACCAATACTACTCAAACTATTTTAAGACACAACAACAACAACAACAAAAGAAAACTACAGGCCAATATCCCTGATGAAATTGATGCAAAAATCCTCAGCAACATACTAGCAAACAAAATTCCACACTACATTAAAAAGATCATGAATCATAATCAAGTGGGATTCATCCCAGGAATGGAAGGATGGTTCAACATACCCAAATCAACAAATGTCATATATCATATCAAAAGAATGAAGGACAAAAACCATATGAACATATCAATTGATGATGAAAAGGCACTCAATAAAATTCAACATCCTTCATAATAAAGCTCTCAAAACCTGAGTATAGAAGGAACATACCTCAACATGCTGAAAGTCATATACAACAAACCCACAACTAATATCACTCTGAATGGGGAAAACCTGAAAGCCTTTCCTCTTCTATCTGGAACATGACAAGCATGTCCACTATTATCACTTTCATTTAATGTCATACTGGAAGTCATATGCAGAGAAATTAGGTGAGAGAAAGAAATAAAAAGCATCTAAATTGGAAAGGAAGAAGTAAAATTATTCTTTTTTGTAGATATTATAATCTTATATTTGGAAAAACTTTGACTCAATCAAAATCTATTAGAAGTAATAAACAAATCCAGTAAAGATTCAGGATATGAAATCAACATACAAAAGCAAGTTACATTTCTATATGCCAATAGTGAATCATCTGAAAAAAGAAACCAAGAAAGTAATCCCATTTCAATAGCTACAAACGCAATAAAATAACTAGAAATAAACTTAATCAAAATTGTGAAAGATCTTCACAATGAAAACTATAAAACATTGATAAAAGAAACTGAGCAGAACACAAAAGAATGGAAAGATATTCCAAGTTCATTTAATTGGAAGAATCAATATTGTTTAAATGCTCATAGTATGCAAAGTTATTTACACATTCAATGTAATGCTTATGATAACACTAATGACATTATTCACAGAAAGAAATATCCTAAAATGTATATGGAACCACACCAAATAGCCAAAGTAATCCTGAACAAAAAGAACAAAACTAGAGGCATTCCATCACTTGCCTTTAAATTACATGACAAAGCTATAGTAACAAAATCAATATAGTACTGGCATAAAAACAGACCTATTGACCAATCGAAAAGAATACAAAACCGAGAAATAAGGTCACATACCTACAACCAACTGATCTTCAATGAAAGTCACAAAACATACACTGTGTTAAAGAAACCCTACTTAATAAATGGTGCTGGGAAAACTCGATTGCCATATGCAGAAAAATGAAAATAGACCCCATCTCTCACCATATGCAAAAATCAAAACATTGATTAAAGACATAGTCCTAAATTAAAGTCTTAGACCTAAAACTATGCAACTGTTGGAAAAAAACATTGGGGAAACACTACAGGATATTCATCTGGGCAATGATTTCTTGAGTAAAATGTCAAAAGCACATGCAACCAACCCAAGAATGCACAAATGAGATCACATCAAGCTAAAAAGCTTCTGAACAAAAGAAATAACCAAGTAATAAGACAACCGACAGAATGAAAGTATTTGCTAACTACCCATCAGACAAGTGATTTATAATCAGGATATATAAGGAGCTCAAACAACTCAATAGGAAAAAAAATCTGGTTAAAAAAAAGCACAGGAGGAGGCAGGGTCAAGATAGCCAACTAGAAACAGCGGCTGTCATAGGCTACCATCGAAAAGAACCATAGCTAACGTGTGAATGCTGCACTGGCAACCAAAGTATCTAGGTTCTGGCATCAGAACTGACTAGGAGGCTCGTATGATCCACAGAGAGCAAGGAAGAGCAGTGTGGTGCCGCGGCCCACCTGAGAGCCACACAGGGAAAGGGAGCCCCCAACCCCAGCCCCCAGCCAAGGGAGGAGGTGAGTGAGCATGGTACCCAGCCAGGGAAACCATGCTTTTTCCAAGGACAGGAAGATTCTGCTCGAGAACCCACGCCACTGGGGCCTAATGTCCCAACCCCGGAGCCATGCAGATTCTCAACAGTCTCTCAGCTGGAATCTGCTTAAGCCTACGGAGCTTTCTGGGGGAGCAGAGACCAGCACCACAGGTGCAGCTGCCTGCTGTCTAAGCCCTTTGAGCTCATTGGGGGAAGGGCAGCAGCTAGCATTGGGACTCACAATTGCCTAACACGCTAAGCTTCCTGGACTGGGGAAGGGCAGCACCCATCTCTATAGCTCCAGGCCATGCTTTTGCCCTGCTGGAGCCAGGGAGGCTGCAGGGCTTGGTACCAAGATGTGTTCCCCCGAGCCCAACACACCAGCTGTGGCAAACTGTGGTCAGAGGGCCTCTTCAGGCTTGACGCTGAGTCATGCTTCTTCACTGGGCAGGGCTTCCCTGCAGGAACTCCAATAACTCCAGCCAGAGGCTCAGGAATAGAACCGGATCTCCCTTGGCCTGAGCCCCTAGGGAAAGGAGTGGTCACAGTCTCTGTGGACTGGCAGACTTAGTCTTTCCTCCTGGTAGTTCAGAGGAATGCAGGCAGCCCAGACAAGTGAGTTTCGCCCCAGCGAAGCACACCCCCTCCAGCAAGGGTCAATCAAAGCACTTTGTTAAACATGTCCTGCTCCCCATGCCACCCAATTGGGTGAGATCCTCCAACAGGGATTGTCAGGAGTGATCCTACTGGCACCAGTTTGGTGCTCCTCGAGGTCAGGTATCTCAGCAGAAGGAGCAGACACCCATCTTTGCTGTCCTCCAGCCACCTTGAGTGACATCTCCAGGCATGGGAGTGAACCAGATGAATAGAGCCTGAAGTGAACCCCCAGCAAACCACAGCAGTTCTACAGAAGAGGGACCTGACCATTGAAAGAAAAATAAACAAACAGAAAGCAACAACAACAGCATCAACAATAACAAAAAAATGCACCCCCCAAAAAAAACCCATCAAAGGATCAGCAGCCTCAAAGATCAAAACTGGACAAACTCATGAAGATGAGAAAGAATCAACAAAAAATGTGGAAAACCCAAAAGGCCAGATTGCCTCTTCTCTTCTGAATGATTGCAGCATCTCTCCAGCAAGGGTGCAGAACTGGACGGAGGATGAAATGGACAAATTGACAGAAGTAGGCTTCAGAAGATGGGTAATGGTAATAAAAAACTATGCTGAGCTAAAGGACCATGTTCTGAACCAATGCTAAGAAGCTAAGAACTTTGATAAAAGGTTAGAAAAGCTGATAGCTAGAATAACCAGTTTAAAGAGAAACATAAATGACTTGATGGGAGCTGAAAAACACAGCACAATAACTTTGTGAAACATACACAAGTATCAATATCCAAATTGACCAAGCAGAAGAAAGGATATCAGAGTTTGAAGACCACCTTGCTGAGGTAAGGCATGCAGACAAGACTAGAGAAAAAAAAAATGAAAAGGAATGAACAAAGCCTCCAAGAAATATGGGACTTTGTAAAAAGACCGAACCTACGATTGATCGGAGTACCTGAAGGAGACGGGAAGAATAGAAACAAGCTGAAAGGCACACTTCAGGATATTACCCAGTAAAAGTTCCCCAACCTTGTAAGCCAAGCCAATATGCGAATTCAGGAAATATAGAGAACACCACTGAGATACTCAATGAGAAGATCAACCCCAAGACAAATAATCACCAGATTCTCCAAAGTCAAAATGAAGGAAAAAATGTTAAGGGCAACCAGAGAGAAAGGCCAGGTCACCTACAAAGGGAAGCCTATCAGACTAAAAGAGAATCTCTTAGCAGAAACTCTACAGGCCAGAAGAGAGTGGGGGCCAATATTCAACATTCTTAAAGAAAAGAATTTTCAACCCAGAATTTCATATCTAGCCAAACTAAGCTTCATAAACGAAGGAGAAATAAAATCCTTTCCAGACAAGCAAATGCTGAGGGATTTTATTACCACCAGGCCTGGCTTGCAAGAGCTCCTAAAAGAAGCAAATGTGGAAAGAATAAAACTGGTACCAGCCACTACAAAAACACACCAAAATACAAAGACCAATGACACTATGAAGAAACCGCATCAACTAGTGTGCAAAATAACAAGATAGCATCATGATGATGGGATCAAATTCACACATAACAATACTAACCTTAAATGTAAATGGGCTAAATGCCCCAATTAAAAGACACAGACTGGCACATTGGAGAAACAGTCAAGACCCATCAATATGCTGTGTTCAGGAGACGCATCTCACATGCAAAGACACACATTTGCTCAAAATAAACAGATAAAGGAAAATTTATCAATCAAATGAAAAGAAAAACAAACAAACAGGTTGCAATCCCAGTCTCTGACAAAACAGATTTTAAATCAACAAAGATTTTTTAAAAAGACAAAAAAGGGCATTACATAATGGTAGAGGGAACAATTCAGTGAGAAGAGCTAACTATTCTAAATATATGAGCACCCAGATTTATACCAACTTCTTAGAGACCTACAAAGAGACTTACACTCCCACACAATAATAGTGGAGGATTTTAACACCCCACTGTCAATATTGGACAGATCAATAAGACAGAAAATTAACAAGGTTATTCAGAATTTTAACTCAGCTCTGGATCAAGTGAACTTAATAAACATTTACAGAACTCTCCACTCTAAATCAACAGAATATACATTCTTTTCAGTGCCACATGGTACTTATTCTAAAATTGACCACATAATTCGAAATAAAACACTCCTCAGCAAATGCAAAAGAACTGAAATTACACCAGTCTCTCAGACCACAGTGCAATCAAATTAAAACTCAGGATTAAGAAACTCACTCAAAACCACACAATTACATGGAAATTGAACAACCTGCTCCTGAGTGACTCCTGGGTAAATAATGAAATTATGGCAGAAATCAAGAACTTCTTTGAAACCAATGAAGACAATGGGACAACATTACAGAATCTCTGGGACACAGATAAAGCAGTGCTAAGAGGGAAATTTATAGCACTAAATGCCCATATCAGAAAGCTAGAAATATCGTCAATCAACACCCTAACATCACAATTAAAAGCACTAGAGAGGCAAGAGCAAACAAACCCAAAATTTAGCAGAAGACAAAAAATAACTAACATAAGGGCAGAATTGAAGAAGAGAGAGAAACAAAAAATCCTCC
Source organism: Rhinopithecus roxellana (assembly GCF_007565055.1). Lineage (NCBI taxonomy): Eukaryota > Metazoa > Chordata > Mammalia > Primates > Cercopithecidae > Rhinopithecus > Rhinopithecus roxellana. The sequence goes on along the minus strand of NC_044555.1, from coordinate 108,184,846 downwards.
AAAAATTCAATGAATCCAGAAACTTTTATTTTTTTATTTTTGGAAAAAATTAACAAAATAGATAGACCAATAGCTAGATTAATAAAGAAGAGAGAAGAATCAGATAGACACAATAAAAAATAATAATGGGAAATTACCACTGACCCCACAGAAATACAAACTACCAGCAGGAAATACTATAAACATCTCTATGCAACTAAACTAAAAATCTAGAAGAAATGGATAAATTTCTGGACACATACACCCTCCAAAGACAACCAGGAAGAAGTCAAATCCCTGAATAGACCAGTATCAAACTGAAATTGAGGAAGTAATTAATAGTCTACCAATCAAAAAAAGCCCAGGACCAGACAAATTCACAGGTAAATTCTGCCAGAAGTACAAAGATGAGCTACTACCATTTCCTCAGAAACTACTCCAAACAATTGAAAAAGAGGGACTCCTCCCTGACTCATTTTATGAAGCCAGCCTCATCCTGATACCAAAACAAGAAAGAGACCCAACAAAAAAAGAAACTTCAGGCCAGTATGCCTGATGAATATTGATGCAAAAATCTTCAATGAAAACACTGGCAAACCAAATCCAGCAGCACATCAAAAAACGTACCACCACGATGAAATTGACTTTATACCTGGGATGTAAGGTTGCTTCAACATACACAAATCAATAAATGTATTCCATCACATAAACAGAACCAAGGACAAAAACCACATGATTATCTCAATAGATACAGAAAAGTCCTTTGATAAAATTCAACATCGCTTCATGTTAAAAACTCTCAATAAACTAGGTATTGATGGAACATATCTCAAAATAATAACAGCTATTTATGACAAACTCAGAGCCAATATCATATTGAATAGGCAAAAGCTGGAAGCATTCCCTTTGACAACTGCTACAAGACAAGGATGCCCTGTCTTACCACTCCTATTCAACATAGTATGGGAAGTTCTGGCCAGGCCAATCAGGCAAGAGAAAGAAATAAATGGTTTTTAAATAGGAAGAGAAGAAGTCAAATTGTCCCTGTTTGCAGATGACATGATTTCATATTTAGAAAGCCTCACCATCTCAATCCAAAAGCTCCTTAAACTGATAAGCAACTTCAGCAAAGTCTCAGGATACAAAATCAAGGTGCAAAAATCACAAGCATTTCTTTATACCAACAATAGGGAAGCAAAAAGCCAAATCATAAATGAGCTCCCAATCACAATTGCTAAAAAGAGAATGAAATATCTAGGAATACAGCTAACAAGAACTGTGAAGGACCTCTTCAAGGATAACCATACATCGCTGCTCAAGGAAATAAGAGAGGACACAAACAAATGGAAAAACATTCCATGTTCATGAATAGGAAGAATCAATATTGTGAAAATGGTCATACTGCCCAAAATAATTTGTAGATTAAATGTTATTCCAATCAAACAACCACTGACATTCTTCACAGAATTAGAAAAAACCACTTTAAATTTCATTTGGAATCAGAGAAGACCCCATATAGCCGAGGCAATCATAAACAAAAGAACAAAGCTGGAGGCATCATGCTACCTGACTTCAAACTCTACTACAAGGCTACAGTAACCAAAACAGCATGGTACTGGTACCAAAAGAGACATATAGACCAGTGGAACAAAACAGAGTCCTCAGAAATAACACCACACATCTACAACCATCTGATCTTTGACAAACCTGACAAAAATAAGTAATGGGGAAAGGATCTCCTATTCAATAAATGGTGCTGGGAAAACTGGCTAGCTTTATGCAGAAAACTGAAACAGGACCCCTTCCTTACACTTTATATAAAAATTAACTCAAGATGGATTAAAGACTTAAATCTAAAACCCAAAACCATAAAAACCCAGATAATAATGACAGGATTTCATTCTTTACTGTGGCTGAGTAGTATTTCATTGTACATATATATATATATATATATATATATATATATATATATATATATATACACACACACACACATTTTCTTTACCCATTAGTTCATGATGGACATGTAGGTTGATTTCTTATCTTGGCTACTGTGAATTTTCCTGCAATGAACATGGGAATGAAGACATTTCTTTTATAAATTGGTATAATTTATTTGAGATATATACCTAGCAGTAGGATTTCTGGATTGTATCATAGTTCTATTTTTAATTGTTTGAAGAACCTCCATAGCGGCTATACTAACTTACATTCCCACCAGCAGTGTACAAGGGTCCCCCTTTCTCTGCATCCTCACCAGCATTTGTTAATGCCTGTGTTTTGGATAAAAGTCATTTTAACTAGGGTGAGATTATATCTCGTTGCAGGTTTTATTTGTATTTATCTAATGATTAGTGATGTTGAGCACTTTTAAATAGACTTCTTAGCTATTTATTTGTCTTCTTTTGAGAAATATGTTTTCAAATCTTTTGCTTTTTTTAATATGCAAGAATTTTATTAGGGAAATGCCTTTGAAAGAAAATGGCGAGTGAGCTAGAGAATGTTGGAAGAGACATCAGATCATAGTGCAAGTCTGACCCTGGGTGAAAGGGAGGGGACAAAGTTGGGTGGAAGTGTCCTAGACTGTCATGCTGTGTAAGAAAGATTCTAGGAATTAGGAAATGAATATATCTTTAAGCAATATTTTTTTCAGCCTACCACACTGAAGCAGTGCCTGACACATAATAGAAATAGAAAAACACAGATAAAACTGGAGGACATTATGGTAAATGAAATACTCCAGGTACAGAAAGAGAAACATCGCATGTTTTCAATTTTATTGAGAACCTAAAAATAAAATGGAACTCATAGATATGAAGAGTAGAATGATAGTTACCAGCGAGAATCTGGGATTCATAGCAAGAAGTGGGGGGCTAAATGTGAATGGTTAATGGGTAAAAAAAATACAGTAAGGTAGAATGAATAAGATCTAGTATCTGGTAGCAGAATAGGTTGACTATAGTTAACAATAGTTTATTTTATATTTTACAATAACTGAAAGGCTGGAATTGGAATGTCCCTAAAAAATGATAAATGCTTAAGATGATGGATACCATAATTACCTTGATTTCATCATTACACATTTTTCCCATATTGTAAAAATTGCATGTGCAACATAAATATTCACAACTATTATATACCCAAAATAATGAAAAGTGAAAATTGAAAACAATTATATTATAAAAGGTGGTAGTATCTTTTATATCCAAGTTACGAACATTTGCAAAGCTTTGTATCTTAATAATGTATTTTATAATTAAAATATTTAAGAACTGTAAAGGCATCGTGGATAATACAGACCTGCCATCCTTTTAAAAATTTCACCATTTCTTTTTTTTTTTTTTTTTTTTTTTTTTTTGAAAAGCAGTCTGTCTCTGTCGCCCAGTCTGGAGTACAGTGGCACGATCTTGCCTCACTGCAACTTCCGCCTCCCGGGTTCAAGTGACTCTCCTGCCTCAGCCTCCCGAATAGCTGAGATTACAGGCATGCATCACCATGCCCAGCTAATTTTTGTATTTTTAGTAGACTCGGGATTTCACCATGTTGGCCATGCTGGTCTCGAACTCTTGCCCTCGGGTGATCCGCTCACCTCAGCCTTCCAAAGTGCTAGGATTTCCAGGGATGAGCCAACGCGCCTGGCCACCATTCTTATTAACAAAAAAGATCTTGGCAATTACTCCCATAATCCCCTTGGATTGTGTCTCACTTGAAAATATTGCATGATTTCAAGGAGGAAAAATCTTCCACATTTACTTGTGACAAAAAACAAACAAAACAAAACAAAACAAAAAAATCTTTAGTGAAGGATATGTCTGGAAATGTAGCATTTTATATTTTAAAGACTTAAGACTCATAAGAAACTACATTTTGGTGAAAGATTTTTGAATACTGTAAATCTACATTTATTTTTGAAACTTGGGCATGAGTCTCCTGCTTGCTCTTTCCTCAGTGACTTATCTGCTCATTTATTCATTCCTGTCATGTACTTGTTAGATTAAAATTAACAGAATTTTATTGTGAATCCTCTGTAAATTAAGAACACTTAAATAGAATCCATATTAGATCTTTTGCAAGGCCATGCTTACTAGTGTCCCAATACCCTCTCCTTCTTGCTGCTAATTTCCATTAAACCCTCTTTCTTTCTTATGATAAATATTAAACATTCACGAACACATGAATTGAAAGTAAAATACCTACTATCTTATTTGTGGAAGGATTTTCGAAAAAATCTTACTTGGCTTGTTTAATAATATTTACTAAACATTTAATATATTTAAGCTATTTGAGCAATTGTATAATAATTATAATTGTAATGATAACACCCAACAAAGGTTAAACACTTAGGATCTTATGGTCATAGGAGTTTTAAAATGTTATTATTTAAATACTTATTTTTTTTTTGGCTGGGCACGGTGGCTTACGCCTGTAATCCCAGCACTTTGGGAGGCCAAGGCAGGTGGATCACCTGAGGTCAGGAGGTCGAGACCAGCCTGACCAACATGGTGAAACCCCATCTTTACTAAAAATACAAAAATTAGCCAGGCCTGGTGGTGCATGCCTGTAATCTCAGCTACTCCAGAGGCTGAGGCAGGAGAATTGTTTAATCCCAGGAGGCGGAGGTTGCAGTGAGCTGAGATTGCACCACTGCACTCCAGCCTTGGCAACACAAACGAAACTCTGTCTGAAGAAATAATAATAATAATCAATAAATAAAATAAATTTTTTTTCAGAGAGCAATGATGAGGTCACCAATAAAAGATTGTAATGCAAACATATTTAATTAGGACAAAAATCTTCAGAGTAGTTGAATGAAAACCTAAGTTCAAGGAGAAATTCCCTATAAAGAAATTCTGAAAGAAGAGTTCTCATATTTTTAAAAATAGATGACAACAGGTATCAAATTTTGATGGCATTTAGATTTCATCAAATGCATTTTTTAAAGCGATATGTTTCCTTTTAATTATTACAAGTATAAATGTTGAAATAATAATTATTGCAAACTATTTATGCTTGATTAGAATTTTAGCTATCAAAAGTGTTCTCTGTGGTGTGATAGTCTACTTTCCTTACAGTGTTTTGTTTCATAATATTTGAAGAAAACTATTAAAATATTGTTCTTCATGGTTAGAACTGTTGGGCCCTGTACTAGTACATATATATTGCAAGTATTCTGTTACAGATATTTCCTCCACTTCACGTATGTACTTACAATGACATTTCCATTTCTTAAACAATTAGTAAATTAAGTCTATCAAATTATATTCTACTGCCTTTAAAGGACTGACAGTAAGCTACAGTAAGCCAACTCAGAAACACAAAGACATGTACATGTCTCTTGTAATGAGTGACTGAGATGTGGAATGAAGCACAACAAACTCAAGCCTGTACATGGCCTAATCTGTATTTCATGTGTTTTTCTTTCTTTATCATTGCTCTTTTGTTATTTCAAGTCAGATAAATTATCCCATTCAATCCTCTTTTAGTAAAGATGGGAGAGAGGGAAAGAGTGAGAGAGAACTTGCTCAAGTCCTACAAGTCAGTAGATTTATCACATTTCTATTATGTGTCAGGCACTGCTTCAGTGTGGTAGGTTGAAAAAAATATTGCTTAAAGATATATTCATTTCCTAATTCCTAGAATTTTGTAAGTATTACTTTATATGCCAAAATGGTAAATATGACCTTATATGGCAAATGACATGAGAGGAATTTATCCTGGATTATCTGGCATATGTGTATGCAATGGCATGTATCCTTATAAGAAATCAGTAGAGGAAGTTTTGAGAGTCTGGACTCACACACAGAGGAAAAGGTGATGTTAAGAAAGAAGCAGAGATTGGTGTGAAGTGAGAACAACCCAAATAGTTTCAAAGAATGTTGGACAGCCACCAGATTTTGCAAGAGGCAAGGAAAGATTTTCTTCCAGAGCCTCTTGAAGAAATGTGGCCCCACTGACACCTTGATTTTGGACTTTGGCCCCCAGAATGGTGAGATGATGAATTTCTGTTGTTTTAAGCCACAGAGTTTGTGTTAAACTGTGAGGATAACCCCGGGAAACGTACATCTAGATATCAAATGATGAACGTGAATACTGACATAAGAAGTTTAGTCTCTCAATAGATAAAGTTAAGGGCCCTGAGTTAGTTAGGCTAAAATACTTGTATCTAGCATGAAAACTCAGATGACAATAAACATGGGACATGTTCTTGCTGTGCCATATTTTGCAGATGAATATAAAGAGCAATTAAAACCATTAATTGATCATTCCTGGATGTTCGAGCTGATAAGAGTTTATTAGGATTGTTCAACACCAGGCTATTACTTCCTGAGACTTCAATGTTGATTGGAATCTACCAAAAATGTTTCCTGCAGTAGTTACAAAGAATATATGGCATGCAATTCCTTTATATTTCATATGTAATTAGTAACTGGCAAGCAAAACAAATTAGGTGCTTGATAAACATGCACAATTATATTTTCAAAACAGTTGTATTTATGCTCAAAAGAAGAGACAGTTTTATGAATGTGTAATCAAGGATATAAAATTGGAAAGACAACACAACTGAGCAGAGTTAATTTGGTGGTGGCAACAAATCACACATTGCCCAACCCTCCCACCCCACCCTTATGTGGTGTATGCACTGCCCTGATAAATGCTGTTCTTGGCAAAGCCTCACACAAAATTCAGTCTGGAGATCCTTCTTCTCTTGCTGTCATCCTCCATTACTCCTTTGAGGAATTAGAGGCTGTAAAATGAAGATCTGCACCAGTGCAGATAACAGACTCCCATTTTTTTACCTCACCTATTTAAAAGCAGGTGAGAGATGAAGTTTCTAAACACTTGCCATTGTTTCTTTATCTTTTCCAAATAGGCAAATAGGTATAACATATAGCTTTTGGATCTTACTAGGCTCATGAGCTTTTTCAAAATGGACAGGCAATATGTACATAGAAATTATGTCATTAGGCATGGCCCCAGAAGAACACAGGTTAGTTTCTGTAAAGCACAAGTGTGTGCTTTACAAAATTGAGGAAGCAGGTGAAATTTGTCTTCATTGTCAACCAACAAATATGTACTAAGCACTCACTACATGGAAGGCACTTCTCTAGATACTATGCATATAACAGTGAATACAAAAGACAAAAATTATTAACTTCATAGGGGCTTACATTCTAGTGAATTGCAAGAGAACATAAAGAAATAAAATTAAACAGAAAAAGGATGATGAGCATCAGAGGGGCAAGTGACTTGAAATTTAAAATAAAGTGGTCATGTAGGCTTCATAAGGAGGAAGAAGACATTTGAGAAAAATACTGAAATATATGAGGGGGCAAGCTCCATAGATATTAGCAAAAAGAACACTTCAAGCAGAGGAAACAGAAAGTGCAAAATACCTGAGGTAGCAGCATGTCTGTCATGTTTGAAGAACAGAAAAGGGACCTGTATTTCTGGAGCCAAATGAATGATGAAGAAATAGTAGGAAATAAGGTTGTGAGGCAATGGGACCCAAGGTGGAGGTAGGGAACAATCAGAGGGAGGCCATGTTAAGAATCTTTGCAAGGTCTGTGTTTTACTCTGAGTGATATAGAAAGTCATTGAAGAAAGCTCAGCAGAAAAATGATATGATTTCATATACTTAAAATGATAACTCTGGCTACTGTGATGAGTGAATGGAAGCAAGGATAGAAGAAGGGAGGACTTTTAGAAAGCTATTGGAATAATCCAAATGAGGAGTGATGGTGGTCTCAATCAGGGTGTCCTTAGTGGCCATTGTGAATCTGAGGCAAGCATAGATATAGTGGGCTATAGTAAGTGAATGCAGGTATGTCAAAGGAGAATATATTGGGGCTAGGCTGACCATGTGTTCTGATTTATTTAAAGTTTCTATTAATATCTGTTGTCTAGGTGTAATTCCAAAGCACTATTTCTCTCTAAAAAGTGCCCTTGCTTGGATAATCAATTACACAGTCATTCTAGTTATAGCTGAAGAGATGTGGAAATGAATTTGGCTGAGATCTTGGACTTGGCCTTAGATATGTTTGTATGGTAAGTTGTAGGTCATTTGTCTTTATTTACCCTGATAGCAGGCATACATTATTTGTAATATGTTTTTGCTTTTTTTCTGAATAATACATACTCATTTTCTAAATTAGAAAAAATAATAAAAGAAGCTGACACAATCCTATTCTTATGGTAAATTATTGAATAATATGACATACTGTGAACCCCAAAAATCTGAGCCAGGTCTCAGTTAATTTAGGAAGTTTATTTTCCCAAGGTTGAGGATGCAGCCTCAGTAAGTCCTGATGATATGTGCACAAGGTGGTCAGGGCACAGCTTGGTTTTATGCATTTTAGGGAAACATGAGACATCAATCAATATATGTAAAAAGTACATTAGTTCTGTCCAGAAATGTGGAGACAACTCAAAGTAAGCCCCCCCTCTCCCACTGGGGGCTTCCAGGTCACAGGTAGATGAGAGACAGATGGTTGCATTCTTTTGAGTTTCTGGTAAGTCTTTCCAAAACAGGCAATCAGAATATGCATCTATCTCTGTGAGCAGAGGGAAGACTTTGAATGAGAGGCAGATTTGCCTTGAGGGGTTCCCAGCTTGAAGGGGCCCCAGATATTTTCCATTCACAACACATAAACTGGATCTCTACATATATGCTTCTTTTAAAATATCATGTCCCAGTGAGATATCCATATAAATCCTATTATTCTACAGTAGCCATTAATATGAATGATTACTTTGTACCAGAGAATATTCTAAGCATTAAACTTATTATAATTCATATAACCTTTCCAACCACCTTATTCAGCAGGTATAATTATCCCGACTTTGTTGATGAGGGAACTGCGGTTCTCAGTCATGTACTAAAGTTGACTGATATCAAAAACACTGTAAATAGTGGAGCCAGGATTCAAACCATATAGTTATAGTTCAGACCATGTGTTCTTTTTTTTTTAATTTATTTTTATTATACTATAAGTTCTAGGGTACATGTGCATAACGTGCAGGTTTGTTACATATGTGTATTTGTGCCATGTTGGTGTGCTGCACCCATCAACTCGACAGCACCCATCAATTCATCATCTATATCATCTATAACTCCCCCGATGCAATCCCTCCCCCTTCCCCCCTCCCAATGATATGCCCCAGTATGTGATGTTCCACTTCCCGAGTCCAAGTGATCTCATTGTTCAGTTCCCACCTATGAGTGAGAACATGCGGTGTTTGGTTTTCTCTTCTTGTGATAGTTTGCTAAGAATGATGGTTTCCAGCTGCATCCATGTCCCTACAAAGGATGCAAACTCGTCCTTTTTTATGGCTGCATAGTATTCCATGGTGTATATGTGCCACATTTTCTTAATCCAGTCTGTCACTGATGGACATTTGGGTTGATTCCAAGTCTTTGCTATTGTGAATAGTGCTGCAATAAACATACGTGTGCATGTGTCCTTGTAGAAGAATAATATATAATCCTTTGGGTATATACCCAGTATTGGGATGGCTGGGTCATATGGTACATCTAGTTCTAGATCCTTGAGGAATTGCCATAATGTTTTCCATAATGGTTGAACTAGTTTACAATCCCACCAACAGTGTAAAAGTGTTCCTATTTCTCCACATCCTCTCCAACAACTGTTGTTTCCTGATTTTTTAATGATTGCCGTTCTAACTGGTGTGAGATGGTATCTCATTGTGGTTTTGATTTGCATTTCTCTGATGGCTAGTGATGATGAGCATTTTTTCATGTGTCTGTTGGCTGTATGAATGTCTTCTTTTGAGAAATGTCTGTTCATATCCTTTCCCCACTTTTTGATGGGGTTGTTTTTTCTCTTGTATATTTGTTTGAGTTCTTTGTAGATTCTGGATATTAGCCCTCTGTCAGATGAGTAGATTGCAAAAATTTTCTCCCATTCTGTAGGTTGGCTGGTCACTCTGATGGTAGTTTCTTTTGCTGTGCAGAAGCTCTTTAGTTTAATTAGATCCCATTTGTCAATTTTGGCTTTTGCTGCTATTGCTTTTGGTGTTTTAGACATAAAGTCCTTGCCCATGCCTATGTCCTGAATGGTACTACCTAGATTTTCTTCTAGGGTTTTTATGGTATTAGGTCTAACATTTAAGTCTCTAATCCATCTTGAATTAATCTTCGTATAAGGAGTAAGGAAAGGATCCAGTTTCAGCTTTCTACTTATGGCTAGACAACTTTCCCAGCACCATTTATTAAATAGGGAATCCTTCCCCATTTCTTATTTCTCTCAGGTTTGTCAAAGATCAGATGGCTGTAGATGTGTGGTATTATTTCTGAGGACTCTGTTCTGTTCCATTGGTCTATAGCTCTGTTTTGGTACCAGTACCATGCTGTTTTGGTTACTGTAGCCTTGTAGTATAGTTTGAAGTCAGATAGCGTGACGCCTCCAGCTTTACCCTTTTGACTTAGGATTGTCTTGGCAATGCGGGCTCTTTTTTGGTTCCATATGAACTTTAAAGCAGTTTTTTCCAATTCTGTGAAGAAACTCATTGGTAGCTTGATGGGGATGGCATTGAATCTATAAATAACCTTGGGCAATATGGCCATTTTCACGATATTGATTCTTCCTATCCATGAGCATGGTATGTTCTTCCATTTGTTTGTGTCCTCTTTGATTTCACTGAGCAGTGGTTTGTAGTTCTCCTTGAAGAGGTCCTTTACATCCCTTGTAAGCTGGATTCCAAGGTATTTTATTCTCTTTGAAGCAATTGTGAATGGAAGTTCATTCTTGATTTGGCTCTCTGTTTGTCTGTTACTGGTGTATAAGAATGCTTGTGATTTTTGCACATTAATTTTGTATCCTGAGACTTTGCTGAAGTTGCTTATCAGCTTAAGGAGATTTTGGGCTGAGACGATGGGGTTTTCTAAATGTACAATCATATCATCTGCAAATAGGGACAATTTGACTTCTTCTTTTCCTAACTGAATACCCTTGATTTCTTTCTCTTGCCTGATTGCACTAGCCAGAACTTCCAACATTATGTTGAATAGGAGTGGTGAGAGAGCGCATCCCTGTCTTGTGCCAGTTTTCAAAGGGAATGCTTCCAGTTTTTGCCCATTCAGTATGATATTAGCTGTGGGTTTGTCATAAATAGCTCTTATTATTTTGAGGTACGTTCCATCGATACCAAATTTATTGAGCGTTTTTAGCATGAAGGGCTGTTGAATTTTGTCAAAAGCCTTTTCTGCATCTATTGAGATAATCATGTGGTTCTTGTCTTTGGTTCTGTTTATATGCTGGATTACGTTTATTGATTTGAGAATGTTGAACCAGCCTTGCATCCCAGGGATGAAGCCCACTTGGTCATGGTGGATAAGCTTTTTGATGTGCTGCTGAATCCGGTTTGCCAGTATTTTATTGAGGATTTTGCATCGATGTTCATCAGGGATATTGGTCTAAAATTCTCCTTTTTTGTTGTGTCTCTGCCAGGCTTTGGTATCAGGATGATGTTGGCCTCATAAAATGAGTTAGGGAGGATTCCCTCTTTTTCTATTGATTGGAATAGTTTCAGAAGGGATGGTACCAGCTCCTCCTTGTACCTCTGGTAGAATTCAGCTGTGAATCCATCTGGTCCTGGACTTTTTTTGGTGGGTAGGCTATTAATTGTTGCCTCAATTTCAGAGCCTGCTATTGGTCTATTCAGGGATTCAACTTCTTCCTGGTTTAGTCTTGGGAGAGTGTAAGTGTCCAGGAAATTATCCATTTCTTCTAGATTTTCTAGTTGATTTGCGTAGAGGTGTTTATAGTATTCTCTGATGGTAGTCTGTATTTCTGTGGGGTCGGTGGTGATATCCCCTTTATCATTTTTTATTGCATCTATTTGATTCCTCTCTCTTTTCTTCTTTATTAGTCTTGCTAGCGGTCTATCAATTTTGTTGATCTTTTCAAAAAACCAACTCCTGGATTCATTGATTTTTTGGAGGGTTTTTGTGTCTCTATCTCCTTCAGTTCTGCTCTGATCTTAGTTATTTCTTGCCTTCTGCTAGCTTTTGAATGTGTTTGCTCTTGCCTCTCTAGTTCTTTTAATTGTGATGTTAGAGTGTCCATTTTAGATCTTTCCAGCTTTCTCTTGTGGGCATTTAGTGCTATAAATTTCCCTCTACACACTGTTTTAAATGTGTCCCAGAGATTCTGGTATGTTGTATCTTTGTTCTCATTGGTTTCAAAGAACATCTTTATTTCTGCTTTCATTTCGTTATGTACCCAGTAGTCATTCAGGAGCAGGTTATTCAGTTTCCATGTAGTTCAGCGGTTTTGATTGAGTTTCTTAGTCCTGAGTTCTAGTTTGATTGCACTGTGGTCTGAGAGACAGTTTGTTATAATATCTGTTCTTGTACATTTGCTGAGGAGTGCTTTACTTCCATTTATGTGGTCAATTTTGGAATAAGTGCGATGTGGTGCTGAGAAGAATGTATATTCTGTTGATTTGTGGTGGAGAGTTCTATAGATGTCTATTAGGTCTGCTTGGTGCAGAGATGAGTTCAATTCCTGGATATCCTTGTTAACTTTCAGTCTCCTTGATCTGTCTAATGTTGACAGTGGAGTCTTGAAGTCTCCCATTATTATTGTATGGGAGTCTAAGTCTCTTTGTAAGTCTCTAAGGACTTGCTTTATGAATCTGGGTGCTCCTGTGTTGGGTGCATATATATTTAGGATAGTTAGCTCTTCCTGTTGAATTGATCCCTCTACCATTACGTAATGGCCTTCTTTGTCTCTTTTGATCTTTGATGGTTTAAAGTCTATTTTATCAGAGACTAGGATTGCAACCCCTGCTTTTTTCTGTTCTCCATTTGCTTGGTAGATCTTCCTCCATCCCTTTATTTTGAGCCTATGTATGTCTCTGCATGTGAGATGGGTCTCCTGAATACAGCAGACTGATGGGTCTTGACTCTTTATCCAGTTTGCCAGTCTGTGTCTTTTAATTGGAGCATTTAGTCCATTTACATTTAAGGTTAATATTGTTATGTGTGAACTTGATCCTGCCATTATGATATTAACTGGTTATTTTGTTCGTTAATTGATGCAGTTTCTTCCTAGCCTCGATGGTGTTTACATTTTGGCATGTTTTTGCAATGGCTGGTACCGGTTGTTCCTTTCCATGTTTAGGGCTTCCTTCAGGGTCTCTTGTAAGGCAGGTCTGGTTGTGACAAAATCTCTAAGCATTTGCTTGTCTGTAAAGGATTTTATTTCTCCTTCACTTATGAAACATAGTTTGGCTGGATATGAAATGCTGGGTTGAAAATTCCTTTCTTTAAGAATGTTGAATATTGGCCCCCACTCTCTTCTGCCTTGTAGAGTTTCTGCCGAGAGATCTGCTGTTAGTCTGATGGGCTTCCCTTTGTGGGTAACCCGACCTTTCTCTCTGGCTGCCCTTAAGATTTTTTCCTTCATTTCAACTTTGGTGAATCTGGCAATTATGTGTCTTGGAGTTGCTCTTCTCGAGGAGTATCTTTGTGGCGTTCTCTGTATTTCCTGAATTTGAATGTTGGCCTGCCCTACTAGGTTGGGGAAGTTCTCCTGGATGATACCCTGAAGAGTGTTTTCTAACTTGGTTCCATTTTCTCCCTCACTTTCAGGCACCCCAATCAGATGTAGATTTGTTCTTTTTACATAATCCCATACTTCTTGCAGGCTTTGTTCATTTCTTTTTCTTCTTTTTTCTTTAGGTTTCTCTTCTCGCTTCATTTCATTCATTTGATCCTCAATCGCTGATACTCTTTCTTCCAGTTGATCGAGTCGGTTACTGAAGCTTGTGCATTTGTCATGTATTTCTCGTGTCATGGTTTTCATCTCTGTCATTTCGTTTATGACCTTCTCTGCATTAATTAGTCTAGCTGTCAATTCTTCCACTCTTTTTTTAAGATTTTTTGTTTCTTTGCGCTGGGTACATAATTCCTCCGTTAGCTCTGAGAAGTTTGATGGACTGAAGCCTTCTTCGCTCCTCTCGTCAAAGTCATTCTCTGACCAGCTTTGATCCGTTGCTGGCGATGGGCTGCTCTCCTTTGCAGGGCGAGATGCGCTGTTATTTTTTGAATTTCCAGCTTTTCTGCCCTGCTTTTTCCCCATCTTTGTGGTTTTATCTGTCTCTGGTCTTTGATGATGGTGACGTACTGATGGGGTTTTGGTATAGGTGTCCTTCCTATTTGATAGTTTTCCTTCTGACAGTCAGGACCCTCAGCTATAGGTCTGTTGGAGATTGCTTGAGGTCCACTCCAGACCCTGTTTGCCTGGGTATCAGCAGCAGAGGTTGCAGAAGATAGAATATTGCTGAACAGCAAGTGTACCTGTCTGATTCTTGCTTTGGAAGCTTCCTCTCAGGGGTGTACTCCACCCTGTGAGGTGTGGGGTGTCAGACTGCCCCTAGTGGGGGATGTCTCCCAGTTAGGCTACTCAGTGGTCAGTGACCCACTTGAGCAGGCAGTCTGTCCGTTCTCAGATCTCAACCTCCGTGTTGGGAGATCCACTGCTCTCTTCAAAGCTGTCAGACAGAGTCGTTCGCGTCTGCTCAGGCCTCTGCTCCTTCCCCTGTTGTTTTTTTAGCTGTGCCGTGCCCCCAGAGGTGGAGTCTATAGAGACAGGCAGGTTTCCTTGAGCTGCTGTGAGCTCCACCCAGTTCAAGCTTCCCAGCGGCTTTGTTTACCTACTTAAGCCTCAGCAATGGCGGGCGCCCCTCCCCCAGCCTCGCTGCTGCCTTGCGGTTAGATCGCCGCAGACTGCTGTGTTAGCAATGAGGGAGGCTCCATGGGCGTGGGACCCTCCCGGCCAGGTGAGGGATATATTCTTCTGGTGTGCCCGTTTGCTTAAAGTGCGGTATTGGGGTGGGAGTTACCCGATTTTCCAGGTGTTGTGTGTCTCAGTTCCCCTGGCTAGGAAAAGGGATTCCCTTCCCCCTTGTGCTTCCCAGGTGAGGCAATGCCTCGCCCTGCTTCAGCTCTCGCTGGTTAGGCTGCAGCAGCTGACCAGCACCGATTGTCCGTCACTCCCTAGTGAGCTGACCCCAGTACCTCAGTTGAAAATGCAGAAATCACCGGTCTTCTGTGTCGCTCGCACTGGGAGTTGGAGACTGGAGCTGTTCCTATTCGGCCATCTTGCTCCGCCCCCTGTTATCTGTTTTTTTTTAAGAGTAGGTGGGGATGTTCTTTCACTTACAGTAATAAAAAGTCATATTTTCCTAGTAGACATTATAAATTATAAAATATTATAAAAGGGTAAATATCAACTTTAAACCCACTTTGTTAAACTTCGAATTGTAATCCATAGAAATTTCAATAGAGAAATACAGGAATGCAATTTACTATTTGAACACCTCCATCCAAAAGTAAATATTGCCCCTGATTTTTTTTTCAAGTGTTTAACTGAAAAAAATATAGTTTCATTATATTTAAATAGAAACTATGTTTTTGTGTTTTATCTCATTAGCT
The DNA here is from genome assembly GCF_007565055.1 of Rhinopithecus roxellana. Taxonomy (NCBI): domain Eukaryota; kingdom Metazoa; phylum Chordata; class Mammalia; order Primates; family Cercopithecidae; genus Rhinopithecus; species Rhinopithecus roxellana. The sequence continues at coordinate 108,169,407 of NC_044555.1, read as the reverse complement.
TTTTGCTGCTCCTGTGGGTTGTTATCATTTGTTTCCATAATATTTTTCATTTAGTTACTGTCAACTTGTATGAAAGCTATTAATTTTGTAATCATTTTTCTTATAGCTAACCATATAGAATTTTATTTTCTCTAATATATTTACATTTCAATATATTGGGGTTTTCAGGTAAATAATACTATGTTGTGCAATTATTACAACCTTGCTACTTTATTTTTAAAATGTAACTTCTATTTTTTTCTATCTTTAGAGGTACTAAAAATGCAAATACTGGTAATTAGAGAAGGGAATGTTATCTTGCTTCTGATTTTAATGGGTAGTGAGGTGAGGAAAGGGACAATTGGTATACTGCACTCAATCTACCATCTTACTAGTGCATCGATCCGACTGTTGTCAACTATTAATTCAGCTTTTCTTTCCAAATGTTTTATATTAAAAGTAAATTTCTGGAGCCGATTCTTTGATATGCTTTCAGGTGATCAAGGTCACATCATACATTTAAGGGCACACATTTCCAATCTACTACGACATATTATCAAAAGGAAGAAATGGATATTTTGGATAAAAGTCTAAAAGTATAAAATATAAGACATATAACATGTAAGAAATCTAAAAGGAACAAGATGGCCGAATACGAACAGCTCCAGTCTCCAGCTCCCAGCGCGAGCGACACAGAAGACAGGTGATTTCTGCATTTTCAACTGAGGTACTGGGGACATCTCACTAGGGAGTGCCGGACAATCGGTGCTGGTCAGCTGCTGCAGCCCGACCAGCGAGAGCTGAAGCAGGGCAAAGCATCGCCTCACCTGGGAAGCGCAAGGGGGAAGGGAATCCCTTTTCCTAGCCAGGGGAACTGAGACACACACCACCTGGAAAATCGGGTAACTCCCACCCCAATACCGCACTTTAAGCAAAAAGAAGAAAAAGAAATGAACAAAGCCTGCAAGAAGTATGGGATTATGTAAAAAGACCAAATCTACGTCTGTTTGGGGTGCCTGAAAGTGAGGGGGAAAATGGAACCAAGTTGGAAAACACTCTTCAGGATATCATCCAGGAGAACTTCCCCAACCTAGTAGGGCAGGCCAACATTCAAATTCAGGAAATACAGAGAACGCCACAAAGATACTCCTCGAGAAGAGCAACTCCAAGACACATAATTGCCAGATTCACCAAAGTTGAAATGAAGGAAAAAAATCTTAAGGGCAGCCAGAGAGAAAGGTCGGGTTACCCACAAAGGGAAGCCCATCAGACTAACAGCAGATCTCTTGGCAGAAACTCTACAAGGCAGAAGAGAGTGGGGGCCAATATTCAACATTCTTAAAGAAAAGAATTTTCAACCCAGAATTTCATATCCAGCCAAACTAAGTTTCATAAGTGAAGGAGAAATAAAATCCTTTACACATAAGCAAATGCTTAGAGAGATTGTCACCACCAGGCCTGCCTTACAAGAGACACTGAAGGAAGCACTAAACATGGAAAGGAACAACCGGTACCAGCCATTGCAAAAACATGCCAAAATGTAAAGACCATCGAGGCTAGGAAGAAACTGCATCATCTAACGAGCAAAATAACCAGTTAATATCATAATGGCAGGATAAGGTTCACACATAACAATATTAACCTTAAATATGAGTGGATTAAATGCTCCAATTAAACGGGCAAACTGGATAAAGAGTCAAGACCCATCAGTCTGCTGTATTCAGGAGACCCATCTCACATGCAGAGACATACATAGGCTCAAAATAAAGGGATGGAGGAAGATCTACCAAGCAAATGGAGAACAAAAAAAAGCAGGTGTTGTAATCCTAGTCTCTGATAAAACGGACTTTAAAAACATCAAAGATCAAAAGAGACAAAGAAGGCCATTACGTAATGGTAAAGGGATCAATTCAACAGGAAGACCTAACTCTCCTAAATATATATGCACCCAATACAGGAGCACTCAGATTCATAAAGCAAGTCCTTAGAGACTTACAAAGAGACTTAGACTCCCATACCATAATAATGGGAGACTTCAACACCCCACTGTCAACATTAGACAGATCAACGAGACAGAAAGTTAACAAGGATATCCAGGATTTGAACTCATCTCTGCAGCAAGCAGACCTAATAGACATCTATAGAACTCTCCACCCCGAATCATCAGAATATACATTCTTCTCAGCACCACATCACACTTATTCCAAAATTGACCACATAATTGGAAGTAAAGCACTCCTCAGCAAATGCACAAGAACAGAAATTATAACAAACAATCTACCAGACCACAGTGCAATCAAACTAGAACTTAGGATTAAGAAACTCAATCAAAACCGCTCAACTACATGGAAACTGAATAACCTGCTCCTGAATAACTACTGGGTACATAATGAAATGAAGGCAGAAATAAATATGTTCTTTGAAACCAATGAGAACAAAGACACAACATACCAGAATCTCTGGGACACATTTAAAACAGTGTGTAGAGGGAAATTTATAGCACTAAATGCCCACAAGAGAAAGCTGGAAAGATCTAAAATTGACACTCTAACATCACAATTAAAAGAACTAGAGAAGCAAGAGCAAACACATTCAAAAGCTAGCAGAAGGCAAGAAATAACTAAGATCAGAGCAGAACTGAAGGAGATAGAGACACAAAAAACCCTCCAAAAAATCAATGAATCCAGGAGTTGGTTTTTTGAAAAGATCAACAAAATTGACAGACCGCTAGCAAGACTAGTAAAGAAGAAAAGAGAGAAGAATCAAATAGACGCAATAAAAAATGATGAAGGGGATATCACCACCGACCCCACAGAAATACAAACTACCATCAGAGAATACTATAAACACCTCTACGCAAATCAACTAGAAAATCTAGAAGAAATGGATAATTTCCTGGACACTTACACTCTCCCAAGACTAAACCAGGAAGAAGATGAATCCCTGAATAGACCAATAGCAGGCTCTGAAATTGAGGCAACAATTAATAGCCTACCCACCAAAAAAAGTCCAGGACCAGATGGATTCACAGCTGAATTCTACTAGAGGTACAAGGAGGAGCTGGTACCATTCCTTCTGAAAATATTCCAATCTACAGAGAAAGAAGGAATCCTCCCTAACTCATTTTATGAGGCCAACATCATCCTGATACCAAAGCCTGGCAGAGACACAACAAAAAAAGAGAATTTTAGACCAATATCCCTGATGAACATCGATGCAAAAATCCTCAATACAATACTGGCAAACCGGATTCAGCAGCACATCAAAAGCTTATCTACCATGATCAAGTGGGCTTCATCCCTGGGATGCAAGGCTGGTTCAACATACGCAAATCAAAAAACTTAATCCAGCATATAACCAGAACCAAAGAGAAAAACCACATGACTATCTCAATAGAGGCAGAAAAGGCCTTTGACAAAATTCAAAGGCCTTCATGCTAAGAACGCTCAACAAATTCGGTATTCATGGAACATATCTCAAAATAATAAGAGCTATTTATGACAAACCCACAGCTAATATCATGGGCAAAAACTGGGAGCATTCCCTTTGTAACCTGGCACAAGAGAGGGATGCCCTCTCTCACCACTCCTATTCAACATAGTGTTGGAAGTTCTGGCTACGGCAATCAGGCAAGAGAAAGAAATCAAGGGTATTCAGTTAGGAAAAGAAGAAGTCAAATTGTCCCTGTTTGCAGGTGACATGATTGTATATTTAGAAAACCCCATTGTCTCAGCCCAAAATCTCCTTAACCTGATAAGCAACTTCAGCAAAGTCTCAGGATACAAAATTAATGTGCAAAAATCACAAGCATTCTTATATACCAGTAACAGACAAAGAGAGAGCAAAATCATGAATGAACTTCCATTCACAATTGCTTCAAACAGAAGAAAATACTTAGGAATCCAACTAACAAGGGATGTAAAGGACCTCTTCAAGGAGAACTACAAACCACTGCTCAGTGAAATCAAAGAGGACATAAACAAATGGAAGAACATACCATGCTCATGGATAGGAAGAAACAATATCGTGAAAATGGCCAAACTGCCCAAGGTCATTTATAGATTCAATGCCATCCCCATCAAGCTACCAATGAGTTTCTTCACAGAATTGGAAAAAACTGCTTTAAAGTTCATGTGGAACCAAAAAAGAGCCCACATTGCCAAGACAATCCTAAGTCAAAAGAAGAGAGCTGGAGGCGTCACGCTACTTGACTTCAAACTATACTACAATGCTACAGTAACCAAAACAGCATGGTACTGCTACCAAAACAGAGATAGAGACCAATGGAACAGAACAGAGCCCTCAGAAATAATACCACACATCTACAGCCATGTGATCTTTGACAAACCTGAGAAAAACAAGAAATGGGGAAAGGATTCCCTATTTAATAAATGGTGCTGGGAAAATTGGCTAGCCATAAGGAGAAAGCTGAAACTGGATCCTTTCCTTACTCCTTATACGAAGATTAATTCAAGATGGATTAGAGACTTCAATGTTAGACCTAATACCATAAAAACTCTAGAAGAAAACCTAGGTAATACCATTCAGGACATAGGCATGGGCAAGGACTTCATGTCTAAAACACCAAAAGCAATGGCAACAAATCCAAACTTGACAAATGGGATCTAATTAAACTAAAGAGCTTCTGCACAGCAAAAGAAACTACCATCAGAGTGAATAGACAACCCACAGAGTGGGAGAAAATTTTTGCAATCTACTCATCAGACGAAGGGCTAATATCCAGAATCTACAAAGAACTCAAACAAATATACAAGAAAAAAACAAACAACCCCATCAAAAAGTGGGCAAAGGATATGAACAGACATTTCTCAAAAGAAGACATTCATACAGCCAACAGACACATGAAAAAATGCTCATCATCACTGGCCATCAGAGAAATGCAAATCAAAACCATAATGAGATACCATCTCACACCAGTTAGAATGGGAATCATTAAAAAGTCAGTAAACAACAGGTGCTGGAGAGGATGTGGAGAAATAGGAACACTTTTACACTGCTGGTGGGATTGTAAACTAGTTCAACCATTATGGAAAACAGTATGGCGATTCCTCTAGGATCGAGAACTAGAAGTACCATATGACCCAGCCATCCCATTACTGGGTATATACCCAAAGGATTATAAATCATGCTGCTATAAAGACACATGCACACGTATGTTTACTGCAGCACTATTCACAATAGCAAAGACTTGGAATCAACCCAAATGTCCATCTGTGACAGACTGGATTAAGAAAATGTGGCATATATACACCATGGAATACTATGCAGCCATAAAAAAGGATGAGTTTGCATCCTTTGTAGGGACATGGATGCAGCTGGAAACCATCATTCTCAGCAAACTATCCCAAGAACAGAAAACCAAACACTGCATGTTCTCACTCATAGGTGGGAACTGAACAATGAGATCACGTGGACTCAGGAAGGGGAACATCACACACCGGGGCCTATCATGGGGAGGGGGGAGGGGAGGAATTGCACTGGGAGTTACATCTGATGTAAATGACGAGTTGATGGGTGCTGACAAGTTGATGGGTGCAGCACACCAACATGGCACAAGTATACATATGTAACAAACCTGCACTTTATGCACATGTACTCTAGAATTTATAAAGCATAATAATAATAAAATAAATAAATAAATAAATAAAAAAGAAATGTATTACTGAGTTAAAATTATACAGGTTTCCTAATTTTTAGTTATTGACCTCTATATTAGATAAACTGTATAGAGCATTTTCTGTGAATCTGGAAATATTCTGCGTTTCTGTGTAAATGTGGCTAGTGTGAGAAATTGATTTTATTTTCTATTAATTAATTTCATATTTGAATAGTTACATTTCAAGTGTCCATTGACCAATGTAGGCTAGTGATACTGCATTGAAATCATAGTTTAATATTTTTATACTAATATGCTTGGAAACATGAGATTATAGTGTACTTTTGGAAAATTTCCATGTGAACTCAAAAACAGAAGTATTCTGTTAGTATATACTGTCTGTACAAGTGTGTGTGAGTTTGGGCATATAGGTGATGGTTAATAGTGTCTTTCAAAACTTTTTAAAGATTCACTGGTGTGGCTGTGTGACAAGCTGTGAGAGAGAAGTGTTAAAACCTCATTTTTGATTGTTAACTTGTTCACTTCTTTCAATTCTATGTTGAACTTGTATTATCAGATACATACACATTAATTTTAAAATATTATAATGATGTAGTAAATAAAATTATTATTATAAAAAAAGACATCTAAAAGTCTTATATGTTGGATATGAAACTATTAAAAACAAATGAAACTGACAATAGCAAGTAATGGCAAGTATCTAATGGTACAGAAACTCTCCTACATTTCTGGTAGGAATACAAAATGGTAGGGCAGCCAGTCTAGAAATGAGTTTGGCACTTTGTGATAAAATTAAACATACCCTTTCAATATGACACAGCAATCTGACTCCTGGATATTTTCCCTAGAAAAATGAAAATGTGTATTCACACGATGAACTGTACATAAGTGTTTATAGCAGCTTTACTCAAAATAGTGGCTAATTGGAAACAACTCAAATGTGTCTCAAGTGGAAGATAGTAAAACTGGCACAACCATATGATGGAATACTACTCAGTAATAAAAATAATTGAACTACTGATACCCATAACAACATGTATAGATCTCAAATACGTATGCTAAGGGCAATAAGCCACGTTCAAAAGTTTACATATGATTACATAAGATTCAATTTATGTGTCACTCTGGAAAAGACAAAACTATAGGGATCAAGAACAGTGTGTTGCCAGGAGTTGGGGTAGGGGTAAATCTTTACTATAAAAGTACAGCAGAAAAGTAAATTTTTCTATATGCAAATTTAACAATAAATTGTAAAAATCCTGTAACAGAGTTTTTCTTCAAACTAATACTTGCTTCTCCATTTGGTAATGTACCTGCTAGGAGCAGAGGCCAGCTTAAACACATCTGTGAGAAAAGTCTGAATTGGAAATTTTCTGCTTAATGCATAAGGCATATGAAACTTTAACATTTTGGTTTCATCCAGACAATTTTCATAAAAATTAATAGGTTTTAAAATGATATAAAAGATTTAATGAGAGATAAAACAAAGTGTAACTGGCCTGTAAGCGTGAGAAATTGAGAACATGTCCTATATTGTGCTGAAATTTAGGCATCAGCTTACATTAGATGTAAGGTTTATTTTTCATTATTTGGATTTAAAGTTCTGCAAACTCCAATGTTACAATTTACATTGCTATTCAAATAATAATAATACCTATAGAATAATCATTGAGTTCTTTTGAATTGTTCCTTTGTGTCATTTTTAGCATGATAATATTTTAAACTATTGTCATTAGAGCACAGTTTAGTTTCTTCCCTCTTAATCTTCTCTTTCAAAGGAAATTAAAAGATGTTTGCCATACACTTCTTATAAGTTTTGGAGACAGCCCAATCGAACGTCTTGGACCACTCTACATTATCTCATTTGGGATGCTCTCATTTTCTTAATATATTCTGTAACCAGAAAAACATGCCGTGTTTCCATCCAGATAATCAATCCACTTCTAGCAGTCAACCTGAAATTCCAACATTGTACAGTCTCCTGAAGCAATAATGCATACATCTTGCTCAGTCTTTCCAGAAAACAAATATTCTACCTGGAATTGTCAGGAAATAAGGGCATACAAAAGCTGGAAAAAAAAGATAATCATTTCAACCTCCTTCCTCTAGAAATAACTATTCTTTTAATGACCAAATCAGAAATTTATAAAGAAATAATCTTCATTGGTTGTTGTCAAGAGTCATAGTAGAGCATATAAGTGCAGTAGCATTCTCTTTTGGAAAACAGAGAAATTCTTCCTGAAAGCAGGTTACATGTTTTTACACTTCTATACAAAATATAAATTCAGGAGGAAAAATAAGTAAATATGCTACTACTCAGCTGATGTGGTAGAGATAGTCTCATCAAGTTATTAAAATTTAGATTTTCTCTTAGGAAATTTTATGTTTGTTATGCATATGATTTTTAGACTTATCTTTATGTTATAGCTCATATGCAGATAAATGTATGACTAGTGGGGATCTTACATTTTTCTCTTTGAATTGTGGTAATAGAGCATATTTTGAAATAGACAAAACCAGATGTAGCAGTAAAGTTTATAGTGAAAAAGGGTATTCATTGCTGAAGCTAGAAAGGTGCTGTGGAAGCAGGGGATCAAAATAATATGGAGATATAAAATGGAGAAGACTAAGGGCAGGGAGTTAGGATACAAAACAGAAGACATCTCCTTTTCACAGCCAAATATCTTTAAAATTCTTCTTACTGTCTCTTCCACACTTACTCTTTCTTCATCTGATTGCAATATGACTTCCACCCTTATCCATCTAATAAAATTTTTCTTGCTAAGATCACCATTAATCTCTAATAGACACTCCAGAGTCCTTATTCTACTTTATAGCTCTGTGGCATTTAACATAGTTGATACTTTCTTTGTGCTTGCAACTTCTAATTTTTGCACTGATTCAACAAATATTTTAAAAGCACATACTATGTGATATACCCAGTTCAGAGTCTAGGGGTATGGTATATTAGGGCCCCAAACAAGCAATAATATCTGCCTTTACAAAGCTTTAGGTTCTAGGGAAAATACAAATACAAACAAGACATAAAAGTAAAACATTAGTATTTTAAATAGTAAGTACTAAGAAGAAAAAAAAAATAAAGCAAGGAAGAAAAACTAATTGACAAGGATTGTAATTTGAAATAGGATGTTCAAGGAAGCCCTCACTTATCTTTGAGCAAAAAACTCAAAGAAGGAAATAGTTTGGGTTTGAGCAATGTGACTATCTGGGACAAGAGCATTCCAAGCTGAGGGAAAGGCTTGGCTAAAGACTCCAAGAAGGAAAGGTGCCTGTTGTGTTCAAGGAATGGCAAGGAGGCCAGTGTGATTGAAACAGAGAGGAAAGATGAGTAGTAGGAAATAAAGTGGGATATATAACAATGCTAGGGGAAAGGTGAACAGATATTGGGTGAAATGAGAAGCCATTTTAAGATTTTGAGCAGAAAGGACAAGCTTTGACTTACTTTTTACTTTTAGCAGGAGGGACAAGCTTTGACTGATGTACTTTGACTACTATGTTGATAATTAACTGAAGGGAGATAAGGGTATAAGCAGAATGACCAGTCAGGATGATATTGCATTAATCCAGACAAGACATGATGGTAGATCAAAGAAGGGTAGAAGTTGTATAGGTAATTAGAAGTTATTAGGTTCTGCTTATATGGTATTTTGAAGTCATAGCCACAAAGTTTCATCCCCGAAACTAGAAATAATAGAAAATAAAATACTGATAGTTTTAACAAAATATGAAGAAATGGGCAGTATCAAGTAAACTGCTGGGAGTGTGAATTGCTATAATCTTTTGGTAAAGTGATTTTTAGCACATTAATATTAAAATAAACATTATCTTCCCTTCCTTTCCCTTCCCTTCTCCTTCCTTCCTTCCTTCCTTCCTTCCTTCCTTCCTTCCTTCCTTCCTTCCTTCCTTCCTTCCTTCCTTCCTTCCTTCCTTCCTTCCTTCCTTCCTTCCTTCCTTCCTTCCTTCCTTCCTTCCTTCTTTCTTCTTTCTTCTTTTCTGAGACAGAACTGGAGTGCAGTGGTATCATCTTAGCTCACTGCAACCTCCACCTTCTGGGTTCAAGCAATTCTCATGCCTCAGCTTCCAGAGTAGCTGGGATTACAGGTGTGTGCCACCACGCCCAGCTAATTTTTGTATTCTTTTTTTTTTTTTTTTTTTTTTAGAGATGGTGTTTCTCCATAAATGTTGACCAGGCTGGTCTCAAACTTCTGGCCTCAAGAGATCTGCCCTCCTCATCCTCCCAGATTACTGGGATTACAGGCGTGAGTGAACACACCCAGCTTAAGATACACATTTTTTATTCAGCATTTCCACTGTTAGGAATCTAACTTTCCTAAATGAAGTGTAGGTGAAATGTATACCACAACACTATTTTGAAATGAAAACAAATGATAAATATTTTCCTTTTGTAAGGGAATAGGCAACAAATTATGGTATAGTTATGCATCATTTTAAAGAGAAATAGTTATAACTATGTCCAATAATCCAGGAAGGTTTGTTCCTAAAACAGTAGTTCTGTGGAAAAAAATTGTGAAAAGCAATGAATATAAGATGATTTTGTATCCACATGAAGTGTGGAGAACCTAAAAACTGGCATTTTGATGTATGTATATAATATGATAGAGACAGGCATCGAAGTGGGGATGATCACCATTGGAGTAGGGGTTGTTTGCTTGCTTAAACAAATCAACGAAAATGTTAACTTGTATGATTATAGATAAAGATAGGGGAGTGGGGAGAATACACATCAAATTCATTGCTAAACAGGGTGATTGGTTTTTCTACTCTGTGACATTCAAGAACCACTACAGTGTAGCTATTAAGAACACATGGTCTGCAAGATGACCGAATAGGAACAGCTCCAGTCTCCAACTCCCAGCGCAAGTGACACAGAAGACTGGGGATTTCTGCATTTTCAACTGAGGTACTGGTGTCAGCTCACTAGGGAGTGCCGGACAATCGGTGCTGGTCAGCTGCTGCAGCCTGACCAGCGAGAGCTGAAGCAGGGTGAGGCATCGCCTCACCTGGGAAGCACAAGGGGGAAGGGAATCCCTTTTCCTAGCCAGGGGAACTGAGACACACAACACCTGGAAAATCGGGTAACTCCCACCCCAATACCGCACTTTAAGCAAACGGGCACACCAGAAGAATATATCCCTCACCTGGCCAGGAGGGTCCCACGGAGCCTCCCTCATTACTAACACAGCAGTCTGCGGCGATCTAACCGCAAGGCAGCAGCGAGGCTGGGGGAGGGGCGCCCGCCATTGCTGAGGCTTAAGTAGGTAAACAAAGCCGCTGGGAAGCTTGAACTGGGTGGAGCTCACAGCAGCTCAAGGAAACCTGCCTGTCTCTATAGACTCCACCTCTGGGGGCACGGCACAGCTAAAAAAACAACAGGGGAAGGAGCAGAGGCCTGAGCAGACGCGAACGACTCTGTCTGACAGCTTTGAAGAGAGCAGTGGATCTCCCAACACGGAGGTTGAGATCTGAGAACGGACAGACTGCCTGCTCAAGTGGGTCACTGACCACTGAGTAGCCTAACTGGGAGACATCCCCCACTAGGGGCAGTCTGACACCCCACACCTCACAGGGTGGAGTACACCCCTGAGAGGAAGCTTCCAAAGCAAGAATCAGACAGGTACACTTGCTGTTCAGCAATATTCTATCTTCTGCAACCTCTGCTGCTGATACCCAGCCAAACAGGATCTGGAGTGGACCTCAAGCAATCTCCAACAGACCTATAGCTGAGGGTCCTGACTGTCAGAAGGAAAACTATCAAACAGGAAGGACACCTATACCAAAACCCCATCAGTACGTCACCATCATCAAAGACCAGAGACAGATAAAACCACAAAGATGGGGAAAAAGCAGGGCAGAAAAGCTGGAAATTCAAAAAATAACAGCGCATCTCCCCCTGCAAAGGAGAGCAGCCCATCGCCAGCAACGGATCAAAGCTGGTCAGAGAATGACTTTGACGACATGAGAGAAGAAGGCTTCAGTCCATCAAACTTCTCAGAGCTAACGGAGGAATTACGTACCCAGCGCCAAGAAACTGAAAATCTTGAAAAAAGAGTGGAAGAATTGACAGCTAGACTAATTAATGCAGAGAAGGTCATAAACGAAATGACAGAGATGAAAACCATGACACGAGAAATACGTGACAAATGCACAAGCTTCAGTAACCGACTCGATCAACTGGAAGAAAGAGTATCAGCGACTGAGGATCAAATGAATGAAATGAAGCGAGAAGAGAAACCAAAAGAAAAAAGAAGAAAAAGAAATGAACAAAGCCTGCAAGAAGTATGGGATTATGTAAAAAGACCAAATCTACGTCTGTTTGGGGTGCCTGAAAGTGAGGGGGAAAATGGATCCAAGTTGGAAAACACTCTTCAGGATATCATCCAGGAGAACTTCCCCAACCTAGTAGGGCAGGCCAACATTCAAATTCAGGAAATACAGAGAACGCCACAAAGATACTCCTCGAGAAGAGCAACTCCAAGACACATAATTGCCAGATTCTCCAAAGTTGAAATGAAGGGAAAAATCTTAAGGGCAGCCAGAGAGAAAGGTCGGGTTACCCACAAAGGGAAGCCCATCAGACTAACAGCAGATCTCTCGGCAGAAACTCTACAAGGCAGAAGAGAGTGGGGGCCAATATTCAACATTCTTAAAGAAAGGAATTTTCAACCCAGAATTTCATATCCAGCCAAACTAAGTTTCATCAGTGAAGGAGGAATAAAATCCTTTACAGACAAGCAAATGCTTAGGGATTTTGTCACCACTAGGCCTGCCTTACAAGAGACCCTGAAGGAAGCCCTAAACATGGAAAGGAACAACCGGTACCAGCCATTGCAAAAACATCCCAAAATGTAATGACCATTGAGGCTAGGAAGAAACTGCATCAATTAATGAACAAAATAACCAGTTAATATCATAATGGCAGGATCAAGTTCACACATAACAATATTAACCTTAAATGTAAATGGACTAAATGCTCCAATTAAAAGACACAGACTGGCAAACTGGATAAAGACTCAAGACCCATCAGACTGCTGTATTCAGGAGACCCATCTCACATGCAGAGACATATAATAACGTAATCCAGCATATAAACAGAACCAAAGTCAAGAACCACATGATTATAGATGCAGAAAAGGCTTTTGACAAAATCCAATAGCCCTTCATGCTAAAAACGCTCAATAAATTCGGTATTGATGGAAAGTACCTCAAAATAATAAGAGCTATTTATGACAAACCCACAGCTAATATCATACTGAATGGGCAAAAACTGGAAAAATTCCCTTTGAAAACTGGCACAAGACAGGGATGCCCTCTCTCACCACTCCTATTCAACATAGTGTTGGAAGTTCTGGCTAGGGCAATCAGGCAAGAGAAAGAAATCAAGGGTATTCAGTTAGGAAAAGAAGAAGTCAAATTGTCCCTGTTTGCAGATGACATGATTGTATATTTAGAAAACCCCATTGTCTCAGCCCAAAATCTCCTTCAGCTGATAAGCAACTTCAGCAAAGTCTCAGGATACAAAATTAATGTGCAAAAATCACAAGCATTCTTATACACCAGTAACAGACAAGCAGAGAGCCAAATCAGGAATGAACTTCCATTCACAATTGCTTCAAAGAGAATAAAATACCTAGGAATGCAACTTACAAGGGATGTAAAGGACCTCTTCAAGGAGAACTACAAACCACTGCTCAGTGAAATCAAAGAGGACACAAACAAATGGAAGAACATACCATGCTCATGGATAGGAAGAATCAATATCGTGAAAATGGCCATACTGCCCATGGTTATTTATAGATTCAATGCCATCTCCATCAAGCTACCAATGAGTTTCTTCACAGAATTGGAAAAAAATGCTTTAAAGTTCATGTGGAACCAAAAAAGAGCCCGCATTGCCAAGACAATCCTAAGTCAAAAGGACAAAGCTGGAGGCGTCACGCTACCTGACTTCAAACTATACTACAAGGCTACAGTAACCAAAACAGCATGGTACTGGTACCAAAACAGAGATATAGACCAATGGAACAGAACAGAGTCCTCAGAAATAATACCACACATCTACAGCCATGTGATCTTTGACAAACCTGAGAGAAATAAGAAATGGGGAAAGGATTCCCTATTTAATAAATGGTGCTGGGAAAATTGGCTAGCCATAAGGAGAAAGCTGAAACTGGATCCTTTCCTTACTCCTTATACGAAGATTAATTCAAGATGGATTAGAGACTTCAATGTTAGACCTAATACCATAAAAACCCTAGAAGAAAATCTAGGTAGTACCATTCAGGACATAGGCATGGGCAAGGACTTCATGTCTAAAACACCAAAAGCAACGGCAGCAAAAGCCAAAATTGACAAAGGGGATCTAATTAAACTAAGGAGCTTCTGCACAGCAAAAGAAACTACCATCAGAGTGACCAGCCAACCTACAGAATGGGAGAAAATTTTTGCAATCTACTCATCTGACAAAGGGCTAATATCCAGAATCTACAAAGAACTCAAACAAATATACAAGAAAAAAACAAACAACCCCATCAAAAAGTGGGCAAAGGATATGAACAGACATTTCTCAAAAGAAGACATTCATACAGCCAACAGACACATGAAAAAATGCTCATCATCACTTGCCATCAGAGAAATGCAAATCAAAACCACAATGAGATACCATCTCACACCAGTTAGAATGGCAATCATTAAAAAATCAGGAAACAACAGTTGTTGGAGAGGATGTGGAGAAATAGGAACACTTTTACACTGTTGGTGGGATTGTAAACTAGTTCAACCATTATGGAAAACAGTATGGCAATTCCTCAAGGATCTAGAACTAGATGTACCATATGACCCAGCCATCCCACTACTAGGTATATACCCAAAGGATTATAAATTATTCTACTACAAAGACACATGCACACGTATGTTTATTGCAGCACTATTCAGAATAGCAAAGACTTGGAATCAACCCAAATGTCCATCTGTGACAGACTGGATTAAGAAAATGTGGCACATATACACCATGGAATACTATGCAGCCATAAAAAAGGATGAGTTTGCGTCCTTTGTAGGGACATGGATGCAGCTGGAAACCATCATTCTTAGCAAACTATCACAAGAAGAGAAAACCAAACACCGCATGTTCTCACTCATAGGTGGGAACTGAACAATGAGATCACTTGGACTCGGGAAGGGGAACATCACACACTGGGGCCTATTGTGGGGGGGGGGAAGGAGGGAGGGATTGCATTGGGGAGTTATACATGATATAAATGATGAATTGATGGGTGCTGACGAGTTGATGGGTGCAGCACACCAACATGGCATAAGTATACATATGTAACAAACCTGCACGTTATGCACATGTACCCTAGAACTTAAAGTATAATAAAATAATAATAATAATAATAATAATAATAATAATAATAATAATGTAAGAAGATACAATACATGGGGGAAGGCTAAAACAACAACTACAAACAGGACACAAGCAATAAATTACACTCTTAATTGCAAAAAAAAAAAAAAAAAGAAAATGTGGCACATATACACCATGGAATACTATGCAGCCATAAAAAAGGATGAGTTTGCGTCCTTTATAGGGACATGGATGCAGCTGGAAACCATCATTCTTAGCAAACTATCACAAGAACAGAAAACCAAACACCGCATGTTCTCACTCATAGGTGGGAACTGAACAATGAGATCACTTGGACTCGGGAAGGGGAACATCACACGCTGGGGCCTATCATGGGGAGGTGGGAGGGGAGGGATTGCACTGGGGAGTTATACATGATATAAATGATGAATTGATGGGTGCTGACGAGTTGATGGGTGCAGCACACCAACATGACACAAATATACATATGTAACAAACCTGCATGTTATGCACATGTACCCTAGAACTTAAAGTATAATAAAAAAAAAAAAAAAAAACAAAACAAAAAAAAACAGATAACAAATGAGAAAAGTAGAAAACTACTGGTCCTGACAAATATCAAAATGTATTATTTAGTGACATTACTTGAAACAAATTATTACTGGTATGAGAACAGACACATCAATAGAACAGTATAGGCTTTTGAAATAAAATTAAGGATATGCCAAACGTTTATGTATGTTAATTGTAGAATTTCAAATCAACAAAGAAAAATAAATGTATGCAACAAATGATTTTGAGGGAGAAAAGTAGTCATGTAGCAACAAACAGGAAATGCTTCTATCCTTACTATGAAAACAACCTCCAGAACATTCAAAGATTTCAATACAAAATAAAACATAAACACGCTAGAAAAAAATTAGGTGATCTTTCTGATATGATTTGAGAGAGTCACTTGTAAATATGAAATATATTAAAATCAGAAATAACTGGTAATGATTGATAAATTGGACTAAAAAGAAATGTTAAGAATATGTAGGAAAAATACAATCAGAAGAAGTGGAGCAAGATGGGTGAATAGAAAAGTCAATCGTTGGTTCCCCACCCCCACAAGTACACCAAGTAAACAACTCTCTACACAGAAAAAAATACCTTCATGAAAACTAAAAATCAGATGAGCACTCACAGTACCTGGTTTGAACTTCATATTGCTGAAAAAGGCACTAAAGAAGTAGAAAAGCCAGTACTGAATCACCAACGCCATCCCTCCCCCACTTCCTGGAAGCAGTGGCATGAAGCAGAGAATATCTCTGGGTGATGGGGGAGGGAGAGCACAGTAATTGTGAGGCATTGAACTCAGTACTGTCTCATTCGAGCAGAAAGGAAAACCAGACCAAATTCAGCTGATGCCCTCCCAGAAAGGGAGCATTGAAACCAGTCACAGCCAGAGGGGAATTGCTGATACCAGAGGTCAGAATCCGAATGCTTGCAAACCTCTCCACCAAGAGTCAAAGTGCTCTTGGCCTCTAAGTAAACTTGAAAGACAGTGTAGGCCATAAGGACTGCAACCCTCAGGCAACTCCTAATGTTGAACTAGGCCTAAAGACAGTGGACTGGGGGAACATGTGACATACTGAGGTACCAGATGAGGCAGCCAAGGGAGGGCTGGAATCAGCACTCCCCTAATTTCAGGCTGTACAGTTCATGGCTCCAAAAGAGATTACTTCCTTCTGCTTGAGGAGAGGAGAGGGAGGAGTGGGGAGGACTTTGTCTTGCATCTTGGATACCAGCTCAGCCACAGAAAGAAAGGGCACTGGTCAGAGTTACCAGGCCCACGTTCCCAGCGCTAGCTCCCAGATGACATTTCTTGACACACCCTGGGCCAAAAGAGAAGCTGATTCCTTAAAGAAAAAGACCCAATCCTGCCAGCCTTCAATACCCATTAACTGAAGAGCCCTTGGGCCCTAAATAACCAGCAGTAATACTCAAGTATTACATCAAGGGCCTTGGTGAGCCACTGAGACATGCTGCCTTCAGATGAGACTCAGCACTTTACCAGCTGTGGTAACTACAAAGCAAAACCTCTTCCGGTTAGAAAAGCAGAGGGAAAAGTAAAAAAGGGTGTTGTCTTGCATGTTAGGAACCAATACCACCCCAGGGGTGTTGGTTATGGTGCCAAGCAAGTTTTTGAGGTCCCTGATTCTAGGACATGACTCTTGGATGGCATTTCTGGACCAGCTGTGGGCCAGAGGGGACCCCATTGCCCTGAAGGGTAAGTCCCACTGCAGGCGGTGTTCACTACAAGCTGACTTAAGAGCCATTTGGGCCTTAAATAAATATTGGCAATAATCTGGCAGTCCTCCTCATGGCCAGAGGTTGCAGTGGCTATGGGTGAGACTCCCCTGCCTTTGGAAAGGAGAACCAAGAGTGGGAAGAACTGTGTCTTGTGGTTTGAGTGCCAGCTAAGTCACAATACAACAGAATACCCGGTAGACTTCTAAGGTTTTTGATTCTAGTCTCTGATTCCTGGATAGCACTTCTGATCCTGCCCAGGCTTGTGGGACCTCACCACCCTGAAGGGAAGGAAACAGGCATGGCTGGCTTTATCACCTGCTAATTATGGAGCTCCAGGGCCTTCAGGAAATGTAGGCAATAGCCAGGGAGTGGTTATAGCAGGCCTTGAGTGAGACACAGTGCTGTGCTGGCTTCAGGTATAACCCAGTGCAATTATAGCGGTGATGCATACAGAAGTCTGAAACCCTTTCCTCTAAGATCTGAAACATGACAAGGATGCCCACTGTCACCACTGTTATTCACCATAGTACTGGAAATCCTAGCTAGAGCAATCAGACAAGAAAAAGATATAAAGACCACACAATTTGGAAAGGAAGAAGTCAAATTATCTTCATTTGCTGATAATATGATCTTGTATTTGGAAAAACCTAAAGACTCCACAAGAAAACTACTAGAACTGATGAATGCATTCAGTAAAGTTGCAGCACACAAAATTAACATACAAAAATTAGTAGTATTTCTATATGCCAATGGTCAACAATCAAAAAAAAAGAAATAAAAATGTAATCCCATTTACAGTAGACACACATGAAATTAAATATTAGGAATTAACCAAAGAGATGAAATAGCTCTATAATGAAAACTATAAAGTACTGGATGAAAGAAATTGAAGAGGATAGCAAAAAATAGGAAAAATATTTTACCTTCATGGGTTAGAAGAATCAATATTGTTAAAATGTCCATACAACCAAAAGTAATCTACAGATTAAATGCAATCCTTATTAAAACACCATTGACATTTTTCACAGATAAAAAAAAAAAATCCTAAAATTTATATGTAACCACAAAAGATACGGAATAGCCAAAGCTATCTTAGTGAAAAAAGAACAAAACTGAAGAAATCACATTACCTGACTTCAAATTATACTACAGAGCTATAGTATCCAAAATGGCATGGTACTAGCATAAAAACAGACACATAGACCAAGGAAACAAAATAGAGAACCCCAAAACAAATTCAAACACCTATAGCAAGCTCATATTTGACAAAGGTGCCAAGAACATACACTGGGGAAAAGACATTCTCTTCAATAAATTGTGCTGGGAAAACTGATAGCCATATGCAAAAGAATAAAACCCCACTCATATCTCGCACCATATACAAAAATCAAATCAAAATGGAATAAAGACTTAAATCTAAGACCTCAGACTATGAAACTATTACAAGAAAACAATGGGGAAAACATCCAGGACATTGATCTGGGCAAAGATTTGTTGAGCAATACCCCACAAGCACAGGCAAACAAAGCAATCATGTACAAATGGAATTACATCAAGTTAAAAAGTGCCTGCACAGCAAAGGGAACAATGAACAAAGTGAAGAGACAATGCACAGAATGAGAGAAAATATTTGCAAATTACCCATCTAACAAGGGATTAATAACGAGAATATATAAGTAGCTCAAACAACTCTTTAAGAAAAAATCTAATAATCTGATAAAAAATGAGCAAAATGTTGAATAGAGGTTTCTCAAAAAAAAGACATACAAATGGCAAACAGACATATAAAAAGGTGTTTAGTATCCTGATCATCATAAAAATAGAAATCAAAACTACAATGAGAAACTATCTCACCCCAGTTAAAATATCTTATATCCAAAAGACAGGCAATAACAAATGCTGGTGAGGATGTGGAGAAAAGGGAACACTTATACACTCTTGGTGGGAATTTAAATTAGTACAACCACTATGGAGAACAGTTTGGAGGTTCCTCAAAAAACTAAAAAATGAGCTACCATATGATCCTGCAATCTCACTGCTGGGTATATACCCAGAAGAAAGGAAATAAGTATATCAAAGAGATATCTGCACTCCTGTTTTTGTTGTAGCACTGTTTATAATAGCTAAGATTTAGAAGCAACCTAAGTATCCATCAAGAAATAACGAAAATGTGATACCTATACACAACAAAGTACTATTCAGCCATAAAAAAAAAAAAGTGAGATCCAGTAATTTGCAACAACATGGGTGGAACTACAGATCATTACATTAAGTGAAGTAAGCTAGGCACAGAAAGACACACATTGCATGTTCTCACTTACTTGTGGGATCTAAAAATCAAAACAATTGAACTCATGGACATAGAGAATAGATTTATGGTTACCAGAGGCTGGGAAGGGTAGTAGGGCCTGGGAGGGAGGTGGGCAAGGTTAATGGATAGAAAAAAAAAGAAAGAATAAATAAGATCTACTGTTTGATAGCACAACAGGGTAACTATAGTTAATAATAACTAAATTATATATTTAAAAATAACTTAAAGAATGTAATTGGATTGTGGTAACTCAAAGGATAAATGCTTGAGGGAACAGCTATCCCATTCCCTGTGATGTGATTATTTTACATTGCATTCATGTATCAAAACATCTAATGTACTCCATAAATATATACACCTTAAATATCCACAAAAATTTTTTAAATAATAATTTTAAATAAAACAATCTAATATATATACACGCATATATATATACACACATATATATGAAAGACGGCCAACAAAGTAGGAAAAATGCAATGTATATGTCAAACAACAAGCCTACTATTATTAATCTTAAGAAAAAATAAAGACACCATTTTTGCAAGCATGGTCACTTACAAAAGAAGAAATACAAAATGTTGAATATACATATTATGAGGTATGTTGCATTAGTCATTATAAACAACTAATAGGACTTTTGCATATAGGAACGACAGAGATTAAAAAGAATGCAGTGATCATGGCCCTGCACTCCAGCTTGGACGCTACAGTGATATGGTGTCTTTAAAAAAAAAAAAGAAAAAGAAAAATGCAAAAACTCCAGGTAAGAAAGGGTATGTAAAAAAGGACACTCGATTAGAGGTGAAGCATAATGGTGGAAGAGAAAGCTCCACTGATTGTTTTCTCTGCAAAGACACCAAATTAACAACTACCTACACAGAAAAAGCACCTTCATAAGAAACAAAAAGCAGACACACCCTGGGCCAGAAGGAAAACCGCTGCCTTAAAGGAAATATATGAGAAGGAGAAACCTCAGGACATGCTTCACCTGTGCTCCCAGTCTCCAGTGGGGATGGAGGGAAGACTTTTCTGATTCTACCTTAGAAAGGACCACAAAGAAGTCTGCCAGGTAACTCAGGCAGTGGTCACAGGCCCCATAGGAGAAAGCGAACCTGCACACACATCCAGCACATGGCTACTAAAACTAGCATCTGAGAAAGCTATCACACAATGACTCTCTATAACCAAGGAACCCATACAGAATCTTTGCCACTGAAAGCACCCAGAGCTGAAACTAGGTGACATTAAACTATAAACACTTAAGTCATATCCTCAAGCAGGACAAAAACAAAAAAATAACAAAACATAGTAAATTAAAAGTAAATCTAAAACTTATTAAAAGAAATAGTCTACCCAAGTGAGAATAAACCAGATTAATAATTCTGGCAATATGAAAAAGCATAGTTCTAAAACACCCCAAAAACATCACTCTAATTCTCTATCAGTATACCCAAACCAAGATGAAACCTTTGAAATACCAGATAAATAATTCAAAATGTTGATTATTAAGCTACTCAGGGAGATACAATAGAAACATGAAAAGCAACCTAAAAAATTTTTAAATTCAGAATATAAATAAGACATTTTCTAAAGAGATAGATATTTTGAAGGAAAAACAATCAAAACTTATACAAATGAAAGACACATTTAACGAACTATAAAATGCAGTGGAAAGTTTTCACAATAGGAAAAACAATCAAAACTTATAGAAATGAAAGACACATTTAGCAAACTATAAAATGCAGTGGAAAGTTTTCACAATAGATTAGACCAAGAAAGAATTTTAGAGCTTGAAGACAAGGCTTTCAAATGAACCCAACCAGATAAAAAAATAATAATAAAAAGAATTAAAGGAAATAACAGTTTCTAAGAAATATGTGTTAGTGTAAAATGGCCAAACCTAAGGATTATAGTGGTTTCTGAAGGAGAAGAGAAAGCAAAAAGTTTGGAAAACCTATTTGAGGAAATAATTTTGGAAAACTTCCATGGCCTTGCTAGAGATTTAGATATTCAAATTCAAGAAGTTTAAGCAACTCTTGGGAGATGCACTGCACAAAGGGCACTGCCAAGGCATATAGTCATTAGGTTATCTAAAGTCAATCTGAGGAAAATAATTTTAAGAGCAGTGAGACAAAGGAATCCAGTAACCTATAAATGAAAATGTGTCATAGTAACAGCAGACTTCTCAGCAGAAACCTTACAAGCCTGAAGGGAGCAGGGTCCTATCTTTAGTTTCCTTAAACAAAACAACTGCCAGCTAATAATTTTGTTTTCAGCAAAACTACTCTTCATAAATGAAGGATAAACAAAATCTATTTCAGACAAGCAAATGCTGAGGAAATTTGTCATTACCCATCAGCCCTACAAGAAATACAAAAGGAGTTCTAAATGTTGAAATAAAAGGTCAAGGCATACTAGAATAGAAACTCCTGAAAGCATAAAATTCACAGGGCCTGCAAAACAATAACACAATGAATAAAACAAACTCACCAGGTAACATTCAACATGATGACTGGAATAGTACTTCACATCTCAATATCAATGTTGATTCTTCACTTAAAAGAAAATAGATTGGAAGAATGGATTTAAAAAATGCAAACCAAATACCTTATATCTCCAGGAGATACACCCAACTCATAAGGATTCTTGTAGACTCAAGGTAAAAGGGTAGAAAAAGATATTTCACACAAATGGAAATCAAAAGCAAGGACAGGTAGCTATTCTTAGATAAGAAAGACTTTAACAGTAACAAAAAGACAAAGACGGTCATCATATAATGATAAAGGATAAATTTAACAAGAAGGTATAACAATCTTAAATATATATGCACCTAGTTCCAGAGTTCCCAGATTTGTAAAGCAATTACTACCAGATTTGTAAAGCAAGACTTAAGAAAAGAAATAGACAGCAACACAATAATAGTGGGGGAATTCAACACTCTACTGACAGGACTTGACAAATTATCAAGGCAGAAAACCAACAAAGAAACTCCAGACTTAAACATCACCCTAGAACAAATGTACCTAACAGGTATTTATAGAACATTCTGCCCAAAAACTCCAGAATAGACATTCTTCTCATCAGCACATAGAATGTTCTCCAAGATAGGCCATATGATAAGCCACAAAACAAGTCTCAATAAGTTAAAAAATTAAAAATATATGAAGTAATTTCTCAAACCACAGTGTAATACAACTAGAAATAAAATACAAAAGGAACCTCAAAACTATACAAATGCATGGAAATTACACAATCTGCTCCTGAAGGATTTTGGGGTTAACAATGAAATCAAAATAGTACTTGAAAAAAAAATTCAAAATGAATAATAACTGTGACACAAGGTATCAAAACTTCTGGGACATGGAAAAAGCAATGCTAAGAGGAAAGTTTAGTGTCAAGTGCCTACATCAAAAAGTCTGAGATCACAAATTGAAAACCTAACATTATACCTCAAGGAACTTGTGAAACAAGAAGAAACCAAACCCAAAGCTGGCAGAAGAAAAGAAATAACAGAGGTCAGAACAGAACTACATGAAATTAATACAAGACATAAAAAAGATCAATAAAACAAAAAGTAGTTATTTGAATAAACAAAATTGATACACTACTAGCTAGATTGACCAAGAAAAGTAGAAAGAAGATTCAAATAAACTCAATTAGAAATGAAAATGGAGACATTACACCTGACACACAGAGTTACACCTGACACACAGAAATATATGACACTACACATGACACACAGAAATATGAAGGATCATTCCAGACTACTATGAATCCCTCTATGCACACAAACTAGAAAATC
This sequence comes from Rhinopithecus roxellana, assembly GCF_007565055.1. Lineage (NCBI taxonomy): Eukaryota > Metazoa > Chordata > Mammalia > Primates > Cercopithecidae > Rhinopithecus > Rhinopithecus roxellana. The sequence continues at coordinate 108,145,973 of NC_044555.1, read as the reverse complement.
TAGAGAAAATAGGTAAATTTCTGGAAACATGCAACCCCCTAACTTGAATCAGGAAGAAACAGAAATCCTGAACACACTGATAACAAGCAGCAAGATTGAATCCATCATAGATAAACTTCCAACAAAAAATACCCAGGGCCAAATGGATTCTCAGTCACATTCTACCAGACATTCAAACAAGAATGGGTACAAATTCTACTGAAAATATTCCCAAAGACTCAGAAGGAGAAACTCCTCTGTAACTCATTCTATGAAGCCAGTATTCCCTTGATATAAAGCCAGGAAAGAACATAACAACAATAAAAAAAGAAAAAGAAAAAGAAAACTACAGACCAATATTCCTGACGAATATAGATGCAAAAATACTCAACAAAATACTAGGAAACCAAATTCAACTGCATATCAAAATATAATTCACCATGATCAAGTAGGTTTATCCCATGGATGCTGGGATGTTTCAACATATAAAAGTCAATAAGTGTGATTCATCAGAAAACAAAATTAAAAACAAAAACCATATGATAATCTCAATACACAAAGAAAAACATTCAATACAATCTGGCATCTCTTTATGATAAAAATCTTCAACAAACTGGTCATAGAACAATATATCTCAAAATTATAAAAGCCAGCTGGGCACAGTGGCTCACACCTGTAAATCCTAGCACTTTGGGAGACTGAGGCGTGTGGAATACGAGGTCAGGAGTTTGAGACCCGAGTGACCAACATGGTGAAACGCCGTCTCTACTAAAAATACAAAAATTAGCCGGGCATAGTGGCATGTGCCTGTAATCCCAGCTACTCGGGAGGCTGAGGCAGGAGAATCACTTTAACTCGGGAGGCAGATGTTGCAGTGAGCCGAGATCGTGCCACTGCACTCCAGCCTGGATGACAGAGCGAGACTCTGTCTCAAAATAAATAAATAAATAAAATAAATTATAAAAGCCATATATGACAAACTGGCAGCCAACAACATAGTTAATGGTGGAAAGTTAAAAGTATTCCCCCTAAGAATTGGAGCAAGACAATTATGTTGACTTTCTCCACTTTTATTCAATATAATACTGGAAGTCCCACTCAAAGTAACCAGGCAAGAAAAAGAAGTAAAGGGCATCCAAATTGGAAAAGAGGAAGTCAAACTATGTTTGCCAGTGATATAGTCTTATACCTAGCAAACCCTAAAGATTCCTACAAGAGACTCTTATGTCTTATAAATGAATTCAGTAAAGTCTCAGGTTACAAAGACAATGTACACAAACCAGTAGCGGTGCTATACACCACCAAAAACAAAGCTGCAAATCAAATCAATAACTCAATCCCCTTTTCAATAGCTAAAAAAAAATAAAATAAAATACCTAGGAATATACTTAACCAAGGAGGTGACGTTCTCTACAAAGAGAACCACAAAACACTGCTGAAAGCAATTACCAAGGTAGTTATGGGTAGTTCTCCATAACAAAGGAGCTGAAAAGAAATTACAGATGACACAAACAAATAGAAACACATGCTGTGTGCATGGATTGGAAGAATCAATATCAAGAAAATGACCATACTGCTCAAGTCAATCTACAAATTCAATGCAATTCCTCAAAATGCCAACATAATTTTGCACAAAATTAGGAAAAAAGCATTCTCAAACTGCATATGGAACCATAAAATGGCCGGAATGGCCAAAGCAATTCCAAGCAAAAAGAAAAAAATCTGGAGGCATCACATTACCCAACTTCAAATTATACTACAAGTCGATAGTAACCAAAAGAGCATGGTTCTGGTGTAAAAGTAGATTAATGGACCAAAGGAACAGGATAGAGAACCCAGGAATAAAGCTGAATGCTTACAACCAACTGATCTTTGACAAAGCATACAAAACATAAATTGGGGAATACACCCTATTTAACAAATAATGCTGGGAAAACTCAATAGACATATGTAGAAGAATGAAATTGGTACCCTAAACTCATTATATACAAAAATTAAATCGTGATGGATCAAAGACTTAAATCTAAGACCTAAAACCCTAAAAACTCTAGAAGAAAACCTAGGAAAAACTCTTCTGGACACTGTCCTAGGCAAATAATTTATGACAAAGTCCTCAAAAGCAAATGCAACAAAAGCAAAAATAAGTAAATGGGACCTAATTAAACTAAAATCCTTCTGCACAGCAAAAGAAATATTCATTAGAGTAAACAGACAACCCACAGAAAGGGAGAAAATATTTGCCAGTTATTATCTGATAAAGGACTAATATCCTGAGTCTACAAGCTCAATGAATCAGCAAGAATAAAACAAATAATCTTATTAAAAAGTTTCCAAATAATGAGTAGACATTTCTCAAAAGAATACATACAAACAGCCAACGAACATATGAAAAAATGCTCCATATCACTAATCATCAGAAAAATGCAAATTGAAACTACAATGAGACAATACCTGAGCCAGAATGGCCATTATTAAAATGTCAAAAAATAATAGGTGTTGGCCTGGATATGGTGAAAAAGGAACACTTATACACTGCTGGTGGGAATGTAAATTAGTATAACCTCTGTGGAAAACAGTATGGAGATTTCTCAAAAAACTAAAAGTAGATCTACCATTTGATCAAGCAAGCCCACTACCGGTTATCTACCTCCTCCACAAAAAAAGTCATTATATGAAAAAGACACCTACAAGCATATGTTTATTACAGCACAATTCACTATTGCAAAGATATAGAATCAACTTGCATGCCCACCATACACGATGAAATACTACTCAGCCATAAAAAAGAATAAAATAATGTCTTTTTCAGCAACTTGGATGGAACCAGAGGCCTTATTCTAAGTGGAGCAACTGAGGAATGAAAATCCAAATACCTCATGTTCTTATTTATAAGTGGGAACTAAGATATGGTATGAAAAATCATAGAGTGGTATAATGGAGACAGAAGACTCAGAAGTGGGGAAAGAGGCAGGATGGTGAGGGATGAAAAACTACCTACTAGGTACAATGTACACTACACAGGTAAAGATGGGTGCACTAAAATCCCAGACTTCACCACTGTGCAATTCATCCCTGAAACCAAAAATCCCTTGTATCGCTAATGCTATTGAAACAAAAACATTCTAAAAACAAATTAATGCCAAACCTTTAAACTCTTCCGAAATATTTAAGTGGAAATCATAGTTTCAAACTCATTTTATGAGACCAACATTACCAACATCAAAGCCAGACAAAGATACTACAGGACTGTATTGTACATTTCAAAGTGGCTAGAATTGAATTTTAATGTTCTCATCACAAAAAAATGAAAAATTAGTGAGGTGATGGATATATTAATTAGCTTGATTGGATCTTTCTATAATGTATACATACATCAAAACATCATATTTTACTTCATAAATACATAATTATCATTTGCCAATTATAAATAGAATTTTAAAAATTGAAAAATAGTTTCAGACCAATATCCCTGATGAATATTGATGCCAAAATCCTCAGCAAAATGTTATCAAATTAAATTCAACTGCATATTAAAAGGATTATATATTGTGACCAAATGAGATTTACCCCTGAGATACAAGGATGTTTTAACATACGAAAATCAATCAATGTAATACACCACTTTAACAGAATAAAGGAAAAATATGTGATCATCTCAATTGATGCAGAAAAAGCATTCAAAAAATTTGACACTTCTTCATGTTAAAAGAAAAACACAACAAGCTAGGAATAGAAAAAAATTACCTCAACATAATAAAAGTCATATACAAAAAGCCTACAGTTAACATTATACTCAATGGTGAAAAACTAAAAGCTTTTTCTCCAAGATGTGAAACAAGGCAATGATATTTTCTCTTACAACTTCCATTCAACATAATACTGGAACTCACAGCAAGAGTAATTATGAAGCAAAGAGAAATAAAAGGAATACAAATTGGAAAAGGAGAAATAAATTTATCTGTTTTTGCATATGACATGCTCTTATGTGCAGAAAACCTAAGTATTTCACAAAATACTCGCTAGAGCTAATAAGCAAATTCAGCAAAGTCACAGGATACAATATCGACATTGAAAAATCCGTTGTGTTTCTCTATACTAACAATGAACAATAGAAATGGAAAATTCAGCAATAATTCCATTTACAATGGCATCAAAAAAAAAAAAAAAAACACCTGTATTTAGGAATAAACATAACCAAAGAAGCAAAAGATTTGTACATCATAAACTACAAAACATTGCTAAACTAATTTAAAGAAGACACCAATAAATAAAAATACATACTATTTTCATGGATTAGATGTCTTAATATTGTTAAAATATTCATCTTAACTAAAGCAATCTACAAATTTATGCAATCTGTGTAAAATCACAAAGGTCTTTTTCTTTTGCAGAAATAGAAAAAAATCATCCTAAAATGTGTATGCATTCTCTAATGATCCAAAATAACCAAAACAATCTTGAGAAAGAAGAACAAAGCTGGAGGTTTCACACTTCCTTATTTCAAAGTACATTACAAAGCTACAGTAATGTGAGTGTGGTACTAGCATGAAGACAAACATAAAAATCAATACCATAAAATAGCGAGCTTAGAAATAAACTCAAATATATATGAGCAACTAATCTTCAACAAAGATGCCAAGAATACACAATGAGGAAAGGATAGTCTCTTCAACAAATAGCATTGGGAAATCTATATCCACATACAAAAGAATGAAATTGAACCCTTTTCTTACATTATATAAAAACTAACTCAAAATAGATTAAAGACCTAGGTATAAGTACCAAAACTATAATGCTAAAAACAAACAAACAAACAAACAAACAAACAAACAAAACATAAGGAAAAGACTTATGACTTATGACATTGGAATGGGCAATGACTTCTTCAATATGACAAAAAAATGCAGAGTAACAAAAGCAAAAATATACACAAGGGAATAACTCTAACTTAAAAACTTCAGTGCAGAAAAAGAAACAATCAAGTAAAAAGACAACCTGCAGAAAGGAAAATATTTGCAAACAGTGTATTGGATTAGGGGTTAAGAATCAGAGTATATAAAGAACTCATAACTCAACAACAAAACCAACAACCCTTATTTAAAAATGGGCAAAAATTTGAGTGGACACTTTCTCAAAGATGAGATACAAATGGCCAACAAGTATATGAAAAGATGCTCAACCTCACTAATCATCGTGAAATAAAAATCAAAACCACAATGAGATATTATCTCACACCTGTTAAGATATTATTAAAAAACAAATAAGGTCAGACACGATGGCTCACGCCTGTAATACCAACACTTTGGGAGGCTGAGGCAGGTGGATCACAAGGTCAGGAGTTCGAGACCAGCCTGATAAATATGGTTCAATCCTGTCTCTACTAAAAATACAAAAATTAGCCAGGCATGGTGGCATGGGCCTGTAATCCCAGCTGTACTCAGGAGGCTGAGGCAGGAGAATCACTTGAACCCAGGAAGCCGAGGTTGCAGTGAGCCAAGATTGTGCCATGGCACTCCAGCCTGGGTGACAGAGCTAGACTCCATCTCAAATAAATAAATAAATAAAATAAAATAAAATAAAACAAAATAAAAATAAAAATAAAAATATAAAGCTTCTGCACAGCAAAAGAAATAAGCAAGTAAATAGACAATCTAAAAAAATGGAAGAAAATACTTGCAAACTATACATCCGACAAAGAACTAATATTCAGAATATACAAGGAACTCAAATGAATAAGCAAGAAAATAATAATTTTATTTAAAAATGAGGAAGTGACACAAACAGACATTTCTCAAAAGAACATATAAAATTGGCCTATATATATATATACACACACACACACACACACATATACAGCTCTTCATCACTAAGAATCAAAGCACTGCAAAGAACATATAAAATTGGTGCATATATATATACACACACACACACACACACACACACACACACACACACACACACAGCTTTTCATCACTGAGAATCAAAGAACTGCAAATTAAAACCACAATGGGATACCACCTTGCCCCACTCACAATGGCCATTAATAAAAAGTCAAAAAACAATAGATGTTAGTGTAGATGCACTGAAAAGGGAATACTTAACACACTGTTGATGGGAATATAAATTAGTATAACCTCTATGGAAAACAGTATGGGGATTTCTCAATGAACTAAATGTATATCTACCATTCAATCTAGCAATCCCATTACTGGATATATACCCAAAAGAAAATAAGTCATTATATCAAAAATATACCTGCACTCATGTGTTTACCACAGCATAATTCACAACTTGCAAAATATGGAATCAATTTAAGTGTGGACCAACCAACAAGTGGGTAAAGAAAGTATGGTACATATATACCATGGAATACTACTCAGACTGAAAAAAAAAATTGTCTTTTGCAGCATCTTGGGTGGAACTGGAGGCTATTATCTTAAGAGAAGTAATGCAGGAACAGAAATGAAATACTGCATATTCGCACTTACAAGTGGAAGTTAAGCTATGAGTATGCAAAGGCATTCAGAGGCATTAGAGACTCAGAAGAGAGGAAAGTGGGTGAGAAATTTAAAAATTCACCTATTGGGTACAATGTACAATATTCAGATGATGGGTACATTAAAAGCCCAGACAAATACCACTATAAAATTAATCCACGTAATCTAAAACCACTTGTACCCGTATTGAAATGATAAATAAATAAATAAATAAATACAGACATACATACATACATACATACATACATGTCAGTAGCAGTGCTGCACACCACCAAAAACAAAGCTGCAAATCAAATCAATAAGTCAATCCCCTTTTCAATAGCTTAAAAAAAAAAAAAAAGAATAAAATACCTAGGAATATACTTAACCGAGGAGGTGAAGTTCTCCACAAAGAGAACTACAAAACACTGCTGAAAGCAATTACCAAGGAAGTATAGTTCTCCATAACAAAGGAGCTGAAAGAAATTACAGATGACACAAACAAATAGAAACACATGCTGTGTGCATGGATTGGAAGAATCAATATCAAGAGAATGACCATACTGTACAAGCCAATCTACAAATTCAATGCAATTCCTCAAAATGCCAACATAATTTTGCACAAAATTAGGAAAAAAAATTCTCAAACTGCATATGGAACCATAAAATGGCCGGAATGGCCAAAGCAATTCCAAGCAAAAAGAAAAAATCTGGAGGCATCACATTACCCAACTTCAAATTATACTGTAAGTTGATAGTAACCAAAAGAAGGAAGAGCAACTCTAAAATGTTAAAAGATAAAAAAAGGCTGTCATCCTAGATCTTTATAAAATGAAAAAATATCCTCCAAAATAAAGGTTGGGCAACTACTTCAAAAGCCAGTCTGGAATATCTTCAAAGCAAGTTAAATACATAGTTATTACTTGACCTGGCAATTCTACTCCTAGGTACATACCCAGGAGAAATGGAAACATATGTCCACACAAAAACTTGTAAACAAATATTCTTAGCAGAATTATTTATAAAAGCCAAAAGATGGGAACAGCACGAATGTTCATCCCTGATCAATGTATAAACACAATGTAGTATATCTATATAATGGAACATTATTTGGCCATAAAACGGAATGACGTATTGATATATACTAAAAAATAGATAAACCTTGGAAACATGTTTGGAAACATGTTAGTTGAAAGAAGTCAAACACAAAATATCACATTGTATAATTCCATTTATGTAAAATGTCTAGAATAGGCAAATCTATAAAGATAAACAACAGATTAGTGGTTCCCAGAGCAATGGGGCTATCAGACAATAGAGACTAACTGGTAATGAGTAGGGGGCTTCTTTTTGGGGTGATAGAAATATTCTGGAATTCGAAGGTAGTGATGGCTGCATGAATCTGTGAATATATTAAAACACACGGAATGACACACTTTTAAATGAGAATTTTAGATATGTGAATGCTATCTCAATAAAGGCATAACCAAAATAATGACAATTAGTACTTCTGCTTTCATTTAGAGCATAAAAAACTGGATAGATTATTGTTCCCCAATAATAATGATAAAAAGCCAAATAAGCTTTGAATTTCTCAGTTTTCCTGAGCCCTTCAGAGACCTGGATTTACAAGGCAACCATCCATAAAAATAAAATTCCAAAGTGACAAGTCTCACCAAAGAGAGATGAAATACATGAACTGTCTCACTTTTGACAGAGTATGAGAAAAACAGGTAGCCATCGTAGAGGTAGACAATCAGGTATGGACTACCAAGTCACTTTGGAGTAGCCAGAGGTCACTAAACACAAGAGTAGTTGTATAGTACAGACTTGAGTGAATTTTTCATGCTTTTCCATACAAACTTTTATGTTGTCTGAAACTTTCATAATAAACTTTTTTTTCTTTTTATAACTTATATTTTAGGTTCAGGGATACATGTGCAGGTTTGTTATGCAGGTAAATTTTGTGTCATGAGGGTTCGATGTACAGATTATTCCATCATCCAGGTGGAAAGCAGAGTACCAAATAGTTTTCCAATACTCACCCTCTTCCCTCCCTTCACCCTCAAGTAGGCCCCAGCATCTGCTGTTCTCTGCTTTGTGTCCATATGTACTCATTGTTTAGTTCCCACTTATAAGAACATGTGGTATTTGGTTTTCCGTTCCTGTGTTACTTCGCTTAGAATAACGGCCTCTAGCTCCACCCATGTTGCTGCAAAGGACATGATCTTATTCTTTGTCATGGTTGTATACTATTCCATGAAGTATATGTACCACATTTTCTTTATCCAGTCTACAATTGATGGACATTTAGGTTTATTCCATGCCTTTGATATTGTTAATACAGCTATGATGAACATATACATGCATGTGTCTTTATGGCAGAATGATCTATAGTACTTTGCAAATATACCCATTAATAAGATTGCTGGGTCAAACGTAATTCTGCTTTGAGTTCTTTGAAAAATTGCCACACTGCTTTCCGCAATGGCTGAAATAATTTACATTCCCACCAGTAGTGTATAAGTATTTTTTCCTCCACAACCTCGTCAGCATCTGTCATTATTTGACTTTTTAGTAATAGTAATTCTGACTGGTGTGAGATGGTATCTCCTTGTGGTTTTGATTTGCAGTTCTCTAATAATTAGTAATATTGAGCATTTTTTCATATTCTTGTTGGCTGCATGTATGTCTTCTTTGGAAAAGTGTCTGTTCATGTCCTTTGCCCCATTTTTGATGAGGTTGTTTCACCAGCACTTATTTATTTTCATTATAAAATAAGTACAATGGAAATGGTTAGTTTGTTGTAGGGAGAGAGAGAGAATAGGCAAACAGGTATGAACAGGTAATTCACAGAAGAAGCTGTATGGCCTATAAACATACAAATAGTGGATAACTTCATTAATAGCAAAGAGAATGCAAAATACAAGAGAATGAAATATTATTTCACATCCATAGCTTGGCAAAGTATTTTAATATACTCCCTGCACCATGACTTTGGTACAGGGATGTGAAGAAATAAGAAATGAGAATTTTCATACACTTTTCGTAAGAGTATATGTTATCACAATAATTTGTAAAAGTTGCATGAAGTTCATCATGATTTTACCTTAGGAATCTTCAATTACATGTATAGAAATATACCCTAAAGAAATTATTATACAGGTGTATATGGAGTATAAATAAGAATTTTCATTTTAGAAATAAGAACATCAATTTTATTGATTGATGTTCTTATTTCTAAAATTTTCATTCCATTTCAATTTTATTGATTGATGTTATTTCTAAAATGAAAAGTACATTAATGTAAATGTAATGTATCTCCACTGTAATGTGGTACATTAATGAAAATATAGTATATCTCCACTAAAATGAAAAAATTAGTCATATGTATCAATAAAGATAAACTGAAAAAAGTTGCTAAACTTACAAAATGATACAATATATAAAGTTATAAAAACGTATAAAACATTATATATTGTGTGTAGCTATTTAAGCATATAGTAAATGTATGATGCCATACATGTGAAAGATAAACATAAAATTTATATTAAGAAAATACATGGATGAAAATTAAGCTTAGGCAAGGGTAGGCATGGGACCTCAGCTGAACTCTAAGGTCATAGTTCTTAAGCAAAATCTATTTGAAATAAATATGGAATAACAAGAAGATTTTATAAACCATTGTGTTTACTATTGTATTCTCTCTGTGACTGTCCACATATTTGAAATAGTTATAAATAAAAAACATAAATGAAAATGATTACTACAAAACTTGTAAACTTATATTTGGCCCATAGCTACTGACAAATGAAAAATAAATAATTCTAAATGCCTTTATTATAAAATAAGAAAATCAAAAATAAAGTACTTATTCAATCAATAAATTAGAAAATAGCGATATCACTTTTTGGGGAGTAGGAGAGAATAGTAATGAAATAATTAGAGATATTATTGTATTACAAACTAGAAAAATATGGCACCATAAATAAACTCAAGTATTTTTCTGTAAAAAGAGGCGATAAAATACGTAAACTTTTGTAAGTATAATAAAGGAACGAAGACAGAGATAATGCAGACCACAGCAAACGATAATGACTAGGGGAGATTAAAAAATATAGTAAACGTAAAAAAGCAATTGGTAATCTAATAAATTAAGATACTTATAAAATAGGTTATAGTCAAACAGAAATAACTGCATATGTAGTATTATGTCATATCTGTCCTTTTGTGTCCATATCTGTCCTTTTGTGTCCTTTTATTTCACTTAGCATAATGCCTTTCAGGTTCAGCTATGTTTTTGCAAATGGCAGAATTTTTATTCATTATTATTTTTATTATTTTTTTTTTTGAGATGGAATTTCGCTCTTGTTGCCCAGACTGGAGTGCAAAGGCGCCATCTCACCATAACCTCTGCCTCCAGCGTTCAAGCGATTCTCCTGCCCTAGCCTCCTGAGTAGCTGGGATTACAGGCATGTGCCACCATGGCCAGCTAATTTTTTTTTTTTTTTTTTTTTTTTTTTTTTTTTTTTTAGTAGAGACGGGTTTTCTCCATGTTGGTCAGGCTGGTCCCGAACTCTTGACCTTAGGTGATCCACCTGCCTCGGCCTCCAAAAGTGCTGGGATTCCAGGCATGAGCCACTGCGCCCAGCCCCAGAATTTTCTATTTTTAAAGACAGAATACCATTCCATTTTATGTATATACTACATTTTAAAATATTTTATATGTTTTTAAATTGATACATAACACTTGTACATATTTATGAGGTACATAGTAATTTTTCAATACATACAAGTTTAGTGATCAGATCAGAGCAATTAGTGTACCCATCATTTCAAACTTTTATTATTTATTTTTGTTGGAAATATTTAATACCTTCTTCCTAGCTATTTGAATTATAACATATTATTGTTAACTATAGTCATCCTACAGTGCTATAGAACACTGGAATTTCTTCCTATTATCGAGCTGTAGGATGTATTTTAAAAGGTTTATGTACTTTAACACATTTTTTATTCATCCACATTAACAGATATTTTACTTGCTTCTATGTCTTGACTATTGTGAATAATGCTGCAGTGAACATGGGAGTACCTATGTCCCTTTGACATACTAATTACAGTTTCTTTGGATATTTATCCAGAAGTGGGATTGCTGGATCATAGAGTGGTTATATTTCTCATTTTTTGAGGAAACTCCATACTGTTTTTCATAGTGGCTGTACCAGTTTAAATGCTCATTTACTGTGTACAAGTGTTCATTTTCCTTCATATCCTTGCCGACACTTATCTTTTATGTTTTTATTTTTTGGATAAAAGCCATCCTAACAGATGTAAGGTGATATTTCATTGTGGTTTTGGTTTTCATTTCTCTGGTAATTGACCATTCTGATGACCTTTTCATATACTTGCTGGCCATTTGTATGTCTTTTTAAAAGAAGTATTTATTCAAATCCTTTGTACATTTTTAAATCAGGTTATTTGTTTTATTGTTGTTAACTTGTAGAAGTTTTTTACGTATTTTGGATATTAACCCCTTAACAGATATATGGTTTGCAAATGTTCTCTCCCATTTCAAAGGTTACCTTTTCACTTTGTTGATCATATTCTTGGCTGTGCAGAAGATTTTTATTTTAATGTAGTTGCACTTGTTTATTTTTACTTCTTTTTCTTGTGCTTTGGTGTATACAAGATCATATCCAAAAAATCACTGATAAGGCCAATTACAAGAAGCTTTTCCCTATGCTTACTTCTAAATGTTTTTTATTTACGGGTCTTACATTTAATTATATAATCTGTTTTGAGTTAATTTTTGTGTATGCTGTAAGATAAGGACCCAATTTCATTCCTTTGCATCTGGATATCTAGTTTTCCCAACACTATTTATTGTCAATATTACATTTTTCATATTGTGTATATTCCTGGCACCCTTGTCAAAAATTAGTTTATCATGTGAGTAGGCCTATTTCTAATATCTCTATTTTTTTATTGATCTATATGTTTGCTTTGATGCTAGCCATACTTTTTTTTTTATCACTGTATCTGTGTATGATATTTCAAAATTGGGAAGTTTGATGCCTCCAGTTTTGTCCTTCTTCTTCAAAGATGGTTTGGCAGTTCAGGATCTTTTATGTGGTTCCATATGAATGATAAAATTGTTTTACTACATTAGGAAATTTGCTGTTTGGATTTTGATTGTGATTACATCGACTCTGTACATTAGTTGGGTAGTATATATGCTTTTAAAGTATATATACATAGATGTATATGTATTTAAATATACAATGTGTAAGTTTGATATACATATACAAAGTAAAATGATTAAATATAGTCAATAAAATTATCTATCATCACACATAGTTACCATTTTTCTGTGTGTGGTAAAAACACAGCAAATTTATCAGCAAATTTCCAGGATACAATAAAATATTACTAACTATACTCCTCATGTTGCACATTATATCTCTAAATTTATTCATCTTACATAATATCAACTTTTTACTCTTTCATCTGCATCTCCCTATCCTATCTCCTATCCCTGGTAACCACTATTCTACCCTTTGTTTTAGATTCCAAATATAAGTTAGATCATGCAGCAATTTTATTTCTGTCTCCAGCTTATTTCACTTAGTATAATGTCCTCCAAGAGCATTGTTCTTAATGGTAGGATCTAATTCATTCTTAAGGCTGAAAAATATAACATTATATACATGTGTACACATATGAAGTGCTGACTTCATTTTCTTTTGATATATACCCAGAAGAGGGATTGCTGAATATGCTGAGTTATATAAACATTTTAACAGCATCAATTCTTCCAATCTATGAGCATGGTATATCTATTTAGTTGTGCTATGTTTTACTTCTTTCATTCATGTTTTATAGTTCTCAGTGCAAAAGTCTTTCACCACCTTGGTTAGTTATTTTTCTAAGCATATTATTCTTATTAATGCTATTGTATAATAAATTGAATTGTTTTCTCAATTTTCTTTTTAGTTTGTTTTTAGTGTATTCAAATGCAAATGACTTTTATGTTGATTTTATATTCTGAAACTTAATCAAATTTATTAATTCTAACATTTTTCCCCTCTGTGGGTTCTATAGGGTTTTCTACATATGAGATCATGTCATCTGTAAAGAAATAATTTTAATTCTTTTCCTGTTTTGATATCTTTTATGTCTTTTTTCCTCTAATTGCTCTGGCTAGGATTTCCAGTCTTATAGAAGTGATGAGACTAGAAGTGATGAGAATGGGCATCTTTTCCTTCATCCAGATCTTAGAGGGAAAGTGTTCAGCTTTTCACTGATGAGTATTATATTAGCTGTTTGTTTTTTATAAATAATTTGTATTGTGCTAAGTTCCATGCATACTTTGTTGACTCAGAGTTTTTCTCATAAAAATTGTTAAATTTTGTCAAATGCTTTTTCTGCACCTATTAATATGATCATGTAATTTTCTCATTCATTCTGTTGATGTGATATGTCACACTGATTAATTTGCAGGTGTTGAAGCACCCTTGCATCCCAGTGATAAATTCCACTTGGTCATACTGTGAGATTCTTTTAATGTGCTGTTGCATGTGGTGTGTTATTTTGTTAAGAATTTTGGCATCCATGCTTATCAGGTCTATTGGCCTATTTTTGGTTCATTTTGTTGTGGTGTTTTTGTCTTAGTTTGGTATTGGGGTGATGCTGGCCTTGTTAAATGAGTTTGGAAGCGTTATGTATTCTATTTTTGTGAAGAGTTTAGGATTAGTATTAATTCTTCTTTAAATATTTGGTAGAATTCACCTGTTAAGCTATCTGCTCCTGGACTTTTCTTTATTGGGAGGATTCTCATTACTGTTTCTCCTTGTTATTTGTTTGCTCAGACTTTCCATTATTCTTAATTCAATTCAATCTTCATGATGTGTATGCATCTAAGAACTTAAAGAATTGGTCGCTTGATTGGTAGGCATGTAATTGTTCAGAAAAGTCCTCTATGATCTTTGTTTTATCTGTGATATCATTAGCAATATCTCCTCTTTCATTTCTGGTTTTGTATATTTGAGTTTTCTCTGTTTATCTTACTAACATACCTAGGGGTTTCTTGATTTTGCTTATCTTTTTATGAAAAGAACTCCTATTTTTGTTGATTTTTTTTCTATTATTTTTCCATTCTCAATTTATTTCTATGCTAATCTTAATTATTTTCTTCCTTCTATTGACTTTGGGCTTAGTTTTTACTTGTTTTTCTGGTTGCTTGAGGTTAAAATGTAAGCTGTTTATTTGGGATCTTTTTTCTTTTTTTTTATGTGGGTGTTTGTTGCTATAAACTTCCCTGTTATTACTGCTTTTGTTGAATATCATAAGTTTAGGCATGTTGTGTTTTCATTTACATTTAGTTAAAGATATATATATTTTTTTCTTTTTTCTGTTTCTTACTAGGAAAGCGTCTCTCTCTGTCAACCAAGCTGGAGTGCAGTGGTGCTATCGCCGCTCACTGCAACCTCTGCCTCCCAGGCTCAAGAGATCCTCCCACTTCACCCTTCTGAGTAAATGACACCACAGGCACCTGCCACCATGCCCGGCTAATATTTTTGTATTTTGGGGACAGATGTTGCCCAGGCTAGTCTGAAAATCCTGAGCTCAAGCGAGCCGCCTGCCTCCGCCTACCAAAATGCTGGGATAACAGGCATAAGCCACCACGCCCTGCCTATGATATTTTCTAATTTCTCTTTGATTTCTACTTTGACTCAATGCTTGTTCAAGAGTGTGCTGTTTATCTCTATGTAGTTGTGAACTATCTCATTTTTATTTTGTTATTGATTGTTTCATTCCATTGTGACTGTAAAAAAACAGGGTATGATTTCAATTGTCATAAATTTTTAAGTGTTGTTTTGAGACCAAATATGATTTTTATCTGGGAGAAAGGTCTATGTGCGTTTAAGAAGAATGTACATTCTGCTGTTGTTTAGTGGAATGTTTTTATATGTCTTTTAGGTTCATTTGGCCTATAGTGTTGTTCAAATATGCTGCTTTCTTATTGATTTTCTATCTATATGATCTATCCATTATTGAAAGTGAGGTATTGAAGTCTCCTACTATTATTATACTGCTATTTACATCCTCAGATCTGTAAATTTTTGCTATATATATATGTGTGTGTGTGTTCTTATGTTGTGTACATATATATTTATAATTGCTTTTATCTTCCTGATGAATTGACCCTTGTATCATTAAGTAATGACTTTCTTGTATTTTGTGACAGTTTTTTATTCAAAGACTAATTCTTTTCTCATAGAAATGTAGCCACTTATGCTCTCTTTCAGTTATAATTTGCATGGA
This sequence comes from Rhinopithecus roxellana, assembly GCF_007565055.1. Classification (NCBI taxonomy): domain Eukaryota; kingdom Metazoa; phylum Chordata; class Mammalia; order Primates; family Cercopithecidae; genus Rhinopithecus; species Rhinopithecus roxellana. The sequence goes on along the minus strand of NC_044555.1, from coordinate 108,130,191 downwards.
ATATCTTCCATATCTTCATTTTCATGATATGTGTCTTTATATCTAAAGTTAGTCTCTTCTATACATCATATAGTTGAATCTTGTTTTATATATCCATCCAGCAACTTTATGCCTTTGATTAGTGAGTTTAGTTCATTTCATTTAAAGTAATTATTGATAGGTAAGGACTTACTATTGGCATTTTGTTATTTTATGTCTGCTTTGTCACCTTTGTTCCTTTCTTGCTGTCTTTCTTTGTGACTTGATGATATTCTGTAGTGATATACTTTTATTCCTTTCTCTTTATCTGATTTGTATCTTCTATAGTTTCTTTTTTCTTCTTTGTGGTTTCCATGAGGCTTCCATAAAACTTCTTATAACAGTCTGTTTTAGGGTGATAACAATTTAACTTCAACTGCATACAAAACTCTACACTTTTACTTCTTCCCCCATAAAATCTGTTATTCATCTCAGAATTTGCTTATTTTTATAGTATATATCCATCCATAATTTTTTTGTTTATAATTATTCTTAATACTTTTGTCTTTTACTATGTACACTAAAACTAAATGTGATTTATGTACCACCAATACAGTATTACATTATTCTGCATTTGTCTATGTACAGTTGCCCTTTGTACACATGGGTTCTGATTATTATGATTTGGTGCCAGTGCATAAAAATGTGTTCTTTCTTATATTCAATTGTCTTCCAAATACAGTCTTTCTTATTAGGGAATCTCTCTGGGACATAGCATCTAAAGATACAACTATTTCCTAGAGAAAGCTTAATCAACACAGTGAATTTAAGGAGAGTTGAGGTACCCACACAGAGGGCCAACTTGAACTCAGTATAAAGTTGTATTTCTCTAAAGTAAAGTATCCACGAGTTAGACATTACTGAATAAGCTCACTCTTGGAGATTCAGATAATAACACAAGCTCACAAGATTAACAGAGCAAACACTTAATAATAAGTCACAGTATTGGGGGTAGTTGTTGGTTATTCCTTTATCTTTACCTTGCCCTGTTCAAGATAAGATTTCAAGATGTAACCAAGGATGTCATTTTCATATTGAGGTGGCAATTGTTTCCTTTGAGTGGAACTGATATTTAATAAGCCATGACAGAACACCTCCAGTTGAATATACTTTAATAATAAATATATAAAGCCAATTTACTAAACTTGGTTCCACATAGAAATTGTAACAATTCTAAACTTGTTACTTATGCATAGGATCTTGAATGTAGAATTCAATCCAGCTTTCTGTAAAAGGAATTTTTTTTTATCAATCTGGCTCCTTGTGTCTATGTAATTGGTTAAAATTTAAAGGAGTTAAGGGATGTGATTGTTACCTCCCTCCTCTACTACCCACTTCCAAAACACAAACACACAACTCCACTCACTTAATGACAAAAGCCATGCTTTTTGAAAGAATACAATGACTGGGTTTACTCATCTAACCATAAAATTGGTCAGTTAGTTACCTTATATTCTATCTAATTGAGCTAATAATTAAAATCATAGTTTCATTTATTAGCAATACTTATTGAACACTTATTAAGTGCCGGGTTCTATTCATATTGCTCACCACATATTACTCCTTTAGTCTTAAAGTGACCTGTGATATGTGTTATTACCATTAGTACCACTTTGAGATTAGTAGATGAGACATAACAAGGTTGAATCACTTACCATAGATCACACAGACAACTTCAAAGACTATATTCTGCTAGTAAATGGCCAAGGTAGAACTTAATCCCAGCTCTGCCTTACTCCAGAGCCCTAGGTTTATCCAATACTATATATTGGTTTATCCAATACTATATATTGCCCCTCTAGTGTTTTAGTTTGTCTGTAAAAGTGGTACTAAGCAATATGTTATGAAAACGTGGCAACAACCTTAAATATTAGTATCCTACTTCAAGTGCTCTAGTTTCTCCTTAGATATTAAAATAAGATTTGACTGCTTACCTCAGAGTTTGCTTATTAACTAAGTTAAATGAATAAATAAATGTATGAGGCCTCTGTGAATGTATCTAAATCAGTTCTTCCCAAGCTTTATTTCATCATGGTACATGCAGACACTTATAGCCAGATTGTCACCGGTTTAGGGCCTTTGACTATCCCAGGCCCTATAAGGCCACTATAAGGCTGAGAGGTTCAATATATCATTCTTATTATAACCCTTTCATAATACACTAGTTACCATGATCTTATATACATTTTTACTTAAGCCTATTTATAACTTTGAGCTTCACTAGTACTTAGGTAATGTTGTTATAGTCTGATGTATTCTTAAAATAGCTGCTTAAAAGGTGAGGGAACTTTAGTGTGGAGAATGGGGAAATGACGAGTCTACTGAGGGTCAGTTCTTTCTACTTTATTACACAAAATACTTTTCTCTGCAGGTACATGACAGTTCACTCTTTACTCTGCAGGACAAGAAATAAGGTTTATAAATCTAAAACATTAATGGATCCAAACTGTATTTTGAGAAGGAAGTAGAGGAAAATTCCTTTGTGGGACTGATTTGGAAAATGACAGATCATACTCACCTTAGTGGCTTTCACATCACACAAAGAGAAATGCACAATGACTTGTCTTTCATGCTTGAAAAATGGTGTTATTAACTCACCATTAGGTAGTACCTGTTCCAAAAAAATGTTCTGTGTAGTTTATAAATAGAATCATAATTTAAATATACTAGTGGAAGTTACTTAAAGAATCTCTACTTTGAAACCATAGCAAATAAAAATATTCAATGCATAAAATTAATGATTAAAGTAAAATGATTAAAAAAGTGTTTAAAACACCAGCACTCAGCCTGACGTTTGATTGAACTGCACAAAATCAAATTAAATTAACTTTCAAGACTTTTAAACTATAATTTTCTAAATCAGCAATAATCAATCCATGGCTAATTGGACATTTAAAAGCAGCCCATGTAGTTCTAAAAGCAAGTGTGACAACACATATTATTTCTAAATTTTTCATTGATGATAAAACTGAAGAACCTAAGAGAGAAGTAAAGCATTATAACATATTTATAACAATGTTTGAGGAAGATAGATTAAGCTAAATTAAAAGGAGAGAAGCCTAGCCCTTCTGCTTATTTTGCAATATGATCTTGGGGAAGTTGTTGACCTTATCTTAGTCTCTGTTTCATCATCTATAAAATTGGACAATAGGGATTTATACTTCCAAAATAATTTTCCCCTAGTCCTCCCTAAGTTCAAGCGCTAAGTACAACAATCCTAGAAATTATATATAATACATACATAAATACATACATAAGACATATAATATATATAACACACACACACACACACACACACACACACACACACACACACACACATCTATCTAGCAAACATAAGAAAACCCATAAGTGAAGAGAAGAAACCAGTTAGAAACTTCAGGACCCAAAGAACAATACAGCGAACACAGTGGTAAGTTATTTGGATTTTCTCTTTTTTTTAATTTTAATTGTGTATATTTATGGGACACAAATATAATGTTTTTAATGCATGAACTGCATAGTAGTAAAGTTAGGGCTTTTAGGGTTATCCATCACTCCATCACCCAAATCATGTACACTGTATCCATTAGGTAATTTCTCATCATGAACCGCCTCCTATCCCTGTACCCTTCTGAGTCTCTGTTGTTTGTCATTCCAAACTATGTCCATTTGGACCCATTATTTAGCTCCTACTTATAAGAGAGAACGATGCAATATTTGTCTTCTGTAACTGAGCTGTTTCACTGAAAACAAATGCCTCCGGTTTCAGCCATGTTGATGCAAAAGACATGATTTTACTCTTTGCTATGACTGAAGAGTGTACAATTGTGTGTGTGTGTTTGTGTATCACATTTTCTTTATGCAATCATCTCTTGATGAACACTTAAGTTGATTCTATATATTTGCTATTGTGAATAATGCTGTGATAAACATGTGAGTGCATGTATCTTTTTGATATAATGATTTATCTTCCTTTGGGAAGATATCTAGTAGTGTGATTGCTGGATCTGATGGTAGTTATATTTTTAGTTCTTTGGGAAGTCGCCATACTCTTTTCCATAGAAGTTGTACTTATTTACATTCCCTCCAATGGTGCATATGCATGCCATTTTTTCCTCATCCTCACCAACATCAGTTTTTTTTTTTTTTTTTTTTTTTTTGCTTTTAAATAGCAGCCATTGTGACTGGCATAACACGATATTTCATCATGGCTTTATTTGGCATTTCTCTGATGATTAGTAATGTTGAGCATATTTTCATATGCCTGTTGGTCATTTCTATATCTTCTTTTGAAAAGTGTACATTCATGTCTTTTGTGTACTTTTTAATGGGATTATTTGAATTTTTTTTGCGTTGTTTGAGTTCTTTGTTAATTCTGGATATTAGTGGCCTGTCAGATACCTCCCATTCTGCAAGTTATCTATCCACTGTGTTGATTATTTATTTTGCTGCGCAAGAAGATTTTCAGTAGAATTAAGTCCTGTTTTTTTTTTTTTTTTTTTTTTTTTTTTTGGTTTTTGGTTTTTGCTGCCTGTGATTTTGAGGTCTCAGTCATGAATTATTTTGCCTAAACCAATGCCCAGAAGAGATTTCCTTAGGTTTTTCCTTTTTTACTTTTATAGTCTCAAGTCTTACAAGTAAGTATTTAATCTATCTTTAGTTTACTTTTGTATATGGTGACAGATATAGGTCCAGTTTCATTCTTCTGTATACAGCAATTCAGTTTCATCATGTATATTGTAGATGTGTAGTTGAAGAAGCCAGCAATCTGGACATGCCAATGAGTGCAGACAAAAAACAAAGATAAAACCCCGCTCTCTGTGGTCAACAGGCTATGATAGAGGCAGCCCAGAAGGACCAGAAACTCTTTGGCCACAATGGCTCCACTTTAGCTAAACACCATGGAAGAAACTGTGACCTCAACATTATCCATGACAACAAACACCTAGTGGCGAAGCAAAAAGATTACCTTCACCAGGGTGTAACAAATCACCACAATCTTCCTACCATATCATGTCAGAGAAGACTGAGTAGAGAACTAGGACTTTCAACCCCACTAGGGTGTAACAAGCACTCCCTTACTGCACTGTTACACTCCCTTTCTCTGCTGGAGAGGTGTTAGTGAAAGCCAGGCAAGCAGAGTATTTCAAAAAGGCCCAGAGTCTCACAGTACAAAATTGTAAATGTCTGAAGATAAAATCATGCATTTGAAGAACAGAAGAATCTTGAAATAAATGAAAAAAATAAAACCAATATATGCCAATGAAGCAGGAGATGTAAAATAAAACAAGTAAGAAAACAAGTTTTCTATCCTGGGCTGACTCACTCCAAGGCAGGGCTCTGTTGGGGCTTTGATAACACTATCAGCAGAGCTGGGGGCCGGAAGGAATGGGCTCCAGGAGTAGGGATGAGAAAAACAAGTTATTCTTATCAGTTTCCCCCTTTTGAATTATTTCCCCATACTATTATTCTTTGTTCTGCTCTCATAACTATTTTTGTAACGATTTCTGCAAGTTTGTAAGGATTTTATAAGTTCCTGTTTTCCCATCTGTGCAGTATGGCAAAGGTCACAAGACATTCCTGAGTTGCAACACCTGTCACTGTTTGATAAACTGCCTTTGTTCTTCATATGTAAGTTTGCTTGCCTGCCCTGCAGGCTTTGTGCCACTAACTGGCTAACCCCCTTCAATTGCATTATAAAAGTCAGGCCCTGTCTTTGTTCAGGGCTTAGCCTTTGGATGTTAATCTGCTGAGCCAGTGGTCACCTAATAAAATCCTCCTGTCCCACCCATTGGTCTCTCCTGTCCTGTGATTCCCACAACACCAACACTGAGGTTACAGAGAGGTTAGCTATCTGATGAAGACATTAAAGCAGCCATTGTAACCGTGCTTCAACAAGCAATAATTAATGACCTTAAATGAAAACAAGAAATTTTATCAAATAAGTAGAATTTATACAGAACCAAATGGAAACAAGTAAATACAATACACTTTTCTTCTTTTGAGTTTTCTAAATTATGATGAAATGTTGAAGAAATTATAACATTGTATGGTGTGGCTCTAAATATATATACAGAAAATATTTAAGGCTATTGAATTATAAATGGGGAATAGTAAAAGGAGATGAAGTTTCTACACTTCATTCAAACTGGAAAAATTATGATACCAGCAGACTGAAAAGTTGTGTATATATAATGTATTATCTAGAGCAACCACTAAAAATATTACACAAAATGATTCATGTGGAAACAGTATAAGTAAGTTAAAATAAAATTGTTAAAAAAAAAGTTACAGAAACTTACAGGAAGTTGGAAAAAGGAAATGAAGAAGCCAAAAAGAGGAAAAAAAACTGAAAACAAAGAATAAATGGATCAATAATTGCTTTAAATGCTAATGGTTTGAATACACCAATTAAAACACAAAGATTGACATAAGGGTTTAAAAATTCTGACCCAACTACTGCATATGCTGTCTGCAAGAAACTCACTTCAAATATGATGATATTGTCAAGTTTCATGTGAAATAATGGAAAAATGTATATAATGCAAACATTAATCAAAAGAAAATAATGTGGATACATTAACATCATGTAAAGTAGATTTCAGAGCAAAGAAAATTACCAGAGATAGAGGGTAACACTATACAATGATAAAAGGATCAATCCCACAAGAAATAGCAATCCTAAGTTTTTACTCTGAAAGGAAAATAAATCTTGGGGCCCCAAAATCATTAAACTAAGGGGAAAAGCCAAGCTGAGAACTGCTTTGGGCAAACCTGCCTCCCGTTCTATTCAAAGTCACCCCTCTGCTCACTGAGATAAATGCATATCTGATTGCCTCATTTGGAGAGGCTAATCAGAAGCCCAAAAGAATGCAACCATTTGTCTCTTATCTAACTATGATCTGAAAGCCCCCTCCCCCGACTTTGAGTTGTCCCACCTTTCCAGACTGAACCAATGTTTATCTTATACATACTGATTGATGTCTCGTGTCTCAGTAAAATATGTAAAACCAAGCTGTGTCCCTACCACCTTTAGTACATGTCATCAGGACCTCCTGAGGCTGTGTCACCAGCGTGTCCTCAACCTTGGTAAAATAAACTTTCTAAATTAACTGAGACCTGTGTCAGATTTTAGGGGTTCAGAGTACGAACCAAAAAACAGAGCTCCAAACATCTGAAGCAAAAACTGATAGAACTGGAAGGAAAAATAGGCAACTACATAATTATAATTGGTGACTTAAAAACTCTCTCTCAACAGTTGATAGAACAATTAGACATAAGATTACCATTAATATAGAAAAATTGAATAGCATCATCACAAGATCTAATTGAAATTTACAGAACACTCCACCAAACAACAGCAGAATACCCATTTTATTTAAGGGCCCACAGGATATGCACAAAGATAGATTATATTATGAGCCATAAAACAAATCTCAACAAATAAAAAGGAACTGATATCATACACTGCTATAAACTACTTAAAGTGTGGTCCATAGACCACCAGCATCAGCACTCCCAGAGCTTGTTAAAAATGCAGAATCTCAGGCCCTATTTCTGATCTACTGAATAGAAATCTGCATTTAAATAAATACTTAAGTAAGTCATTTGCATAATAAAGTTGAGAAACTCTGCTCTACACAACTAGCAATTGAAATGACCACTTCTGTGATAGCTTATTTGAAGTTAGAGAATAAAACATGCAGATCTTTTTCTATGTTGTCAGTTAATTCTGGATCTTTTCCTTTGCCAAATTTGTCATTTCCATTCTGAAACTTCTGAAAAACAATATCTATCAGGCCCTACTGCTTTTCCATAAACATAAAAAGAATATCTTGTTAACAGTGAACAAATGTGGATTAGGGAAGGAGACCAGGAGGAATGTGGAAGAAGCACACAATCTTGATTTAAGCAATTAATTCCACCTTTAATTTATATCTCAAATGTCACATCACCATAGCTACACATCACATAGCTCAGTTTATGATATTTATCTCCTGTGGAATATACAGTAATTGCTCAAGGGGCAAGAAGAAAATTAAACAAGAAAACTGTATCTAACTAATATGAAGAGATTGACTTCAAACCCTTGTCAGTATTATAGCTGAAAATATTTCATTGCTTCATTCCTTTTTGCTCACCTAATCTGATGTTGACCACAGCATTACTTAATACAATTGCTATTTCCATTTAATGCCAATACCTAAGCTCGGGAGTACAGCTATAATATATATTATACATTGCATCAAGATATAAATGGCAAATATATTAAACACATTTTGAAAGGGGACAGGCTTTCTTTACTATTGGCTTGAAAAAACAATTGCTCTTTTTATCTCAAAAGAAAGAAATTTCTCTAGTAAGAGCAGCTTGTCACCAAAGAAAAAACTATGAAATAAAGTAATTCAACAGACTACAATCTGCATATTTATACACTGGACTATTGAGAAACACATTAATAATTTACTGTTCTCTGAAAGAAACTTTGACTCTTGCATAATTATTATTATAAAATAGACATCACATAGTAAGTGTTATCTGGCAAGTTGAATACTAAATTGGGGAATTAATCCTCAAAAGGCCAGTTCCGGAAACACAAACATTTTCACATATATACATGTATTAATCAGGGTTCTCTAGAGGAGCAGAACAAATAGGAGATATGTCTATATGAAGGAGAATTTACTAAGGAGAATTGACTTACATGATCACAAGGTAAAGTCCCACTATAGGCTGTCTGCAAGTTGAGGAGCAAGGAAGCCAGCGGTGGATCGGTCCCAATCCCAAAACCTCAAAATCAGGGAAGCCGACAGTGCAGCCTTCAGCCTTCAGTCTGTGGCCAAAGGCCTCAGAGCCCTTGACAAACCACTGGTGTAAGTCCAAGAGTGCAAAAGCTGAAGAAATTAGAGTCTGATGTTCAAAGCCAGGAAGCATTCGGCATGGGAGAAAGATGAAAGGCCAGAAGACTCAGTAAGTCTTCTCTTCCATCTTCTCCTGCCCGCTTTATTATAACTGTGGTGGCAGCTGATAAGATGGTGCTTACCCTTTAGCCAGTATAAGGGTGGGTCTGCCTCTCCCAGTCCACTGACACAAATGTTAATCTCCTTTGTCAACACCCACACAGACACACCCAGAAACAATATTTTGCATCCTTCAATCCAATCAAGTTGACATTCAATATTAACTATCACAATACATATACAAATGGAGTTAAGTGTAAAAATTTGGGGACTGGATGCACAATCTCAAATGACAGAAACTTAGACGTAGGTCAAATTTCAGTTGAGATCTCCCTGATTCTTGAAATCTATGTAAAATTGTCATAAACTTCTTTCTTCCATGGCTATTGACTGCAGTCTCGCACTTCTTTTGTGTATTATAATGTCTTGAATACAACAGATGCCTAGGATCCTGCTTCCTCTCTTACAATATCGACACTTGCACTCCACCACCAGTGGAGTTTCACTGACCCTTCAACCCATCCAGTCCAAAGTTCTATTTTCTCCACCTTTGCTTTCTTTTTGCTTTCCTCTTTCCCTCTTACTTATCACTTATTCTCCCTAATGAGAGCAAATATAAAACATTCCTTGGCTACTTTCCTATAAAACATACATGTACATGCACACACACACTAAAAAAAATATTGCCTTATGAGGTCTTGGGAACTGAAAGTGTATTAAGGTATTTCTCTAAGATAGACCCTTTTTATGAGGAACCTGGTGCTTGCTAATAAACTAAGTGCTTTAAAAGTTCATTGCATAGAGATTGTTGAAACTTAGAGTAGTTGGCAAAATATCTATTACTCGGATTCCATCTAGGACCATCTGAGATTACTGAAGACAAAGAATTTCTTACAAAATAGATCAAATACTTTTATTTCACTAGAGTATCAAAAACTCTAATGAAATAAAAATCCTTCTCTAAATACCATGCTTACAGTCATGCCTCTGTGCCTTTGTTCACATTATACACATTTCCAGATGTGTAATATCCTGCTTCTACCTATCACTGCCAAGTCCAAGCCTCATCTCTTCCGAAAAATACTATTTAATACTCAATTCCTACTTCGTCCTTCCCTCCCTTACCATTCTATATCCCTTTTGTGCTATTTTCTTCTTAAGTCTTCTCCCCAACTAGATTATAATATTCTTAACTATAGGGAGTGTGTCATTACTTCTGAGTCCTCCACATTTTCACAAGAATACAAAAGCTAGACAAGTTAGGGGAGAGATAGAGATGGAGAACACATTGTTCGGAAGTTCCTACCTACCTAATGGATAGGCCCCATGAACTTGAAAACCTCCATCTGCTTACTACACTGCCTACTGGGAGTTCTTTCTTCTAGTTAGAGAATGTCTTCTCCTAAATTAATCATTTGTTGCTTTATCATGAAGATAAAACTTTGGAAAAAATAATTGTTTTCAAACAGTAGCCAGTGAAGATACAGGCTTTGAAGTAAGAGACAGATAACTGCCACAAATTAATTAGCTTTAGGATCTCCAGCAAGTTATTTAACTTCTCTGTGCCTGAATTTATTTCTATAAAATGAAGATTAAGATACCACCTATTCTACTTGATGGTTGTGAGATTAATTGAGATTACATATGTACGATGTCTTTCATAAAGCCTAGCAGTAAATAAGTGGTAGCTTACTACTCAATGTTAAGAAAAAAAGCCAAATTCTGTAAAATATTTGAAAAGATATATTCTGAGTCAAATGTAAGGACCATGACCTGTGACGCAGCCTCAGAAGGTCCTCAGAACATATGCCCAAGGTGGTTGAGTTACAGCTTGACTTCATACATTTTAGGGAGACAGAAATTGTAGGCAAAGACATAAGTCAGTATGTGTAAATTTTACATTGGTTCAGCCTGGAAAGGCAGGACATCATGAAGTGGGGCTTCCAGGTCATAAGTGGATTCAAAGATTTCTTGATTGGTAATTGGTTGAACCCAATGGATAAACGCTTAAGGGGATGGATATCCAATTTTTCATGTTGTGATTATTATGCATAGCATACCTGTACCGAAATATTTCACATACTTCATAAATATATACACTGACCATGTACCCACAAAAATTAAAAATTAAAAAAGAAAGCGGGCCAGGCGCTGTGGTTCATGCCTGTAATCCCAGCACTTTCAGAGGCCAAGGCAGGTGGTTCACTTGAGGTCAGGGGTTCAAGACGACCCTGGCCAACATGGTGAAATCCAGTCTCTACTAAAAATACAAAAATTAGCTGGACATAGTGGCAGGTGCCTGTAATCCCAGCTGCTTGGAAGCCTGAGGCAAGAGAATCACTTGAACTCGAGAGGCGGGGGTTGCAGTGAGCTGAGAAGTAAAAAGAAAGAAATGCTTGGGTTAAGATAAGGGAGTTATGGAAGCCAAGGTTCTTGTTATGTAGATGAAGGTAGCAGGCTTCAGGGAGAATAGATAGCCAATGTCTGTTTTCAGACCTTAAATGGTACCAGACTCTTAGTTAAATATTTGCAGGGCCATTTCAAAATATGTCAAATAAATATATTTTAGGGTAAAATACTTTCATTTCTTTCAGGGCCTGCCATCTGTCAGGTGACTCTACACTAGATTCAAGTTGGAATTTGGTATCTTATTGCTACAAAGAGTCTGTTTTGTTAATCTTAAGATTTATGTCTTAATGTTAATGTTGGTCAGTTGTGCCTGAATTCCAAAGGGAGAATAATATAATGAGGCATGTACAACTCTCTCATCCATCATGGCCTGAACTAGTTTTTTTAGGTTCCATTGAAATGCCCTTGGCAGAGAGGAGGGGTCCAGTCAGTCAGTTGGGGGGTGTATTAATCCATTCTCATGCTGCTAATAAATACATACCCAAGACTGGGTAATTTATAAAGGAAAGAGGTTTAATGGACTCACAGTTCCACATGGCTGGGGAGGCCACACAATCATGGTGGAAGGTGTAGGAAGAGCAAAGGCACTTCTTACATGGGAAGGCACATCTTAACATGGTAGCAGGCAAGAGAGCTTGTGTAGGAAAATTCCCCTTTATAAAGCCATCATCTCTAGTGAGACTTATTCAATATCACGAGAACAGCATGAGAGAGACCCGCCCCCATGATTCATTTACCTCCCATTGGGACCCTTGCACGACATAAATCTAGCAGAGTCATGCTAAGCATCACAAGCCACCTTCTTCTTTTTCTTTATTTATAGCTGCCCCCACCAAACTATGTCAGTTTTGTTGGTGTGCTAGGTGCAGTGAGACAGAAAACGGCCCCTTGTGCGACACACTGTAAGGTTGGAGTTTGGAGGCATGCTCTACTCCTTTCCCTCTCTCCTGTGGGAGAAATCTCAGGTTCTGCACCTTCTTTAAATCTCATAGAGCCACACTGGCCACAGAAAGCTTCCCACACCTTTTCCTTTGTTCATAACTGCTCCCTGGCATCTGAATTATGCAGTTTTGTCAACTGTCCATGTGAGACGAGACAAAAACAGGCCCCCTGGGCAGTGCACTGAAAAATCAGGATGTTGAATGCATGCTCCACTCTCTCTTCCTCATCATGGGAGAATTTGTAGACTAAAGTGATCTTCCTTGATGCTGAATTGTGTCAGCTTAGGGAAGGGGCTAATGTGCATAAAGTAAAACTCTTCTTATTCATTTCAATGCACCTATTCTCAGATTTGTGCTCTTCTGGATTACCACAACCTCTTATCAGGATTCTGGGCCTCTCATAAAGGTTTTTGGACTGCATATCATTGTTAAGTAGGAGTTTCAGTGGGAGAATGAAGACTGAAACTTTGTACTTCACCATCTTGTTGAAATCACTCTCAAGAAAAGAATTATTAGTTGCAGTTTATAAATAAGAAAACAATCTCAGAGAGGGCATGTGATTTACACAAGGCTACAAAATTAGTGAAGTTATTATTAGTTCTGTATCCCCTGTGCCTAGCACACTATTTAACAGATTATGTGCTAATCATAAATAATTTTTGAATAATTACTCTTATAATTCTCCATTTCAAATAAAATTTTTTTCTCAACCTATTGGGTTGGAATTGCAAAGTATACTCTTAGATGATAATGATCCCAGATATTAGCAGCATCATTATTTGTGTAATGAAGTTACCTTTTTGAAGAGTCTTTGAATGTTCTACTCTCATCTTCAGAAATGTCCGATGAATGCAGGCATTATTATTTTCAATCTATGTATGCATGTGGAAACTGAGACACAAGACATTTTTCTTAAGTCTCATGCTTTACTTATGGCATAGCAAGGACTATTGGTTAACATTTGTGGGGCTGAGGGTTGCTGAATTAAAACACTTTGAAAAGTTAGAACTGTGTTAAGGCTTGCCTCAGACTTTGAAAATTGAAGACCAAACAGAACTAGTATTATGCTGCACATTAAGTCTCATATGATTCAGCAAATGCTGCATTTTTCTTTCTTATTCCTGGAAATTGTGAAGGACGCAAAGAACTTCAAAGCCCACTTCCTAATCTAGAGCACTACAATATGAGATGGTTTAGCATGCATTAGTATTTCTTGAACCAATTATAGAGAAAATGCCAGAGACTAAGATGCCAAGTACCTCTTAAGAGCCAAGATTCTACCAGTCCTTCCTCTGAACACAACAGTTCTACTTCATTACAACAGACTTCTGTTCTGGATTACATTCACAAATTGTTCAATGAGGGGATATATTTTAAGAAATGCCATTAGGTGATTTCACTGTTGTACAAACATCATAGAGAGTACTTACAGAAACCCAAATGGTATAGCCTACTGTCAACCTAGGCTATACGGTATAGCTCATTGCTCCTAATATACAAGTTTGAACAGTGTGTTAGTGTACTGAATACTATAGAAAATTGTAACACAATGATAAGTATTTGTTCATTTAAATATATTTAGACATAGAAAAGATACTGTAAAAATACAGTATTATAAACTTATGGGACCACCATCATACATGTGGTCCATCATTGACCTTTGTTATGTGTCGCATATCAGTATTTTTGTTTCTGATACCTCCTATTTAAACTCAATAAGTATAAGTTTGTTAACTATGAAAAAAAGTATGGGAGTTCTGTTTTCTGTATTCCGTCTGACCAGAGTCAATAAAAAGTACTAAAATTAAATAGCAATAAAAATAACAATACTTACAGCGGGTATTTCTAATTTATACATTTTCAAGCCAAAATTGTCTTTGTGTGTCTGGCATGGAGAAGGTTAATATGCATTAATTCCCACAATACAACATCGATTTACTTCTATATGCAGGCCAATTATATATCAGTAAGTATACTTCTTCAGATCAACTTCTCTTATAAATAATTACAGAAGTTTGCTGACAATGCTTTTGTTTGGATGTTATCTGTTTTGCTTAATCTTTACTTTCAAAATAACTGTTTCAGTTTATAATGCCTAAGAATAATTTGGTTAAAACTGGCTTAATGGGATTTAACTTTTATAATGATTTGAGATGGATACTATTATCTTACAGTGAAATAACTCTGCTTTTTCACAAGCTCTTAAAAGTCAAGATTAGAATTACATTCTGTAGGTTATAAAATTCACAGCCATAATATTTTCAGGACTAGGGTCTTGGATTCTTCTTACAATAGTTAAATGTTTGTCCCTGGATTACTCACTGCAAAGTATTAGTGAACCAGGACAATTTTCATATGATTCTAAATGTGGTTTAGAAAAATTTTAAAAGAAAAACTTCACATGTGGTATTTTATTCTATGGTTTGTATAATTGGATATTTTCTTCCATCAAACTGAAATTTCTACCATATGCACACAACATCTCCACTGCAATAAGGGACTTTAAGATTCTTGGCTGCTCTTGGTGAACTGTGCACTCACAGTTTTGTTCACAACTAAATCTCCCTATAGAACTATTCACAGGTTATCTGTAACATAAATCCAAGACATAATTCAAGCACTGCATAGACCAAGCTAAATATCTGCATGTAAACCTCCTACCAGAGGATTTTAAAAAATATATCAAAAAGTGAAACTGAATTTTTGGAAGTGAATATAAGGAAACTAACATAGTCAAAAACATCAAATCTGAATCCATCTCTTGTTGGTCATACCCCTCTTCTTATCCTCCTGAGAAACCTCTCTTTCCACATGCTGAGCCACCATTGAACATATCTTGATGTTAAATAGAGAAGCTGTTAAACTGAAAGCAGCATATCACAGTTAGTTGGCATTTTAGAAAATGTGAAGTCGTTTACAGATCTTTTCCTCCAGAACAAAAATTGTTTTATTACAAATATGTGTTCTAAACTCTGAGTGACATGTACACCAAGTCTATACTCAATGCCTTTTGAAAATTATATCAAAGTCTAATCTATGTCTTTGTTTGGAGTGCACTAAATTATCATCTATTTGTAATTAGTACTTTTAATCCATTCAAACATTTATTTATTGATGCTTACTAGCATGATGACTTTTTTGATGTGTCAACTTAGCTAAGCAAAATGCCCAGTTGATAAAACACAAAGTGGATGCTATTGTAAAGGTATTATGGAGACATAATTAAAGTCCCTAATAGTTGACTTTAAGGGGAAATTTCCTAGATGATTTGGGTGGATCTTACTAAATGTTTTGGAAGGACTTGAAAGCAAGACTGAGGTTTCCCCAGTGGAGGATAAGATATTCCATCTGTGGACAAGAGCTTCACCCCATGAACATGGGTTCAAGCCTGTTCATAATTTTGTCTTTCTAAATGCCCTGACTTTCTTAGACAGTTCCCAGAATTATGTAAGACAATTCTTCGTAAAATATCTGTCTTGTTATCTACCTATCCATCTATCTATCTATCTATCTCTAGTTAATAATGGTTACTTTTATGTGTCTACTTGGTTAAGTTATAGTATTCACTAAACTAGGTGTGGCTATGAATGTATTTTGTAGATGTGGTTAATACCTACAATAAGTTAAGTTTAAGTAAAGGAGATTACCTTCATAATGAGGGTATACCTCATGAAATCAGTTGAAGGCCTTAAGAACAAAACCTAAGGTTTCCTAGAAAAGAAGATATGGAGAAGAAGGAGAAGAGATGGAGAAGCAGGAGAAGAAGAAAAAAAAAGATAAAGAAGAAGATGAAATGTCATATTAGTTGTATACCTCTGGAGAATCTGATTACACAATACACAAATATACACCCACAAATGCACACACAAATTACTGGTCTTGTTTATTTAGTTGAATCCTGACTATTACCAATAGGTACAAGACATTGTTCTAGGTTCTCTGGGAGATACAGATACAGACAGGGAGTTCACCATCTAGTGGAAAAGGTAAGGCAAGGAGAAATAATAAATATGCATCAGGAAATATACTTCTTGACACGGGTTTGGCAAATAATTTATGCCTAATTCACTAAAAGCAACAGCAACAAAAACAAAAATTGACAAGCGGGATCTAACTAAACTAAAGAGCTTCTACACAGCAAAAGAAATTACCAACAGAGTAAACAGACAGCATACAGATTGGTAAGAAATATTCACAAACTATGCAACTGACAAAGGTCTGATATCCAGACTCTACAAGGAACATAAACACATCAACAAGCAAAAATCAAAATGTCTGATTATAAAATGGGTGAAGGACATGAACAAGCACTTCTCAAAAGAAGACATACACATGCAGCCAACAAAAATATAAAAATTGTTCTGCATCACTAACCATCAGATAAATGCAAATCAAAACTACAATGAGATACAATTTCACACTGGTTAGATTATTGCTGGTGATTATTAGAAAGTTAAAAAACAACAGATATTGACAAAGCTGCAGAGAAAGGGGAGTGCTGTTTATGGGAAGGCAAACAAGTTCACCCACCGTGAAAAGCAGTTTGGAGATTTCTCAAAGAACTTAAAATATAACTACCATTTAACCCAGCAATCTCATTACTGATTATATATCCAAAGGAAAATAATTCATTCTATCAAAAAGACAAATGCACTCATATGTTCATTGTAGCACTATTCACAATACCAAAGACATGAAATCAACCTAAGTGCTCATCAAGAGTGGACTGGATAAATAAAATGAGCTACATATACACCATGGAATACTATGCAGTAATAAAAAAGAAGGAAATCATGCCCTTTGGAGCAACATCCTATGTGACCTAACTAAAGAACAGAAAAGCAAATATTTCATGTTCTCACTTACCAGTGGGAGTTAATCATTAAATACACATGAACAAAAAGATGGGAAGAATAAACACTGGGAATCACTAGACAGAGAAGGGAGAGAGTGGGGTATGGGCTGAAGAGTCACCGGTTAGGTACAATGCTTACAGCCTGGGTAAGGGAATTGCTGGCATCTCAAGCCTCAGCACCACACGATCTACCCATGTAGCAAATCTGCATGTGTACCCTTTAATCTGTAACAAGATTGGAATTAAAAAAAGGTGACAGTAAAAGTATAAGAGAGATAAAGATAAAGTTATTTGAAAGTTTACGGAAGGAAGTTATAAATAAGCTAGAAAAAAAGCCAAGAGAGATAAAACCTAATGACTTGTCATTTACTTCTTATTTTATTTACTTATTAATAAAAGTCACAGTTTCATTTCAGTTCTGAATTAGTCAGTGTTCTCCAAAATGACAGAACTAATAAGATATACATAGACATATAGAAAGAGATTTATTATGAGCGATTGTTTCGTGTGATTATGGAGGCCGGGAAGTCTCATGACCTGTTGTTTGCAACCTGGAGGCCTACGAAAGCTGGTGGTACAATTCCAGTCCAAAACTGAATGCCTGAGAACCAAGGGAGGCAATGGTATAAGTCTCAGCTCAAGTCTGAAGCCCTCAAGAATCAGAGTCCAATGGTGTGAATTCAAAGGCCTGAGAACAATGAGTGCTGATGTCCAAGGGCAGAAGATGGGTGCTTCACTTCAAGCAGACTATGAATTTCCCCTTTCTTTACCTTTTTATTCTATTCAGGCTCTCAGAAGATTAAATTATGCCTACCTGCTTTTGTAAGGGTGATTTTATTTACTCAGTCTACTGATTCAAATGCCAATATCTTCTGGAAACACGTTCACAGATACACTCAGAAATAATGTTTAGCCACCTATCTGGGCATCTATTAGCCAAGCCAAGGTGACAGATCAAGTTAACTATCACATATTCTAAACTTACACAAGGTATATGATTTGCATTTTAAAATTATTTTCACTGTGTATGCTTTAAAAGTTGACTGTGATTCCTGGTTATCTATCTATCTATCTATCTATCTATCTATCTATCTATCTATCTATCATCTATCAATCATCTATCTATCTGATATATGGATAGATGATTGATGATACATAGATAGATTATTCAGAATTTATTTAATTAATATGACTTTTTTTTATCATGTTCAATTCATGGTACAGTTTACTCCAATACTTGGCTTAGAAATCTGTTGTCAAGAGAGCACTACATACATTCTAACACTTTGTCACTATCTAGACGCAATTCAGGGGAGAGGAATGATGATTAGAATGTCCCTAAAGGAAGGGATATTCCTTTAATTTAATATTTTACCACACCACATGCAACTTATGTGCAACCAGACCCTTAATAAACACAAGTAAAATATGTCTGTGGCAGTTACTCTTCATTCCTGGGTCGAATAAAAATCTTGCATTAACTCAGACTTCATATTGCCAATATGCTAGTCAAGGAACAATTAATAAATATCATAATAATTAAACAAATGTATAAGCTGCCCACTGTTTCCCATTTGTCTTTGCCTTTAGTACATTCAGCTCTCTATCTCATGATTTATCTGTTCTTGTTTATGTTCTTTCATTTTCACTTTAAATCTAGACAGCTGAAAAAGCAAGTTTTTTTTTTTTTTTTTTTTTTTTTTACTGATAAGGGAAAGAGATGTAAGGTCCAATTAACAATAAATCTCACAAGGTTTTTGAAAATGAGAAAAGCAGTACATTAATTTGATCAGAGAACACTTTCCACCTGGTCAAAAATGTAATACCAGTTTCCTAGATAAACAAACAAAATTAGGATTTTAGCTAGGAAAGAAAAAGAGCTCTCCTTAGATGTCCTGATATAGGGTTAATATTGGCTTTCTTGGTGTGAAAGAGCATATGGCAATAACACAGCATATACACATAATAAGTTTAGGTTGCATAAATTGCACCAAATATCTCCCTTCTTAAATTTGTTAAGATCCATTTTAAAGTGTTTTATGCTACCTCCGTGATAAAATAAATACGAAGATCCAAACACAGTGCTATACAAAGTTCTCTTCTACCCTCTGCAAGGTTCTACCTGCAGGAAGCATTGTTCCTCAGGAATACATATCATGACATATTTTTAATAAGGATTCTCCAAGTTAATATCCCTGGAATATTGCTAAGAGAAGTATTTCATCCTTTCATTAAAATCCAAGTTCTTTCCATAAAAAAAAAAAAAAACAGCAATTACCATATTCATTTGCAGGGAGGTGAGAGTTTACAAAGTTGGCTCCAAGTATGGTATTCAAGGAAAAAAAATTAAACTAAGCAAACAACTCAACACAATGTGATTTAAATGTTGAAGAGCTTGGAACTGACAAGTATAGAAGATTTCACTGTTTTCTAATAAATTCCACTTAAATGAAACTGGTTAATTGAAATGAGACAAGTCATTGAGTTAATAGTTTAATTGCATTACTATGAAGCTTAATAACATCATTTATTTTATCATAAATCAACAAGAAAAAGTGTAGAGACCAATATTCACTACCGTTGGTAACTAACACTATACCTGTATCCCACACATATACAGAATATGTGTGATTTATTGCCTTTCAATTAAAGACTAACTTTCAACACAATTCACTTAATTATGATAAGCATCTAATTTTACAACAGGAAAAAAAACACACAGTTATGAGGAAATGCTACCTTATAAAGTACAAAAAGATAAGGTGAAAAGTATTCCAAACTGTGAGAATTACCCTATAGTAAAAAACAAGGAAGAATATCCCTATGCAAATCCCATCCCCAAGTTTGTCCAATAGAGATACTGTGACATGAATATTTTCTCTCAATATTATTTCAGGTAATGAAACAATCCATCTACATAGACTGAACTGTAAACTCATTTGAATTCTGAGAAAAGCCTATATTCATAAAGTTTTAATATACCAACCCAAATAATACACACCCAAGGCTGAAACAACACCTCAGGGAAATGACTTGTGAAATGTAAAACAACATTAGTTCACTAAGAGAAAAATGATGAAATCTATTGTTTGGTCTTTTGCAGATAAAACCTCTATACGTTATATTGTTATGGAGCCATTCAGACTGTTTTACCTTACAAGAAACATGGTTAAGAATTATACCATTTTAAATGCAAAGCAAAAAAAAAAAAAAAAAAAAAAAACAACAAAACAAAACAAAAAAAACAATATGTACAGCAAATTGCAATTACCTAAAAATGTGTATGTCCAAGTGGATAAAGGTAAGAAAAGGATACACAGGATGAACATAGCTGTTCCATTAGGATTATAGAATTTCTGCTATTCAAAAATGTCATTAATATTGTCGATATATCAACTTTCTCGCTAAAATCAAATACACAGAAAGTTCAAACAGAAAACCAATCTAGCCAACACAAATCTAGCTCATGTCTTAGTAAAAGTTTTATTTGTAGTACTATACATTAGTAGCACAAAAATGTACTGCATAATGCATAGGTCAAATTCAATGAGCAACGAGAACTAGCAGATAGTGTTGCCCATTAAAATAATTTTAATGATTTAATTTAAAACATTAAAATTGCTCCCTTGAACATCATCTTCCGTGTCTCGTTGATCTTTATACTCTTAGCTTAGGTATAGCATATACTAGGTGCTCAATAAAAATTTGTGAAATTAATGAATAAATGAAAATTCATTATCTAACTTCAAACTTTTCTATTACAATCATCGTACAGTAACAAATATGACTACGTTTATCTGAGATTCCAGAATGATTATACAGTCTATTACTGAAAACATAATATTTAATAATTTGTATAAAATTAGCCTGCTGAATCAGAAGCCTTGGGCGATATATTTTATTACAGTTTCCAAATATCTAGTAAGTATATATAAATATATATCTATGTGTGTATATATATATATATAGAGAGAGAGAGAGAGAGAGATATTTTAATGTGTCATTTAGGTCAGTTGACTTTTCAGGATTCTGATGTTAGTGAAAAAAGCCAATAATATACATTCTATAAAGAACATACTCCCAAGGTATTGGGTAATCTAGAACATCATGAGAGCAACATAAGTACTCTCTTTCATGCAGATCATTTTAGTTCTTTCATAAGTGCAAGTGTGTACCTGCACACACACGAACCAACTTTGGAGCTGCAATGTTATTATGCAGTTACCAAAGGCAATGAGTTGGAATAGCTAATAATAAGAGCTGAAAATGATGCAAAGAATAGGAAAATCAAGAAAAAACTTCTGGTATGAATTATAATGGGTCTCCTATAATCTTCACCAAAAAGGAGGGTTAAAATCATCTGAATTTCTCTCTGTCCAAACATTTTCAGTTTAGTCTAAGTTCATTGGAGCATTTGTTTTCTCATTTATACGTATGTCCACTTTCAAGTTAACAGCAAAACAGAATTGTTTTAAAGCTAATGTTGCCAGACTACATGCTTTATGTAAATAAGTAAGAACCTGTATTACATCTTTTCCACATGAAGCTGGCCACACTGTAAAATTGATGAATAGACACTGATCTGTACATGCAAAGTGATAGAGAGAGACAAAAGTATTCTCTGGATAATTCATGCCAAAACACTTATTTGCCACTGGAATCTGGCTTTTCAAGGTTAATATATTGAAAGGATTGAAATGCTTACAGATAAAAGTCACTTTAATCTTCTTCATTTCATTTTACACATATAGGACAATCTTAATTATCTTACCTCAGAAGACTGAAAGCTTTAAATTTATAGACGTCATCTTTCCAAAGCAATTCAAACCATTTTCAGTAAGTGTTTGAGATATTCTAAGCTCCAGAGGTGACTGGATTATGCTGAATTGCTAGAGTGTGGGCAGAAAGGGAAAGGATGAATGAAACCAACAGCAGAGTTCAAAACGCAGTTTTTAATTGCTTTGAAAAATATTTGTAGTGTTTTACGTAATCATAAATAAAAGGAAAAATACCTTTTAACAGAAGTTTTATTTGGTGATTTAGGAAACACTAGTATCTCTGGAAGAATACATTTCATTCTCTATTTATTTATGCAAATTTCACCTATCGGTATGTTTGCCTTTGTTATGCCAAATGGCATGGCATGTTTTTAGTGTCTTTTTTTTTCTCTCTCTCTCTCTCTCTTTCTATTTTTAGTTAAGAATTACAAAGTAAAAAACAGTTTATTATTCTGTGGCAAAAGATATACCTAAACAAAGATATACCTAAGCAAAGCAGGAAGTAGCATTTAGGCATTGTTGCTGTGGATGAAAACTTGAGGCCAGTAATATTGTCTATTTCGAAGTTTTCTCTGAGTTATCCTTTTCAAGTCCATTTATTAAATACTGTTATTAAATACTAACATCATTAAATACTAAGCTGTGACTGGTTTTTCAAATATTGCTCTTGATAATGGCTGTTAGACAAAAGTTTTGAACCTGAAATAATATATGAAACAGGATAGTAGAAAGAAACAAATAAATCTCTGCTGGGCATCTTTACCTGTTCACAGGCCACTCAAAATAAGCATAGTCTATATAGAATTCCATCATTCATACTACCAACACGCTTTTTGTGTTCCCTATTCTGATTAATTGCTCCAAATTTTTTGCAGGTCCCAAATTAGAAATTTTAAATCATTGGTTCTCCACCCATGGCAGGACACAAAAATAATCAGACAATTTGTTTTTAATTAATAGACTTTATAAAGAGTAGTTTAGATTTATAGAAAAATTGATAGGAAAGTCCAGCATTTTTATATAGCTTCACTTCTCCTGCACACAGTTTCTCTCATTATTTACATATTATTATACTAATTGCATAATTAGTATAATTACATAATTAGCATAATTAATAAAGAGTATTCATATACCTATTAGAGTATAATGTATTAATATTACATATTAATACATTAGAGTATGTATTCGAGTTTACATATGTATTAAAGTGGTACGTTTGTTATAATTGATAAACCAATATTGATATGTTATTATTGACTAAAGTCTATAGTCTACATTAGGACTCACCCTTTCTGTTTTACACTCTATAGATTTGGACAAATGTCAAAAACATGTAATGACATGTATCCATCATTACTGTATCATACAGAATAGTTGCAGTGACCTAAAAATTCCCTGGCTTTACCCACTCATCCCTCTTTCCCCACAACCCCTGGCAACCACTGATCTTTTCACTCTTTTCACAAGTTTGCCTTGTCCACATTTCATATAATTGAAATCATAAAGTACGTTTCTTTTTCAAGTTAGCATCTTTCATTTAACAATATGCTTTTAAGTTTCCTCCATGACCTTCTATTGCTTGATAGCTCATTTAATTATTTCTCTGAATAATGATCCATTGTATAGATGTACCACAGTTTATTGATTCAACTATTGAAGGACATTTTGATTGCTTCCACATTTTGACAGTTATGAAAAAGCTCTTATAAACTTCTGCATGCAAGCTTTTGTGCAGACGTATGTTTTTAACTAACCAAGGAGGGAAGTTGCTGAACTGTATGGTAAGAGTACATTTAGTTTGGTTAGAAACTGCCAAACTGTCTTCTTAAGTGGCTATAATATTTGGCATTCCCATCAGCAATGAATGAGAGTTTTTCCTGCTCTGTATCTACAACAGCATGTATTGTGAATGTTTTGAGGCTTAAATATTCTAATAGGTGTGGAGTGGTATCTCATTGTCATTTTAATTTGCAATTTCTTAACAACATATGATATTAGGCATTTTTTCACATGATTATTTGCCATCTACACTTCCTTTTTGGTGAAGTGTTTGTAAAGATCTTTTATGCATTTTAATTTGTTTGTTTTCTTACTCTTGAAGTTTTACAAGCTTTTTGCATATTTTGGATACTAATTTTAATCAGATATTTGTTTTACAAATATTTTCTCCCAGTTTGTGCTTGTCTATTTATTTTCATAAGTGTGCCCTTCACAGAATAGAAGTTTTTAATTTTCATGAAGTCTCACTTAGCAAATTTTTCTTTCATAGATCATACTTTTGGTATTATATCTAAAAGCTCACCACTTTACTCAAGGACCAGGTTTATTTTTAATGAGGATGCCCAGGTACCACATGAGATGAAATAAATCAGAATCTCTAGATGTGGTACATAGGCTATTTCAATGTTTTCTGTCTAAACAGGTTAATTTTTAATTTATTATTTATTATTAATTTTTGTGGGTATATAGTAAGTATATATATTTGTGGGACATGAGATATTTTGATGCAGGCATATAATGTGTAATAATTACATCAGAGTAAATGGGATATCTATCACCTCAAGCATTTATCCTTTCTTTGTATTACAAATAATCCAACTATATTTTAAAATGTAAAATAAAATAATTTATTGCTGACTGTAGTCATCCTGTTGTGCTATCAAGTACTGGATCTTATTCATTCTATCTAACTATATATTTGTACCCATTAACCATCCCATTTACCTTTTTCCATGCCACTATGATTTTGAGCCTCTGGTAACCATCATTACACTCTCTATCTCTATTAGTTCAATTGTTGTGATGTTTACCTCCCATAAATAAAGGAGAAAATGTAAAATTTGTCTTTCTACGCCTGGCTTATTTCACTGAACATAATGTCCTCCAGGTCCATAATATTGTTGCAAATGACAGGATCTCATTCTCCTTTATGGCTGAATAGTTTTCCGTTGTGTATATATACCACATTTTCTTTATCCATTCATCTGTTCATGGATACTTAGGTTGCTTCCAAATCTTGGCTATTATGAATAGTGCTGTAATAAACATGGAAGTGCGAATATCTCTTTGATATATTGATTTTCTTTCTTTTGGGTATATACCTAGAAGTAGGATTGCTGGGTCATAAGATAGTTCTATTTATAGTTTTTTGAATAATGTCCAAACTGTTCTCCATAGTAGTCGTATTAACTTACATTCCCATCAACAATATAGGAGGATTCCGTTTTCTCCACATCCTCACCAGGACTTGTTATTGATTTTCTTTTGGATAGAAACCATTTTAACTGTGGCAATATAACGTATCATTGTACTTTTGATTTGCATTACTCTATTCACCAGTGATGCTGAGCACCTATCCATGTACATGTTGTCATTTGAATGTCATCTTTGGAGAAATGTCTATTCACATCTTTTGCCCATTTTAAAATCATATTTGAGATTTTCCCATTGAGTTATTTGAGCTCCATAAATATTCTGATTATTAACACCATGCCAGATAGATAGTTTGCAAATATGTTTCCCCATTCTGTGGGTTTTTACATCACTTTGTTGATTACTTCATTTGCTGTGCAGAAGCTTTTCATTTTGAGGTGATCTCATTGGATCATTTTTACTTTGGTTGCCTGTGCTTGGAGGCTACTACTCAAGAAATCTTTGCCCAGCCCAGTGTCCTGGAGAATTTCCTCACTCTTTTGTTTTAGCAGTTTTATTGTTTGAAGTCCTAGATTTAAGTCTTTAATCCATTTTGACTTCATTTTTTTTATATGGCAAAATGTAGGGATGTAGTTTCATTCTTCTGTATATGGATATTCAGTTTTCCCAGACAATTTATAATAGACTGTTCTTTCCCCAATCTATGTTTTTGGTACCTTTGTTGAAACTGAGTTCACTGTATGTGTGTGGATTTGTTTCTGGGTTCTCTGTTCTGTCCCATTGGTGTATGAGGCTGTTTTTATGCCAGTACCATGCTGTTTTGTTTACTACAGCTCTGTAGTATAATTTTAAGTCAGGTAATTCCAGTTTTGTTTCTTTTGCTTATGATAGCTTTGGCTCTTTGGGGGTCTTTTGTGATTTCATATTAACTTAAGGATATTTTTTCTATTTCTGTGAAGAATGTCATTGCTATTTTGATAGGGATCATATTGAATCTGTAGATTACTTTGAGTAATATGGACATGTTAACAATATTGATTCTTTTAATACATGAACATTTAATATATTTGAGTTTTTTTGGTGTCCTCCTCAAATTCTTACATCAATCTTTCACTTCTTTGATTGTTTATTCTTCAATTTTAATTTGATTTGTAGCTATTGTAAATGGAATTATTGCTTTTTTTTTCAGATTTTTCACCGTTGTCATATATGAAAGCTACTGCTTTCCTACACAAATTTTGTATTCTGCCAATTTACCGAATTTGTTCATCACTTGTAACAGTTTTTTGATTATTAGATTATTTTAAATATGATATACCATTTGCAAAGAAGGATAACTTGATTTCTTCCTGTCCAGTTTGGATGCCTTTTATTTCTTTCTGTTGTTTGATTGCTTTAGCTAGCACTTCCAGTATTATGTTGAATAGCAGTAGTAAAACTGGGCATCCTTGTCTTGTTTTAGACCTTAGAGAAAAGGTTTTCATTTTTACCCTGTTCAGTATAATACTAGCTGTGGGTCTGCCACATATGGCTTTCATTATGTTGAGGTATGTTCCTTCTATACTCCGTTTTTTTAGGATTTTTCTAATGAAGGAATGTTCAATTTTTATTAAATGCATTTTTTTTAGCATCAATTGAAATGATTGTATGGTTTTTGTCCTTCATTTTTTTGGTATAATTAATTTCCATATGTCGAACCATCCATGAATTCCTGGGATACATCCCATTTGGTCAAATTGAATGATAATTTTCATTTGTGGTTGAATTCACTTTGCTAGTGTCTTGTTGAGGATGTTTGCTCCAAGGTTCATCAGGGATATTGGTCTCTATTTTTTTATGTGTCTTTGTCCAGTTTTGATATCAGGGTAATACTGGTCTTGTAGAGTGAATTTGGAGGTATTACCTCCTCCTCTATTTTTCAGAATAGTTTCAGTAAGATTGGCATTAGTTCTTTAAATATTTGACAAAATTCAGCAAGAAGCCATTGCTTCCTGGGCTTTTCTTTATTGGGAGATTTTATTACAGCTTTGTACTTTCCTCTTCAGGTTTTAAATATATTCATGGCTCAATCTTGGTAATTTTTATGTGTCTAGGATTTTATCCATTTTTTTAGGTTTTCCTTTTTTTTTTTTTTTTTTTGCATAGCCTCTAATCATCCTTTGAATTTCTGCAGTATTGGTTTTAATGTTCCCTTTTTCTTGGCTGATTTTATTTACTTGGGTCTTGTCCCTTTTTTTCTTAGTCTGGCTAAAGGTTTGTTGATTTTATCTTTTCAAATGCTCAACTTTGTTGTGTTGATGTTTTGTGTTGTGTTTTTGCATTTCAATTTAATTTACTTCTTCTGACCTTTATGTGTTTTTCTCCCACTGATTTTGTGTTTCGCTTGCTGCTGCTTTTCTATTTCTTTAAAGACATATCATTAGGTTGTTTATTTGAAATTATTCTATTCTTTTGATGTAGGTGCTTATTGCTATAAACTTTCCTCTTAATACTGCCCTCATTGTATCCCATATACTTTGGTATGTAGTGTTTTCATTATTATTTGTTTTAAGAAATTTTCAATTTTCTTTTTAACTTACTCATGGACCAACTGATAATTAAAGTACATGTAGTTCATTTCTATGTATTTGCAGATTTTGCAAAATTCCTCTTGTTATTGATTGCTAGATTGATTCCATTGTGGTCAAAGTAGTTTATATAATTTAAATTTTTAAGACTCATTTTGTGGCCTAACCTATGGGCAATCCTTGAGAATTATCCATTTCTTGAGGGGAAATATGTATAATCTGTAGTCATTGGATGAAATATTCAGCAAATATCTATTAGATGCATTTGGTCTATAGCGTCGATTAAGTTCTATGTTTCTTTGTTAATTTTCTCACTGGATTATCTGTCCAATGCTGAAAGTGTGATGTTGAAGCCCCAGCTATTATTGTATTAGGGTGTAACTCTGTCTTTAGCTCTAATAATGTTTGCTTTATATATCTAGGTGCTCTAGTGTTGGGTGCATACATATTAACAACTGTTGCATCCTCTTGCTGCATTGATCATTTTATCATTATATAATGACATTCTTTGTATCTTATAATTTTCATCTTGAAATCTATTTTGTCTCATACAAGTAGAGCTACCCTTATTCTTTTTTTCTTTTTTTCTCTATTTGTGTGGACTATCTTTTTCTATCCCTTTATTTTTAGTCTATGTGTCTCCTTATGGGTGAATAGTGTTTTTAATAGGCAACAGATTGTTGGGTCAGTGCCATTCAGTCACTCTGTGTCTTTTTAATTGGACAGTTTAGTCTATTTACATTCAATGTTATTATTGATAAGTAATGACTTACTCTTGTCATTTTATTTGTTTTATGGTTGTTTTGTGGTCTTCTCTTCCTTCTTTCTTTCCTTCCTATCTTCCTTTTAGTAAAGGTGATTCTGGTGATATAACTTGGTTTCTTTCTTTTTATTTTTTTATGAATCCATTGTATGTTTTTAGTTCAAGGTTACTATGAAGCTTGCAAAAAATATTTAATAATACCCACTTTTTAAAATGACGACTTAAAACTGATTGTATAAAGAAGCAAATAAACTAATAAATAAGCAAAGACAAAACTATTAATATTTTATACTACAACTTCATCCCCTTGATTTTTAATGTATTATTGTTTCTATTAATATCTTATTATTCTGTTTATGTCTTGAAAAGTTTTATAGTAATTATTTTATAGTTTCATTTTTTCATTTTTCAACTGAAGATATGAGTAGTTTATATACCACAATACAGTGTTACACTATTCTATTATTCTATGTACTTACTATTACCAGTGAATTTTTGTATCTTCAAATGATTTCTTTTTATTGCTCATTAATATCCTTTTATTTCACATTGAAGAACTCTCTTTAGCATTTCTTACAGGACAGGTCTGGTGTTGATGAAATTCCCCAGCTTTTGTTTATCTGAGAAAGTCACTATTTCTCCTTTATGTTTGAAAGATATTTTTGCTGGATAAATTGTTCCAACGAATTGTTATAACAAAAATCCTTCAGCACTTTAAATATGTCATGCCACTCTCTCCTGGCCAGTAAAGTTTCTACTGAGAAGCCTGCTGCAAGATGTGTTGGCACTCTTTGGATGCTATTGACTTATTTTCCCTTGCTGCCTTTAGGATTCTTTCTTTCTCCTTGACCTTTGGGAATTTGACTACTAAATGCC
This sequence comes from Rhinopithecus roxellana, assembly GCF_007565055.1. NCBI lineage: Eukaryota > Metazoa > Chordata > Mammalia > Primates > Cercopithecidae > Rhinopithecus > Rhinopithecus roxellana. Next base: position 108,100,889 of record NC_044555.1, on the reverse strand, counting down.
TTGAGGTGATCTTTGGGTTAAATCTGCTTAGTCTTCTATAACCTTCTTGTACTTGAATATCAATGTCTTTTATTATATTTGGGAAGCTTTCCCTCATTATCCCTTTGAACAAACTTTCTACACTGATTTCTGTCTACCTCCTCTTTAAGGCCAATACCTCTCAGATTTGCCCTTTTGAGGCTATTTTCTAGATATTGTAGGTGTGCTTTATTCTTTTTTCATTTTTCTTTTGTGACTGTATTTTAAAATAGCCTGTCTTCAAGCTCATTAATTCTTTCTTCTGCTTTATTATTTTTGCTGTTAGGAGACTCTGATGTATTATTTAGCATGTCAGTTTAATTTTTCAGCTCCAGAATTTCTGCTCGACTCTTTTTAATTATTTCAATGTCTTTGTTAAATCTATCTGATAGGATTCTGAATGTCTTCGTGTTATCTAGAATTTTGTTGAGCTCCCTTAAAACAGCTATTTTGATTTCTCCATCTTAAAAGTCACATATCTCTTTCTCTCTGGGATTATTACCCTGGTACTTTATTTAGTTCATTTGGTTAAGTCATGTTTTCCTGGATGGTCTTGATGCTTGTTGACGTTAGTCAGTGTCTGGGTATTGAAGAGTTAAGTATTTATTTTAGTCTTCACAGTCTGGGCTTATTTGTATCCAACCTTCTTGGAAAGGCCTTCCAAATATTCAAATGGACTTGGGTGTTGTGATCTAAGTCTTTGATCACTACTGCTGTATCTGTGTTAGGTGGCACCCCAAGTCCAGTAATGCTATGTCTCTTGCAGATGCATAGAGGGACCACCTAGGTGGTCTTGGATAAGATCCAAAATAATTACCTGGATTACTAGGTGGAGACTCTTGTTCTCTTCCCTTATTTCCTCGTGAACAAATGGAGTCTGTGTGTGCTGAGCTGCCTGGAACTACAGGAGGGGGTGACACAAGAAGCCCTATAGCCACCACCACTAGGACTGTGCTGGCTCAGACCTGAAGCCAGCACAACACTGGGTCTTGCCCAAGAACTGTGGTGAGCTTCCTGGCTACTGCCTATATACATTCCAAGACCCAAGGGCTCTACAATTAGCAGGTGGCAACTCTAGCCAGGCTTGTATCCTTCTCTTCAGGGCTGCATATTCCCCCAGCCCTGGCCTGGTCTACAGATGTTGTCTGGAGGCCAGGGCCTGGAGTCAGGAACATAGGAATCTACCTGGTGCTCTATTCTGCAGCGGCTGAGCTGATACCCAAGTTGCAAGGCAAAGTCTTTCCTACTGTTCCCTTGTTTTTCCTTAAGTGAAGGAGTCTCTCTCCATGGGTACCACCACACCAAGCCCATGGTGAGTACCGCCTGTCTACTGCCAATATTTTCTCAAACCCCAGGGGCTCTTCAGTCAGCTTGTGGTGAATGCTCTCAGGCCTGAGTCTCTCCCTTCCAGGTTGTAGTCTCCCCTGAGGCCCAAGGCAGTTCCAAAAATGCCATCCAGGAGCCAAGGCCAATAACTGGGGACTCCCGGAGCCTGCCAGGTGCTCTACCGTACTGTGACCAAGCTGGTATACAAGCTGCAAGACAAATTCCCTTCTACTCTTTTCTCTATCCCTCAAGTAGAAGGAGTTTCTCCCTGTAGCCACCACAGCTGAGAATATGCTGGGCCACACCTGAGTCCAGTTTGACTCTGACTCTCACCCAAGGCCTGTGGCAAGTAGTGCCTAGATACCACTGTTGCTTATTCAGGGCCCAAGTGCTCTTTAGTCAGCAGGCAATGAATCCTGCCTGTACTGAGTCCTTTTCTTCAAGGCTCCAGGTTTCATTCTGGCCTACCATGTGTTTAAAAATGTCATCTAGGAGCTGGGGCCTGGCATGGAGTCCTCAGGACTCTGCTTTTTGCCCTAGTCTCTTTATTCTTCCCTCTCTTCTCCTTAAGAAGGAGGAAGGAACCTCTCCTGGAGCTGCGATCTTCACTGCCTGGGGTTGAGGGTGGGGTAATGCAAGCACTCACTTGGCCATCCCAGATGGTGTCTCATTAGGTCACATGCACCCCTAGTCCACTTGCTCTGACCCCAGAATAGCACAAGGACTTGCCCAGAAACTGTGGTTCTCGTGATCTAGGCTGTCTTTTAAGTTTCTTTAGGACCCCAGAGAAGTTTAGCCAATGGTGGCAGGGCTTGCTGGAACTCAGGCTCTGACAGCTGGGTACAGAATTTGCCTCTGACTAGGGCAAGTCTAAATGCTTCCTCCGTGGGTGCCAGCTAAATTCTGCCCCTTGTTGCTTTCCACTGTGACAGGGCAGCACTGAGTTCCAGTGCAAATCCCCACAATCACTACACTCTCTCTTCCCCAAGCACTCCATGCCATGCAACCCGTGCCAAGGGATCAGGTAGGGGTGGTGTAGGCCATACAATTCTGTCTTTCATAACATTTTCAGTGCCTCTTTCCTTAATATGTTAAAACCAGATACTGTGATTGCTTATCTGATTTTTTGTTCTTATGAAGGTGCTTTTTTGTGTGGATAGTTGTTCAATTTGTTGTTCCTGCAGGGGGAATGATCACTGGAAGCTTCTGTTTGGTTCTCCAGCTCCTTTAAAGCCTGTCCCTGCCCATGTGATTCTCATGCACAGCTAGAGGGAGACACTACTACTAAGGCAGTAGCCTTAAAGTCATTTTAATTATCACGACCCTTAAAGTCCAAGAACTCCAGGTTATAGACATTTCTGAAACTGTCAGTGAAAACTGCCTGTTGTTCCTTTGTTCCAAAGTACTAAGTATGCCCAAGATACACAAATAAATGACTCATAAAGTCTTTGATGAGACCTCAGTGCAAGTATTTTTAATAGAACAAAGAACTATTTCAATGTAATAATTGTGTTCTCAAACTCTACCTACATCCAAATTGTCCCCATAGCCATATGAAGGATATCATTATTAAAAGGGATTACACATTGACTTACTCCACTGAAATATTTAGGCTCATTGATACTTGTTTTCAAAAGCATTTCTATAGTTCCCTATTTGGTTTATTAAAAGCACCCTCTCATCACCATAGCTTATTACCACTATGCTCTATTTATTCTACCTTTCAATGATTTTCACATGTTTTTCTGTATCTTTAATGCTTTTACCATCACTGCCATGATTCACACACTCATAACTTGCACAAAATATATTACCTACCTTCCTGAGACACTTTAGTTGGAGTCCCACTGCATGTTGAATAAAAGCCAATGTACTTCGCAAAACATGTGAAGCCTCTGGGAGTAGGTCACATCTTTATTAGTCTAGAAATAAACCAAATATGTCTTAAAAGACTATTTATTCCACAAAATTTATAAGATTTGTGAAATGTAAATTTACCATATCTTAGATCATTGTCCTATTTCTTTTATCACCATTCCTTTCTAAACTAAAAGACAACCTCCTTCAACAACCATCTTGGCTCATCTTTAAGTACTCTTCAACTTCAGTAATCTCTTCACTCCCTGAAATTGAATTGTACTAACAGCCATTTTACCATAAAGTTTACTATATTGGTTTAAGATAATTTCAAAAATATCAATTTATCCTCCTGAGCAAAACTTTATAGTACTTTAGAGCAGGAATCTTCTCATTTATTACTTGGCATCCATAAGATCACCTAGCATTAGTCTGGGTATAGAGCATGTGCTCATAAATTTTACTAATTTATTTATTAAATTAATACATTCCCATGTACCTACACAAATTAAAAATAAAATAATAATAATAATAATAATAAATTCCAGATCTCTACTACTCATCAGTCCATCAATATAGGTCTTTTACCTATATGGTTGCATTAATATTTACACTTAAGTAAACACACATCGATTGACCATGTGCCAGCAACTCTGCTATGTACCAAAGATCCAAGGATTAGTAAGACAAGGTCCTCGCCATTATGTAAGACAGGATCTTACACTCTTGGTGAAATCATGCATGCAAACAAATTACATCACAGGTTGCTAAGTGCTCTCTTAGAAAGAAGGGCAGGCTTCTATGGCCACATAGAAGAAGATCAATTGTCCTAATTTGATTTGGGGACATATAAGCCTTTGTAGAGAAAATGATATCTAAATTGGATTGAGTAAAAAAAATAGGATTCACTCTTAGGTATTTACCGAACAGAAATTGGTGCACATATATATTATGAGACATATATGAGTGCTTTTAACAGCTTAATTTTTAATGACATCAAACTAGAAACTAGAAACTACCAAAATACCCATAAATAGTAAAAATTCATACAATGTAATACTAAATAGTGATAATAATTTATGAACTACTGCTACAAGCAAACACATAGATAAATCTCACAAACATAATGTAGAGTCAATGAAATAACATATAGAAGAATACATATATTCAAATAAAGTTCAACAATAGTAAAAATATCTTTAGTCATGTTGGTTAAGTGTGGGGAGAAGGAGATAGTTACTTTAAAGGATCATGTAGAATATTTTCCTGTCTCTGGAACTATATAAGTGCTTGTCTCCAATTCTCTCTGTGAGGCTGCTTTAGTATTCTCTCTCTCTCCGAAAACCCATTTTCTCATGTTATCTATGCATGGTTGATCCAAAATGACAACCTCAGTTCCTAAATCTAGATCTTCTCAGTGTCCGTTGCTGAGTGTTAGTCACAAAAGAAATTAACTAGAATTGCAATGCCCCAGTTCCAAATTCCTAGCATGGAGAACATGAGTGGTTCTCTCTGCAACAGATGTATGCTCCTAGTTCAATCAACTGTGGCCAGAGGAGAAAGTCATCTAACCCACAGCTTCTTCAGTAGATTGTGTTAGTAGGCTCTACAGGAATTGAATATATGTCCTGTATTATATGACTATAGCAATGTAAGAGATTTCAGTCTTCTGAAGTACTACAAGCACACTATTCCAGTCAGTAATCTTTGCCCTCACAGATTTTGGGTATTTTTATCAGCATATGTCTACTTGTTTGTGTCATTCTTTCACGTTTTTCATATACTTATCATCATATGTCTAATTCTTTGTTTAATTTGTTCCTCTTATTCATTTTCTGTCTTGTTTAGTTCTTTCTTCCTCTACTCTCTCCACTCCTCTCTCTCCCTCCTATTGTGTTTTCAGAATCCAGTAATGCATTAATCCTTACAAAGTACATCTCTAACTATTATCAGGAATACTAATTTTATGGAATATGATGGTGAGAACAGATTGATATTGCCAAGGTTAATGGCCAAATCATCTATAACAAGATGCTTTTAAAGTCAAATTGGCTGTGTTATTCATGCTGTTTGAAAATGTGAATAGCATCAAGTCCATTTGTCTGAAGTATTTCACTGTTTCATTTTGGATAGATAATTCCCACAATATAAAAGTTGGATGGGCGGCCCTTTGGAAATCTCAGGGTTTTTTAAAAAATTAAATTAAATTAAATTTAAGTTCTGGGATACATGTGCAGGACGTGCAGGTTTGTTACATAGGTAAATGTGTGCCATGGTGGTTTGCTGCACCTATCCACCCATCACCTAGGTATTAAGCCCCATATGCATTAGGAAATCTCAGTTTTTAAATTCATTCCAAGATTGCTTCTCCTCTGAATAGTGAAAGTGGCAGGGGAAATTGTCATATAAAGAAAGAAAGAGAATGAACAATTGTAATGCATGAATAATGATGAGTATCCTGGGATTTTCATCCATAAAAACTGGGTGAGGTCACACAAAAGGCAAAACCATTGGCAGTCCAGTAATATATTACCCCACTCATTGGGAAGGCATTCAGAGGCCATTAGACTACTTTGAAAGTGCTAACTACAATGATTTCTTTTGAAAGACTGCTACCCACAGTGATGTACTTTGCCAACAGAATTTTGCAAAAGCCTGCACTTTGAAAATTTCAGAACTTTCAGAACAGTCTTAACCCCAGTACCTTGTTACCTTTGTGAAACATCAGTTATTCAGTAATTCCTTATGGTAATAATCATCTGAAAGGATCTACTGTTTGACGCAATTGAGCAAAACAATAACTATTATTTGATCAGTTCACTCAAATAAGTAAAACAAAAGAGACAAATAAAATCTGAGTAAACCTGTAAAGAAGACATAAAACTATTACATTTCATCTTATTATAGAAAATATACATTCCTCAATCAAACAATTTCTGATATATTTTCCTCCATATAAAACAAAGGCCAATTTGCTCAAAGCAATGAAATTCTTTACTATGAAAAATTTTCTGGGTTCAGTTTATCTAAGCTAATATGTATACAGTTCTACTCCACACAGGCGTAGAGGTAGGCCCAATGGGGGAAAATATATGGTATGGCCCATATGATCTTAGAACTTAAAATCTCTCAGGAAAGAGCACAAATGTGGATAAGCATATATTGGAGCTAGTTAGATGTCATAGCATGTGTACAACCAAGAAAACAGGAGCAAAGAGAAAACAGCCTTCTACTAGGGTTTACTGAGGAGATGCATTTGAGTGGGTCCTTCAGGGAAGTTTAAAATATTTTTTAAAAAGCATATATATAGCCATTGCTGGGAATCGAATAGTTGAGAAAAAAAGAGAACCAGTACTGGAACGATATAATTGGAACACGAAAGAGGAAATGGATAAAATATTGTTAAGGGAAAAATAGGCTGGACTTTGTGAATGATTGATTGTTTGAGGAAGGGAGAAAAAATGAAAAAATAATAATAAGGAGGGCTAAATCTGTAATGTGTGCTGACTGGGCAGATGGTGAAATCATAACAGAAAATAAGAGCATAAGAATACAGGTTTGGAGAAGTGGAGAGGGAAGTAATGATGTGTTTGATTTTATACATAGAATTTGAACTCTACAGATTTATTCATAAAAGTTGCAAAAATAAAATAAATATGAAGAAATGCTCAGAAATAAATAAAAGGGTAATATATAGAACTATATAGATATGTAACTAAACCTTTAAGTAAATAAGAAATAAAACTATTAAATTTCAGTCATTGGAGTAGATATACATGAGAGTTATGAATTGAGGAGTGAGGAACACAAATGTTATGAAATATATGAAATGTTGTCCTCAAAGAATATAAAAAGGAAAAATCAGAGCATTAAGAGAAGAATGTGTAATATACCAAACCAATATAAACGAGCTCTTAAAAGAAGACAGTGGTTAACTGTCATCCCTATTTTCTCATAATTATTAGTAATAAAATACTTTCAAAATCCTGAACTTATATGCCATGAAAAGTTTGTTATCTGGCAGAGGATATATCAATCAATTAATCAACCTGATAATTTTACATCAGGCAGACAAATTAATTTCCCCTTTCACAATGGTTGTTACAATCTCATAATGCTATTGTGTACATGGCAACTGAGTAGATGAGGAATATATCTATATATAAATATATTATAAAGTATACACTATATAAAGTAGTTCTGCCTACATTAATCTAGGAGTAAATTACTATAAGCATATATCCACTCAATCTCATTGTAGCTTTCTTACCTCTCAGGATTAACATTGACTCTGCCTAATACGTGAGTATAATTATTTCCAACTGAGGTCCAGTCCTTCCTCTCTCTGTAAAATTCAGTGGCTAACAGCTTCACCAGAGGCAAAACAGCAACCTCCACATACTATTCTTATATCTTAGATTGTGTCACACTACTTAATTTACCTTGGAAGGACAGATACACTTTGCCAGTTTTTAAACGTTCATATTGGATAGTTTTAGCACAATCATTTAAACCACTCTAAATGGTTCATTATAGGGCAGTCTGTGAATGGATTTTTCATTGAGGCACTTGGCAAGACACTTCATAGTAGATCCTGGAAAAGCTCCTTTCTTGAAAAGGTTTCTGTTCAAAAAATAGCTTGGAAAGAAATCCCAACCTAGATATATTTCAGAATGCCATCATAGTTTATTTAAAGTATCACTAAAAATTGAAGACCACCTTACCAGAACTTTTTGAATGGCATGAAAAGTGGATAACTATTACTGTCACAGCTTCTGTGTGGCATAGAAATCACAGCAGGAAAAAACAATTAGACAATGTTACGTACCTTCTGCTTACCCCTTGAAATACACATATTTATTATGTAATCATTTAGCTTGCAGGTTGTTCCTTTTTAAAAAATATATTAGGGCCTTTAAAACAATAAAAACATATTTGAATTACACGAGCAGGTTTAAATTTCAAAACCACATTCACAGTTAACCCCAAGGAGCTAAGCTAGCTATTTTCATAGAAAAGTCTTCCGATTAGGTTCAAAGGGTGATTTAAATTAATGTTGCTTTTGAAATTGAATTGTATATGAGAAATATTTGGACTTTCTACATGTTATTCCTTACTTCCAAAAATGATACCACATCCACCTTTAACAAATATAATTAGAAAAAATATATGAGATAAACTAAGTACATTTCATAACAAAGTTGATATAAAAACAAGGTTTATCTAAATCCACTTTTGAAACATGTATGTACCTGGTTAAAGGGACTCTTGCTGCCAAAGACATTTGAAAAGTTGTTTTTTTTTCCTCCTAATATCACAAACTATAGCTCTTTTTCACTATATTCTAACTCAGCATTTCTATAACCCTTATCACAAAGCAATGAAATTATAGCCAAGATTTTAAAATATGCAAAGACGTTTATCTGCAACAAGGCTAAGAGGAATAGTTTGGAAGAATTGTTGAGGGCATATATCCATGGAATGGTTTCAAACATTTATGTATTCACAGTACAACAACCCTTGTTTGAGTTCCGTGGTTGAAAGTAAGCAGTAAAATGACACTGATGTATTTTAGACTTTTGTCTTTCCTTGGCATAATCATTAGCAGACTAATTTAGCTTTTGACTCAAAAAAGTTTTTGACTTTTTATTCACTTATTAGAATGAAGTAAAAAAATCAAAATATAAAGAACTTATAAAATTTATGAGAAACTATACTGAAAATACATTCATGTATCTGAAAGATTATTTCTACTTTGAGTAGGTTAAGGCAACTGAATTGCTTTTTGAATAGAAATAACACTCTGGTGGAACTTCAAAACAGTTTTATTTATGGAACATACCTCTTAAGGCTGTAAGAGTTTTAACTTGTATGTCAACCAAGTTGGTACCTTCTCAAGTTAGGCTTACCCTACTCATATCACTCCTTTGCTTTTTGTGTACACACACTTAGTTTTAATGCTATATTCGTTTGCATTTACTTGATAGGTAGGAACTATGCCTTCTGTTTATTCACAGACATTCCACTTATTCTATAATACCTGGATAAATATTCCCTGTCGCTTACAGTGTAATCTGCACAGAGGAGACATTCAAATGTTTCTGCTTAATAACATAATCAATGTAAAGTGAGTATTCAATAAATACTGTTGACTGACTGGTGTTGTTATTCCAAACACTTTTCTAATATCATTTAGGAGAGCTATTTTCCAAATCAAAGTCATTTATTTAGTGTCATTCATCATGTTTAAGTAATGGAAAGAAAAATGGCATAATAATTTACTTTTGAAATAAGCCTCCCAGGCCGGGCGCGGTGGCTCAAGCCTGTAATCCCAGCACTTTGGGAGGCCGAGACGGGAGGATCACGAGGTCAGGAGATCGAGACCATCCTGGCTAATACAGTGAAACCCCGTCTCTACTAAAAAATACAAAAAACTAGGCGGGCGAGGTGGCGGGCGCCTGTAGTCCCAGCTACTCGGGAGGCTGAGGCAGGAGAATGGCGTGAACCTGGGAGGCGGAGCTTGCAGTGAGCCGAGATCGTGCCACTGCACTCCAGCCCGGGTGACAGAGCGAGACTCCGTCTCAAAAAAAAAAAAAAAAAAAAAAAAAAAAAAAGAAAGAAAGAAAGAAATAAGCCTCCCAGCTTATCATATTCAAGCATCTCTCCCAAATGATTGTTGCTGATATTAATATCAGCTAGCAAAATTTTTAGTGAAATCCTCCTTGTCAAAATTTCCTGAATACTCTCCTTTCAAACTTTATCATCTTCTAAGTTTTAACTTCACCTGTGTATGGACAATAGATGAATAGGAATTGTGCACAAAAGTATTTCATGTCCTGCATGACACAAGTTTAATATGATAAATGAGTTTCCGTGGAGAAGATTAAATTTCTATGTGATAAAGGCCAATTTTAATTTAAAGGGAATATATCTTTAAATTAGTTAAGTCAAGGAGTGTCGCCTGAGATAAATAATTTGCTATTGTTACATACAGCTATCAGTAGTTGACTATAATATTTTGAGTGAATAACTTAATGGAAAGTGTAACTGAAATGAATAAGTCATGCCTAATAGTATACATTTTACAAAATTTTAATAAAATACCATCTACTTACTTCTGAGATAGTCTCTTCTTAGAAATTGGTATCATCAATTTCTGACACCAACCTCAGCTATCACTATCCCATCAGAATATGGAATAGCTAAGTGTTTGTTGTGCACACAAACACCAAAGTAGTTCTCGCGGTTGATGCCGCTTTGATTTATTTTAATGCATACTCTCTCTAAATTAAGGTTAGCCTATCTTACCCAGGAATATTCTATTTCTCACAGAAACTCTCATTTCTCTTACAAAGCCACTGTCAATCTTTTAATTGTTTCCACAGCCTCCCTCAGATTACCCCCTGCAGCTCACAAAGTGGATAAGCATGATAAAATGTTAAGACCATCCAAGGATTTTACTCATATTTTTCTTATCCTCATTTAAAAACAGCATAAAATAATGTATTCCAAAAGCACATTAAAAATTCATAAGATGTTGAACAAATGTGGGTTCTGGAAACCATCCTTTATCACCAAGGTATTTATAGAATATAAATCCCAAGATCTTCAAAAGCCTCCTTTAAAACTAGATTTACATTCTGAGGTAACTATGCTTCTAGTAAGCCTCATTCCAAGACAGAATTCAGATGGCATGTAATCTATCAATCGTAGGTCCACTAAAAAGCACCTGGTAATCAGTCTGCTCTAGGATAAGGTTCAGCAACCGTACATGAATCTTTCCTTATGCATTTAAATTGCACTTCTAAAAGTGTTATCCTTTTGTGCCTCCAAATTTCCCTAATTACTTTAATTGCTTAAGCAATTATCATTTGTCAGTTCAGAAATTAAAGGAAAACAATGATAAATATCAGACTTTGGGTATTTATTCTTGGCACTAATAATTGTTTGCTTATTACTCCAATTTTCATAACAATATTACACTTTGGGTAAGAGTTATTTTTAATTCAACAAGTTGCTGAAGATCTTTCATGCTTTTCCTAAAATGATGCCTCTGAGGTGAGGTAACCTACATGTGGAAAATACCACATTGAAAGTTTTATTTTCATAGAAAAGCAGAAAGTCATAGAAGTACATTTCTTTTCAGAGTTTAAATTGTGGTGGGTGGGAGTGGAGGAAAAATACATGAAGTAAAAAACAAAATACTTAATGGGAAACTTATACTTTTGGTTGATTTAGAAAATCACAAGAGAATAACTTCTTCACCCTGAATATAAGAACAAGTTGTATAAGCTACAATAAGAATATTTTGACATATTAGGGAGACGATGATACAAGGAACCTGAAATGATCTGAATTATATAAAGCTATGAGCCCTTCTTAGGAAAAATAAAAAAAACATACCTGCTTTTTCTCTTGAGCAAGGTAGGAAGAACAGCAAACTTGTCATAGACTGGTGAAAGGATAATCCAGACCAATATGTAAACTAACTTTTATTCACCACATGTGGACTAGAATGTTGGAGTACAGTCCAACAAAGCCCTAGTCACACAGCAAGTCTCCACTGTCTTGCTGATCCTTTCCCATGGAACTTTCCCTAAGTACAAAGTGACAGTATACCAAAAGGTTGGTGACAGGATAGGAGAGCTAAGGGACACTTCAAAGGTGAACAAGGCCCTTGCTGACTACATGATATCAAAGTTTGGGACATTAAACCAAATATGAGATCCTGAAATATACCAGGCTTCACTAAAGTATATGGCTCACCAAAAAATCTTGGGGCACAGTAGCAGAGTGGAGATACGTAAACCTTGGCTTAGAAAACCAGAGATAAAGCTATCGAGCAGTGATAATTCCCCAGTGATCTAAGATGTTGGTTTCTGAAACATACAATATAAAGCTTCTTGGATTAATAAATCTGACAGGTAAATTCTAAGGCATACAGAGATCACCAGATTTTCAAATGTGCACTAGAAATAAACTCTGAATATCAAAATATTTGATACTAGCGATGAACTAATGAACTGCTACTAACTAAATCTGTAAAATGTCCAGGTCTATAAAGTCTTGCCTGAGATGAGGAGAATGAGATCCAAATTCAGGGAGACTGAGACATCCAAAAATTTGGGGGAGAATATCAGTTTGGAAGTAGAGCCCAGTAGAAACACTCTAGAAATCTGCATTGGAGTTCTCTTGTATCACTGGGCAAATGCTGAGTTTCAGGTTCATAGTACGAGACTTCACTAGGCCATGCAAAGAGCAAATACCAGGTAAGGACAACAGCCAGAGGAAAACGGTCAGCTGAACAACTACCAGAGCTCACACACGATTGAGGATGTTTGATTTAGCAGCAACTAGAGTTGAGAGACATCAATGAACACCCAAGGTATACAATATGAACACCATGAAGGTCACAACACAGAAGAGAAACCAGAAGAGAAACTAAAAGAAAAATTAAATTGACACTAGTAAAGATGAATCTAGACCTACACTAAGAAAGCTTTAAATAGAGATTTAAAGGATACAAGTGATTCCGAATATCTTCACTCTTTATAGAGAGCAATGTATAGCCAGACACACAACAAAGTAACATTCATAATGTCCAGGACAGAATAAAACTGAATAGGCATATAAAGAAGCAAGAAATTTTGTTTCATAAAACAGAAAAATCAGTAAATAGAAACATATTTTTAAAATGACAGAGCTAATGGAATAATGGCCAAAAACTTAAATTTGCAAAAAATATTCATCACCACATTGAAGAAGTTCAATTAATGAAAGTAGAATCAATGCAAAGAGATACACAGCCAGACGCAATATAGTCAAAATGGTGAAAGACAAAGAGAAAATACTGAAAGTAGAAGAAAAATGATTAATCACAAGTGAAATCCAATTAAACAGCTGACCTCTAATGAAAAACAATTGAGGTAAGAAGGCAGCAAAATGACATATTCAAACTCCTGATAGAAAACCAACACCATCAACCAGGAACCTTATATTAATCAAACTACCTTTAAAAAATGAAGGCAAAATAAATATTTTTTCTATTTTTTTCATCATAAATCTACTTTATTGAGAAATAGACACTGTGTCTATCTCTAATTTTAGGATAGTCCATCAAATGTAGGAATAAGGATACCAATTTTTCCGTGTACATATCCCTAAGTTTTTAAAAGAATTTTTACATGAACTTCATACTTTTTTTTTTTTTTACTTTTAAGTTTGGGGTATTTGTGCAGGTTACATAGGTAAACTCGTGTCACAGGGGTTTGGTGTGCAGATTATTTCATCACCCAGATATTAACCTAGTAACCAATAGTTACTTTTTCTTCTCCTCTCCCTTCTCCCACTCTCCACTCTCAAGTAGACCCCAGTGTCTGCTGTTTCTTCATTGTGTTCATAAGTTCACATAATTCAGCTCACACCTATAAGTAACAACATGTGGTATTTTGTTTTCTGCTTCTGCAATAATTTGCTAAGGATAATAGCCTCCAGCTCCATCTATGTTCCTGCCAAAGACACGCTCTTATTCTCTCTCTCTCTCTCTCGGGTTTTTTTTTTGTTTTTTTTTTTTGTTTTTTTTTTTGAGACGGAGTCTCGCTCTTTCACCCAGGCTGGAGTGCAGTGGCGCGATCTCGGCTCACTGCAAGCTTCGCCTCCCAGGTTCACGCCATTCTCCTGCCTCAGCCTCCTGAGTAGCTGGGACTACAGGCGCCCGGCTATTTTTTTGTATTTTTAGTAGAGACGGAGTTTCACCGTGGTCTCCATCTCCTGACCTCGTGATCCGCCCGCCTCGGCCTCCGAAACTGCTGGGATTACAGGTTCTTATTTGTTTTTATAGCTGCATAGTATTACATGGTGTATATGTACCACATATATTTTATCCAATTTGTCATTAATGGGCATTTAGGTTGATTCCATGTCTTGCTATTGCGAATAGTGCAGCAATGAACATTCACATGTGTGTGTCTTTATAGAAGAATGCTTTATATTCCACTGGGTATATAGACAATAATGAGATTGCTGGGCCAAATGGTAGTTCTGTTTTTAGCTCTTTGAGGAATCGCCATACTGCTTTCCACAATGGTTGAACTAATTTACACCCCCAACATCAGTCTATAAGTGTTCCCTTTCCTCCACAACCTCGCTAGCATCTGTTATTTTTTGGCTTTTTAAAAATAGCCATTCTGATTGGTGTGAGATATATCAATGTGGTTTTTATTTGCATTTTTATTTTATTTGCATTTCTCTAATGTTCCATGATATTGAGCTTTTTTTCATATGTTTGTATGCTGCATTTATGTCTTCTTTTGAAAAGTGACTGTTCATGTCCTTTGGTCACTTTTTAATGAATTTTTTTTTTCTCTTGTAAATTTAAGTTCCTTAGAGATGCTGGATATTAGACCTTTGTTGAATGCATAGTTTGCAAATATTTTCTCCCATTCTATCGATTGTCAGTTTACTCTGCTGATGGTTTCTTTTGTTGTGCTCTTGTTTGATTAGATCCCATTTGTCAATTTTTGCTTCTTGTGTCTTTCTCATGAAATTTTTGCCCATTCCCACCTCCAGGATGGTATTGCCTAGGTTGTCTTCTAGGTTTTTATCATTTTGGGTTTTACATTTAAGTCTTTAATCCATCTCGAGTTGATTTTTGTATATGGTGTAAGGAAGGATTGTCTGCATATGCCTAGCCAGTTGTCTCACCACTGTTTATTGAATAGGGAGTCTTTTCCCCATTGCTTGTTTTTGTCAGCTTCATCAATGATCAGATGCTCATAGGTGTGTGGCCTTATTTCTGGACTCTCTATTCTGTTTCGTTTGTCTGTATACCTGTTTCTGTACCAGTTCCATGCTGTTTGGTTACTGTAGCCCTGTAGTATAGTTTGAAGTTGGGTAGCATGATGTCGGGTAACATGATGCCTCCAGCTTTGTTCTTTTTGCTTAGGATTGCTTTGGCTATTCAGGGTCACTTTGGTTCCATTTGAATTAAAAAGAAATCTAGTTCTGTGAAGATTGTCATTGGTAGTTTGATAAGAATAACATTGAATCTGTAAATTCTTTTGGGCAGTATGGTCATTTTAATGACATTGATTCTTCCTATCAATGAGCATAGGATTTGTTTTCCATTTGTTTGGGTCTTCTCTGATTTCTATGAGCAGTGTTTTGTAATTCTCATTGTAGAGATCGTTCACCTCCCTGGTTAGCTGTATTCCTAGGTATTTAATTCTTTTTGTGGCAGTTGTGAATAGTATTGCCTTCTTGATTTGGCTCTTGGGTTGGCTGTTGGTATATAGAAATGCTAATCATTTTTGTACATTGATTTTATACACTAAAACTTTGCTGAAGTTACAAACTGAAGGAGCTTTTGGGCCAAGACTATTGGGCTTTCAAGATACAGAATCATGTTGTCTGTAAACAGGGATAGTTTGATTTCCTTTCTTCCTCTTTGGATGCTATTTATTTCTTTCTCTTGCCTGATTGCTCTGCCTAGGACTTCCAATACTATCTTGAATGGGAGTGTTGTGAGACAGCATACTTCTCTTGTGCTACTTTTAAAGGGAAATGCTTCCAACTTTTGCCCATTCAGTATAATGTTGGCTGTGGGTTTGTCATAGATGAGGCATGTATATTTTCCAAAATTCCTCTTGTAATTAATTTCTAGATTTATTCCATTGTGCTCAGAGAAGATGCTTCACATTATTTCAGTTTATTGGATGTTTTAAGACTTGTTTTGTAAGACCTAATATACGGTCTATCCTTGACAATGATCAATGCACTGAGAAAAAGAATGTGTATTCTACAGCCATTGGAGGAAATATTCCATAAATATCTGTTAGGTTCACTTGGTCTATAGTGCAGACTAAGTGCAATGTTTCTTTGTTAATTTTATTTCTAAAAGATCTGCTCAATGCTGAAAGTGGAGTATTGAAGTCTCCAGCGATTATTATTCTATCAGGGCCTATCTCTCCCTTGAGGTTTAAGCTTTATGTATCAGGGTGCTTCAAAGTTGGGTGCATATATATTTGTAATAATTATATCCTCTTGCTGAACTGACCCATTTATCTTATATACTGACCCATTTATCATTATGTACTAAATTTCTTCTCATGTATAATACAAATACCCCCTTTGCAGCCCACAATAGTAATTTTCTCACATCTTTATTACCCTTCAGTGAGTTTCCTTACCACTCTTCCAGTTACTCAGTTCAAAAACAATGACATATATTTTAAGTTTTTGTTGCAGACACACTCCACTTCTAGATGCCAATTCTGTTTCAGTTATCTATTACTCTGTAACAGACATTACAAAAGCCGGCAACTTAAAATAACAATGATTTATTTCATACAGTTCTACAGACTGACTCAGCAGGTGTTCTGCTCCAAATGGCATCAGTTGGAATTATTCATATAATTTTACTGAACTGGGAGTTCAGTTGGGTCACCCTAGTTCTCCCTGTACTATATATTTTTTGCCAGAAGGCTTCTCTTCCCCTGGGGTTTCTCTACATGTTCTCCCTAGTAGAAGAATGAGACAGATTCTCTTACAAAACAGCAGGTGGTTTCCAAGAGCAAAAGAAGAAGTACACAGGTTTTGATGATTCCTGGAAGTGGCAGCAGCACTACTTCCACTGTATAATATTGATTAAAAACTCACAAAGACAATTAAGATTCAAGGAAGGTGATAATAGACTCTGACCTGTTTATGAGAAGAGTACCATACCATATTGGGATGGGGAGGGAAATTTTTGACAACCAATATTTCGAACATAGCAACCTACGGAAACAAGGACCTCAGCAACCCCTGATTAAGATACATATAAGAAAACCCCAGCTGAGTTCTTATAGTCAAATGGCTGCTAACTAATGAAAATGATAATGTTAAATGCTTCCAGAGAAAAACTAAATGCTACATAGATGGAAACAACAATAAGAATGACAGCTGAATTATTATAAAAAGTAAGTTGGTGTAGAAGACCATGGAATTACATATATAAAGTGCTGAAAAAACATATTAAGTTATAATTCTATACATTGAAAATATATTTTCCATCAAATAGACTAAATGAGGTCATTTGCAGACATACAAAAGTCAAGGAAGTTGTTTCCAATAGGAGTATACCTCAGGAAATGCAAAAGAATGTTCTTCAGGAAAAAATGTAATCATACTAGATAGAATTGTAAATTGTCAGGAACAAAATGAAGAGCAGCAGAAAGGGTAAGTACATGGTTAAATATTTTTAAATATATTAAATAAAAATCAAAGATTACATATATGTTTACAGCAATAAATTGTGAGTTTCATAACGTATGTGTAAGTAAACTACATTACACCAGATTATATATATTGGGAGATATGGAATTATACAAATGTAAGGTTCTTATATTGTATATAAACTCATGAGATATGTGAAATTAGACTGTAACTAGTTCAGGATTTATACTATCATATTTTATAAAAAGCACTAAAAATAACACAAAATATAGTTGAAATTCAATAAGGCAATAACATTAAATGCCAAAATAACCTTAATTAACACAAAAGAGAGAAGAAAAGAAGAAATGTAAAAACAAAGAGACTACACAAATACAAAACAAATAGCAAGATGGTAAACTAAACCAAACCATAGGAAAAATTATACCAAATATAAATGGGCAAAACACAACCATTGAAAAACAGATTATTAGATAAAAAAATAAAGCAAAGCCCAACTCTGTGTTTTGCAAGAAATACACTGTTAATATAGGAACATAAATGAAACTAAAAGAATGGAGAAAGACATACCATGGCAGTACTAATATTAATATCAGAAAATGTAGACTGTATGGAAAAGGGTAATGCCAGAGAGAGTGACAGAGTCTTTTCATATTAATAAAATGGTTACTTTATCAAGAAGACAAAATGTCTATTCACCTAAGAAGAAAGCTTCAGAATATCAAAATAAAAACTGGAAAAAAATTAAAAAGAAATATATAAAGGCACAATCATAAACATATAGTTTAATGCTTCTCTCATTAAGATATGACAAGTAGATAAACCAGTAAAATATAGATTTGAACAATATTACTCGATCTAATGTACATAAGCAACTTCAGAAAAACACAATCTATTCAAATTTACATAGAATATTCACCAATGCAGAACAAATTCTGAGCTATCAAACAAGCTTCAGTAAATTTCAAATGACTGAAATCATATAGAGTATGCTCAGTGATTACATGGAATTACATTACAAATCAATAGTAATCAATTATCTATAATATCCAGAAATACTTGATAGTTAGTTGATGTATCTATGATTCAAAGAAATTACATGAAAAACTAGAAACTACTTTGAACTAAATTATAAAGAATGCAGAGCACATTAAAAGTTGTGGGATGCCTGGGCAACAGGAAGAAACCCCATCTCTATGAAAAACACAAAAATTAGCTGGTTGTGGTGGCGCCCATAGTCCCAGTTATTTGGGAGGCTGAGGTTGGGGAATTGCTTAAACCCAGGAGGTGGAGGTTGCAATGAGCCGTGATCACAACACTGCACTTCAGCCTGGGTGACAGAGCAAGCCTTGTCTCAAAAAAAAAAAAAAAAAAAAAAAAAAATTGTGGATGCAGCTAACATAGTGCTAAAAAGTAAACATATAGCTTGAAATGCTTAAATCAAAAAAAAGAACTTTTTTTGAATTTCATACGTAAGTGAGATTATACAGTATTTGTCTTTCTCTCTCTGGCTTACTTCATTTAGTGGAATGCTTTCCAGTTTCACCAATGTTGTTGCAAATGGGAAGATTTTCTTCTTCTTATGACTTAACAATATTCCAATTATTATTATTATATAATACACAAAGAGAGACACACAATTTTTTTATCCATCCATGCATTGATAAATACTTGGATTGTTTTCATGTCTTGGCTATTGTGACTAATGATGTGATGAGGAGATGTTGGTCAAAGGGTACTAACTTTCAATAATAAGATGAATAAGTTTGGAGATTTTAATATATATAGCATGGTTACTACAGTTAACAGTACTGTATTTTATATACAAAGAGAGTAGATCTTAAAAGTTCTTGCCGCACACACACACAAACACACAAACAATAACTATATATTGTGATAAATAGGTTCATTAGCTCATTTGTGATAACTATTTCACAATGTATACATATATCAAAATGTCATGTTGTACACAGTAAATAGCTTCAATGTTTATTTACCATTTATGCCCTGGTAAATCTGGAAATAAGAAGAAACGTTTGAAACTAGTGATCTCAGCTTTAATCTTAAGAACCCAGAAAAGGAAGAGCAAATTCAGCCCAAAATAAATAGAAAAGATAAATTTAATGATAACTAAAGTTACAACACTGCACTTCAGCCTGGGTGACAGAGTCAATGAAATAGGAATTGAATAAATGACACATAAAATCAACATAGCCAAGCATTTTCATTTAAAATTGAATAAAAATAATAAATTACTAGTAATACTGATAGATAAAAGGAATAACATTATGATATGGTTTGCCTGAGTTCCCAACAAAATCTCATCTTGAATTTGTGTTGCGGGAGGGAACTGGTGGAATACTGTAGTGGAATAAACAGGAAATACTGTGATATTCTCATAATAGTGGATAAGTCTCATGAGATCTGATGGTTTTATAAGGGGGCGTTTCCCTGCACAAGTGCTTTCTTTTTGCCTGCCAACATCCATGGAAGACATGACTTGCTCCTCCTCACCTTCTGCCATGACTGTGAAGCCTCCCTAGCCATGTGGAACTGTAAGTCCATTAAACCCTTTTTCCTGTGTAAATTTCCCAATCTTGGGTATGTATTTAACAGCAGTGTAAAAACGGACTAATACAGTAAGTTGGTACTAGTAGAGTGGGGCACTGTTGAAAAGATCCCCAAAATTGTGGAAGCGACTTTGGAAATGGGTAACAGGCAGGGATTGAAACAGTTTGGAGGGCTCAGAAAAAGACAGGAAAATGTAGGAAAGTGTGGAATTCCCTAGATACCTGTTGAATGGCTTTGACCAAAATTCAGATAATGATTTGGACAATGATATCCAGGCGGTCTCAGATGGAGATGAGGAACTTGTCAGGAACTTAAGCAAAGATGACTCTTGCGATGACTTAGCAAAGAGACTGGCAGCATTTTGCCCCTGCCCTAGAGTTCTGTGGAACTTTGAACTTGAGAGAGATGATGTAGGGTCTCTGGTAGAAGAAATTTCTAAGCAGCAAAGCATTCAAGATGTGACTTGTGAGCTGTTAAAGGCATTCAGTTTTAAAAAGGAAACAGCATAAAAGTTTGGAAAACTTGCAGCCTGACAATGTGATAGAAAAGAAAATCCCATTTTCTGAGGAGAAATTGAAGCTGGCTGCAGAGATTTGCATAAGTAACAAGAAGCCCAATGTTAATTGCCAAGATGATGGACAAAATGTCTCCAGGGCATGTCAGGGGTCTTCACAGCAGCCCCTCCTGTAACAGATCTGAAGGTCTAAAATGAAAAAATAGATTCCTGGGCCAGGCCCAGTGCCCCCCTGCTGTGTGCAGCCTAGGGACTTGGCACCCTGTGTCTCAGCTGCTCCAACCATGGCTAAAAGGGGCCAAGATACAGCTCGGGCCATGGCTTCAGAAGGTGGAAGCCCCAAGCCTTGGCAGCTTCCACGTGGTGTTGAGTCTGCAGGTGCACAGAAGTCAAGAATTGATGTTTTGGAACCTCCGCCTAGATTTCAGAGGATGTATGGAAATGCCTGGATGTCCAGGAAGAAGGGTGCTGCAGAGGCAGAGCACTCATGGAGAAGCTTTGCTAGGGCAGTGCAGAAGAAAAGATAGGGTTGAAGCCCCACACAGAACCCCAATGGGGCACTGCCTGGTGGAGCTGTGAGAAGAGGGCCATCATCCTCCAAAACACAGAATGGTAGATCCACCTACAGTCTGCACCAATGTGTGCCTGGAAACTCACAGACACTCAACACCAGGCCATGAAAGCAGCTGGGAGGGAGACTGTACCCTGCAAAGCCACAGGGGCAGAGATGCCCAAGACCAAGGGAACCCACGTATTGCATCAGCCTGACCTGGATGTGAGACATAAAGTCAAAGGAGATTATCTGGGAGCTTTAAGATTTGACTGTCCCATTGGATTTTAGACTTGCGTGGGGCCTTTAGACCCTTTGTTTTGGCCAATTTCCCCCATTTGGAATCAGTGTATTTACCCAATGCCTGTATCCCCATTGTATCTAGGAAGTAATTAACTTGCTTTTGATTTTACAGGCTCATAGGTAGAAGGGACTTGCTTTGTCTCAGATGAGAAGTTGGACTGTAGACTTTTGAGTTAATGCTGAAATGAGTTAAAATTTGGGGGACTATTGAGAAGGCATGATTGGTTTCACAATGTGTCAACATGAGATGTGGGAGGGGCTGGGGCAAAATGATATGGTTTAGCTGTGTCCCCACCAAAATCTCATCTTGAATTCCCATATCTTGTGTGAGGGACCCGGTGGGAGACAATTGAATAGTGGGGGCAGGTCTTTCCCATGCTGTTCTCATGATAGTGATTAAGTCTCATGAGATCTGATGGTTTTATAAAGGGGAGCTTCCCTGCACAAGCTTTCTGTTTTGGCCTGCTGCCATCCATGTAAGATGTTACTTGCTCCTCTTTGCCTTACACCATGATTGTGAGGCCGCCCCAGCCACGTGGAACTGTAAGTCCATTAAACCCTTTTTCCTGTGTAAATTACCGAGTCTCGGGTATGTCTTTCTCAGCAGCATGAAAATAGACTGATACACAGTGCAAATTACTTGCATGAAAAATGAGTGAGGGGATATCATTATAGCTTCTGCAGACATTAAAAACATAAAATCGTGGGGAGAGGCCAAGATAGCCAGTTGAAAGCAGCTGTGGTCTGTTGTCCTCACACAGAGAGATAAAAGGAGTGAGTGAATTCAGCACCTTTAACAGATATCCAGTTCTCGCATTGAAACTGACTAGGCAAACAGCTCGACCCACAGAGAGTGAAGAGAAGCAGAGTGGGGTGACAGCCCATCTGGGAGCATCAGGGAGCCTAAGGAACTCCCACCCCCAGACAAGAGAAGAGGTGAGTGATTGTGTCACCCCACCTGGGAAATCATACTTCTCCCACAGATCTTTGCAACCCACAGATCACGAGATCCCCTTGTGAGCACACACTCCAGGGCCTTGAATGCAATACATGGAGCTATGTTGAATGTTGGGAGAGCAGCCACTCGGCACACACAAAGACACAGAGGTTTTGCATACTCCTACCCTGGGACCTGCAGCAAGGTGGGAAATCCATCTGTGCATGTCACTAGGAAGGGGGCTGAGTTCAGGGAGCCAAGTGGCATCATTCATTGGGACCATTTCCATGATGCCTCTTGGGTTGAGACCCACTGGCTTGGAATTCAAGCCATCCAGCAGCAGCAGACTGGAGTCTGCCTGAGTCATGACTGAGTTCCCAAGGGGAGGGGCTGCTGCCATCTCTGAGATTTGGTAGACTCGGTTGTTTCAGCCTGTCAGCTTTGAAGAATACTGGTGATCTAGACAAGGAGGAGTCCTCCATAGCACAGCATAGCTGCCTTTCCAGATAGTGCCCAGACTGCTTCTTTAAGCAAAACTCCAAACCATTCCTCCTCCCTGGGTGAGAACTCTATGCACGGGCTTCAGCCACTCAAGCAAGGGTTCTACAGACAGAGCCTTTTTCTCTCCCTGGGATGAAGTTCCCAGTGGGACTGGGGGCTGTCATCTCTGAAATTTGGTAGACTCAGCTATTCCAGCCTGCTGCTTTTGGAGAATACAAACAGTCTGGATGAGGAAGGGTGCCCCGAATACGGTGCACCTGCTCTACTAAAGGGCAGCCAGGCTGCTTCTTTGGGTGGGTTCCTGATCCTGTTTATCTTGACTGGGTAAGCCCTCCCTGCAGGGGTCTCCAGGCACCTCCTACAGGCATGTTCAGGATGGCAGCAGGTCAGTGTCCCCTGGGACAGAGCTTCCAGAGGAAGGAGCAGGCTGCCATCTTTCCAGTTTTGTAGGCTTCACTGGTTATACTTTCAGGTACAGGAAAAACAGAGGCAACTAGGGTCTGGAGCCAGCTCCCAGCAAACTGCAGCAGCCCTATGGAAGAATGGCCTGACTGTTAAAAGAAAAACAAACAAACAGAAAACATTAGCAACAACATCACCAAAAAACACTCCACAAAAAAACCTCATTTTTAAAGGTCAGTAGCTTCAAATATTGAAGGTAGATAATCCCATAAAGATGAGAAAGAATCAACACAAAAATGCTGAAAACTAAAAAAAACTAGAATACCTTTTCTCCTCCAAATGACTGCAAGACCTCTACATCAAGGGCACAGAACTGGGCTGAGGCTCAGATGACTGAATTGACAGAAGTAGGTTTCAGAAGGTGTGTAATAACCAACTTTGCTGAGCTAAAGGAGCATGTTGTAACCCATGCAAATAAGCTAAGAATCCTGATAAAACAGTACAGGAGCTGATAGCCAGCATAGCCAGTTTGGAGAGGAACATAACTGACCAGATAGAGCTGAAAAACACAACACGAGATCTTCACAATGCAATCACAAGTATCAATAGAGGAATAGAGCAAGTGGAGGAAAGAATCTCAGAGCTTGAAGACTATCTTTCTGAAATTAAGCAGCCAGAGATGAATAGAAAACAAACAACGAACAGTAACAAACAAAAACTCCAAGAAATGTGTGATTATATAAAGAAACCAAACCTATGACTGATTGGAGTACCCAAAAGAGATGGTGGAGAATTTAACCAAATTGGAAATCATATTTCAAGATATCATCCAGGAGAACTTCCCAAACCTAGCAAGAGAGGCAAACATTTAAATTCAGGAAATGCAGAAAATTCCAGTAAGAAACTCCACAAAAAGATCAACCCCAAGACACATAATCATCATAATCTCCAAGGTCAAATGAAATAAAAAATGTAAAGGATAGCCATAGAGAAAGGCCAGAACACCTACCAATGGAAGCCCATCAAACTAACAGTGGACCTCTCAGTGGAAACCCTACAAGCCACAAGAGATTGAGGGCCAATATTCAACATTTTTAAAGAAAAGAATTTCCAACCCAGAATTTGATATCTGGCTCAACTAAGCTTCATAACTGAAGGAGAAATATGTTCCTTTTCAGACAAGTAAATGCTAAGGAAATTTGTCACCATGTGGCTTGCCTTGCAAGAGCTCCTGAAGGAGACACTAAACATGGAAAGGTAAAACCATTACCTGCCACTACAAAAACACACTGAAGTACACAGACCAGTGAAACAATGCAACAAACACATAAACAAGTCTGCAAAATAACCTGCTAGCATCATGATGCCAGGATCAAATTCACACACAACAATACTAACCATAAATGTAAATGGGCTAAATTCCCCAATTAAAAGGCACAGAATGGCAAGCTGGATAAAAAGCCAAGGTCCACTGGTATGCTATCATCAAGAGACCCATCTCATACGCAAAGACACATAGGCTCAAAATAAAGGGATGGAGGAAAATTTGCCAAACAAATGGAAAACAGAAAAAGGCAGAGATTGCAATCCTAGTTTCTGACAAAACAGACTAAATCAACAAAGATCATCAAAGACAAAGAAGGGCATTATATAATAGTAGAGGGTTCAATTCATCAAGAAGAACTATCATAAAAATATATCACCCAATACAGGGCCATCCATATTCATAAAGCAAGTTATTAGACAAATACAAATAGACTTAGACACCCACACAATAATACTGGGAGACTTCAACATCCCACTGTGGATGCTGGAGGCATCACTCTACCTGACTTCAAACTATACTACAAGGCTACAGTAACCAAAACAGCATGGTGCTGGTAGCAAAACAGAGATATAGACCAATGGAACAGAACAGAGGCCTCAGAAATAACACCACACATCTATAACCATCTGATCTTTGACAAACCTGACAAAAACAAGAAACGGGGAAAGGATTCCCTATTTAATAAATGGTGCTGAGAAAACTGGCTAGCCATATGTAGAAAGTTGAAACTGGATCCCTTCCTTACACCTTATACAAAAATTAATTCAAGATGGATTAAAGACTTAAATGTTATAACTGAAACCATATAAACCCTAGAAGAAAACCTAGGCAATACCATTCAGGGCATAGGCATGAGCAAGGACTTCATGACTAAAACACCAAAAGCAATGACAACAAAAGCCAAAATAGACAAATGGGATCTAATTAAACTAAGGAGCTTCTGCACAGCAAAAGAAACTACCACCAGAGTGAACAGGCAACCTACAGAATGGGAGAAAATTTTTGCAATCTACCCATCTGACAAAAGGCTAATGTCCAGAATCCACAAAGAACTTAAACAAATTTACAAGAAAAAAACAAACAACCCCATCAAAAAATGAGCAAAGGATATGAACAGACACTTCTCAAAAGAAGGCATTTATGCAGCCAACAGACACATGAAAAAATGCTCATCATCACTGGTCATCAAAGAAATGCAAATCAAAACCACAATAAGATATCGTCTCAAACTAGTTAGAATGGCAATCATTAAAAAGTCAGGAAACAACAGGTTTTGGAGAGGATGTGGAGAAATAGGAATGCTTTTACACTGTTGGTGGGAGTGTAAATTAGTTCAACCGTTGTGGAAGACAGTGTGATGATTCCTCAACGATCTAGAACTAGAAATACCATTTGACCCAGCCATCCCATTACTGGGTATATACCCAAAGGATTATAAATCATGCTACTATAAAGACACATGCACACGTATGTTTATTGTGGCACTATTCACAATAGCAAAGACTTGGAACCAATCCAAATGTCCATCAATGATAGACTGGATTAAGAAAATGTGGCACATATACACCATGGAATACTATGCAGCCATAAAAAAGGATGAGTTCATGTCCTTTGCAAGAACATGGATGAAGCTTGAAACCATCATTCTGAGCAAACTATCACAAGGACAGAAAACCAAATACTGCATGTTCTCACTCATAGGTGGGAACTGAACAATGAGAACACTTGGACATGGGGAGAGGAACATCACACACTGGGGCCTATCATGGGGTGTGGGGATGGGGGAGGGATAGCGTTAGGAGAAATATCCAATGTAAATGACGAGTTAATGAGTGCAGCAAACCAACATGGAACATGTATACCTATGTAACAAACCTGCACATTATGCACATGTACCCTAGAACTTAAATTATAATAATAATAAAAAAATCAATGGTTCCAAGAGCTGGGTTTTGAAAGAATTATTAAAATAGATAGACTGCTGACTAGACTAATAATGAACAAAAGAGAGAAGAATCAAATCAACACAATTAGAAATGATAAGGGGGTTATCACCACTGACCCCCAGAAATACAAACAACCATCAGAAAATACTATAAACATTTATA
Source organism: Rhinopithecus roxellana (assembly GCF_007565055.1). NCBI lineage: Eukaryota > Metazoa > Chordata > Mammalia > Primates > Cercopithecidae > Rhinopithecus > Rhinopithecus roxellana. The sequence continues at coordinate 108,074,261 of NC_044555.1, read as the reverse complement.
TGCACATAAACTAGAAAAGCTAAAAGAAATGGATAAATTCTTGGATGCATACGTCCTTCAAACACTGAATCAGGAAGAAATGTAATTCCTGAAGAGATAAATAATGAGTTCTGAAATTGAGGCAGTAATAAATAGCCTACCAACCCCCACCTCCCCGCCCCCCCCAAAAAAAAAAAAAAAAAAAAACTCAGGACCAGATAGATTTACAACAGAGTTCTACCAGAGGGACAAAGAAGAGCTGGTACCATTCCTACTGAAACCATTCCAAAAAACTGAAAAGGAGAGACTCCTCCCCAAGTCATTCTACGAGGGAAGCACCATCCTGATACCAAAACCTGGCAGAGATACAACAAAAAAGAAAACTTCAGACCAATATCATTGATAAATATCCATGTAAAAATCCTCAGTGTAACACTGGCAAATCAAATCCAGCAGCACATCAAAAAGATTATCTGCCACAAGCAAGTAGGATTTATCTCCAGGATATAAGGTTTGTTCAACATTCACAAATCAATAAATGTGATTTATCATACAAATAGAACTAAAGATAGAAGCCACATGATTATCTCAATAGACGCAGAAAAGACCTTTGATAAAATTCAACATCGATTCATATTAACAATTCTCAATAAACTATGTACTGAAGGAACATACTTCAAAATAAGAGCCATATGTGACAAACTCACAGCCAATATCACAGTAAATGGCCAAGAGTCAGAAATATTTCCCTTGAAAAGTGGCACAAGACAAGGATTCCCTCTCTCACCACTCCTATTCAACATAGTATTGGAAGTGCTGGCCAGTGCAATCAGGCAAGAGAAGGAAACAAAAGGTATTCAAATAGGAAGAAAGGAAGTCTAATTATCTTTTTTTGAAGATGACATGATCCTATGTCTAGAAAACCCCATTGTCTCAGCTCAAAAGCTTCCTAAGCTGTTAAGCAACTTCAGCAAAGACTCAGAATACCAAATCAATGTGCCAAAATTGATAGCCTTCCTATACAATAACAACAGGCAAGCAGAAAGTCAAATCATTAATGAAGTCACATTCAAAATTGCTACAAAAAGAATAAAATACCTAGGAATATAGCTAACAAGGTAAGTGAAGGACCTCATCAAGGAGAACTACAAACCACTGCTCAAAGAAATCAGAGAGGACACAAACCAATGGAAAAAAACATTCCAAGCTCATGGATAGGAAGAATCAACATTATGAAAATCGCAATGCTGCCAAAAGTAATTTATAGATTCATTCCTATTTCCATTAAATTACCACTGACATTCTTCACAGAATTAGAAAAATCTATTTTAAAATTCATATGGAACCAAAAAGGAGTCAAAATATCCAAGACGATCTTAAGCAAAAGAATAAAGCTGCAGGCATCACATTACCTCACTTCAAACTATATTACAAGGCTACAGTAACCAAAACAGCATGGCACTGGTACAAAAACAGACACGTAGACCAATAGAACAGAGTAGAGAACTCAGAAATAAGACCACACACCTGAAACCATCTGATCTTTGACAAACCTGATAAGAAACAAGCAAATGGGGAAAGGATTTCCTATTTAATAAATTGTGCGAGGGTAACAGGCTAGCCATATGCAGAAACTAGAAACTGGATCCCTTCCTTACACAATAAACAAAAATTAACTCAACATGGATTAAAGATTTAAATATAAAACCCAAAACTATAAAAACTCTAGAAGAAAATCTAGGCAATACCATTTAGCACATAAGCATGGGCAAAGATTTCATGATGAAAACATTGAAAGTAATTGCAACAAAAAGAAAAGTGGCAAATGGGATGTAAATAAACTAAAGAGCTTCTGTGCTTCTGAGCTTTCTGTGCAGCAAAAGAAACTGGTATCTGAGTGCACAGATAACCTACATAATGGGAGAACATTTTTGCAATCTATCCATCTGGATATTAGACAAAGGTCTAATATCCAGAATCTACAAGGAAATTAAACATATTTACAAGGAAAAAAAGCAAATGACCTCATTAAAAGATGAGCGAAGGACATGAACAGACACATTTTTTTTAAAAAAAGACACATTTCAATAAAAGGCATGCATGTGGCCAACAATCATATGAAGAAAAGCTCAACATCACTGAGCATTAGAGAAAAGCAAATCAAAACCACAATGAGATACCATCTCACATGAGTGAGAATGGCTATTATTAAAAAGACAGAAAACAACAGATGCTGGCAAGATTGCAGAGAAAAAGGAATGCTCTCACACTGTTGGTGGGAGTGTATATTAATTCAACCATTGTATAAGACAATGTGGCAATTCCTCAAAGATCTAGTAGCAGAAATGCCATTTGACCCAGCAATCTTATCCCTAGTTATATACACAGAGGCAAATAAGTCATTTTATTATAAAGATGCATGCATGTGTATGTTTATTGCAGCACTATTTATAATAGCAAATACATGGAATTAACCTAAATGCCCATCAGCAATAGACTGGGTAAAGAAAATGTGGTAAATATACACCATGGAATACTATGCAGCCATAAAAAGAAATAAGACCATACCCTTTGCAGGGATATGGATGGAGTTCAAAGCCATTATTCTCAGAAAACTGAAGAACAGAAAAACTAAACACCACATGTTATCACTTATAAGTAGGTACTGAATGATGACTCATGGAGAGGAACAACACACACTGGGGCCTGTCGGAAGGGTTGCTGGAGGAGGTAGAGCATCAGGAAGAATACCTAGTGGATGCTGGGCATAATAAGTAGGTGATGAGATGATCTTTGCAGCAAAACATGATGGCACACATTTATCTATTTAACACACGTACACATCTGGCACATGTATCACTGAACTTAAAAGTTAAAGGAAAAAATAAATTAAATAAAGAACAAAAAACATGAAGTGGAGATGTTATGAACAGCTGCATGCTGAAAGATATGACAACTTGAAGGTAATGATAAGTACTTGGAAGACAAAAAATTAACAAAATTTATCCAAGAAAAAATATAAAATGTAAATATCCTATCTATTGAAGAAAATAAATCCAAAATCAAAATCCTTTCCACAAATAAATATCTAGGATCATATGGTTTCCCTAGCGAATTATATTAAACATTTAAGGAAGAAATACCATCAACACTACACAAACTCTTTCAAAAATTAGAAGAAGAGAGAACACTTCCCATCTCATTTTATGGGGCTAGCATAACACTATCACCAAAATCTGACACAAAATTACAAGGAAAGAAAATTAGGGATGGATATTATTCATGAACATAGAAGCAAAATTTCTTAATACAGCAGTAGCAAAGAAATACCACCAATGTATTAAAATGATATTGTATCATTACCAGGTAGAGTCTATTCTAGCAATACAAGTTTGATTTATCACTATGAACTAAATTTATGAAATTCAGCATAACAGTGAAACTAAAACCATATGATTATCTTGATAAATGCAGAACAAATATTTAATGTACTTCAACAGTGACTTAATTAATATTAACACTTTCAGCATATTAAGAATAGAAGAAAACTTACTGAACCTGATAAAGGGTGTCTATGAAAAATTCACCATCTTGATTAGTCTAGATTTTTCAGGTAGAAATGTTTGGTTGGACCTGACTGGAACTGAAAGTAAAATCAAAAAGAAAAAAATAAAAACAAAAACAAAATAGTTATATAGCACAAACTAATTTCCCACTTGGATTTAAGCCCTAGTCAGAACCTTATACAAGAAGTGTGTACACATAAACACACATACACACAACACACATGCACATACACACACATACACACACAACAGATTTATGTTTACAGATATTAAATAAAGATAGTTACTGGAAATTTTTAATTCTGCTTTTCAAAATATTGTAACTCTGATGCTGATGAAGACAGCAAGTCAGGTGTGCCATATATGGTTGAGTAGCTTGTGCACTGCACAACTAATGGGTCACCATTCACAAACAAAATGACATCTCCTGGAACAGTAAAATGTTGCAGCCCTTTACTATGATATTTGCCTCTGGTAAAAACATAAAGGGAATATGAATTACACCTACCACATTTCTTCTTACCAAACTTACCCTCCAATACTAGATAAAGAAACCCAGCTACCACTTAAAAATAAAGTAGACTTTCGTATATATTTCCAAATTTGTTTTCATTGTTCTGCAAACCTAGTTTTGCATTTGCATCCAAGGTACAAAAGGAAGCACCACCCTTGCCCTTCCAAAGTAGTTTTCTGATGCAATATACGTATCACATTTTCCTCCCTCAAAATAAAGTGTGTCTTGAGCTATATGTTCTCAAAAGGGAATCTGAAGAATTACTGTCAAGGGCTAATATTTGATAATTTTATATTCTCTTCTATTATTTTATTATTTACAGAGATTAACAGAGTCACAGTATCTTCCAGAGTTTTTTTTTTTTTTTTTTTTTTTTTTTTTTTTTTTTTTTTTTTTTTTTTTTTTTTTTAGAAAAAATAGAAAAGGTGTATCAAACATCTGTTTCTCATACTGGCCCTTCATAAAACTCAAGGTCAAATCATTATGTTATAACTCAAGTGAAAGTATTTTCAATGGTAACTCAGTTAATAGAGCCAAGGTCTATTACACTCTGTAGATCTAACTTGATATAGAGATAGAACTACAACAATTTAGAAAAATTGGTAGATAATATAGCACAGGCATTGTCTCCCAGATAAGTTGTCTCAATTGCACTTTTGGCAGGATCTGCATAGCAGTCACTTGAAGGTTAAGCTCTCAAAAGTGTCTAGAATTCTGTTGCCCCTAGCTATTGACTAAAGTGAAGCCCATATGCTTTAGATATCTGATAGGCTAAAGATGAATCTGACATTATGTTATATGACAATTTAAAGACCTAACTTGTATTCTTGCTGAGGCAGAGAACCAGCCCACCCATACATAGAACTGACTGCAGGGGTGCCTTCAGGCATGGCCAAATGTTTTCTTAAAAAAGAAATTTTGGAGCCACATGGCAGAATAGGAGGCTCATGACTAGCTCTCATTTCACAGTCACACTGACTAAGCACCTACAAATGGATCAATTCTCTCCAGAGAAAACCAGAATGCAATGGAAAGACTCCTACACACAGGATGACTAAAAAAAAAATCCATATCAAAACGGGTACAAAAAGTGGAGATTCACTTACATACTAACACCACCCTGAGCACTGCATCTTAAATACGGGAAGGAAATCTCAACTCCTAGCTTCTTTCCAAGAGGTGAGGGGCTGGTACCACACATATAGTGTCCAATTTTTATTGTTCCTGCAGGAGGGATCTTAAATAGCCATACTTGAGGAATGGCAGCAACAGTTAATCACAGGATTTCCCTCTAGCACCAAGAACAAAGGAAGGGTTTGACCATACAAGCACTCCCAATAGTCATAGTCTGAAAGATGAGTCCAGCTTTCAATTTCCTTCTGGAAAGGGTTTGGCTGCATGCTTCCCCAGTAACTCCCTGTGATTCTAGCCTCTAGCAAACCAGTATATGGGAGTCTACATAGGAAATAATAAATATCTTCTAGACTAAAGGGGATGGAGGCAACTCCCCATGCCTTCTTTCCAGGGTTGCTCCAGTGACAATTTCACCCTTACAATCTCTCCTTGGAAAGAAGTTGGAGGCCTTGACCAGCAAGGAAAGGGGGCCAGCACTTCCCACACTTTCTTTCATGACTTGCTCCTGAGATAAATGTCTTCAGTCTCTCATTAGAGGGAGGCTAGGGTACCTCCCTGTGCCTGAAAGGGAAAAGAGGGCCTCCCTGTGCCTTTTTCCCTGGAATGCAACAGCAATAATTCTAGACCAGAAGGCTCTCCTCACAAAGATGGTATGAAACTGCTTGCTTGAATAGAGAAGGGGCATTCCCAGCACCTTCTTCCTTGACTTACTGATATCATAATTCCAGGCCTACAATCTCTGTGTGTAAAGACATTGGAGGCCTTTGCCAGCAAGAACAGGAAAGTGGTACTATCCACACATTCTTCCCTGGTGTGCTCCTGAGATAAATTTCTGTGGTCTCTTATTAGAGGAATGCTAAGGGACTTCACAGTGCCTGAAAGGAAAAGAGTGTACTCCCTGCACCTTCTTCACTGGTGTACTTCAGATTTAACCCCAGATCAGAAGGTTCTTTCTGCAAAGAGGGTGTGAAAATACTGCTTGTTTGATCAGGATAATAGGTGTTTCCTTTACCTTTCACTCTGCCTTGCCCTAGTGATAATCCAAGCCCTAAAATCTCTTCATACAAAGGGTGTGGAGGCTTCTGCCAGGAAAATGGGAGAAATGGCACTCCCTGCACCCTCTTCCTTGACTTGCTCTAGAGATAAGCATCTCTAATCTCTCTTTGAAAGCAGCCCAGGAAACCTCTGTGTCTGAAAAAGAAAATGGGCACTCCCTGCGACTTCTGCTCTAGCTTGTTTTAGTGACAAGTTCAAACTAGAAATCCATCCCTGCTAGAAAAGCGTGAGACTTCTGCTTGCTCAAATAGAAGAGTAGGCACTCACCTCCCATAATTTCTTCACTGGCTTGCTCCAGCAATAAATCCATATTGGCAGACTCCCTAGAAGTAGTTTTTGCATGAATTGAGTGTCCCTACTTTTACAGCTTTTACCTGAGTAACTGGATCCTAAATCATCTAGCTATGAGAGTTTATGGAGCTGTGCTCTGCTGAGTCTCCTAGACCACAGAAAACAAAAGATGACTTTTAAACTTGCAAATATTCAGTAGATATTTCCCCAGGTTCAAAGTAAGCAGTCTGATCAAGAGTATGGTAAACTGCCACAGACTTTCCCATTGGTGTAGGGCAGAACAAGTGGATTATAATCACTGGCTCTGAGATTCTTTGCAAGGAAAGAAAGAATTAGAGTACATATCTAAGATTCTAACCCCTCCAACTGCATCTCCAAAAAAACTGAGTTCTATTCCAAAGTATCCATTTGACAAGGAACTAATAACTAGAATATATATAAGGAGCTCAAACAACTAAATAGGAGAAAACAAATAATCTGATTTTAAAATAGGCAAAATATTTGAATAGAAATTTCCTGAAAGAAGACATAGAAACAGCCAACAAGTATATGCAAAATGCTCAACATCATAACCATCAGAGAAATGCAATTAAAACTACAATGAGTTACCATGTCACCCCAGATAAAATGACTTTTATCCAAAAGACAGCCAATAATGAATGCTGGTGAGGATCTGGTAAAGGGAAAATTCTTGTATGCTGTTGGTGGGAATGTAAATTAGTACAATCAGTATTAGAAATATTATAGAAGTTCCTTAGGAATCTAAAAATAGAACTACCATATGATTCAACAATACCACTTCTGAGTATATGTCCACAGAAAGGGAAATCATAACTTCAAAGAGACATCTGCACTCATGTTTATTGCAGCACTGTTTGCAATAGCCAAAATAAGGAATCAACATAAGTGTCTATTAGTGGATGAACAGACAAAGAAAATGTGGTACATATACACAATAAAATATTATTTGGCCATAAAAATGAATGCAATCCTGTCATTTGCAACAATATATGGTATTAGGGAACATTTTGTTAAGTAAAATAAGCCAAGCACAGAAATAAAAATATTGCATGTTCTCACTAATATGTGCGTGCTAAAAAAAAAAAAAAAAAAAAAAAAAAAAAAAAAAAGGAACTTATGGAGATATGGAGAAGAATGATGGCTACTAGAAGTTGGGAACAGTAATGGGGATGGGGGCCGGATAAAGAGGGGATACTTGTGGGTACAAAAATACAGTTAGGTAGAAGGAATAAAATTCAGTGTTTGGTAGCACAATAGCACAACTATGGTTAACAATAGTTTATTTCAGAATAACTAAAAAATAGAATTGTAACGTTTCTAGCACAGGTAATGATAAATGCTTCAGATATTGGATACCCCAATTAGCTTAATTTGATACTTACAAAGTGCATGCTTGTATCAAAATATCTCATATACCCCATAAATATGTACAACTATTTTATTTCTAAAATTAACTAAATAGAAATTTTTTACAAGAAGAAAAATAGAGATATTCAAATAAGCAACAATAGAAATGAAAGGAGACATCACAACTGATACCACAGAAATACAACAAATCATAAGAGACTACTACAAACAACTATAACCAGCAAATTGAGTAACACAGAAGAAACGAATGAATTCCTAGAAACATACAACCTGCCAAAACTGAATCAGGAAGAAATAGAAAATCTGAACAGACCAATAATGAGTAAGGAGATTCATCAGTAATAAAAAGTCTCCCGTCACAGAAAAGCCTGGGCTTCCTGAACCACATGATGGCTTCCCTGATGAATTCTACCAAACATTTAAAGAAGAGCTAATATGAATCCTTCTCACACTCTAGAAGAGGGACTACTTCAACACTCATGTTATGAGGCCTACATTATTCTGATCCCAATGCGAGACAAGGACTCTACAATATAAGAAAAGAAAACTAGAGTCCAATATTCCTGATGAACATAGACACAAAAATTATTTACATCATACTAGCAAACACAATTTAACAGCAAATTAGAAAGATAATACACAATGATGAAGTAAGATTTTTCCCAGAGATGCAAGAATGGTTCAATGTACATAAAACAATAAATGTGATATACCACATTAACAAAATGAAGGAAAAATCATATGAACATCTCGAAGCATTTAACAAAATTGAATATCATTTTGTGATAAAAACTCAACAAATTAGGTATGGAAGAAATATACCTCAACACTATAAAGGCCATATATGGAAAACACATTGCTAATATAATACTCAGTGGTGAAAAGTAAAAATCTTCCCTTAATATCAGGAAGAAGACAAGAATGCTTACTCTCACCAGCTCTATTCAACATAGTAGTTGGAAGTCCTAGCCAGAGCAATTAGACAAAAGAAAAAATTAAAGGTATCCAAATTGCAAAGGAAAAAGTAAAGTTGTCCCTGTTTGCAGATGACATGATCTCACATATAGAGAAGCCTAAGGCTCCACCAAACAACTGTTAGAACTAATAAAAGAACTTAGTAAAGTTGGAGGATACAAAAATCAACATACAAAAGTGAGTAGTGGTTTTACACTGTAACATCTAACTATCTGAAAAACAAATTTTAAAAATCTCATCATAGCAGCTACCAAAACATAAAATACTTAGGAATAAATTTAACCACGTAAAGAACCTATACACTGAAAAATATAAATCATAGATGAAATAAATCAATGAAATAAATCATTGATGGAAGATGATGCAAACAAATAGAAAGATATCCATATTCATGGATTGAAAGAATGACTGTTGTTAAAATATCCTCACCACTCAAAGCAATCTACAAATTCAATTGGATTTCTATAAGAATTCCAATGACAATTTTTCACAAAAAAAATGTAAGTCTAAAATTCATAGGGAAGCACAAAATACCACTAATGACCAAGGCAATCTTGAGAAAAAAAAAAAAAAAAAAACAAAGCTAGAGGCATCTCACTACCGAATTTCAAAATCTACTAAAATGCTATAGTAATTGAAACAGCATGGTCATGGAACAAACATCACCACATAGACCAATGGAATAGAATAGAATAGAAAGGCCAGAAATAAATCCACATATTTATGGTCAATTCATTTTCTACAAAAGTGCCAAGAACACATGATAGGAAAAGAACAATTTCTTCAATAAATGATATTGGAAAAACTGGATATCCATATGCAGAATGAAATTAGATCCTTATTTTAGACCAAAATCATACCAACATAGATTAAATATTAAAAGGTAAAAACTGAAAAATGTAAAACTACTAGAAGAAAACATGAGGTAAATGTTCCCTGACATTGTTCTGGGTAATCATTTTTTTTAATGTGACCTCCAAATCACTGGCAATATAAGCATTTTTAAAAATGGAATTATATGAAACCAAAAAGCTTCTGCACAACAAAGGAAATAATCAATGGAGTAAAAGAGACAACCTAGATGGAAGAAAATATTTACAAACTATGTATCTGATGAGAAGTTAGTACCCCCTAAATATAAGGAACTCAAACAACTCAATACCTAGAAAACAACACAATTAAAAAATGAGCAATTATCTGAATAGACATTTTTCAAAAAACGGCAGATAAATGGCCAACAGGTATATGAAAAAATGATTTTTTGGCTTGCAATACCTTTCTTATTTCCTACATCATTAAAATATAAATTCACTCAGCAATAATTATAAATCAATGTCGGTGGGCATACAATATATACAACAGATGTAATACATGACAATATCAACATAAAAGAAAGGCAACAGCACTGTATAAGAGCAGAATTTGTTATTACCATTGAAGCTAAGTTGATTAATTCAAACATTTCTTTTTTAAAATTTAAAATATCTGCTGTGGTCCTTATAGTAACTACTAAGAATACAACTAAAATACATAGAAAAGAAAATGAGAAGTAAATAAAAAATGGCACACTAATAAAAATCAATCAAACACACAAAAAACAGTAAATAGAGGCATCAAGGCACAAAAATATATGGCATAGAAATACAAATAGAAAATGGCAGGAGTTAATTATTTCTTATCAGTGATTATTTTAAGAGAAAATGGCTTAAACTTGTCAATCAAAAGACAGAGTGACAGAATGAATTAAAAATAATCCAACTATATGTGATATACAACAAATGCAATTTAGATCTAAAGACACAAATAGGCTGAAGTGAAAAATAAAAAAGATATTCCATGAAAACAGTAACAAAAAGAGAGCTAAGGTAGCTATACTAATATCAAATAAAAAATCACTTTAAGCAAAAATTATTACATAAGATAATAAAGATATTATATATTGATAAAAGTGTTAATTCATGATGAAGATATAACAATTATAAACATATAGTACCTAATAACTGAGCTCCAAAATATATGGAAGTGGAGAAAGGAGAAACAGATGGTTCTACAGTATTAGTTTGAGCTTTCAATGCACCACATTCACTAATGGAACAACTAAATAGAGGGTCAATAAAGAAGGAAACAGGAGACTTGAACAACATTATAAACCCAGAAGACCTGAAAGATATGCAGAAAAATCCACCCAACAACAGATAAGTATACATTCTTCTACAATGGAAATAAAACATTCTCCAGAACAGACCATATGTTAGGTGACAAAACAAGCCTCAATAATTTTATTGAGATTAATTAAATACTGAAACCACCCAAAATATTTTTTTTTACCACAATGGAGTGAAACCAGAAATTCATAATAGAAAGGAAATTGAAAATTTACAAATATGTGGAAATGAAACAATGCAGCCTTAAGTAACAAAAGGATGAAAGAAGAAATTTTAAGGGGAATTAGAAAATACATAAAGATTAATGAAAATGAAAATATAATATACTAAAACTTATGTGAAACACCAAAAGTAGTATTCAAAGGGTTACTCATAGTGAAAAGTGCCTCACTGAAAAATAAGTAAGATTTAAAATATTAACCCAAGTTCTCGCCTTAATGAAAGTAGAAAAAGGAGAGCAAATGAAACTCAAAGGTATCAGAGGAAAGGAAATAACTTATAGTAGAGATAAACCAAATAGAGTACAGAAAAATAATACAGTGAATGAAACCAAATACAGATATTTTGAAAAGATCAATAAAATTGACAAAACTTAACTAGCTGGACTTAGAAAAAGAGAGAAGCACAATTTACTAACAGCAGGAATGAAAGAGGGGACATTCTCATTGACATTACATAAATGGAAAGGATTACAAGAGAATACTATGAATAATTGTATGCCAACAATTAGATAAACTAGATGAAATGAGCACATTTCTAGAAACACACAAACTGTCAAAACTGATTTAAGAAATAGAAAACCTAAATAGTTCTGTAACAAGTATAGAGATTAAATCAGTAATCGAAAACTTCCCAAAAATTAAAAATCTCAGGACCAAGTGGCCTCATCAGTGTCACTGAATTCTGTCAAATACTTAAAGAAGAAATAATCCAAATTCTTCTAAAACTTTTCCAAAAAACAGAATAGGAGAGAACACTTGCTAACACATAACATGAGGTCATCATTACCCTGATACTGAAGCAAAACAAAGATATAATACAAAAGCTATACACCAATAGTCTTTAAGAAGATAGATTCAAAAACTCTCAACAAAATATTAGCATGCTGAATCAAGCAGCATATTAAAATGATTATAAACCATAACAAAATTGACTTTATCCCAGAAATTAAAGGGCTATTCAATTAATGAAAATGTAATATACCAGATTAATAGAATAAAGGGGAAAAAAAGGACTTGATCATTTTTATTGATTCATAAAAAGCATTTGACCAAACCTAACAGCCTTTTATGATAAAACACTCCAAAGCCTAGGAATAAAAGGAAGTATCCTCAACCCAATAAAAGTCATTTATAAAAAACTGGCACCCAACATCATACTCAATGGTGAAAGACTGAAACCTTTCTCCTAAGATCAGGAACAAGACAATGATATCTTCTTTTACTACTTCTGCACAACATTGTACTGAAAGTTCTACAAAGAGCTACTATGAAAAAAAGAAAGAAAAACTATCCAAATTAGAAAAGAAGAAGATAGCTTTAATCTCTATTTTCAGAGAACATGAGCTAGATAGCCATAGATATATACCTTCATAAGAAGGAATATAAAACAAATAGATTGAAATTAGGATCTCAAAGAGATTTTTGCACTCCCAAGTTCACTGCAGCATTATTCACAATACCTAAGATATGAAAATAACCTAAATGTTCATTGACAGATGAATGGATAAAGAAAATGTGGTCTATGCATACAATGGAATAGTATTCAACCACTGAAAGAAGGAAATTCTGCCATATGCAACAATATGGATGAATTGTGTGGATATTATGTTAAATGAAATAAGCCAGCCACAGGAAAATTTAATATGATTCTACATACGTAAGATAACTAAAGTAGTCAAACACATGAAAGCAGAAAGTACAATGGTGTTTGTAAAGAGCTGGGGAGAGGAGGAAATGGTGAGTTGCTGTTCAATGGATATAAAGTTTCAGCCATGTAAGATAAAAATGTTCTAGAGATCTGCTGTAAAATTTGCTGTAAAAAATTGTCCTTATAGTTAACAATATTATACTGTACACTTTAAAACTTGTTAATAGAGCTTATTAACAAAGTAAGAAAAGTTTCAGGATACAAACTCTACATGCAAAAGTAAGTTGCATTTTGACATACTAGCAATTCTTAAATCTGAACAAGAATTTTTTAAAATTCTTTTTGCAACAGCTTAAATGGGAAAAACTTTAACCAAAGAAGTACAAGATTTGTATAGTGAAAACTACCAAACATTGGTGTAATAAATTACAGAAGACCTGAATAAATGGAAGAACATAATATATTCATGGATTTAAAGAATTTATATTATTGAATTGTCAATACTCTCCAAAGCATCTACAGACTCAATGCAATCCTTAAAAAAATCTCAATGACCTTTTCTCAGAAATACAAAACACAATTCTAAAATTCATACAGAATCTCAAGGGAACTTGAACAACCACTTCCCAATTTCAACTTACTCCAAAGCTCTGTAATCAAAATACAATGGTAATGCATAAAAACAGACATATTAATCAAATGGATAACATTGAAACAAACTACAAATAGAACTACCATATGATCCAGCAGTCTCACTAGTGGGTATAAATCAAAAGAAAGGGAAATCAGTACATGAAAAAGTCATCTTTCTTCCCATATTCACTACAGCTCTATTAATGATAGCCAAGATATAGAAAAAACCTAAGTGTTCATCAACAAATAAATGTATAAAGAAAATGTGGTATATGTACATAACAAAATATTATTCAGCCATATTGTTTCTTAGCCTTTTAGCTAAGATGGAGTTGAATACCATTCAGCCATAAAAAAGAATAAACGATCATTTTTGGCAACATGGATGAACCTGGAGGACATTATGTTAAGCAAAATAAGCCAGGAATATAAGAATAAACACCAAACATTTTCACTGGTGTGTGGAAGATTTAAAAAGGAGCACTCTCATAGGAGTAGTGCATAAAATAGTGGTTATTAGAGGTTGGGAAGGGTAGGGAGAAGGTGTAAGATATATATATGTATGTATCTTACACAAAAAAAAACAAAAGTCCCATGCATTGGGAGTTATACCTGATGTAAATGACGAGTTGATGGGTGCTGACGAGTTGATGGGTGCAGCACACCAACATGGCACAAGTATACATATGTAACAAACCTGCACGTTATGCACATGTACCCTAGAACTTAAAGTATAATAATAAAAAAAAAGTCATACAGTTCAATTAATAAAGTGGAAAAATGACTTGAAGACACTTCTGCAAAGAAGATAAAAAATTGCCAACAAGCACATTAAAAGATATTCAACATCCTTAGATGTTAGGCATCATTAGACATGCAAACAAACAAAACAATGAGGCATCACTTCATGCTTGCTAGGATGGCTATATGAATTTAAAAATGAAAACAGGAAATAACAAGTGTTGTTAGGATATTTAAAAATTCTTACTCTCATAGATTGCTGGTCGAAATGTTCAATGGTGCAGCTTCTGTGAGAATCAGTTAGGTGGTTCCACAATAAGTTAAATATAGAATCATGTAAGAGCCATCACTTCTACTCAGGAGTGAATAGCCAAAATAATGGGTTTTCAAAAAGAGTTCAAACAAAAACTTGCACACAGATAATCCATAGTACCACTGTTTATGATAGCCAAAAAGTGGAACCAACTTAAAAGACTATCATTTGATGAATGGATAAACAAAATATGATATATCCACACAATGGAATATTATTCAGCCATAAAAATAAATGAAACCCTAATGATGGCTACATAATTGATGAACTTTGAAAGCAGTATGTAAGTGAAAGAAGCCAGACACAGAAAAAGTTGCATATTGTATGATTCTATTTACATGAAATGTCCAGAAAAAGCAAATCCAAAAGGATAAAAATATTATAGAATGGTAGTTATGGGAGGATGTGAGAAAAGGGACAAGGGGAATGATTTCTGAGTAGATACAGGGTTTCCTTTCAGGGTGATGAAATTGTTCTGGAACTAGATAGTGGTGATTGTTTCACAACATTGGGAATGTACTAAATGCCACTGAATTGTACAGTTTAAAATAGTTAAGATGGTACATTTATGTCATGTGTATTTTACCACAATATAAATGGGCAAAGTTTCTGAATAAATATTTCTCCAAAAAAGATATACAAATGGCCAATAAGCACATGAAAAGATGCTCAAACAACATTAGTCATTAGGGAAATGCAAATCAAAACCATGTGATACCACTTTACACCCACTAGGATGGCAATAACCAAAAAGACAGATGTCTTTTGGAGCCCTCATATGTAGCTGGTGGGAATACAAAATGTTGCAGCCACTTTTAAAAAGAGTTTGGCAGTTCCTCAAAAAGTTAAACATAGAGTTCCCATATGACCCAACAATTTGCTTTAAAATCAAGAGATATAAAAACATGTATCCACACAAAAATCTGTACATGGATATTCATAGCAGCATTATTCATAATAGCAAAAAAGTAGAAACCATCCAAACGTCCATCAACTGATGACTGGATAAAAATGGCATATATCTATATGGAAGAATATTATTCAAACATAGAAAGGAATGAATTACTAATGCATGTTACAATATGGATGAACCTTGAAAGCATGATGCTATGTAAAAGCAGACAGACACAAAAGGCCACATGTAATTCCCTTTGCATGAAATGTCCGGAATAGGCAAATTGATGGAAATATAAAGTAGATTAATCATTGGCAGGAACTTGGAGTATGGGTAGTTGTTGTAGGGTGGGGGATGGTATGAATGAGTAGTAACTGCTATAACTACTACTGTATGTTGGGTTTCTTTTTGGATGATGAAAATATTTTGAATTTAGATAGTGATGACAGTTGATAACCTTGTGATTCTACTAAAATTCCACTGAATTGTAGAATTCAACAGAGTGAAATGTATAGTATGTAAATTATATCTCAATAAAGTTGATTTTTAAATGTTATTTGATTCTTTGAGAAGAATGGTTTTATATAAGCTGAGTTTCTAAAATACGATGACTTGCAATGCACAGATCTAAACATTATCTTTTAATGATTCTACCTACTATGAAGTGGACACCATGCTCTATGTGCATTTTCTCATTTAGTCCTTACCAAAAAAAAAAAAAAAAAAAAAAAAAAAAGACGCACTGAAAGCTCCATTTGATAAATAAACTTAAGTTCAGTCTGCTGAAATAGCTTGCCCCAAGTCACAGAAGAAAGCAGACAAGTTTTGGTTAAAACCCATGGTGTTTTAAGTACATAGGTAAAACTTCTGACTACTGTGCAATCCTGCCTTAATTTCTTCAGTGAATGAATTGTCCCTTAGAACATCCTAATAAACTGCTGGCAGCTACTTCTCCTATAATCCTGATTTTTAAGTCAATTATATGCAGTTATTTACATTAATGTGTGGTATGACATGGAGAAAAAATGGTTATAATAGATGCTGCACTGCTTAACCCATATATTCCTTCATGATTGAAGGAGTTATTCTTCAGGTGGCCAGGATGTTGGCTGCTGACTTAGCTTTTAGTTCTATCCAGGAACTGACCTTTACTGTAGAGATGCACCATACCTAAAATCACATCTCCTTCCTTGGGCAGCCCATATCCAATCGTTGGTGAACTCCAGAGAACAAAGGGCCAGCGTCCCTTGTAGAACTTGGGACAATTATCAAGAGCCAGACCCGTTTATGATTTCCCCACAGAATCAATTGAGGCCATCTTGTATCTGCACTTCAGACAAATTTCTTCCTCTGCCCAACCCTGTTCTTTTCCATTCTCTTCCCCACAAGTGTTGATCCCAGTAAACTTTTTGAATTGTCACCTCTATCTCAGAGTCTGCTATTTTGGGGAATGTAACTCGCAGAAATAGGGATACAACATTTTCTGTCCCTATGAAATTTAATGTTCTTTAAATTCTCAACAATGTACAAGAAAGATAAAGCAGTGTGAACTTCGTAATTCCAAATAACAGTTATATTACAATTTCTAGAACATAGAAAACAAAGTAGATTGCAGTGACTGTCACATTCGGCTTCCTTGCACATTTCATAACAATTCCCTTGAAAAATAAACTATAGCCACATCTGTCCTGTCATGATCTGCTTAAGCCACTGTTAGGCAGCGGATTACTCACAAAAAATGAACAAGAGCATGAATTTATAATAAAAAGGTGGATTTATGTTAACGTTTGAACTAACAATAGACACCTGAGAAGTGAAATACTTAAATTTTCTAGATCATTCATTTGGGGAAACCCAAAGTGCAAGGAAGAATTACATTTTTATCCCCACATACTCTAAGTGACAATGAGAATCAATAATCCTGGGGTAGTTCTATCTCAAATTTCCTGTCTACCAATGAGAATAATGATACAAATGTCAAAGACCGGCATTTATGAAGTTTCATGAAAATGAATGATGTAAAATAGCATGTATACTATATTATAGTTATGTAAAAATTATGTGTAAATATGTTGTACATTCCTATGGCATTATATGCTTCTCTTTAATGTGCTTCTTATTTCTAATTATTTATTTAAAGTCAATATTTTCCCTTACTTGAATATAAATTCCATTAAGGCAGTATTCATGTTTGTCATATTCATTGTATCCCCAAAGTGTCTGGCACTTAGTAGGCATCAATAAATATTTGTTGTATAAATGAATAAATGCATTAGGAAACAAGTGAGTGAATTAATTTAAGAAGGAAGAAACAAAAGAAGGAAGGAGGGAGGAAGGGAGTTATGGAGAAAGGAAGGAAGAAAATGTATAGTCATACTTAAAAAGCATAAACATGGGAGTCTTAAAACTAAATATATATCAGAATCAGAATCTGGATAAAATTATATTCCTAGGATACATCCCCAGATACCTTGATTCAGTGGATGTAGAGTGAGGTCCATGAATCTGTACTTAATAATGGTTTGCCAACCACGAATACACTGAGCTATACAAATATAAGGGCTTGCTTATTATTTCTCAGCAATAATGATAAAGTAATGGGGTTCCTAGTTGAGTCTGAATCTTCCACTTATTCTATCTGGAAAACTGCCATTTTAGTGGCAGTTTTAGTGGCATTTTAGAGCTGATGGCTCTGAGATGTGATATATAAATGGAAATTTATCCTTGAAATAAACTGTCTTTTTAATTTGGGGAAAAACATCTGAGTGCCTCCTTTTAGTGCATAGAAGTAAGTTTCATATCTAATATTCATGGATGCTAAGGACATAGTTGAACATTATAGGCTTTGCAAGGGCCCTGAGTTGCAATGTTTTTGGTGGCTGAAGCTAGACCCCTATCACAAATATCTGTTTTTATTTACAGGTTTTCATAGGCCTTAGGAAGCTCCTAGGAGAAGAATTGGTAAATACCCAACTTTTTCCCAGGTAATATCCAGGTTAGTAAACCATGTCTGATAGACTGAAATGACCCCAGCTAATACAACTTGGCAGAAAATATTTTGAGCCTGGAAGACAAGAAGAAGCCTTAATTGTAATACCAAACTTAATATATGGGGTTAAATCATTGAAAGGAAGATCTGATTCTGGACATAGTGCATGACTATTTTAGACTTGCTCCTGACACTGCTATGCTGGCACCACAAACACTGCCTCATAAATGGTTGTATGTATTCTTTAGAAAATATAATTAAAATATTTTCTAATACAGAGTGAGCAATTTTACAGATGGGTTATCTCTGAATAAGCACAATAGTTTAAAAATAGATCTTTCTCCCTTCAAATTTAAAGAGAGAAATGGTGAATGGGGCATTTAGATTTCTTAGATTCTGAGGTGATATTTATAGCTAGTGGTGAGCAGGGGCTTTATTTTAATTCTGCCAGGATTTTCCAGGCTTTAGGGACGACCTCCATACTCTCCAACTAGAAGCGAGGTAACACTCAAGACAACTATGACTAGCAGAATGAGTTGTAGAGACGTCAGCATTGGTGAAGGTTGGGCTCCAACAATTTTGGAAGACGGACAGTGTTAAGAAAACCAATGTATAGACTAGGATAAGTGAATCTAGGAGGTCTTTGAGAACATCCATGGAGAAGAATAATGGAAAATTTCCTCCTAATGTGGACCATTGGTTTCTGTGAGTTATGGTATTTTGGTTAAATCAAATTATTCACCTCTTCAGTGCCTGTAACCATGAAGCTTAACATGCCTGGAGAAGAACACATATCCACAAATACAAGGCCACAAATTTTGAGTAGGCCTTTAATGCTGCCCTACAATTTTATCTTGTTTTTCTAGTTCATTCACTCAGACATCTTCCTAAATTATTATTTCACGTTTTTTTCTTCTCACACTTTTAGCACCTCATTCTACATCCTCACTCTCAGCTGATGCTCTTTTTTGCTACGTCTCTGAAAAGACTTAAGAAATCAGAAGTTTTCAAAACATCCACCACCTCCTCCTGCTTATCTGCATCTAAAATCATATACTCTTCTTTCTCTTCTAGTATAAGTGACTTCCCTGTGTTCATAACTAATGTCAATCCATTCCCTTATGCATTAGATCCCATCCCATCTTACCCACTCAAAGACTATTTCAGCAGTGTTCTCTTTCTACTGTATTACCCATTTTTTCTGTCTATTGAATCATTCACAATTTTTCTTTTATAGGAGAAAAAAAATCCTTCTCTGGACCCCAC
This sequence comes from Rhinopithecus roxellana, assembly GCF_007565055.1. NCBI lineage: Eukaryota > Metazoa > Chordata > Mammalia > Primates > Cercopithecidae > Rhinopithecus > Rhinopithecus roxellana. The sequence continues at coordinate 108,054,486 of NC_044555.1, read as the reverse complement.
TACCCCCGCCAGCTACTGCCTCATTTCTCTGCTTCCCTCTAATAGTAATACTCCTTAAAAGAATTGTCTATACCAACTGTCACCAACTTCTCTTTAGTCATTCCCTCCTGAATCTACTCCAAGCTAACCTTTAGATGTAAGATTATTAACTACGGTAATTCCCACAGTCAATTCTCAGTCCTAATGTTTCTTGAACATATCAGTAACATTATGCACTCTATATCACTACTTTCCCCCTGGAAACACTTATTTTCAGGATACCATACTGTCTTGATTTTCCTCTTACATTATTAACTTTTCAAGTTACTTTTTCTAGTTTTTTCTCTTCTCTACATTTATTTACTATGGACTATTTCAGGGCTCACTCCTTGAACTGCTTCTTTTGCTACAATCACTTCATAGGTGATCTCATCTATTTTATGTTTTTATATCCAATCTGTACATTGTTGACTCAAATTTTTATCCTCTTCTTAGACATCTCCCCTGAAATATAGACTCCCATATCCAGTGTCTTCACCTGTATGTCTAATAGGCAACTCAAGCTTTATATGTTCAACATGTAGTTCATGAACTTCGCTTCTACAAATTTGTTTCCTTTCTTAATTAGTAGTCTATTGCTGCATAAAAAATTACAAGACATTTAGTTGCTTAGCACAACACAAATTTATTATTTTATAGTTTCTGTGGATCAGGAAAGAGCTTTGCTGAGTTTTCTGCTTTCAGTGCCTTTCACAAGGCTGCAATCAGGGTATCAGCAAGGCTTCGGGTCTAATCTAAAAGGTTAACATGAGAAGGATCCACTTCCAAGTTCACATTGTTTCTGATAGGATTCAGAGCCTTGCTGGCTACCTGCCAGAAGCGACTCTGCTTTTTTTTCTTTTTTTGTCACATGGACCTCTCTAATACATCTACTTGTCTCATCAAAGCCAGCAAGGTAGAGAGTCTGTTAGCTGGATGGAAGTGACTATCATATCTGTAATGTAATCCTAAAAGTTAGTATCATCTTTTTTTTTTTCATATTCTATTGGTTAGGAGGAAGTCACTGGTTCCTCTCACACTCAAGAGAAGGCAATTATAAGAAAATATAAAGAGCCATAGGCCTGAATCACATGGTGCCATCTTAAAGTCTGTCCACTACACTCAGTTAATGGCGATTGCTTTTAAGCCAAAAATCCTTGACATTGTTCACGGTTTCCCTTTCTTGTATACTCCATATATCTGATCAGTAAGTAAACCCTGTCAGTTCTACTTTCAAACTATCCAAAGTTCAACCAGATCTCACCACTTCCATTTGTACCACTCTAGCACAAGTGTACATCATTTCTTTTGGATTTTTTAAATAGCTCTCTTACTGGTTACCATGCTTCCATGCTCATCATCCCTTCACGGTCTAAGTTCCATACAGCAGCCGTAGTGATCTATTTGAAAGATTAAATCAACTCACATCTCTTCTTTGCTCAAATCCCTCCAACAGCTTCTGGTCTCACTCAAAGTAAAAGCCAAATTTCATACATTGATATACAGGCCACATACAATCTGTGCACCTGAACTTCTTTAACAGCATCTCCTACATTCCTTTTCCAAAATTCCAATTTAAGCATACTAAAAATTTGTTAGTTTAACATACTAGATTTACTAATATATCAGGTTTTTCCTGGATGTTACCGCTACCAGGAACACTTTTTCTAGGTAGTTACATGGCTCTCTTCCTCTACTCTTTAAAATTTTTGCTCAAATGATATTTTTTCAGAGAGGCTTACCCTCATTGCATAATGAATTTTGTAACCACTTATTCCTTTTTATTCTAGCACTCCCAATCTCTTACCCTACTCATTTTTTATCCCACAGGACTTAATGTCTTCTAATATACTACATAATGTACTTATTTATTGGGTTTAGCATTCTTGCCTCAAAAAATAAAAGTACAAAAAGATTAGTAATATTCAGTTTTATTTGTTGATGTATCTATGGTCAGAATAGTGTCTGGTACAAAGTAGGTGCTTAATAAATGATAATAAAATAAATGAAAACCTTTATTTTGAAACCATAGGATAGTGATTTCTGGGGTCAAGTGAGTAATGGAAATAACCACTAACATTTTTTCAGCAATTACTATAGTACCAGAATGTTAAAATTGAAATTTCACCTACATTATATTATTTAATTTTAAAACTATACATGGTAGGGGCTATCCCTATGCATATTTGATATTCAAGAAAACTGAGATACAGAGATTTTCACTGATGTTTTTCAAGACTGCACAGGTATATAAGTGATGAAACCAGTTTTAACCACTTCTTACGTGGTGAAAAATATGTAGCATGTTAATTCTATTTATCTAGCCTGCTTATAATGACAATAACAGTGACAGCTATCATTTAATAAATGCTTCCTATAGGCCAAGCACTGTATAATGCGCTTTACTTGCATTTTTAAATTTACCCCTTACTATAACCCTGTGGAATACTACTAGTATTAGTACACCCATTTCACAAATAAAGAGCAGAGACATAGCCAGGGAAACATAGGTAATGTAGCAGAATAAGTTATCACACTCAAATCTGTCCAACTTCAAAGTTTATCTTCAATTTTTTTTGGTTGCTACAAATATTTGTTTATTTATTTAATATATACAATTATTATTTGTGAATTAAAAATATTTTTTTGATTTGCATGTCCCTGATATTAGGGAGGTTGAGCATTTTTCATATATTTGTTGGTCATTTTTTTGTCTTCTTTTGAGAAATGTCTGTTCAGATCATTTGCCCATTTTTAAAATGAGATTGTTTGGGTTTTTGTGCTGAAATGTTCGAGTTTCTTGTATATTCTGGATATCAATCCCCTGTCTTATTAGTAGTTTTCAAATATTTTCTCCCATTCTATACATTATCTTTTCACTCTGTTGTTTCCTTTGCTGTGCAGAAGCTCTTTAGTTTGATATAATCCCATTTTAAAAAATGGTTTTGTTGCTTGTGCTTTTGAGGTCTTACCCATAAAATACTTTCCCAGACCAATGTCTTGAAGCATGTTTTCTTCTGTTAGTTTCATAATTTCAGGTCTTACATTTAGATCTTTAATACATTTTAAGTTAATTTTTGTAAAGGGACATAAGAGGGGGCTTGTTTCATTCTTCTGCAAAACACGATGAAATATCATCTCAAGCCAGTTATGATGGCTATTATCAAAAAGACAAAAAATAAATGCCAGCAAAGATGCAGAGAAAAGGAAATTCTTATGCACTGTTGGTGGGAGTGTAAAATGTCTCAGGCACTATGGACAACAAAATGGAAGTTCCTTAAAAAACTATAAACAGAACTACCACATGATCCAGCAATCCCACTACTGGGTATATATTTTAAAAAGTATATTGAAAAGACATCTACAGCCCCATGTTCTTTGCAGCACTATTCACAATATCCAAGATATGGAACCAACCTAAGAGTCCATCCATGGTTGACTGCATAAAGAAAATGTAGCATATACACACAATGGAATACTGGTTAGCCATAAAAAAGAATAAAATCCTGTCATTCACAGCAATATGAATTGAACAAGAAGACGTTATGTTAAGTGAAATAAGCCAGGAACATAAAATTAAATACTACATGTTCTCATTCATATGTGGGAGCTTAAAAAAAAGGTTGATTTTATGGAAGTAAAAAGTAGAACAGAGGATATTAGAGGCTGGGGAGGTTAAGGAGAGGCATAAGGAGAAATTTGTTAAGGAACAACAAATTGCAACCTGATAGGGAGCATAAGTTCTAGTATTTTATGACACTTTTGAATTACTATAGTTAACAGTAATATATAGTTTCAAATAGCTAGAAAGAAGATATTAAATGTTGTCAATGCAAAAAAAAAATGATAAATGTTTGAGATTGGTATGTTAATTACCCTGATCCAACCACTACGTATTATATGTATCAAAAATCACTATGTACCCATAAATATGTACAATTATTAGTTGTCAATTTAAAAAGAAAAAAGAAAAAATTAAAAATCTATCTTCTGAATCATTAGATTTGAGTTCTTCAGAAGTTTTATTTCTAATACGTGAAATCTTAGCAAGGACAAACTTCTTTAAAGTAATCTGGTCTAACTTTTCTCATTTCCCTCCTTCTTTTCTCTCCCAGTACTTATTGTTCTGCTCCTCAAGTGTTGACTCTAAAAATTAATGTATAAATTTTATAAACTCTACCCTCTCCTTGGTTTATATATTATAATCCATTCAGATGCATAGTATATTTCCCCCCATTTTCCTTCAAAGAAATCAGAGACTGGATAACATGATGAGCTGAAGTAGACAGAAATATGCAATTCTTTCTAACAATTATACCAGATAAACAGAAAGCACATAATTAGAAACATATTTGAAATTGATTCCCATGGAAAGCTAGTCTCATTTCAAAGTAAGACTAGCAGATACAGGGAAAATTAATACTTTAGTCAACATTCTCTGCATTTATGATCTTTGCAAAAATCAAAGGAAAGAAACAACTCAAACTCCTCATTTACCATGGAGAGCATTTGTATCAGAGACCTCTTGGGGTTCTAGAGAAGCTGCTTAAGCAAGAACTAGTTGAAGCAATAATTTACAAAGGAAGCCTGGAGAAACCTATTAGCTAAAAGAAGGATCTGTGCAGCAAATTGGGACTGTTTAATTTATGAAGGCCACAAACTCCTGGAAAAAGAGAAGCATTTTTTTTAATGACTGAACTCATAGAGGAGAAGTATGGGGTATCTGAACACCTACAAACACCAAGAGCTGAGAAACAGCAATAGCAGAAGCAGCTCCAGGTTAATTAAATAGCATCACGTAGCCTCTTGATACATGGCAGAGGTGGTGGCAGGGCTGGAAGACTGAAATTTGCTGCAATGTGTTTGGGGGCACTGGGTTACTGGAACTAAGGTGAGCTCCACCATTGTAAAATCAATTTACATCTCTTTCTTTTTTATTTTTTTACAATTTCCACATAGACAAGCAATAAGCCTCTCTGTGGTTTCTGGATTCTAATAAGAGAGATACATCTGACAGAGATTTTTTAAAAACCTGCTGATTCAAGCCATACATTTGAAGAACACAAATGGAAGATATCCTAGTGGATTTTTTTTTTAATTTCATGGAGTACTGAGAGAAAGGGTAAGCATGTAGAATTCATCAATTTGTCAACCTCAGGCACAGACAGTCTCCAGGCAAATACATTAATTTATTTCCTCAAAGGAGTTTGGTTCACAGCCTGTGTTCCCACTCTGAACACGTCTTCCTTTAAACTGTCAACCTTTTGTTTTCAGAGTCCTACAGATCCCATTTACTAACCTAAAAAAAATGCACTGCTTAATTTCCTTACTATAGCTAGAATAAGTGATGGTGTTAACAGTTTCAGTATTTTGAAAGAATTACAAGCCCACAAGCAGGATATTTCTACACTATAGTATTTACATCACACAGGACTTGAAGCAGGAAAGAAGAAAAGAAATCAAGGTGACCTGTTTATGTTTTCTAAACTCCGAGTCTTTTTAAAAAATTCTCCCCCTACCCAGGTTACATTTGCATCCGAGGAGAAATGAGAAGGGAAAAATGAGTTCTAGTGGAGGAAGGAAAATAAAAAGACTAGAAGAGGTAGCATAAGTGGCACATTAAAATGGTCTGTAGCTATGTTGCTTTTGGGAAATAGAAAGTTTAAAAAAAAAAAAGTTAAATCTCACTCCCCCATTACCCTCAAAACTCCATAAAATGCTACCATACTGTCTATTGCATAATGACCACAAATGAGGGGGCATCACGCTAAAAGATATAGACATTAAACTGGTTAATCAATAAATAAAATTATAATTACAAATCGTGATAAGTAATGTAAAAATAAACAGAATAATACTATAAAACATAATGAAAATGGTCTAGTTTGGACTGTTTAGGGAAATGTTTTCTGGAGAAATGACATGAAGGAAAAATAGGAATAAGCCATGGTGGTGGTAGGAGTAGTGCTGGAGTAGCTATGTGGTGTAGGTGAAATTAACCATGCATTACATTCATCTTTCCTTGCAATGTAATGATATAATTTTCCACTATCTTATTGCCTGACTAACTACAACCCTACCAGGCAGTAAGGGATGGTTCAATACCATTTTATAAATGAGATGAATGCTTACTCAGAGAGGCTGTTTACTCAGTAACATAGCTAGAAAGGGATATATAGGCCATTAATCCAGGGTACATTCTAGAACATCATTATACCTGAATGAAGTGGAAAGGGAAAACAGAGAAAGGGAAGGTGTGTCATTTCTACTGGGTCAAACCATTTCTTGTCACATTGTATACCGAATTCATGACAGAAGCTTTGTGCTTTCAATATAAATCAGTTATATAGTTGTATACAGAAACTAGTTTGTTTGCACATATTGACCCAATAAAGAAGAGATTCTTAATCATAAATACTACAAGAGGAGAGCTGACCATAGTAGGGCAGTTCATAATGCCAATCCACAAGGGGCCTCAGGATGGAAGTGCTTAAGTATCCTTTCTTTAAAAATTTTCAATATTGATAATAGCTAATGCACACTTATTATATGCCAGGCACATTTACAGGTGCTTTACGTATAACTCATTTAATCCTTCCAATTATATGAGGTAGATATTATCAGGACCCCTATTTTACAGATGGCATGGAAAAGTTATTTAACCTACCCAAGGTTATGCAGCCAGTACATAGAAAAGTACAGATTTGAACACAACTGAATTTTCTCTGGAATCCCTACCCTTAAAATTATGGTCTGTTCCTTCTATCACTAAATTGGAGACTGGCTCAAATGCCCTCCTAATGTATGAGGATGAAAACATAATTGGTGATGTTACTTGAGGTTATTCTACTGTACAATAAAAAGTAACCCTTCCACCACAACTACTCCCCTCTAGCCGCAAGAACAACTCTTTAATTGATTGATCTAGGGGGGAAAATATAGAGGTTTCACATACCGATGGGCCAATGTCCACGGTTCTCTAGATAACTCCTACAAGGGATTGGATTGATGTCTAATTTGAGGTATAGAGTGGCGTTAAACCCTGGAGGAACAAGATATAGGAATTACCCTTAATTATTAATAATCTGAATCTCATGAATGAGAGAGACTTCTTCATAGATGGTATTAAGGCCCAGAGCAGAGCAAAGATCTAATCTGGTATCTCCTTCAGTGGGAAACCCCTCAATCTACACCTAGGAGGACTTTTGGAATGATATAACTCTCTGGTTCAAATGTTAGAGAATTCACTTTAATTAGACTAACTAAGTGTTAAATCATCCCCACCCCCAGGACTCACAGGTAAACATATAACAGTTTTAGCTTCTCTGTCTCTGTTTCAGTCTGGGATTGGTGTCAATTGTAGACTAATAATCACCCTATGGATACAAATAACATTAGTGGTATTCAGAATAGCTAAGAATATTCAAGAGACTAAAATAGTAAGCTATAGCCTTTTCTCCCCTCACAGGGACAATGGGTTAACAACAACATATGTGCCAGAATACCTCTGTGAGAACTGTAGAAACCTGGTGAGAAGCTGAAGTACTCAGGCAACTGTAAAAACAAGAATGGATTCCAACAAAAGGGATAGGCAAATTTATAACATTTGGCACAACCTTTTGTGTCTCTCTCCCATATAGCACAATGTGGAGCAACTGGGAAGAAATTTGCCGTAATTAGGTTTCTCCCTTAGGACAAAAACAAAAGAGTGGACCATAGGCCCAACAATGTACTGGCTTCTGTGGCTGCTACCTAAGGGAGGGATTGTTTTCTGTTTCACCTGACACGGACTGCTGATAGGACTGATACCAATTTGGAAACTGCTGGGAACAGGGCAAAGAGCACATTAGAGCTGCAGCTCCAGGGGCAGATGCAAGGGGAAGTAAGACAAGAGAGAATGTCAGACAGGTCCTGGAATTTCCAGTAGGGAAGATTGGTGAAGGTCTTCCCCTGTACAACGACTGGGAGTGACGATTGTTATTTCAAATGCTGAAATTGCAGCAAAAATTAATGAGCCATACAAAGGAACAAGCAACATGGCCCAATTAAAGGAATAAGATAAAATTCGAGAAATCAAACCTAAATAAATGCAGATCTATGAGCTGCCCAAAGAAGAACGTGAAATAACTGTTATAAAAATGATCAATAACTTAAAAGAAAACAGAGAGACAGAAAAATCAGGAAAACAATGAATGAATAAAATAAGAATATCAATAAAGAGATAATTACATAGAAAGAATCAAAATAAATTTTGGAGTTGGAAAATAACTGAACTAAAAAATTCATTAGAGAGGTTCAACAGTAGATTTTACTAGTAAAAAGAATCAGCAAACTTGTAGACAGATTATTTGAAATCATTGAGTCAAAGGAGAAAAAAACAAGAATGACTGAAGTCAACATCAATAGATGAATGGATAAAGAAAAAAGGAAATATATGCACAATGGATTACCCTTCGGTTATAAAAAAGAATGAGATTCTGTCATTAGCAACAACATGGATGGAACTGGAGGAAATTATGTTAAGTAAAACAACCCAGGCACAGAAAGACAAACTCCACATGTTCTCACCAATCTGTGGGAAGTAAGTATTAAAACAATTAAATTCATGGAGATAGACAGTAGAATGATGGTTACCAGAGGCTGCAAGGTAGTGGGGATGCAGGTGGGGAAAGTGGGATGGTTAATTGGTACAAAAGTATTGTTAGATAGAATGAAAAATATTTAGTATTGGATAGCACAACAGGGCAACTACAGTCAACAATAATCCATTATACATTTTTAAATAACTAAAGAGTATAATTAGAGTGTTGGTAACAAAAAGAAATGATAAATGCTTCAGGTAACGAATACCTCATATACCCTGATGTGATTATTACACATTGTATGCCTGCATCAAAATATCTCATATATTCCATATATATGTATATATATACACCTACTATGTACCCACAAAACTTAAAAATAAAAATACTTTTTTATTTTATTTATTTATTTATTTATTTATTTTATTTTTTCAGTTTTTTATTATACTTTAAGTTCTAGGGTACATGTGCATAATGTGCAGGTTTGTTACATATGTATATTTGTGCCATGTTGGTGTACTGCACCCATCAACTCGTCGGCACCCATCCACTCATCATTTATATCATGTATAACTCCCCAATGCAATCCCTCCCCCCGCCCCCCTTCCCATGATAGGCCCCAGTGTGTGATGTTCCCCTTCCCGAGTCCAAGTGATCTCATTGTTCAGTTCCCACCTATGAGTGAGAACATGCGGTGTTTGGTTTTCTGTTCTTGTGATAGTTTGCTAAGAATGATGGTTTCCAGCTGCATCCATGTCCCTACAAAGGACGCAAACTCATCCTTTTTTATGGCTGCATAGTATTCCATGGTGTATATGTGCCACATTTTCTTAATCCAGTCTGTCACAGATGGACATTTGGGTTGATTCCAAGTCTTTGCTATTGTGAATAGTGCCGCAATAAACATACGTGTGCATGTGTCTTTGTAGTAGAATAATTTATAATCCTTTGGGTATATACCCAGTAGTGGGATGGCTGGGTCATATGGTACATCTAGTTCTAGATCCTTGAGGAATTGCCATACTGTTTTCCATAATGTTTGAACTAGTTTACAATCCCACCAACAGTGTAAAAGTGTTCCTATTTCTCCACATCCTCTCCAACAACTGTTGTTTCCTGATTATTTAATGACTGCCATTCTAACTGGTGTGAGATGGTATCTCATTGTGGTTTTGATTTGCATTTCTCTGATGGCGAGTGATGATGAGCATTTTTTCATGTGTCTGTTGGCTGTATGAATGTCTTCTTTTGAGAAATGTCTGTTCATATCCTTTGCCCACTTTTTGATGGGGTTCTTTGTTTTTTTCTTGTATATTTGTTTGAGTTCTTTGTAGATTCTGGATATTAGCCCGTTGTCAGATAAGTAGATTGCAAAAATTTGCTCCCATTCTGTAGGTTTCCTGTTCACTCTGATGGTAGTTTCTTTTGCTGTGCAGAAGCTCTTTAGTTTAATGAGATCCCATTTGTCAATTTTGGCTTTTGCTGCCGTTGCTTTTGGTGTTTTAGATATGAAGTCCTTGCCCATGCCTATGTCCTGAATGGTACTACCTAGGTTTTCTTCTAGGGTTTTTATGGTATTAGGTCTAACATTTAAGTCTCTAATCCATCTTGAATTAATCTTCGTATAAGGAGTAAGGAAAGGATCCAGTTTCAGCTTTCTACTTATGGCTAGCCAATTTTCCCAGCACCATTTATTAAATAGGGAATCCTTTCCCCATTTCTTGTTTCTCTCAGGTTTGTCAAAGATCAGATGGCTGTAGATGTGTGGTATTATTTCTGAGGACTCTGTTCTGTTCCATTGGTCTATACCTCTGTTTCGGTACCAGTACCATGCTGTTTTGGTTACTGTAGCCTTGTAGTATAGTTTGAAGTCAGGTAGCGTGACGCCTCCAGCTTTGTCCTTTTGACTTAGGACTGTCTTGGCAATGCAGGCTCTTTTTTGGTTCCATATGAACATTAAAGCAGTTTTTTCCAATTCTGTGAAGAAACTCATTGGTAGCTTGATGGGGATGGCATTGAATCTATAAATAACCTTGGGCAGTATGGCCATTTTCACGATATTGATTGCTCCTATCCATGAGCATGGTATGTTCTTCCATTTGTTAGTGTCCTCTTTGATTTCACTGAGCAGTGGTTTGTAGTTCTCCTTGAAGAGGTCCTTTACATCCCTTGTAAGTTGGATTTCTAGGTATTTTATTCTCTTTGAAGCAATTGTGAATGGAAGTTCATTCCTGAATTGGCTCTCTGCTTGTCTGTTACTGGTGTATAAGAATGCCTGTGATTTTTGCACATTAATTTTGTATCCTGAGACTTTGCTGAAGTTGCTTATCAGCTTAAGGAGATTTTGGGCTGAGACGATGGGGTTTTCTAAATATACAATCATGTCATCTGCAAACAGGGACAATTTGACTTCTTCTTTTCCTAACTGAATACCCTTGATTTCTTTCTCTTGCCTGATTGCCCTAGCCAGAACTTCCAACACTATGTTGAATAGGAGTGGTGAGAGAGGGCATCCCTGTCTTGTGCCAGTTTTCAAAGGGAATTTTTCCAGTTTTTGCCCATTCAGTATGATATTAGCTGTGGGTTTGTCATAAATAGCTCTTATTATTTTGAGGTACGTTCCATCAATACCGAATTTATTGAGCGTTTTTAGCATGAAGGGCTGTTGAGTTTGTCAAAAGCCTTTTCTGCATCTATTGAGATAATCATGTGGTTCTTGACTTTGGTTCTGTTTATATGCTGGATTACGTTCATTGATTTGCAAATGTTGAACCAGCCTTGCATCCCAGGGATGAAGCCCACTTGATCATGGTGGATAAGCTTTTTGATGTGCTGCTGAATCCGGTTTGCCAGTATTTTATTGAGGATTTTTGCATCGATGTTCATCAGGGATATTGGTCTAAAATTCTCTTTTTTTGTTGTGTCTCTGCCAGGCTTTGGTATCAGGATGATGTTGGCCTCATAAAATGAGTTAGGGAGGATTCCCTCTTTTTCTATTGATTGGAATAGTTTCAGAAGGAACGGTACCAGCTCCTCCTTGTACCTCTGGTAGAATTAAGCTGTGAATCCATCTGGTCCTGGACTTTTTTTGGTGGGTAGGCTATTAATTGTTGCCTCAATTTCAGAGCCTGCTATTGATCTATTCAGGGATTCAACTTCTTCCTGGTTTAGTCTTGGGAGAGTGTAAGTGTCCAGGAAATTATCCATTTCTTCTAGATTTTCTAGTTGATTTGCGTAGAGGTGTTTATAGTATTCTCTGATGGTAGTTTGTATTTCTGTGGGGTCGGTGGTGATATCCCCTTTATCATTTTTTATTGCATCTATTTGATTCCTCTCTCTTTTCTTCTTTATTAGTCTTGCTAGCGGTCTGTCAATTTTGTTGATCTTTTCAAAAAACCAACTCCTGGATTTATTGATTTTTTGGAGGGTTTTTTGTGTCTCTATCTCCTTCAGTTCTGCTCTGATCTTAGTTATTTCTTGCCTTCTGCTAGCTTTTGAATGTGTTTGCTCTTGCCTCTCTAGTTCTTTTAATTGTGATGTTAGAGTGTCAATATTAGATCTTTCCTGCTTTCTCTTGTGGGCATTTAGTGCTATAAATTTCCCTCTACACACTGCTTTAAATGTGTCCCAGAGATTCTGGTATGTTGTATCTTTGTTCTCATTGGTTTCAAAGAACATCTTTATTTCTGCCTTCATTTCATTATGTACCCAGTAGTCATTCAGGAGCAGGTTGTTCAGTTTCCATGTAGTTGAGCGGTTTTGATTGAGTTTCTTAGTCCTGAATTCTAGTTTGATTGCACTGTGGTCTGAGAGACAGTTTGTTATAATTTCTGTTCTTTTACATTTGCTGAGGAGTGCTTTACTTCCAAATATGTGGTCAATTTTGGAATAAGTGCGATGTGGTGCTGAGAAGAATGTATACTCTGTTGATTTGGGGTGGAGAGTTCTATAGATGTCTATTAGGTCCGCTTGGTGCAGAGATGAGTTCAATTCCTGGATATCCTTGTTAACTTTCTGTCTCGTTGGTCTGTCTAATGTTGACAGTGGAGTGTTGAAGTCTCCCATTATTATTGTATGGGAGTCTAAGTCTCTTTGTAAGTCTCTAAGGACTTGCTTTATGAATCTGGGTGCTCCTGTATTGGGTGCATATATATTTAGGAGAGTTAGCTCTTTCTGTTGAATTGATCCCTTCACCATTATGTAATGGCCTTCTTTGTCTCTTTTGATCTTTGATGGTTTAAAGTTTGTTTTTTCAGAGACTAGGATTGCAACCCCTGCTTTTTTTTGTTCTCCATTTGCTTGGTAGATCTTCCTCCATCCCTTTATTTTGAGCCTATGTATGTCTCTGCATGTGAGATGGGTCTCCTGAATACAGCAGACTGATGGGTCTTGACTCTTTATCCAGTTTGCCAGTCTGTGTCTTTTAATTGGAGCATTTAGTCCATTAACATTTAAGGTTAATATTGTTATGTGTGAACTTGATCCTGCCAGTATGATATTAACTGGTTATTTTGCTCATCAGTTGATGCAGTTTCTTCCTAGCCTCGATGGTCTTTACATTTTGGCATGTTTTTGCAATGGCTGGTACCAGTTGTTCCTTTCCATGTTTAGGGCTTCCTTCAGGGTCTCTTGTAAGGCAGGCCTGGTGGTGACAAAATCTCTAAGCATTTGCTTATCTGTAAAGGATTTTGTTTCTCCTTCACTTATGAAACTTATTTTGGCTGGATATGAAATTCTGGGTTGAAAATTCTTTTCTTTAAGAACGTTGAATATTGGCCCCCACTCTCTTCTGGCTTGGAGAGTTTCTGCCAAGAGATCTGCTGTTAGTCTGATGGGCTTCCCTTTGTGGGTAACCCGACCTTTCTCTCTGGCTGCCCTTAAGATTTTTTCCTTCATTTCAACTTTGGTGATTCTGGCAATTATGTGTCTTGGAGTTGCTCTTCTCGAGGAGTATCTTTGTGGCGTTCTCTGTATTTCCTGAATTTGAATGTTGGCCTGCCCTACTAGGTTGGGGAAGTTCTCCTGGATGATATCCTGAAGAGTGTTTTCCAACTTGGTTCCATTTTCCCCCTCACTTTCAGGCACCCCAATCAGACGTAGATTTGGTCTTTTTACATAATCCCATACTTCTTGCAGGCTTTGTTCATTTCTTTTTCTTCTTTTTTCTTTTGGTTTCTCTTCTCGCTTCATTTCATTCATTTGATCCTCAATCTCTGATACTCTTTCTTCCAGTTGATCGAGTTGGTTACTGAAGCTTGTGCATTTGTCACGTATTTCTCGTGTCATGGTTTTCATCTCTGTCATTTCGTTTATGACCTTCTCTGCATTAATTAGTCTAGCTGTCAATTCTTCCACTCTTTTTTCAAGATTTTTAGTTTCTTTGCGCTGGGTACATAATTCCTCCTTTAGCTCTGAGAAGTTTGATGGACTGAAGCCTTCTTCTCTCATCTTGTCAAAGTCATTCTCTGACCAGCTTCGATCTGTTGCTGGTGATGGGCTGCGCTCCTTTGCAGGGGGAGATGCGCTCTTATTTTTTGAATTTCCAGCTTTTCTGCCCTGCTTTTTCCCCATCTTTGTGGTTTTATCTGTCTCTGGTCTTTGATGATGGTGACGTACTGATGGGGATTTGGTATAGGTGTCCTTCCTGTTTGATAGTTTTCCTTCTGACAGTCAGGACCCTCAGCTATAGGTCTGTTGGAGATTGCTTGAGGTCCACTCCAGACCCTGTGTGCCTGGGTATCAGCAGCAGAGGTTGCAGAAGATAGAATATTGCTGAACAGCGAGTGTACCTGTCTGATTCTTACTTTGGAAGCTTCCTCTCAGGGGTGTACTCCACCCTGTGAGGTGTGGGGTGTCAGACTGCCCCTAGTGGGGGATGGCTCCCAGTTAGGCTACTCAGTGGTCAGTGACCCACTTGAGCAGGCAGTCTGTCCCTTCTCAGATCTCAACCTCCGTGTTGGGAGATCCACTGCTCTCTTCATAGCTGTCAGACAGAGTCGTTCGTGTCTTATCAGGCCTCTGCTGTTTCTCCTGTTGTTTTTTAGCTGAGCTCTGCCCCCAGAGGTGGAGTCTATAGAGACAGGCAGGTTTCCTTGGGCTGCTGTGAGCTCCACCCAGTTCGAGCTTCCCAGCGGCTTTGTTTACCTACTTAAGCCTCAGCAATGGCGGGCGCCCCTCCCCCAGCCTCGCTCCTGCCTTGCGGTTAGATCGCAGCAGACTGCTGTGTTAACAATGAGGGAGGCTCCGTGGGCGTGGGACCCTCCCGGCCAGGTGAGGGATATATTCTTCTGGTGTGCCCGTTGCTTAAAGCGCGGTATTGGGGTGGGAGTTACCCGATTTTCCAGGTGTTGTGTGTCTCAGTTCCCCTGGCTAGGAAAAGGGATTCCCTTCCCCCTTGCACTTCCCAGGTGAGGCGATGCCTCGCCCTGCTTCAGCTCTGGCTGGTCAGGCTGCAGCAGCTGACCAGCACCGATTGTCTGGCACTCCCTAGTGAGATGTCCCCAGTACCTCAGTTGAAAATGCAGAAATCACCGGTCTTCTGTGTCGCTCGCGCTGGGAGTTGGAGACTGGAGCTGTTCCTATTCGGCCATCTTCTCAAAAATACTTTTTTTATATAAAATAAGAATAAACTAAAGCAAAGACGGCCTAAGGGATGTATGGTCAACTTCAAAGGAGACTAATATTTGCATTATGGGAATCAGAGAAGGATGAAAAGCAGAGAAAGAAGCAGAGATCTTATATAAAGAAATAATGACTGAATAAAAAAGGAAAATAAATAATAATAAAATGGTTAGTTTTTTAAAATAAAACTTCTAAAATCTGACAAAACTAAACTCACATCTCTGCATAGAAGTTATTTTATTTCTGAGTTTTTATTTCCTCATCTGCAAAAGGAAGACAATGATATCTAATCCAGATAATTGTTATCATGATTAAATGAGATAATATACCAAGAGAGCCTTGTACATATTAAACATTTGATAAATAATAATAATCATCTGTCATTGATCAGGGACTGCCCTCTCTAGACAGGGCATGTACACTCTGATTTGGTGCCAATCTTTTCACACCAGATTTTTCTCCCAGTACTGACAATGAACATTAGTTACCACTTTATCAGTACACTTGCACTGCCATGTTCCTTATAATAACAATACTTCTATTTTTCTAAACAAATTATAAACTGAAAGGGATTTTTATTTCAAGAAAAATAGGGAATAAAAAACACTAAAACACAAAATGATCTACAGGTATTTCAAACACTGATTTCTAAGCAAGGTGGATCTTAGTCACTTTGAAAAGTGCTACTTTAGTTCTTCTACCCATTCGGAAGAATTGCTGTCCTCACACTGTGTGTTTCAAACTGGTTGTTTTCAGTCTCTAAGTTTTTGGATTTCAAAGATCCCAAGATACCTGACTAGTGCATTAAAATAGAAGGTGGCATTATTTGCTTTCAAAAATTGGTTTGAAGCCCAGCTGTGTTCAAGAAAAAAGATGTTTCACCTTCTGAAGCTGTGATACTTATTCCCTGTTTGTCCCTATCTTCTCTTCCGCAGATCCATTCTCTACCCTTTCTTGATCTGCTCTGTGCTCTTGGAAGGCTCATCTTTTCTAAAATCATTATTGGAACTCTTTTCTGGGCTTTTAATTAGGTTCTCACTTCTAGTTAGGTGTCACCAGCAGGAGCTTGGAAGGCTGGAAGTGAGGTAGAGAAAGAAGTCTGAGAAGAGAGGATCCTACATTTAGCCCCACCCTCACTCCCTCTCTATGTTTCACTGTGGTTCCTCCACAGTCACAGTTCTTACAGAGTGACCCCTCTTCCACAGCTCCAAATTCTCTCTGAACTTCAATAACACCATTCTCTCACCTTGTTTCTTCAAGCTTAAGGGAGGAAATGGCTTCTTATTATGGTTCATTACTGGTAACTTTCACATCCCTTATTAGTTCCCTTAGTCTCTAAGCAATCTCTTGAAACAGTGAGTTAGATCCTGTCTCCTGGTAATACTTTGACTGTTAAAAACTTGTACATAGCCTTATTTTTGGAACTATCAAATTTCAAAGCAATTTTTTAAAAACTGTGTGAATAGAATGCAAAGATTATTCTTTGTTTTTTTTTTTTGTTTGTTTGTTTTGTTTTGTTTTGTTTTGAGACAAAGTCTTGCTCTGTCACCAGGCTGGAGTGTGGTGGTGTGATCTCAGCTCACTGCAACCTCTGCCTCCTGGATTCAAATGGTTCTCCTGCCTCAGCCTCCCAAGCAGCGAGGACTACACGTGCACACCACCATGCCCAGCTAATTTTTGTATTTTTAGTAGAGACGAGGTTTTACCATGTTGGCCAGGATGGTCTCAATCTCTTGACCTCGTGATCTGCCCCCCTCGGCCTCCCAAAGTGCTGGGATTACAAGCATGATTTAAAGCATACAATATTTATCATTGAGTAGATAATGACTATTTAAGTGTTTCCCTTTGAAAAGATAAGCTTGCATAAATGCGTACCATTTTAATGTTATTTATTTTGGCATGGAAGAAAACATTGACTAAAGTAATTCTGGTAACAACACTATTATTCTGTCTGATACAGTGTCAGCTCTCATAGCAAACTCTTGAATCAATTGAGGTTGGGTGTTAAGCATTATAGTATTCCATGTTTTGGAAATACTTATTATTTAATAAAACACCTTTTAAGTCTTGGGATTGAATATGTCTTGAAACTCAAAAGGCCAAGACATATTTGCTTGTATTAAAGTCAAACCATTAGGACATTCAAATAAGTGTAATTTCAGCACCTTGGCAACTATGAAAGTCAAGTAGTAACTAAGCAGAATGATGACAATAATTTACTAAAAAGTTAATCTTCCTGGGCTTGTCCTGTGCCAAGGAAAGACATACTTAACACTTGTTCATTTCCAACCAAAATACACATCAATAATCGTTGATATTAACTATCATGACCCTAAACTCTTAAAATATTCTAAAGTACCTACTGAATTATAAAAGTAATCATGATAGGCTATGGTCTAGTTATGGTTTATATACACTTAATCAATTATATTATTTTATATCATGTTTGGTAACTGCTAATGCACATCTCATATGCTTATTTAATAAAGTTTTTAATGACAACTTTGTGCAAGAATTGCTGAAAACTATAGATGAAATTATAGTCAATAATAATGTTGTCTGTATATTCTGGTTAATTGAGAATAATTTTGAAGGCCATTATCTATTTTACTCCATCTCCCTACCATACTGGATACAATAAATTTTGCTCTTCACCGCCTACTGTGGTAAGTGAAAATGTAAAATTACTGCATTACATTTTATATTATGACTTTTACTTTCTTACTTATTTCTAAACTCTCTTACCCCAGATGCTACATTTTATAATGATCAACAGAATGCTATATATGGCTACTTTGGATAAATATTTGTATTTCTCATTGTTTATTTGATAATGTATTCTGCTTTGGGCTCTCTGTAGGCATCTGTGACCGTAACAACAAAATTCATGTCTCTCAAAGATGATGTATTTAAATTAGTTTGGGTTTTAGTTGAAAAAAGGTGAACTGCTCTGAAATGTACTGCCAAGTAGGATCCATTTACTTGTGGTCTTTAGAGTAAAAGAAAATTTGAACATGAGACCTTATCTCATATTGCTCAAGAAAATGTGTGTGTGGGCCCATTCTACTGCCAGATATCATTTATGTTTCATATAACATGAGTAACTTGGGGAACAAGCCAACATGAGTTCAATGTTTTAAAAACAGGATTTTCAAGCATAGGAATTTGGAAAGAATGGGCCTGTAGGCACTATAATTTCTCCCTCTGCCTCATCCTCCTCATCTAAACAACACCAGTTGAATTGTACTCCCTAAATATCCCTGGAATACACTATTATTCTCCATTTTTACATCACTTCCCTAGAAGGAGTTACCCTTCCCTCTTACCTAGACCATTGCATAGGCCTCTCAACAAGTCTTCCGGCATTCAGTCTTTTTCCATTCCAAACTACTGTTCTTTTTTTTTCCTTTTTCTCTTTCTTTGGAGACAGAGTCTCACTCTATCACTTAGGCTAAAGTGCAGTGGTACAATCTCAGCTCACTGCAACCTCTGCCTCCCAGGTTCAACTGATTCTCATGTCTCAGCCTCCCAAGTAGCTGGGATTACAGGCGTGCACCACCACCCCTGGCTAATTTTTGTGCTGTTAGTAAAGACAGGGTTTAGCCATATTGGCCAAGCTAGTCTCGAACTCCTGGCCCCGAGTGATCCTCCCCCATCAGCCTACAGGAGTAAGCCACCTGGTCCCACCCCAAACTACTTTTTATACTGGAGACTCATTCATTGACTTTTCTAAAGCAGAAATCTGATCATGTCATCTCCTGCCTTGCCTTTAGTCTTCCCATTGCCTTTTAAGTTCAGTTAAAATGTCTTAATAAGGTGCACAAGTACTAGTCTTATCTCGTCACTAACCACTTCTATATTAAATACATGTAGTGTTATTTCACCCTATAATCATACTAAACTGCACACAGCTCTACACATATTCATTTCTTCTTTCATATCCAGAGTGTTCTAATTCTTACTCATTCTTTTATGTTTTTTAATTTTTAATTTTTGTGGATACTTAGTAGGTGTATATATTTATGGGATACGTGATATGTTTTGGTACAGGCATGCAATGCATAATAATCACATCATGGAGAATTGGGTATCCATCCTCTCAAGTATTTATCCTTTGTGTTACAAACAATCCAATTATATTCTTTTAGTTATTTTTAAATGTACAATTAAATTATTATTGACTAAAGTCACCCTGTTGTGCTAGCAAATACTAGATCTTATTTATTATTTCTATTTTTTTTTTTTTTTTACCCATTAGCCATCCTGCCTCCTCCCACCTCCCACTACCCTTCACAGCCTCTGGTAACCATTCTTCTACTCTCTATCTCCATGAATTTCATTGTTTTAATTTTTAGTTCTTCAGGTCTCAGCTAGGATAGCCTTCCTCCATTGAAGCCTCATCTGGCTCTCAAAGACTGTGTTAAATACCCCTCTTTAATTTTATCATAACACTGTTATTTCTTAAACACACCACTTAATCCCACTATTTAATTATTTAATTACCTGTTTATTTGTCTAGCTTTTTCCACCAGATTGTAAGCTCCTGGAGAATAGTGCTCTTTTATTGCCAGTGTTGAGAAAATTGAAGACATCCTGTTGAGGCAGAGAATCATTCTGAAAAGAGTACAAAGGAAAGAAAACCACTTTATTATTGAATTAGCCCTAAACCAGATTGCAATATGCATCATAGGCAATCAACTAGGAGATTACAAAAACAGAAAGAAATTCAACCCTATATATCACCTACTGGCTACAATCTGTTACATATATGTTCTCAAAATTAAAGGTAACTTGTGTTTCCATAAAAGGACATTACAACACCATTTGTTATGTATTCTTTTACAGCTCATTCCAAACTGACCTAGCAATTAAGGTAGTCATTTGTGTTCGCTAATTGCCTTCATATGAAGGAATAATATAACTTCTATTACTAAGACAAACATTTGGTTACAACTCAGAGCAAGGTACTCCTATAGCATCAGGAGGATAGAGACACTATATTCCTTGATGTTTACATCTTAAAGAGATGACTTCCAGGCCCTTAAGAAAACTCCTCAGTTGTGAAGCTGGAAAGAAGCTTACCTAGACTTTTAAAATACCTACAGAGCCATCAAAGGGACAGAGGAAGGATCCACAAACAATAGGTTTCTCAAAGAAATGTGCTGAGAAAGGGAGGGAGAAAGATTACTTTTCTTTTTAGCAATGAGAAAAGATCTAATTTAAAACTACACTAGTCAGCTCAAATAGATAGAGCTTTGTCCCTCCTTGATATGCAAGCCTCCCTAGTAGAACATATTCTCTCTATCACAATCCATGTGCCCCTTAGCAAGAAGGTAGGATTATTTGTTCCTTACTCTCCATTAAAGAGTAAATGTATTGAAAAAGTTAGACCCATGGCTTTAAAATACATATGCATGTTGATGGATTGCTCAGATTATATAGTTGGCTGAGATGATTTCCTTGAACTCATATACAAGACTCATATACAGAGAATATATTAAAATATTTAAGGATCAGTATTGTATGAAAATTGGCCAATCAGAAGAGATACAGCCTATATCCTATACAGGTGTATTTCCACTGAATAACTAAAAGCCATCTTAAATGTAATGTGTCCAAAATACCTATCCTTAAGCTACAATTACCATAGTCTTTTCCCTATCAGTAAAAGGCCACTCCCTTCTTTTAGCTGCTTGGGCCAAAAAAGTGGGAGTCATCACTGACTCTCTCTTATGCTCCACATTGACTTTATCAGGGAATCCTGTTGTCTCAAACTTAAAAATGTATTCTTAAATCTAAGCATTTCTTATTGCCTCCACTGTTAATGCTTTAGTCAAAACTATAATAATTTTTTGCCTGGATTATTGCAAAAGCAATAATCCTAATAATTCTAAGTAGTCTCCCTGTTTCACACCTTGCATTTATACATTCTCTTCTCTATACAAAATCCAGAATAATCCTTTAAAAATCCCAAATCAGATCGTGTTTCCCCTCTACTCAAATCTTCAATGACTTCCAATTTCACTAGAGTTTAAGTCAAAGTCTTTGCACTGGCTCTTTCTTCTGTCTTGAACTCTCTTTCTTGAGCTATTTAAATGACTCTCTCCTTCACTTCATTCACCATTTTTGGAAGTATTTTTTAAATACGTTTTGTTGAGGTAATTTACATACTATCATATGCACCATTTTAAGGTATACAATTCAGTGGTTTTTAGTATATCCACAAAGTTCCACAGCCATCACCACTGCCTAATTCAAGAAACTTTTAATCACTTCATGAATGCTATCAACTTTAGACAAATTAAATTTAACAGAGCTTAATTGAGCAAAGAAAGGTCTGCATAACAGCCCACAGAATCACAGAAGATTCACAGAAACTCTAGTGCAGTCACATGGTGGAAAATTTATGGACAGAAAAAGGGAAGTGACATTCAGAAAACAGAAGAAGTAAGGTACAGAAACAATTGGATTGGTTACAGCTTGGCGTTTGCCTTATTTGAGCCAGGCTTAAACAGTCGGCTGCCTTTGAATGGCCAAAACTCAGTGATTTGCACAAGCCTAGGTTAGAGTCTGTTCACACATCTGGTTAGGCTGCAGTTCACTGTGTATGGAGAAATATTTAGGTCAAACTTAAAATATGTAAGGGGGCAACTTTAGGCTAAACTTAATTTAACAAAAGGAAACCCCGTACTTATTAAGGAGTTACTTCCCCATTCCTCCCCTGTCTGCACACACTGGTACACACACTTTCTGTCTCTATAGAGTTGCCTATTCTTGTCATTCATACAAATGGAACTATGTAATATGTGGACTTCTGTGCCTGTCTTCTTTCACTTAAGCATAATATTTTCCAGGTTAATTCTTTTTGTAGCATATATCAGTATTTCATTCCTATTTGTCTGTTAAAATATTCCATTGTATGGATATTTTATAATTTTTTCATTCATCAATTGATGGACAGAAACATTAACTTTTAAATGTTAAAGAATAAGTTTGACATTAGTGTATCCATAATTATATTAGATAATGTCAATATTATGCATAGTATAAATGGGATGTTATATAGAAGTGACATAAATTATTTGCCAGCAAGTGTTTTTCAACAAGATCCTTTCTGGCTTTTATTAAATATGTGAATATAGTATATTCATCAATCTCTTACCTCTGAAAACTTGGTATATGGGGTGGAGTTAGTCGGATCTCTGGAGCATGAGTGGAGTTTTCAGTCCATGCTTGTAAAAGCAACACACTGTTGTTATGACTATGAATCTGAACATCAAGGCATTGTCACTAAAAAAAAAAAAAAAAAAAAAAAAAAAAAAAAAAAAAAAAAAACACACAGCCATCTGGGAATGACTTTGCCACAGTGTTGTTTTTTTTTTTTTTTTTTTTAATCTATGTAAAGCACTATTCAATGAGGCACTCAACGCTGTGACAGACTTGTGTGCTGTGCCCAAAAATGGCTAGACTGTTCTAAGAGATCTTTGCGACACCATGACTCTCAGTGATCCACTGAGAGTCCTGGGACTTACCTGCACCATATTCAGGAGCTGTGGCCTTTATAGTTGGAAAATAGGCCTCAGCCTGGAAAAATCTCTGGGTTCCTACCACCTCCTTTTACTTCCAAGGGAAGCCTGCTTGCTTTTAGAAAGATTTCACTCAGTCACACTTGCTCAGACCTTGCCCAAATCTGACTTTGTCTTGAGGGGTTTTTTCAGTTGATAAAATTCATTTACTATCAAGTTCACTATTTAAAAGTATATCACTTAGTAGTTTTTAGTATATTTACAATGTTTTACAACCATCACCACTATCTAAATTGAGAATGCTTTCATCATCACCAAAAAAAACTCCATACACACTAACAGTCACTCTCTACTCCCTGTCCTCAGACCTTGGCAGGCACTAATCTACTTTATGTCTCTATGATTTTGCTTCTGGACATTTCATACAAATAGAATTGTATGACATGTGTCCTTTTGTGTCTAGCTTCCTTCACTTAGAATGTCTTTGAGGTTCATTCATGTTGTTGCATACATCAAACTTTGTTCCCTTTTATGGTTAAAAATCCCATTTTATGAATGTAGCATACTTTGTGACTTTCCATTCATCAGGTGATGGACATTTGGCTTGTTTCAACATCTTTAATATTATAAATAATACTGCTATGAACTTTCACGTACAAGTTTTTGTGTGAACATATCCTTAATATTTTAAATTAAATATCCACTTCTCAGTGAGCCCTGACCTAACAATCTTATCTAAAATAATAGCATCTCCTTCCATTTCCTGATATTCTCTATTCCTATTCTCTGGGCTACTTTTTCGCATGACACTGGTGGCATTTTGCTTATTGTTCATCTTTCTTCACTAGAATGCAAACTATATGAGAGCAAGGAATCTTTTTTTTTCTTTTTTCTTTTTTTTTTTAAATTATACTTTAAGTTCTAGGGTACATGGGCACAACGTGCAGGTTTGTTACATATGTATACATGTGTCATGTTGGTGTGCTGCACCCATTAACTCATCATTTACATAAGGTATATCTCTTAATGCTATCTCTCCCCCATACCCCCTCCCCACAATAGGACCCAGTGTGTGATGTTCCCCTTCCTGTGTCCAAGTGATCTTATTGTTCAATTCCCACCTGAGTGAGAACATGCAGTATGTGGTTTTCTGTTCTTGCGATAGTTTGCTGAGAATGATGGTTTCCAGCTGCATCCATGTCCCTACAAAGGACACAAACTCATCCTTTTTTATGGCTGCATAGTATTCCATGGTGTATATGTGCCACATTTTCTTAATCCAGTCTGTCACAGATGGACATTTGGGTGGATTCCAAGTCTTTGCTATTGTGAATAGTACCACAATAAACATATGTGTGCATGTGTCTTTATAGCAGCATGATTTATAATCCTTTGGGTATATACCCAGTAATGGGATGGCTGGGTCATATGGTACATCTAGTTCTAGATCCTTGAGGAATCGCCACACTGTTTTCCACAATGGTTGAACTAGTTTACAGTCCCACGAACAGTGTAAAAGTGTTCCTATTTCTCCACATCCTCTCCAACAACTGTTGTTTCCTGATTTTTTAATGACTGCCATTCTAACTGGTGTGAGATGGTATCTCATTGTGGTTTTGATTTGCATTTCTCTGATGGCAAATGATAATGAGCATTTTTTCATGTGTTGGCTGTATGAATGTCTTCCTTTGAGAAGTGTCTGTTCATATCCTTTGCCCACTTTTTGATGTGGTTGTTTGTTTTTTCCTTGTAAATTTGATTGAGTTCTTTGTAGGTTCTGGATATTAGCCCTTTGTCAGATGAGTAGATTGCAAAAACGTTTTCCCATTCTGTAGGTTGCCTGTTCACTCTGATGGTAGTTTCTTTTGCTGTGCAGAAGCTCATTAGTTTAATTAGATCCCATTTGTCAGTTTTGGCTTTTTTGCCATTGCTTTTGGTGTTTTAGACATGAAGTCCTTGCCCACACCTATGTCCTGAATGGTATTACCTAGGTTTTCTTCTAGGGTTTTTATGGTTTTAGGTCTAACATTTAAGTCTTTAATCCATCTTGAATTAATTTTTGTATAAGGAGTAAGGAAAGGATCCAATTTCAGCTTTCTACTTATGGCTAGCCAATTTTCTCAGCATCACTTATTAAATAGGAATCCTTTCCCTGCTTCTTGTTTCTGTCAGGTTCCTCAAAGATCAGACGGTTTTAGATGTGTGTTGTTATATCTGAGGCCTCTGTTCTGTTCCATTGGTCTATATCTCTGTTTTGGTACCAGTACCACACTGTTTTGGTTACTGTAGCCTTGTAGTATAGTTTGAAGTCAGGTAACGTGATGCCTCCAGCTTTGTTCTTTTGACTTAGGATTGTCTTGGCAATGTTTTTTTTTTTTTTTTTTTTTTTTTTTTTTTTTTTTTTTTTTTTTTTGATGGAGTCTCGCTCGGTCACCCAGGCTGGAGTGCAGTGGTGCAGTCTCAACTCACTGCAACCTCTGCCTCCCAGGTTCAAACAATTCTCCTGCTTCAGCCTCCGGGGTAAGGAATCTTATCTGTCTTGTTTAATGCTATAGCCTCAACGCTAGAAAGGGCCTAACACAAAGCATATGTGTTTGTTGACACTTTCTATGTCCTTCATTCAGAGATATTACTGTGCCCACTGCCCCACATACACCCATGACATGAAAGACCAATCCCAAAGAGAAGATTTTGTTCATACACCTTCTATACCAAATGAACTGAAAGAGATATATATGTGGATATACTCTAGACACTCGATCTCCTAGATGCCACTATGCTATCCTAAGCTGAATGGAGGAACTAGGAGTAACTTTTCAGGGGGATATGGGAGGAGGACACATACTCCTCCCTCCCTAAAGACAGAAATAATGTGTTAGAACTGTCTAAATTTCATGAAATGTGTACTGTGGAGGGTGTACATATGGGCTTTGGAAGCAAAAGGCCTGGGTTTGAATCCTTACTTTGTTGCTTTTTAGCTGTATAACCTGGAGTAAGTTAATTTCTTTACTTGAGTTTTCTGATGTGTAATACAGGGATAATAATTGTACCTATCTCATGGAGTTGTTGTGTGAATCTGTGTGTTAAGAAATGTAAAGCATTTTTAACAGTGCCTGGCACACAGTAATTATTATCATTATCACTGTCATCATCATCACCATCTTATAAAATGTGAAACAGCTCATAATGTTCTTTATTTCATAGTAGCATTGAAATTACAAAATTTCTATCAATGTGGAAAACAAAGAAAACTCACACTTTGATATCAGCCAACTGACAATGGCACTTCAAGCAAAGAATTTCAGATAATAATCAAAATAATTATATCAACTAAAATTTAATGAGATTCAGTGCAGTATGGTAATTAAGAACACAGTCTCTGGAGCCACACTGCCTGGGCTCAAATCCTCACTATACTCTTTACTAGCTATGTGACTATGGGCAGTTATTTAACCTCTTTTTGCCTCGGTTTTGATTAAATGAGGATAGTAAGAGTACCTAGTTTATTGGGTTGTTGTAAGAATTAAGAAAGTTTGTACATCTGATGAGCTTATAGTAAGCACTCAATATATTTTAGCTGTTACCACTGGGTAGTATGTGCTAAGCACTGTGCATGAAGACCACGACAACTACATCTAAGTAACCTAAATCACTCACAAATATTTTATCCATGCTGTGCCTATAATAAAAAGCTTTAAGTAACAATGAATTTCTGTCTATCCTTTTACATAACTGCTTCTCCTTAAAGACCTATATAATTTATCTTTGTATCTCAATTATCTAGGAGATTACTTAGACTATAGAATGTGACAGTTCCTAGAATATGGTAAGTTAATTGATAAATGCTTGACAGTAGAAGGACAAGGGGACAAAAGCATAGAGGCCCCAGTCAAGCTAACTGTTGCTACTGTTGCTACCCCTCTGCTCTGGAGTCTATTTCTCCATTTATTTTATACACAAGATTTCTGACTCATGGTTCTCAATGTTCTGCTCCCTTGAGCTACTAGGCAAAAGGGCTAACATAGGTAGCAGAGAAATCTTAGAGGTTCCTACCTTATTAGCCAATTAGCCATACATGTACCTAGAATAGTTAAGCCCCAATGTGTAAGTTTCCAAGCAATAATTTGACACTTCTAACACTATTTGTACGAATGATCTAAATATGTACAGCTTCAGTTTTCATTAAACTCAAAAATAACTACACTGATTCTAATAAACTTCTTCACAAGGAAACAGGAGACTCTGTCTAAGAAATTTTAAGATAGATTTTAAATTGCCAGGATAAGACCTAGAAATAATGAAGAAATAATGAAGTAAAACAGGTCATTTTATAGTAAGCTTGGTCAACATCTGTCACAGTAATTGCAAAACAGCATGATAGGGCAGGTCTAATTTTTACATGATGAAATCAAAACTGACAGACAGTTGCATTTGATTTTACATTTGAAATGAGCTGTCAGTATCAAAATGGGGTAGTTGACAATCCCACAGCAAACTGAAAATCACAAGCCAAATATAATAGTCATCATCTTATGAAGTTTCTCAAATTTGATTTAATATACCAATATACCATCTAAGCTTTTAGTTAATACTAAAATAGATCATACAGAGAATTAAGTTACTCATTTCTCAGTAAAAAATTTTGCTATGGCGAAATAGCAATGATCAAGGAAGTGTTTAAATCCAAAGCCTTCAAACAAAATTTCATTATTTTGAGTGGGTAAGGGGACCAAAATAAAAATAATTCTTCTAGCTTTATCCCTAGAAATGACATCCCCTTCTCCCCAAGCAATGTCAGAGGAACTATATTTTATATAACAAAAACAACCAAAAAACACAAACAGAAACATGTATTTTCCTGTGTTTGATCATCATTTCTTTTGTTATTCCCCAACCTTCAATGGTGTATGAAGAATTTTCTAGAAGTTCCAGTGTAACAAAGAGCAGAACTTCTTATCTAGAAGTGACAAGCTACAAATAGGAAATGATGTATGTATAGTACTCACTGGATGCTCCTAGAAATGCTGAGGATTTACTCTATCCAGGCTCTCTTGAACTTTTGAATTCAGCATTGTTACCTTTGATTTGGATATCCATCTACTATCCTCTTTGCCTGATTGAACTCTTATTTTTTTAATATATTTTCATTGAAGTAAAATATACTTGTATAATTATCTTTATCATTTTTAAGTGTACAGTTCACTAGTAATAAATGTATTTATACTCTTTTTTTCCTCTTTTCTCCTCCTCCGTCCTCCCCTTCCTGGCCTCTGGTAATAACCAATCTACTCTTTATCTTCATGAGATCAACATTTTTAGCTCTCACATGAGTATTTGTTTTTCTGTGCTCATGTCATTTAATGTAACATAATGGCCTTCAGTTTCATCCATGTTGCTGCAAATGATAGGATTTCATTATTTTTATGACTGGATAATATTTCATTTTCTATATATATACATTTTTATTATCCCTTATCTGTTGACGGGCATTTAAGTTGATGGGCAGTTAAGCTCCATATTTCAGCTATTGTGAATAGTGCTGCAGTAAACATGGGAGTGCAGGTATCTCTTCGATATATTGATTTTCTTTTTACTGAATATACACCCAGCAGTGGAATTGCTGAATCATATGGTTGTTCTATTTTTAGTTTGTTGAGAAACCTCCATACTATTCTCCATAGTGGCTGTACTCATTTACATCCCACCAACAAGTGTAACAAGAGTTCCCCTTTCTCCACATCCTTGCCAGCATCTGTTATTGCCTGACTTTTTGATACAAGACATTTTAACTGGGATGAGATGATATCTCATTGTCGTTTTCACTTGCATTTCTCTGATGATGAATTAGGTTGAACACCTTTTCATATACCTCTTTGGCATTTTATGTCTTCTTTGGAGAATGTTCATATCTTTGCCCTTTTTAAAATCAGATTATTTGTGGGTTATTATTATTATTTTGCAATTGACTTGTTTGTACTCCTTCTATATTCTGGTTATTAATCCCTTGTCACATGGATAGGTTGCAATTTTTGTCTCCTATTCTATGGATTGTCTCTTTATTTTGTTGATTATTTTCTTTGCTGTGCAGAAGCCTTTTAGCTTGATGTAATCTCAGTTGTCTATTTTTGCTTTGGTTGCCTATGCTTTCAGGGTCTTACACAAAACAGTCTTTCTGCAACAACATCCCAGAGCATTTTCCAAATGTTTTCTGCTGACATTTTAATAATTTCAGGACTTACACTGAAGTCTTTAATCCATTTTGTCTTGATTTTTATGTGTAGTGAGAGAGAGGGGTGTAGTTTAATTTTTCTGCATATGAATATCCAGTTATCCCAGCAAAATTTATTGAAAACACTGTCCTCCCATTGTATTCTCTTGGCAATATTTTTGTTTTGTTTTGTTTTTAGTTTAACAGTTTTTAAACTTTTATTTTAAGTTCAAGGATACATGTGCAGGCTTGTTACTAGGTATGCTTGTTTCATGGGGGTTTGTTGTACAGTTTATTTCAGGTATTAAGTTTATTCCAGGTATACAGTTTATTCCAGGTATTAAGCCTAGTACCCATCAACTACTTTTCATGATTCTCTCCCTCCTCCCACCCTCTACCCTTCAAAAGGCTCCAGTGGGTGTTGTTCCCTCTATGTGTCTGTGTGTTCACATCATTTAACTCCTACTTATAAGTGAGAACATGTGGTTTTTGATTTTCTGTTCCTGTGTTAGTTTGCTAAGGATAATGGCCTCCAGCTCCATCCATGTCCTTTGTTGAAGATGAGTTGGTTTTAAATGCATGGATTTACAGCTGGATTCTCTACTCTGTTACATTGGTCTATGTAAACTCTTTTCATTCTGTAAGGTCCTACTCAATTACCACTAATAGTTATAATATAAAGTAGAAAGTTGTAATACAAGGTAGAAAGTGGTACAGGCTGTGAAATGGTACAGTAAAAGTACTGTGGAATTCTAAATGTTTAAAAAAAGACAATTAGGTTAAGATAGTATCTGTCAGATCTCTCCACTAAGTTACTTGCCAAAGAGCTTTCTTTCATTTGTCTAGTCAAGGGGATATCTCTTGGTATCTTGATGTCTTAGAGTCCAGGGCTGGCCAGCAGATGGAGGATAAAGAATGAAAAGTGAAGTTGGTATCTCAGCTAAAGTATTGCTCCTGCCCTATTGGAGGAAGGGAATTGGCTACTTTATGCACATCCAAATAAATGGGGTTTCTTGATTTGAGCTACAGCCATGGTTATTCAATTCAATTCCTTTCAACCCAATGACTATTAACCAAGCACTTAGTAAGTGCTCAACTATGTGTTTGATGCTATTATGGGGAAAAGGAATATCAATATTGTTCCTGCCCTTCTGGAATTCATAACCTCATTGGATTAACAAGCATCCACTGAAGTTAAGTAATGATTAAGTGTCCAACTGTGACATATGGATTATCTATTCTGAAGTACTTCATAGGATGGGAAGCCCTGATAAGTTAGACTAGTCAAGGAAGACTTCTGAGAAGAGAGAATGCGAGGTGGGCCATTAAAATATAAAATAATTTGAATCATGTTCTGTTTGAAAGTATATCTATTAACTGGGATTAGCAGAATGGTTAAAATACTTGTGAAAAAATTTATGATCTGTTATTTTAGAAACTTGCAATAAAGATCTTAGGCAAATTCCTTAACCTCTTTTGACCTCAGATTTTCCATATTTAAAATGAGGGAGTTTGGCTAGATGATTTCTAAGAACCCTGGGAGTAAGACCACATTCAAGTTATGATTCAACAATTAGTTTCAAGGAATGAGAAATTATGTGCTTGAAGAGAACAGGTACTTTTCTTTAAAAAGTATTGTAATTTTCATCTTTTACTAATTCAAACTTTGTTTTACCCAGATAGCAAGGTTTTTGGTAGTGTCAAACACAGTTGCCTACAGGGGCTGGCCTGTTGCATAAATATGTGAAGTGACTGGGTGTTTAAAACTTAGGATTTGTGGAAGTTGTGGTAAGTTTTAAAGTTCCTGCCATAGGTGCTTCTTAACTCTAGCTTACTATTGCCAGCATGAACGTGAGACCAATGTGGCAAGATCTTCCATGTTCAAAGGAAATCATAAATTTACATTTTTAGGTAAAATATCTAGACTTTTCCATTTTTTCAGCCATGTGGAGGTCTACACACTCCTGCTAAAGCAATGTATGTTTGTGCATGCCAAAATCAGCCCAAGGATCGCCAGTTTGTAACCTCTCTTATACTAATACTCTCTATTGTTCAAGATAAAATCAATTCTTAGGTGTCATAACTGCTATAGTGTTGTCATTTCACATAGGTCAGGATGAAAACTTTATTTCACACATAGATGACATATCTGAATGAGCATTGGGCAGTCAAGAAATGTGAGTCGGTTATGGGACAGAATTTATCCCAAGTCAGCATACCTTCTCATAATAACTACCATGTGGCCAACAGCATATACTTGTAATATGGCTGGCTAAAGCCAATATAGGAGAGTTTGTAAAGCCTTTTTGTCTCTGCATGGATAAGTTATTCTATACCATGAGGTAGAAACCAACACATCATATGTCAATCTAAATTCTTGAGTAGAAAAAATTTTGGTTTTGACCTATGTTCATTTTAGAGATCAAGCATAATTCTCTTGCTGTTCTTTGCAGCTGTTACTAACAGGCAATTAATAGGGAGGGATCTTCCCGCCCAGGAAAATTTTTAGCTTATTCCTAGAGAGATTTATATCTGAGACCTGATCCAAGCATCACTTCGAAACAATTTAGAAGTAAACTGCTAATGTGTGTTAGAGACAGATAACAGATACCATGGAAAAAATATACAATTTGCCACAACATCAGTGAAATGTAGAGTGAGAATGTACTATCAAAAGTTACCTAGTATTGTCCAGTATTCCAAATCCTTGCAACGCTCTTCTCCATGACAACCTTAACATTTTAGACATGCTGTTCTCCCTGTGTGGATGCTTTCCTCCCTAATTGAAGTTAACTAATATCATTGAGCACACATTCACTACATAGCAATGTAATAGTCACTGAGAATTCTGGAATAAATAGGGCACGACCGTTCTGTAACGTAGCCTCCAATCTCATGTTGCGTAGTATATCTACCAAACTAAATATATCAATGAATTTAAGACTTGGCTTTAGACTCCTGTTACCCAGTAAAAAGCTTTTCACGGTCAAGTGCAATGACATCACCATTATAATGGTGATAGTTATGAAAGTCATTAACTTTCTTTTGTTTATTTGCTACTTTGCTCTCATATTGCCTCAAATATGTATGGAGATCTAAGCAGCTGGATGTTAAGTTCTTCAAAGTGATTGACTAATCATTAAAGCCTTTGTGTATACACACACACACACACACACACACACACACTCACATGCTTTAAAGACTAGACTATGTATATATATATATGTGTGT
This sequence comes from Rhinopithecus roxellana, assembly GCF_007565055.1. Taxonomy (NCBI): domain Eukaryota; kingdom Metazoa; phylum Chordata; class Mammalia; order Primates; family Cercopithecidae; genus Rhinopithecus; species Rhinopithecus roxellana. The sequence continues at coordinate 108,022,300 of NC_044555.1, read as the reverse complement.
GTATATATATACAGATAAATATTTACATACATATATACATAATCTAGTATGTATCTAATATGTGTGTGTATATATATACACACACATATATACACATATATATGTGTGTGTGTATAAAATATGTGTGAGTCTATGTGAAGGGCTGGGTGTGCAGCATAAAGTGGTTATTTCCACAAATATTATAGAATTAATAAATCTCATGTCATTTTGTTTCTAAACTGAAAGGCAAGTCCTCATATTGAGTAAAACGATAATTTATATCCACAGAATACATCTAGTTCAGAGAAAAGAGCATTACATATGATGAGGGAAGACAAGATCAAGAGCTGTCTCTGATTTACTGTGTGACTTGTGGTAAATCACTTCAAATGCCTGAGCTCCAATTCCCATCTCTGTAAAATGGGATAATGGCTTTCTCCTCCTATTGAGAGTTGAGAGACTAAAGTTACCAACCATGAAGTTTATTCTAAATTGGTAATTATTTTTCATTAAATATTGCTGCCGCTTTTCAATAATAATTGTTATATTTCATTAACACCCTTCCTTGTAGTTTCTCTTCTTTCTACCAAATAACTTCCATTCTCTAAATATTTCTGCAGATTGCTTTACACTCCATCCGTATGACAAAACATTCCAAATAAATAAGGTGATAAGATACGTCTATACATGTTTTTGTAGTTAATCCAGGATCTCCCTGATTTCTATTAGCCTTCAATAATAAATCCACTCTTTAACCAAAAAAAAAAAAAAAAAAAAAAAAAAAAAAAAGAGGTACTCTATGTAATTATACTGTTTAATCACTGTTAATAAAGCTGCCATGTGTGACACACCTCGGTTTAATTTTTTTTTTTTTTTCGGAGACCGAGTCTCTGTCACCCAGGCTGGAATGCAGTGGTGGGATCCTGGCTCACTGCAACCTCTGCCTCCCGGGTTCAAGCAATTCTCCTGCCTCAGCCTCCTAAGTATCTGGAATTACAGGTGTGCTCCACCATGCCCAGTTAATTTTGTATATTTAGTAGAAATGGGGTTTCACCGTGTTAGCCAGGCTGATCTCAAACTCCGGACTTCTGGTGATCTGCTCGCCTCAGCCTCCCAAAGTGCTGGGATTACAGGCATGAGCCACCGCACCCAGCCAAGCTTTAATTTTTTTAAAAAATATAGACTATAATAAAGTATTCTGATAAAAATGTTTTATAGTTAAGAAGGCAATTAACAATTGACAAGCTTATCTTAAAATACATATGGAAATGCAAGGTATCCAAAATAGATAAAATAATCTTAAAAAATAATAAATTTGGAGAACTCAAACTTTCTGATTTCAAAAGATATTACACAGCTGCAGCAAGCACAACAGTGTAGTCATAGCATAGGACTGACATATAGATCAATGGAATATAATTGAGAAACCATAAATAAATCTTTGTTGATTTTACCAAGGATGCTAAGACAATTCAATGAGGAAGAAATAGCCTCTTTAACAAACAGATCTGGGACAACTAGATATCCACATGCTGAAGAGTTTGGCTGCAGGCCAGACTTTTATGGGATCTTTCAGGACAGAACATAAGCAATTACAAAGTCTTTGTCTGGCAAGCTTCATAGGGAAAAGTTGCCTTCCCCACACCAGACTTGATACAAAGCCAGTGCGTTTCAAGCTCTGGAGGGAGTTGCAGTCCAGGACCCAGCTCCCACTCCCACTGTCACCTCCACCCACCACCCTCACTGTTTATGCTCTTACACATATCTTTATTTATCTCCCAGGTGTCTCAACACAGATACTTCCTCATCAAGGACCTTGAAGGCAATTATCTCTAGTATGTAGTACTTTTTCAGGACAAGTCCTTGCTTTGATCCATAAAATAGCAGGAGCCCTTTTTTGGGGGAAATTCCTCAGTGAAGAGATGATTCCTCACCTGTGCTGACATACTTAATCTTCACCCTATGCCCTTCACTGGGAAACAAATGGAATACAGGGGGATCTGGCACCTGCTTTCATGCTACTGTATGTTAGCAAGTGAATTAAGGCTTGATTGTTACTTTCAGTTTGGCTTTTTGTTCTAATTGATCGCTTTGATATCTGACAACTCATGAAACATACAACAGAATGAAGTTGAATCCCAACCTCACTCTATGCACAAACACAATCTCAACATGGGTCATAAACCTAAATGTAAGTACTAAAAATATAAAATTATTAGAACAAAACCATAGATATAAATCACCAAGACCTTGCCTTAGACAAAGCCTTCTTAGACACCAAGCACAAGCAACAAAAGAAAAAAAATTGATAAATTTGGCTTCATTAAAATTAAAAACTTTTTTGTTTTAAAGAAAGCCACAAAGAAACTGAAAAAACAACCCACAGAATGAGATAAAACACTTCCCAATCATGCATCTTATAAGGGATTTGTATTCTGAATAAAGAACAGTTGCAACTCAACAATAAAAAGGATGAGACATAATGGCTCATGCCTGTAATCTCAGCACTTTGGGAGGCCAAGGTGGGTGGATTGCTTAAGCCCAGGAATTCAAGACCAGACTGGGCAACATGGCAAAACTCTGTCTCCACAAAAAAAAAAAAAAAAAAAAAAAAAAAAATTAGCTGAATGTGGCGGTGTGCACCTGTATTCCTAGTTACCTGGGAGGCTGAGGTGGGAAGATCACCTATGTCCAGGAGGTCAAGGCTCTAGTGAGCCATGACTGCACCACTGCACTCCAGCCTGGGCAACAGAGTGAGACCCTGTCTCAAACAAACAAAACCAAAACTCCCAAAACAAACAAACAAACAAACAAAAAAAAAAAAAAAAAAAAACAAAGAAAAAACAAAAACAAAAACAATAAAAAATGATCTGAATAGATATTTCTCCAAAAAAGATATACAAATGGCCAACAATCACATAAAAAACTGTTCAACATCAACATCATTATGCATCAAATAATGCAAATCAAAATCAATGAGACACCAGTTCATACTCACCAGATTGTCTTAAAAAGGTAATAAATTGTCAAGCTAAATAAGAAACAGAAAGATGTTGTAAATATATATATGGATTAAGTATTGTAATGGAAGTAGGCATGTCAGAGTGACATACGGTCATTTATTAAGATGGTCTCATCCAAACCAGATCCATAATAATGTTAAAAAGCTTCTACCAAAAGGAGGGAGGCTCAGTCTGACAGAAAACTCACCAAGGCAGAAAAAGTGAGTCATGGAACAGGAGAATTTAGAGGGCTAAAGTGAGTACCATACATTGGTTCCAAAAATCACTGATTCTTTCCAATGGTGATTTTTTTTTTTTTTTTTTTTTTTTTTTTTTTTTTTTTTTTTTGAGACGGAGTCTCGCTCTGTCGCCCGGGCTGGAGTGCAGTGGCGCGATCTCAGCTCACTGCAAGCTCCGCCTCCCAGGTTCCCGCCATTCTCCTGCCTCAGCCTCCCGAGTAGCTGGGACTACAGGCGCCCGCCACCTCGCCCGGCTAGTTTTTTGTATTTTTAGTAGAGACGGGGTTTCACCATGTTAGGCAGGATGGTCTCGATCTCCTGACCTCATGATCCACCCGTCTCGGCCTCCCAAAGTGCTGGGATTACAGGCTTGAGCCACCGCGCCCGGCCCCAATGGTGATTTTTTTACATCCCACTTCTGACACCACAAAAATCAACCTAAATAATAGGGAGAGATTTTCTAAAAGAAAATATATTTACTTGGGAATAAAGGATTATAATGCAAATACACATGTCATAGTAAACTATGTATGTACTCAGGGAGATAAAGGAAGACAAAGGCTTTTAAAGAAAAAAATGAGGAAGATGACAAGTGTTTTGAAATAATCAGCCTTGACTATAAAGATCAATAACAAGAGTGATGCCAGTCTGAGGGTGGATAGACAGTTGCTGGGAAGATGTTCTACCAGAAGTATTTTTTTGCATAAGGTTGTAATAGTCTTTGTGTAGATTTCTACTTTTGCAGTATTTTTGTAATCAGGCTTATAAGCATGAAAATCCTATCTTTATCTATATTTTTTTTCATCTATATTTGTCAAGGTTTTCTTAACAATGGTGACTATTTTGATTTTGACAACCTTTACAAAATATTGGCAAGGATGTGGAGAAATGTAAAATGTGGAGAAATGCACATTGCTGGTGATATTTTAACGGTTTAGCAGTTTGGAAAACAGTTTGGCAGTTTGCCTAAAGGTTGAACAAAATACCTATAATAAGATCCAGTGCTTCAATTTTTAGCTAAATAACAAAGAGAAATGCAAACATATTTTTGCAGAAAAACTGTACATGGATGCTCATGTCAGTATTATTTATAATAGTCCAAAAGTGGAAACAACCTTACTGTCTACCAACTGATTAATGGATAAACAAATATAGTATATACATACAAGGGAACATTATTTAGTTGTAAAAATAAATGAAGTATTACATGCTATAACATGGACAATACTTAGAAACGTTAGGCTAAGTGGAAAAAGCCAGCCATAAAAAATCATATATTGTATGATTCCCTTTACATGACACTACCAAAATACGCAAACCCATAGAGATAGAAAGTAGACTAACCGTTGCCAAGGGTTGTGTGGAAGGGGCAAAATGGGGACTGACTATCATTAAGTACAGGCTTTCTTTCTGAGATGATAAAATGTTTTAAAAAGTTAGATGTAGTGATGGTTGGTCAACTCTATGAATGTACTAAACACCACTGAATTCTATATTTAACAGGGTTAATTATATTGTAGGGACACTTTGAGATCAGTATCAGGAAAGTCAATTATTATGACATTTAGCCAAACAATAAAATGCAAGTTAAGGGATTTAACAACTGATAGAATTCTTGGCAAATCCCTTTCGTTGTTCCTTTATTCATGCACACATCAAGGCTGTTTTCCATTATTAAAAATTACAACTACTTATTTCTCTGTTTCCAAAATAATATTATCTTATATACCTGAGCAGCAGAATGATATAATAAATAATGGGCTATTACTGAACAGTCCAGGATGCTAGTCCCAATTTTGTCTGTGTGTGACTATATGCAAGAAATAAGCCTCCCTTATTCCAACCTCCATCTGAGAAATTTGAACCCTTGTACATTGCTGGTGGGAATGTAACAGCCACTGTGGAGACAGTTTAGCAATTCCTCAAAAAATTAAACATAGGATTAACATATGAACCAGTAATTCTCCTCCTAGGTATATACCCAAAATAATTGAAAGCAGGTACCCAAACAAATACAAGAAAGTTTACAGCAGCATTATTTATAAAATTCAAAATGTAGAAACAGCCCAAATGTCCATCAAAAAATGAAGGAATAAACAAACTGTAATATATATGTACAATGGAATATCATTCATTCATAAAATAGAATGAGGTACTGATAAATGTTACAACATGATTGGGGCTTAAAAAAACATTTTGCTAAGTAAAGGAAGCCAGACAATAAAAAAAAGTCACATATGAGAGAAGAGGTAACAATTGGATAATGGGTACAAAAATACAGTTAGATAGAAAGAATAAGTTCTAGTATTCGATAGGGAAATTATAGTTAACAAAAATATATTGTACAATTTAAAATAGCTAAAAGAAAAAATTTGTAATGTTTGCAACACGAAGAAAAGATAAATGTTTGAAATGATACATATCCTTATAGCCCTGATTTGATCATTACACATTGTATACATGTATCAAAATATCATGTGTACCCAAAAAGTATGCACAACTATAGCATATCAAAATTCACATGTTGTATGAGTCCATTATATGAAATATCAAGAACAGACAACAAAAGCAGATTCGTAGTTGCCAAGCGCTGGTACAGAAAAGAAATGGTGAGTGACTGCTTAATGGATATAGGGTTTTATTTGGGGTTGATAAAAATCTTACAGAACTAAGATGAAGATGGTGATTGCACAAAATTGTGAATTTACTAAATGTCACTGATATGTTCATTATAAAATGGTAAATCCTATGGTATGTGAATTTCACTTAATAAAATTAACACAGTAGGATATGAGTGTCTGAAAAGATTGTAATTGCCTAGAGAATCTGTAAAGATTATCTGCAAACATATAAATCCTTAGCCTCACATACCTTAGTAATAAAGCTGAATAAAGCCAGATGCCAACTTTTTGAAGATATCATATCGTAGGATAAGTTCTGAAACTGTTCCTATAAAATTTTCATCCAAAAAGGGATGCACTGATGGAGAATGTGCAGAATGCCAACTTTCACATTGTTCTATGAAAATAATTTATCAGTCTACATAAAAAACAAAAATTTATGTAAAGAATGTAACAGCATAATCCCTGCTTAAATATTATTATTAAATGACTATAATTTTTACATATAATTCCTTGTCATACCCATCTTCTCTGCAAGAGTCTCCCAGTCATTGTAATGAGTATTACTCAGAAATAATATGAAGCTCCTGTGGTATATAACATTATCAGTATTAAAAAGGGTGTTGGACTCCTAAATTTGAACTTCTCTCCACTACAAACAGGATGCTAACAACTTAGATTCAGTGAGCCTAACAAATTGAGTACCATTACATTTGATACTAGCCAGAATTCATGAATGCATATGCATATGCATGTTTTCATTTATATGTGCATCCATGTTTTCATTTATATGTGCATCCATGCGATCCCCACTGCACAACCTTCTAGCTACATATTCCTTTTTAAAAGCATCTTTTCCCATGGACGAAAAGTAGACTACAACAGTTTTATCTCTGAGATTTATTCCACAGAAAGAAAGAAATAAAACTAGCAGAATGGCAAGATACATGCCAACTATTGGGCATGAGTCCGGTTACATAGCACTTCCTTCTACAAACTCCAGAGGCACAGTAGGCTTAGAGAAGCATTTCACTCTCTAAAAAGTGTTTTATCGCCTACATACCAAGATTACAGGTTCCTTAGAAACACAATAATACGAAGATAATATCAATTCTAAATATGAACACTCCAAGTGTGCAATTATTCTATTAGCTCATAGAAAATATCTAATCTAAATTGCCTCTTTTGTGAAAATATAGGGCAGGTGTTGCTATTTGGCATTATATTTTTACTTCACTTATCTTGGTACTACACTTAGTGAAGAGAGAATATTTGGTTAACTGTGAAATTATAGTTATCCAATTGAAGAAAAACCTGCTGCTTTCACATACTTCTAATTCCTGAAAAATATGAGAAATGCCCAACGATGTCCCCACTGTTATTTAGATAAAGGAAGCTATAAAATGCCAAAATAATTAATTACCCATTTATCTATATTTTTGCCTGAGAGAGAAGAGGTCTTACTGAACTAATTAAAAGTGAAACTAAACTCAGGAGAGCCCACATTACTCATTCTTCTCAACTGTCTTCTAGAGAAAATAGGAACTTGCTACAATGTGAAGTTTAGAGATACTTTCTCCAGTTCTCATTGCATTCTCTTCCACTGATCAAATGGATAATGGTTTACTTTGTCCATACCTGTTAATATTGTGATGTCAGAGAAAGCAGGAAAAGAGAGAAAGGGAAATTACGATAATACATATTGGATATACACATTTGAATGATTCATTTATGTCTTTTCTGGATGAATCTTCAGATAATTACAATGAATGAAAAAAGCAATTCCTAAAATGCTATCTACTATATTTCATTGATATAACATTATTTAAAAAAAAAAACATAGAAAGCAGAATTTACCTATCACCCAAGCAGTATACACTGTACCCAATGTGTAGTCTGTAAATGGCAATATCATACAAAGTGTAACAGATAAGTTGCCACATGATAAGAAAGGGTGAAGGTAGGGAGGAATAATGAGAGTGGGTGGTGCTATATAAAAGAGCAATATGAAGGATCCTTGTGGTGATAGAAATGTTCTGTACCTTGACTCTGTCAATGTCACTATCCTGGTTGTGATGTACTATTACAACATCACAGCATGTAACCAATGAGACAAACAGGATAGAGTGGAAATACAATTTTTTTGTATTAATTGGGGATTTATCTGGGAGAGTTCTTGGCTTCACTCAGGAAGGAATTCAAGTGCAAACCAAGAGTGAAACAAAGCACGTTTATTAGAGCAACAGTGTACAGCAAAATGGCTGCTCCATAGACAGAGCAGGGCTATCCCATAGGCAGAGTGGCCCAGAGTAGCACTCATGGATTGCTGGCTAGCTGTATTTATACCCATTCTTAATTATAGGCTAAGCAAAGAGGTGGGTTATTCAAGAACTTTCTGCAAAGGGGCAGGGAGCTACCAGAATCATATAAGGTAGCTTCTGGGTCATTGCCATGGCATCATTCATAAACTGTCATGGCACTGAGTATCTTATGCAAATGCATTATAATTAGTATGCAAGGAGCAATGAGAGAAACTAGAGGTCTCTTTTATCACCATCTTGGTCCTTGCTAGTTTTGGCCCATTTCTTTGCTGCATCCTGCTTTGATTAGCAGGGTCATAACATGCTCACAAATCAAGTCCTACTGATCTCCCACCTCAAAACCATTCTTGCCAAAATCACAGACATCCTTGTAGCTTAATCTAATGAATCCTTTCACAGTCCTTATCATAGAACCTTTAGGTACTGTTGACTACCAGCTCTTTTTCAAGGTATTTTTCTCCATTGCTTTCCACAAAACCACATTCTCCAGATTTCTCTCTTTTTAATCTGTTTTGATGGCTACTTTTAATATGGCCATCCCTTAAATGAGGGCTTACTTCTCAGGGATCTGTTCTGAGCCCTTTTCCTGCTAGTCAATATATTCTCCCTGGGATCTTCCAACTCAAATGGCTTCAATCATCGCCCATATGTTAATGACTATCAAATCCATGGATTCCATGCATACTTCCAATAGCTTCCTAAATAATTTCAGTGGAATGCTTTACTGGGAAAACTAAATTATTATCTCTCCCATTCCTTAATCTTTCTCCAACAGTGTTGCTTGTTTTAGGAAATGTTCAAACCAGAAACAGAATCTGTTACTGGGTCTTTGATCTCTCACCACATGCCCTGGCTGACACATCACCAAATCTTGTGAATTGTAACTCCAAAATCTCTTGAATCCACCTTTATTGCCACAACCCTAATCCATGCCTTCATTTTTCACATCGATTGTTACAACACCTTCCTTAACGACTGCACTGCCTTTGCTCTTGTCCTCCCACTCTGCCTTGCTATGCTGCACATAACAGTAAGAGTGATCTTCTAAAACATAGTTGGAATACTATGCAGCCATAAAAAAGGATGAGTTTGCGTCCTTTGTAGGGACATGGATGCAGCTGGAAACCATCATTCTTAGCAAACTATCACAAGAAGAGAAAACCAAACACCGCATGTTCTCACTCATAGGTGGGAACTGAACAATGAGATCACTTGGACTCGGGAAGGGGAACATCACACACTGGGGCCTATCATGGGGAGGGGGGAGGAGGGAGGGATTGCACTGGGGAGTTATACATGATATAAATGATGAATTGATGGGTGCTGACGAGTTGATGGGTGCAGCACACCAACATGGCATAAGTATACATATGTAACAAACCTGTACGTTATGCACATGTACCCTAGAACTTAAAGTATAAAAAAAAAAAAAAAAAAAAAACATAGTTGGTTGTGTCACTCCCCTGCTTAAATCTATTCAATGATTTCTTTTTGTAATGAATGTTAAGTCTAATACATGGCTTTATGGTTCTTATTGTTTAGCTTCTGCTTCCCCTCCAAGCCTTTTTTGTTGTTGTTGAGACAGAGTCTCACTCTGTCGCCCAGGCTGGAGGGCAGTGGTGCGATCTCAGCTCAGTGCAACCTCGGCCTCACAGGTGCATGCGATTCTCCTGCCTCAGCCTCCTAAGTAGCTGGGATTACAGGCACCAGCCACCATACCCGTATAATTTTTGTATTTTCAGTAGAGACAGTTTCACCATGTTGGCCAGGCTAGTCTTGAACACCTGACCACAGGTGATCTGCCCGCGTCGGCCTCCCAAAGTGCTGGGATTACAGGTGTGAGCCACCATGCCTGCCCGCCCTCCAAGTCTTACCTATTACCACTCTCATACTCAAGCTCTTTTCTCCAGCACTGGAGAGTCTGAGCTTGTTCTTACATCCAAATATTTTTATAATCTGTTTTCTCTATAAAACCACATCAATTCCTCCATTATTCTCTTAGCTAACTATTCTATTATTTAACATTCATATCTCATCTATATGTTAATTTCCTCTAGAAAGCCATCTCTGAAAGTTTGGATGACTTAGATACTTTCACTCTATGTACGTATTACTCCGCACTTCGATCTTAGCATTTATCACACTGTATTATAATGTGTTTATATGTCTATATTCTATATTACACTGTAAACTCCAAGATGATATAAGCCATACTCTTGTTCACCATTAAATCACTAGAATTTAGCACAAACACCTGACACATAGTAGGTGCTTAATAACAATTTTCTGATGAAAGGAAAGGAGAGGAAATAAAAGACAGAAAAGAGAAAAATTGTAAAGAACCAGTCAAAAAGACTTACTTCCTAATTAACTGTTTATTAAGTATCACTAGCTCAGAAGACAATCTGGCAGTTGCTTGAAATAATAACTTTGTATGTTCATTTTTAACCTTTTCTATTGAAAGAAGAAATAATAGTCCCTCATCCCCAAATTCTTACCTGTACAACCTTTAAACTTCTGATAAAATATAATAAATTCTTCCAACACCATGTATTTCACAAGTCTTCCCAAAAGAATATGCTGCAGCAATCTCAATATCAATTAAAAGTTGTGATTTTCTAGAAAGACAGTCAAGACTTTATTACTAGCACTATAGTTCATCTCATATAATAGGTCAACTGCTTGGAGGCATGAGGAACGTTACCAATTCCTCAGACATCATATGTTACTTATGGAAACTTTTTTAAAGCACAATTCCAACTTTTTCCCCAACCAATTTATTATACTTTTCCATTTTGAAAACATATTTGCCTTATGTATATTGTATGAGTCTCACAGGTTAATTTTAATTTGTTTAAAATATTTCCTTTAATTCATTTTTTAAAAATTTAACATGATTAATTCCATTTCAAGGATTCTCATTAAAGTCACTAAGTGGAAAATACATTTATCAAAATCCAAACAAATAATGAAATTATCCATTCTCTCAAATCATTTCCCAGTGTGCTTTTTCATTGTATGAAGCTTTTTCATTGTAATTTATTCTATACAGTCTTTATTGAGATATTTAGTTCAGTTCAGATTATTAATGACCTTGACTCCATTCCCACTACTACATTTCATTCCAGAGGTTTTTATTTTCTTGGGAATGTGTTGAGAGATTACTTTTCAGAGTCCAAGTTGGAGCAACACAGTAGGATATGAGTGTCTGAAAAGATTATAATTGCCTAGAAAATCTGTAGATTATAGCATAGCCCCCTGACTGACATTAGAAAACAGATACAATTCTGCTCCTTATTACATTATCTCAAAATCATACACAGCCTGTATTAAAGGTCTAAAAGAAGAATGAGTAAAGCAATATTTGCTCTTCAGGCTCTTAAGATTAAAGCTATGCCTATAGGAAGTCAACTCCAATGGCCTGAAAAGGAAAAATGTCCTGTTACACTACCACTTTTATGTATTAATTTGTCCACAGGACCCAAAAAATCTGTTTCACTGAACTCTATCACTGGATTGACCAATTTCTTACAGAAAGTGCGAGCAATGAGACCACAATATTTTTTAACTACCATAATGAATTGTTTCTGAGTAATGAAATTCCCAGTAGTTGATCTGATTCAGTAGTTCAGACAATCCAAACATATCTGTTGTGAACACATTTTTTGGACAGAATTGGGCAGGTAGGATTTATAAATCTTCTTGCATCCAATTAGCTAATACACATAAACATTGGTGTTGTCTAGATTTTCCACCTTGATAAATAGAGTCATTGATTATTTTTCTTTTTCCTACCCCCAAACTATTGTAGCCACTGCTTTTTTGTCTGACCTATCTTATTGCTTTTGCTTATATTTTGAAGTTTCCTCAAATAGCACAACATATTGACTTGGTCACGTCAACATATTTCGTTCCCTCTTGAGAAATAATAGTTCTACATATCCTATGACATTGTAAGAATTTATACATAGGTAGTAGTATGGTGACATAAAATGAAGACAAGCATGGATAGTTTTACCTAAACTCAAATCTAAGACTGATCACATATCAACTGTACAATTTTAAGCAAGTTATTTAGTTTTCTCAAAATTCATTTATAATAATTAAAAGAATAATAATGATCTTATAGGGTTGTTATAATTAAATAAATTATATGGGATATGGAAAGTGATTATAACTCATGGTCCTTTCTCTTCCTGTTTTGTGAATTCATAGATACAGAGATTCTAAGCACTTTTTAAACTAATATAAGTCTGTCACTTCCTCCACACAGTAGAAATTGATATATTCCCACTGGGTATGACCCACACACTGTCCACATTTGATACAATGTCCTAAAATATTGAAGTATACACCAAATACAGCTATATTATTTATTGAAATTTTACTAGTTAATCATTTCTCTTGCTCCTTGTAGCTCTTGTCATTTCCTTTCACATTGAATGGTTCTGGCAGCATTGATGTTGTTCTGCAGTTCCAATCACCATGACGGGGAAATTTTGAAAGTTTAATTAAAAAAACAACCATTCGGACATGATCCTTTACTTGTATTTTCTCTAAATTCAGACAGTAAAAGTTACTGAAATTTCCTAAATGCTAGGGCAAGGGAAAAAAAAACCAGGATCATTTTTGTGTCAATTTACTTAATTCTACAACTGTGTAGTCATGAGCAAAAATGTCTTGATATCACAGAAGACTGGTCTCTCTATAAAGATTTCGACTTTATTCAATGTTGTGAATATGTTAAGAAAGTTATAAATCTTGGCCAGGCGCGGTGGCTCACGCCTGTAATCCCAGCACTTTGGGAGGCCAAGGCGGGCAGATCACGAGGTCAGGAGATCGAGACCATCCTGGCTAACATGGTGAAACCCTGTCTCTACTAAAAATACAAAAAATTAGCCAGGCGTGGTGGTGGGTGCCTGTAGTCACAGCTACTCAGGAGGCTGAGGCAGGAGAATGGCGTGAACCCGGGAGGCGGAGCTTGCAGTGAGCCGAGATCATGCCACTGTACTCCAGCCTGGGCAACAAAGCAAGACTCCATCTCAAAAAAAAAAAAAAAAAAAAAAAAAGAAAGTTATAAATCTTATGCAAGTACAGGAGTAGAAGACAAGCATGGTATTTGGCACCCAAGTCTAAGGATTACTGATAAGAGACAATTCTCTATGAGTTTCTCATTTTCTGCACATCTGATTAGAAACACTGAGAGATTTTTACCAGACTATCTTTTCACAGATGTTTGCATAGCAAACAACTTTGGAAGATGGAAACAGTGTATTCTTCTAGGAGAGAAAGCAGGTCTATTTGCTGTCGTCTGGGATAATAAAGACAATATCTTCCTCCAAGTGCAAATGCTGGGGAGGTTAAAACATTGAGGTTTCTTAAGCTCAGGATTCCTCATCTGTCAAGTACATTACTGAATGTGCAGCAGCCACCTAAGCCACATCAGATTACTCCAGTGATACTTGAAGGGCAACGAGAAAAAACACATTTTTAAGCTTACAACAAGCAGAAGAAAACCTGATATTTCACAGTTCTTGACAATTATGATATTGAATGTTCATGAATTCCTACAAGCTTCAGTTCATTTATTTGTTCAAAGCAAATGATAATCATAATTAACACATCTATTTTGTAATGCCATTAAGAAGACTAAATTAGATAATGGTTTGGAAAGTTATTTGTAAACTGTAGAGCACTGTACCTATAAGATAACAATTATAGTTGCCATCTCATTTTAACTATTAGATTCATGTGCTTTTCCTGTTTAAACCTTCAATGGTTTCCCGTTACCCTTAGAATAAGGCTCAAACTCAAACCATGGCTTGTAAGATCCTTCATGATCTGGCCCCTGCTTCTCTCTCCAGACTCACATGTCCTGTTCACACTAGTGTATTATATGCACCTACTGTATTGAATTCTTTCTGTTTCCTTAAAAGTGCCACATTTTTTTAAATCTCTGGGATTTGTTATATGCTGTTCTATCTGCCCAGGACTCATTCCCACCCTCCCAGCCCTTGTTCACTTATCTACCTCCTGCTATTTCTTTAGGATTCAACCTAGAAGGAGAAAACAGAACTGAAGAGTCTACCCTTAAATAAATCACACACATTCACTCACAAATACACACAAACATTCACACACACACACAAACACACACACAAACACTCCTTAAGAAATGAGTTGCTCTAGATACATGCTATTTGTTTCTTTCTCTGTGTTAGCAGGACTTCAATCATTACCAAGAAAAAAGTTTTTTGTTTTTGTTTTTTTTCACAGCAGTAGCAGTGCTGCATCATGCCTATTTAGTAATTTTTCTGATAATGATTACATCCAAGCAAAACTTATATCAAGGGATATTTAGCTTGAGATCACGAGTTATACCTTCATTCAAGAGTGCTAGTTGGTTTCGGAGAATCAAAGTACAAAAATTGTCTGAGAAAACTAATATTTTGAAAAGTAAATCAATAAGCTCATGAGAGTAAGAGTTTTCCACAACAGGATTTGCTCTTTGCTGACACTTTCCTAATATCATAATGTTGTCCTAAAGTACAGAACCTATGACTTCAGCACTTTCAGGAAACCTTAAAAAATAAGATTATGCCTCCAGAAATCTTGCTTACGACAATTCTTATGAAACTTCTGTCCCAACAGATAGACTTTGTTTTCTTTCCTGTGAGCATTGTACTCAGCCTCTAGCTGTTGAAAAAAGACAGAGTAACATTGTTCAAAATCAGACTTCAGTTCCTGCCAACTTCTGGCTACCTAAGTTCTCATCAGGAGACACCCTATAAGTAGGTTCCATTACATAAGATGACCAACATTTCTTCAACTTGAATCATGGGCTGTGGTTACAAATTAAACAAATTTTAATGAGCCTGAGAATTTGGCATATAGTGTTGAGAAAGATTTGGCTGGTAGACACTAGCATTTCTTACTAAGCAGAAGAAAAATATGACCTCCTTTTCCTGATGAGCATATTCTCAAATCTTAGAACTACATTTTACTACAGATCTAGAGAGAGCAAAGAATTTATATAAATTCCAGGAATGACCACATCTTCTTTCAATTCTGTTAAGGCTCAAAATAAAAACAATGTCAAGAAAGAGGAAGAATAAAATTGCTGGTCATTCAAGGTACTGATTGTTTGCACTAATAATGGGGAGCACTAATGCAGAAAATAAAAAAAAAAAAAAACAGGTAATATAATAAATGTTCTTGTTATTCCATATCTATGGTAAGCTAAAAGTAAAAACTTAGGTTAATATAAAATAACCTCTGTAACTGTTGTGGAAAGTCAGGGACTCTGAATGGAGGGACCAGCTGAAGCCATGGCAGAAGAACATAAATTGTGAAGATTTCATGGACATTTATCAGTTCCCCAAATTAATACTTTTATAATTTCTTATGCCTGTCTTTACTGCAATCTCTGAACATAAATGGGGAAGATTTCATGGACATTTATCACTTCCCCAGTCAATACTCTTATAATTTCCTATGCCTGTCTTTAATCTCTTGATTCCCTCATCTTTGTAAGCTGAGGATGTATGTCGCCTCAGGACCCTGTGATGATTGCATTATCTGTACAAATTGTAAAACATGTGTGTTTGAACAATATGAAATCTGGGCATCCTAAAAAAGAACAGGATAACAGCGATTTTCAGGGAACAAGGGAGATAACCATAAGGTCTGACTGCCTGCGAGGCCGGGCAGAACAGAGTCATATTTCACTTCTTGCAGAAAGTGAATAGGAGAAATATCGCTGAATTCTTTTCCCAGCAAGAAATAACCCTGGGAAAAGAATGCATTCCCAGTGGGAGGTCTCTAAAATGGCCACTCTGGGAGTGTCTGTCTTATGTGGTTGAAGATAAGGGATGAAATATGCCCTGGTCTCTTGCAGTGTCCTCAGGCTTGCTAGGATTAGGAAATTCCAGCCTGGTGAATTCTAGTCAGACTGGTTGCCTGCTCTTGAACCCTGTTTCCTGTTAAGATGTTTATCAATGACAATGTGTGCCCAGTGGGACATGGAACCTCATCAGTAATTCTAATTTTGCCCTGGCCTTGTGATCTTTTCTGCCATTTGCCTTGTGATCTCTCATTGCCTTTTGAAGCATGTGATCTCTGTGACCCACTCCGTATTTGTACACTCCCTTGCCTTCTAAAATCCCTAATAAAACTTGCTGGTTTTGCAGCTCAAGGTCACCATCACGATCCTACCACTGTGTGATGGCACCCCCAGAGGCCCAGCTGTAAAATTTCTCTCTTAGTACTCTTTATTTCTCAGACTGGCTGACAGCGCAAATAGAAGAGAACCTACATTGAAATATTGGGGGCTGGTTCCCCCATATTCAACATTCTTCATCATGATGTAGGGTTTTGTTTTCCTTACCAAATGGTCACTGAGTAGATAAACTAAATAAATTATGAGGCAGAAAACTGTAGCAAATTAATGATGGGCAAAAATAAACTCCTGGAAAATCAGAATGTAATGGAGCTCATCTGTTCATCAGCAAATGTAACAAATGCATCCCTGACTGTAGTGGGGGGTGACCTTGTTTTCACTTCAAACTTTTTGAGCCTCAGTCCAAATGCCATGAACTCAGTTTGATATGCCATCCTTAAACTTACAATGTTCTAGTTGAAATATTTAGAATCCTTCCTGTGTCTCAAAGTGAAAGGAAGTTCAGACCAATATGTTTCTGATTAATTTACACTGACTCATCAAAACATACCTTTTCCTCTTGTGGCACTTTATACACAGACTTCTTGGATTACTGTGATGAACCACGTTAGCATTGTTCTCCTTTTATAAACAGGAAATCCCATTTTACATGAACAAACAAACCATAGATGATCTCATTGAGAGATGGTATCAGCTTTAAATGATATGAGTCATTAAAGGTGTGATTTTAGATGTGTATTACAAGTCTCCCCACCTCAATCTATTGTATACCCAGCACCATCTAGTCGCACCACAATAGTGCTTACTTTTCTTACTGAGTCAAAAAGTCCTATCATAAATGAATATATTGTTTTACTAGTTAAACCACAAATGTCCATAGTTATATTCCAAAGGCCACTATTTAAATGGATGACAGAGAGTACTATATCAAATTAGTATGTGTTTTCTCTTGAAAGATAAAGAAAGTGGTGCCCTTAGGCACTGGGCAACAGAAGGCAATTTTAATTTTTGGCAAGAAGTGTGAATTAGTAAAAGAGGAACAAGTAAAATAACAACTATGAAAAGCAGGTTAAGGAGCAAGATGGCTGAATAGGAACAGCTCCAGTCTCCAACTCCCAGCGCGAGCGACACAGAAGACCAGTGATTTCTGCATTTTCAACTGAGGTACTGGGGTCATCTCACTAGGGAGTGCCGGACAATCGGTGCTGGTCAGCTGCTGCAGTCTGACCAGCGAGAGCTGAAGCAGGGCGAGGCATCGCCTCACCTGGGAAGTGCAAGGGGGAAGGGAATCCCTTTTCCTAGCCAGGGGAACTGAGACACACAACACCTGGAAAATCGGGTAACTCCCACCCCAATACTGCGCTTTAAGCAAACGGGCACACCAGAAGAATATATCCCTCACCTGGCCGGGAGGATCCCACGCCCACGGGAGCCTCCCTCATTGCTAACAAAGCAGTCAGCGGGGATCTAACCGCAAGGCAGCAGCGAGGCTGGGGGAGGGGCGCCCGCCATTGCTGAGGCTTAAGTAGGTAAACAAAGCCGCTGGGAAGCTCGAACTGGGTGGAGCTCACAGCAGCTCAAGGAAACCTGCCTGTCTCTATGGACTCCACCTCTGGGGGCAGGGCACAGCTAAGAAAAGCAGGTTAAGATACTGTGAAGATCAAGGCTTCATACAAGAAGGTAGATGGCTATGGTGCCAATCAATTTTCTAGTTTCCCCTTTTTTATATATAGCTGGCTCTGTGAATTTCAAAGGAAATTTGCTTGTGTACAACTGTTACAGACTCAAACCTTATTCTGATTATACATATATTTAATTCTGAAGTTATCGTGGTTTTTCTAATCTCCATTTTTATAAAGTTGAATGTGTGCATGGTGTTCATTTAATATAAAATACAGAGCCAAAGGAAAACTAATTTTATTACCTCTCAAGGAAATCTTAGCAAGTCTGTCATTATCTACATGATATTATACTATCTAATGGATTCCCTGCTATATTAGTTCTACTCAGGTCAGAAGTAACTTGACACTGTCTTTTTTAAATTGCTTTTTATCCTTTATTCTGATTGCAAAAGTAAAATAGAATTTAGTAAAATACTCAAACAACACAAATGCAAATGAATAGAAATGGAAAGTTCCTTGAAATTCCACCCTATCTCAACCTCAAAATATAAATATTTCCTTCAATTTGATAGAGTTCAACTTGACCACTCGTGACCATTTACAAAGTAGCAGACTTCTAGAAGTGCACTATGTCATATATATAATTTCCCTAAAAGCATTCAAGCAGGAGTTGTGCACTAATGATGTATATTAAATGAAGAAGTGAATATTCAGCATTTTTATCACTTGAGTACACAATAAACATGTCTATTATACAGAGCAAGTAAGCATATAAATAATAAACAGAATTGTTTTTATGTGTACACACACACATTTATACACACACATGCACCTGTTTGATATAAATAAGCATTTAAATGAATTCAGTTCCTCAGATGATCATTCTCCCAAACTGCTTCTCTCAGGAGTATCATGCCTTTATACTACATAAATATTCCAACAAGATGAAAGTATGACAAGTCTCAATGTTATTTATATGGAGTACTTAAATAGATTGAGTCAAAATTCAACAACAATTTAAAATCAAACAATTAATTTAAACCATGCTTTATTCAAGCAAATTAAATTACTTTCTGGGATCTAGCTTTTTCTTTGACAGGAATAGTATAAGTGTGTGTCTGTGTGTTTATATGTGTGTGTGTGTGCATACAAGGCCAACTGGTATGACTCAGACTAAAATATTGTATGCTCTTCCCTCTGAAAATAGTTATGCTTGAAGAAATATCACTATTCATGTGAACTAAAAATACATAACCACTGGCACTATTTAATAACTGGTAAAAATCTCTCCCCCAGTCCCTACTGCAATATCCATTTGAATACATTCATTTATAAATGTTCTTTGCGTACACTCATTTCCAGCCTCAGGCCTTAGAAATTCTGATCTCTCTTGTCAGTCTCCATATTTGTTAGATAAATGTTTCTAATTTAATTGTCAACTGCTCACTCTTGGTTATTTAAGTACTGGGTACACAGAAATGAATAAGGGACATTCCCTGCCCTAGAGAAACATTCAGACTATTGGGAAAATAGACAAGTAAATAGACCATATAACCTAATAAGTACTTGAACAGAAGAATAGTGCCACATGATCACAATGGTGATGCATTAACTCAGACTTGGAATGTAAGGATTCAGTGAAGACTTACCAAAGGAATTGATGATTGAACTAATTATTGAATACCAATAAAGAATTACAGACAGATGATTTTGTGCAAAGGTACAGAAATAAAGAAAATACGACACTCTATAATTGTACATTGCTATGGTTATAAGAAGATCATGGCAGAGGCCAGATCATGTGGAGTCTTGTATCATGCTAAAGTGATTTTATTTTATCCTGAAGACTTCTACCCCAAATTATTACTACAGCATATAATGCCTTTACACTGCATATAGTCATTTCAGCTCCATCCTATGCTTACCTAAAATAGATATTTGGATGAAGCAAATTTTTAATGAAGGAACATAGCATATCAGAAAGATCTACAAATGTAACTTAGTCACTTGGTAACATGGAAAATATAACTTGATATAGTTACTTGTGAATCAGAGAAATCTTCCTTTGTAAAATTCTACAGGCTTTTACTATAAAACAAGGAAATAGTGAGGAATCAAGCATCAAAATTTCATTTTGGATTACACAAAAACCTGGAAAGTCCTGAAGAAGAACCCAAAGGGAGAATTTGTGATAGCAGGAGACATGAATCTGGGGAAGCATATGTTTTACTGGGAAAATAAAGGAGGAGAAAATAAAAGAGGGAAGGAGGAGAGTGTTCTGAGCACACAATGTAGCATCAAGAAGAAGAGCTGATTCAAAGTCTCTAATCTGAAACTACACCTGAGACACTACTCAGACTGTACCTGAAGCAACAATGGGGCAAGAATCCAAAGCCATACTAGCCATGAAAATAACCTTTGGATTAGAATGTTTGAAATGGTCATAAAGAAGAACAAATTGGAATTCCAATCAAGAGAGTAAGATTTATATCTTTAATGAAGTCAAGCTACTAGACATAAAGTATATTTCAAATAAATAATAATAACAGAATTTCTTAGTATGTACCATGAACTAGGAGTTAAATATAGCATTTCTAAGTTTTATTACTTTTCTTTCCAAGTGGATAGCACTATTTACATTTTACAAAGAAAAAATTAAGGCTAAGAGATATTAGGCAATCTTCTATACAACAAGTAAATTATGGAGTCAAATGTTGAACATAAATCTGATTCTATGGCTATTATTTTTCTACTGTTCACCAAGCTACAAACTATCCCTGTTTGTATATAAGAGTGGTGATATTTGAAGAATCCTGGGAAGAGCACGGGAAAACTGGAGACATATCAATGTTACTCTTTTTTTTTTTTTTTTAAGGGGCAGGAGTTCATTTTATCATTGAAAAGATGATTTTATGATCACTTTTATGGGATTCCACATGGATTCATGGAGAACAAGTTATACCAAAGTAATCTCATTTCTTGTTTTGGTAGGTTTTAAGTGACTGGTAGATCAGGGAAAATGTACATGTACTATATCTGGCCTTTAACAGTGCATCAGACAAAGCCTGTCTCAATACCCTTAATGCAAAAAGAGAGCAAAATATGAACAGAGTTTTGGTAGACTTAGACTGATTTGTGTTCGAGATACCTCACAAGAATGTGGTAATAGGTGAAGTAGTGTCAACTTAAAGCTTCAGTGGCATTTTATGGTAATTCTTGTAAAAAATTATTATTAGTTGAAAAAATGCTGCAGTTTGGCTGACGATTTTGTCAATGATGTGGAACTGGAATCAGAGTGAACACTTTGGATGGCAGAAGCAGAGACCAAAAAAATGAACAAGAATAATACCCAGGATTGCTATAGAATCTTGCCCCTGGGTCTAAATAATAGTGTTCAGGTAAAGACTGAAAAAATCATGAATCTGCAAGCACATATATCAACAAACTAAGATTTGAGTAGACTGATTACATAATTAATATGGGTCAGCTGTCTGATATAGTTGTTTAAAAATTAATGTGATCCTGGGATACTGTTGTAGTTTTAATGTGTCATCACTAAAATTCATGCATTGTGAATGTGATAGTATTAAGAGGTGGGGTCTTTAAGAGGTGACTAGGTAATGAGAGGTCCTCCCTCATGAATAGGATTAAACACCTTATAAAAGAGGCTTGAAATAGTCTTCATCTTTCTTTTTCTTACACCATGTGAGGGTGCAGCAGGAAGGTCTTAACCAGAAGCCAGCATCTTGATCTTGGATTTCTCAGGCCCCAGAAAATACATTTCTGTTCTTTATAAATTACCTAGTCTGTAGTATTATGTTACATAGCACAAAATAAATAAGACAGATGTAATTCAAGAACTATGATTAGTAAAACAAATGAGATGATAGACCTGTTATACTCTAGAACGGCCAGATGAACTACTGTATTCTTTGGGACTAGGTCATTTCTGAACTCTATATTGGCAAATAACATATTCAGAGGAGAATGAACACAATGGTGAGGTGGAAAGAAACATACTATCCAAAGAAGAGCTTAAAGAACTAGCGGTATTGAGCCTAGAGAAAAACAGGATTGTGAGTGGCTTCAAATATCTGATGGACTGTTACATAAAAGAGAAAATCAGATTTGTTCCAATTTCCTTCTATGATCAATGTATGGAAGTTATTGGAATGCAGATTTTGGCTCTACATAAGAAAACTATTTTCCAATGAATACAGATGTATACAATTGAAATTAAGTAATTCTACAGATAATGAGTTTCTTGTCACTAGAAATGTTCAAGTGGAAACTGATAAACAACTTAGAATTTTAGAGTTCTAGAATCTTGAGAGTTAGAAGGGATCTTAAAGATAAACTTCTTGCCCAACATTTTCATTTTACATTTACACAGACTAACCTAGAAAGGAGAAGTGACTTCTCCATGGTGTCACAGGCAGTACTTAAATCCATGCTGATTCTGTCAAGTACTCTTTACTCCATAAATGGCAAATCATGCAAATGCAACAACTTAGCCTTCAACTTAGAAAGAATATTTTGATATCCTTTATATCAACAGCTCCCCCAAAATTTCACTGAGATAGAGGACTCCTGAAGTTTTGTCAGATTTATTTTTTTTTTTTCCTTTTTTTTGGGAGGGGGATGGAGTCTCACTCTGTCGCCAGGCTGGAGTGCAGTGGTGCGATCTTCGCTCACTGCAACCTCTGCCTCCCAGGTTCAAGTGATTCTCTTGTCTCAGCCTCCCGAGTAGCTGGGACTACAGGCACGTGCTACCATGCCCAGTTAATTATTGTATTTAGTAGAGACAGGTTTCACCATGTTGGCCAGGATGATCTCAATCTCTTAACCTCATGATCCACCCACCTCAGCCTCCCAAAATTGCTGGGATTACAGGTATGAGCCACCGTGCACAGCTTTTTTTTTTTTTTTTTTTTTTTTCTGAGATGGAGTCTCACTCTGTTGCCCAGGCTGGAGTCCAGTGGTGCAATCTCGACTCACTGCAGCCTCCACCTCCCTGGTTCAAGAAATTCTCCTGCCTCAGCCTCCCAAGTAGCTGGGATTACAGGTGCATGCCACCATGTCTGGCTAATTTTTTTGTATTTTTAGTAGAGACAGGGTTTCACTGTGTTGGCCAGACTGGTCTCAAACTCCTGACCTCAGGCAATCTGCCTGCCTCAGCCTCCCAAAGTGCTGGGATTACAGGCGTGAGCCACTGCACTTGGCCTGTCAGTTTTATTTTCTATTGTCTGATATGCAAAGATCTTACCAGTAAGTCTAGCTACTACTTCTTGCTCAGTAGGCCAAATCAGTACAAAGTAATAAGTGAAAAGAGCAGGGTAATATCTTGTAAAAATGAAAGATAATCAAAATCCCAGGAAACTAAATTATGACATAAGGCTAGAAGTAGGACAGTTATGGTATGTTAATGGCCTTTCCAGTTGAAAGCAAACTGGATTTGACGGGCCTTTTTAACACGTAAGGAAAAAAAGTATTTGTCATTTCAGTACCTGCATACCAGGAACCAGGGGATGTGTTAATTTATTCAAGCAACAAAGTCATATTTAGTATAGCAGCTGCAGTCAGAAGCACCACCTGGTTAAACTTAAGATAATCCACTGTCATTCTCCAAGATCCATTCTTCTTATGCACAGGCCAAACAGGTGGGTTGAATTGGGAAGTAAGTGTGTCTTTCAAGTCCTTAGTGGTGGCACTAATCTTTGCAATCCCTCTACGAAAACATTGCTTATGTTTTGCTATTTTCCTTGGTAAAGACAGTTCTAGGGGCTTCCCCTTTGCCTTTCCCGGCATCATAGCTCTCACTCCACAGGCCAGGGAATTAATGCAGAGATATGACTAGCTGCTGAGCATATCTATATCTGTTCCAATTATGCATTCCAAAACTGGGTAACTGACCACAGGACAGGTTTGCAGTCTATTTTTTCCGCTTGAGATAAAGCTGGCCTAAAACTCGATTGAACACCTAACCTCCATGCCCCTACTCTGACTGCTAGACCAAACTGGCATTCTTGGTCTCCTGGAGGCAATGTCAGTTCAGAGACATTGTCCAGTAGTCTTCAAGAGATCTAATTATTTCCTTTCCCCAATGTACCCCAATGTAGAATTACCCTAACAAAAGGCCATAGGTCCCTTTGGGGGATGCTAGAAGAAAGATTAAGATGGGTGGGTCAATGGGGCATAAACACCTAGAAGGCAAAAAATTGACTACAATATGGATGTCTGAAAAAAAATCATGGAAATACATTCATGTTTTCCTTTCAACCAATTACTTTGGCAACTCATCTACTTTATATAAAATTGGGTTGAGCTTTCTAATCGTAGCCAAGATGGAGTAAGTCAGCTACCCCTTATCCTTCCCACTGATTACAAGTACAATTCTTGATCAAAATATACAAGTTTCTACCTGAAGGCTCTGAAAATTAAATAGGAGACAAGTTGGGATGACAGTAACAGCTTAAATAATAGTAAGCTTCATATATTGTTTTCTTCTTTGTATCCTGAATTTGATCTAAGATGAGATATAAACACAGAACTGTGTAGTAAACACTACATACACAAATATTCAGGATAAGTTGCCTATTTACAGCCAGAGAACATTTAAGAGAGTCCCTTGAAAGCTGAAGAATATAGCATAATCCTCATTCTTTCTTTTAGTTTTTTAAAATTTAATATAGAGCAGTTTTAGATTACAGAATTACTGTATAGTATAGAGAATTCCCAAATATCTAATAACAGTCCCATTATTAACCTCTGAGATTATAAGGTACATTTTCCACAATAATGAACCAATATTTATACATTAAAGTTGATATTTTATTAAGAGTTCATGTTCCCTTAGGTACTTGTTAACTGTTTCTTAGACTTTCCTCATTGCTGATGATAATAACAGATTTGAAAAATTACTGGTCAGATATTTTGTAGAATGTCTCTCCATTGGGATTTGTCTGATTCTTTTCTCATGATTAGACTGACGTAATAGGTTTTTGAGAGAAAGATTATAAACTGCCATTCTCATATCATCATATCAAGGGAACATAGTATCAATATGACTTCACACTCTTGATGTTAACCTTGATCACATGGTTTGAGGTAGTGTTTATCAGATTTCTTCACTGGAAATTTATTTTTCCCCTCTTTTTTCATAATGTAATATTTGAAGGAAAGTCAGACACTAGGTGCAAACCAAACTTACCGAATTGGGGAGACTTTTTCTACCTCCTTAAGGGCAGAACATCTTCATAAATTATTTATGATCCTTCTGCCTGTGTAATTTGTCTCTTCTCCATACATTTATTTGTTCAATCATTTATTTATATCTGTTTGTACTTATGAATATCTTGTACTTTGGATTATAATAAAATACTACTTTATTTATTTTGTTTTACAAATCGTTCTATCTTTGGCAATTTTAAGCTCGATTACTTGATGATATGGTTGGACTCCGTGTCTCATCTTGAATTGTAATCCCCGTAATCCCCATGTGTCATGGGAGGGACCCAGTGGGAGGTGACTGGATCATGGGGGCGCTTCCTCCATGCCATTCTCATGTGAGTGAGTGAGTTATCACGAGATCTGATGACTTTATAAGCATCTGGCATTTCCCCTGCTTGTACTTCTTTCTCCTGCCACCATGTGAAGAAAGTCCTTTCTTCCCCTTCTGCTATGATTGTAAGTTTCCTGAGGTCTCCCCAAACAGGCAGAACTGTGAGTCAATTAAACCTCCTTTGTTTACAAATTATTCAGCCTCGGGAAGTTCTTTATAGCACTGCAAAAATGGACTAATACACTAAATTAGTACCGCAGAGAGTGTGGCACTACTATAATGATACTTGAAAATGTGGAAGCAAGTTTGGAACTGCAGAATGAGCAAAGGTTGGAACAGTCTGAAAATCTCAAAAGATGACAGGAAGATGTGGGAAACTTTGGAATTTCCTAGAAACTTGTTGAATGTCTTTGACCAAAATGCTGATAGTGATATGGACAATAAAATCTAGGCTAAGGTGGTCTCTGATGGAGATGAGAAACTTGTTGGGAACTGAGACAAAGGTCACTCTTGCTATGCTTTAGCAAAGGGACTGGTGGCATTTTGCCCCACCCTAGAGATATGTAGAACTTTGAACTTGAGAGAAATGATTTAGGGTATCTGGCAGGGGAAATCTGTAAGCAGTAAAATATTCAAGAGGTGAAAGGGTGTAAAAGTTTGGAAAATTTGCAGCCTGATAATGCAATAGAAAAGAAAAACCCATTTTTGGGGGAGAAATTCAAGCCAGATGCAGAAATTTGCAGTAGTTACAATGAACCAAATATTATTCACCAAGAAAATGGGGAAAATGTCTCCAAGGCACATCAGAGACCTTCATGGCAGCCCCACCCATAACAGGCCTGAAGGCCTAGAGAGAAAAATGGCTTCGTGGGCCAGGACCAGAGCCTCCCTGATATATCCAGCCTCAAGACTAGGTGCCCTGCATTCAAACTGCTTCAGCTCCAGCCATGGCTAAAAAGGGCCAAGGTACAGCTTAGACCATTGCTTCAGAGGGTAAAAGCCCCAACTCTTGGCAGCTTTCACATGGTTTGGGGCCCGCAGGTGCACAGAAGTCAAGAATTGAGGTTGGGAGCATCCACACAGATTTCATATGATGTATGGAAATGCCTGGATGTCTAGGCAGAGGTCTGTCACAAGGGCAGAGCCCTCATGAAGAAACTATGCTAGGAAAGTGTGGAAGAAAAATGGGTTGAAGCCCCAACACAGAGTCCCCACTGGGGCAGTGCCTAGTGGAGCTGTGAGAAGAGGGCCACCATCCATCAGACCCCAAAATGGTAGATGCACCAACAACTTGCACCATGCGCCTGGAAAGTCCACAGACATTCAATGCCAGCCTGTGAATGCAGCCAAGAGTGGGGCTCTAGCCTGCAAAGTCACAGAGGTGGAGCTGCCCAATACCATGGAAGCCCACCTCTTCCATTAGCGTGACTTGGATGTGAGTCACGGAGTTAAAGGAGATTATTTCAGAGCTTTAAGATTTAATGACTGCCTCTCTGGATTTTGGACTTGAATGGGGCCTGTAGTCTCTTGGTTTCGCCAATTTCTCCCATTTGGAATGGGATCATTTATACAATGCCTGTACCCCCATTGTATATTGGAAATAACTAACTTGCTTTTGATCGTACAGGCTCATAGGCAGAAGGGACTTGTCTTGTCTCAGATGAGAGTATGGACTTGGACATTTGGGTGAATGCTGGAATGAGTTAAGACTTTGGGGGACTGTTGGGAATACATCATTGTGTTTTGAAATGTGAAGACATAAGATTTTGGAGGGGCCAGGAGCAGAATGATATGGTTTGGCTCTGTGTTCCCACCCAAATCTCATCTTAAATTGTAATCCTCATAATCCCCACATGTCAGGGGAGACAAACAGTGGGAGGTGATTGGATCATGGGGGTGGTTTCCCCCATGCTGTTGTCATGATAGTGAGTGAGTTATCATGAGATCTGATGGTTTTATAAGCATCTGGCATTTCCCCTGCTTGTACTTCTCTCTCCTCCCACCACGTGATTAAGGTCGTTGCTACACCCTTTGTCATGATTGTAAGTTTCCTGAGGCCTCCCCAGCCAGGCAAAACAGTGAGCCAATTAAACCTCTTTCGTCTATAAATTACCCAGTCATGAGTAATATATTTATAGTAGTGTGAGAAGAGACTAATACAGTATGTTCCTGGTATCATTTAATGTATATAATCCTTGTTTTGTTTTATTTTGTTTTGTTTTGGAGTGTGGGGTGTGGGTAGTACTTTCTCACTTTCAGGCACTATAAGATGCTTAAAATTCATCTTATGTATGTCGTGCCACACCTGTAGAATCGGCCATTTCTCCAAGGGTCTCTAGTTCCTTTTGTTGGAGAATGGTATTACACACCAAGATCTGGGTGATAGGTGTACTCATTGGTACAGGATTGTTGTTGCTTCTAGGCCTTATAAACTGACAGAACAAAAATCTTATGGGTATACAGTAATCCATATATATATATACATCTATAAATATTTCTGTATATATCCATTTGAACCTGAATTAAGCTAAACCCAAATTCACACTAATATCTCCAACTCTAATTCATGAACACACTGATTATTCCATTCTATTCTCTTGCTTTTTTGTGGTTTCTCAATCCAACAGTAAGAAATCTGGCTTCCACCACCTACTACCCATTTACTTAATTCTTCCTGTCCAGTTTACATGTATAGTAATTTCAGAATTGTCAACCAATGTCCCAACAGAAAACAACATTATCAATTAGAGTGTAATGTTTATATATGCTTACCAGTTGATTTAGTCTTATAGACTCCACCAATTTTCAAACTTACCTATGGCAGCACATTATTCCTTCACTCCTTTTAGGTATTTTATATATTCATATTCTTTTACAATATAAATAACTTACATTTAGATTCTTTTAACACATCCTGCATTCAATCATGGGTTCCCCTAATCTCCTAAATAATTTATAAAATATGCATGCACTGAGAGTCACTTTTTTCTATAAAGTTTTATGGGGTCTGAGAAATTCATAATTTAAATAGTCACCATACCAGATACAAGAATATATAATATAAAAAAGTTAACCACCGAAAAATAATTTCAGGTGCTTCACTTATTCAACCTCTCCCTTCCCATAATCCGGTGCAACTACTAGTGGTTTTTTTTTTTTTTTTTTTTTTTTTTTCCTGTGGGTACACAGTAGGTGTATATGCTGATGAAGTACACAAAATATTTTGATATAGGCATACAATGCACATCAATCACATTAGGGCAAATGAGGTTTTCATCACCTCAAGCATTTATTATTTATCTGTTACAAACAATGTAATTATATGCTTTGAATTACTTTTAAATGTGCACTAAATTACTGTTGACTATAGTCACCCTTTTGTGCTACGAAATACTAAATCTTGTTCATTCTCCATAAGTGTATTTTTGAACCCATTGGCCATCCCGAATTCTCCTGAAATACTATCCTTCTGAGCCTCTACTCTCTATCTCCATGAGTTCAATTATTTTGATTTTTAGCTCTGAGAAAAAGGTGAGAACATGTGAAGTATGTGTTTCTATACCTGGCTTATTTCACTTAACATAATGACCCCAGTTCCATCCATGTTGTTGCAAATGACAGAATCTCAGATTTTTATAGCTGAAAAGTACTCTACTGTGTTTAGGTACCATATTTTCTTTACCCACATATCTGCTGGTGGGCACTAAGGTGGCTTCCAAATCTTAGCTAAGG
Organism: Rhinopithecus roxellana; assembly: GCF_007565055.1. Lineage (NCBI taxonomy): Eukaryota > Metazoa > Chordata > Mammalia > Primates > Cercopithecidae > Rhinopithecus > Rhinopithecus roxellana. The sequence continues at coordinate 107,993,044 of NC_044555.1, read as the reverse complement.
TGAATAGTACTACAACGAACATGGAAGTGCAGATATCTATTCAATATGCTGATGTCCTTTCCTTTGGGTGTATACCTAGAAATAGGATTGCCGCATCACACGGTAGTCCTATTTTTACTATTTTTAAAGAACCTCCAAACTGTTCTCCATTGTGGTTTTACTAAATGACATTGCCACCAACAGTGTACAAGAATGTCCTTTTCTCCACATTCTTGCAAGCATTCATTATTGCCTGTCTTTTGGATAAAAGTTATTTTATTTTATTATTATACATTAAGTTCTAGGGTACATGTGCATAACATGCAGGTTTGTTACATATGTATACTTGTGCCATGTTGGTGTGCTGCACCCATCAACTCGTCAGCACCCATCAACTCGTAATTTACATCAGGTATAACTCCCAATGCCATCCGTCCCCCATACCACCTTCCCATAATAGGCCCCGGTGTGTGATGTTCCCCTTCCCAAGTCCAAGTGATCTCATTGTTCAGTTCCCACCTATGAGTGAGAACAAGTGGTGTTTGGTTTTCTGTTCCTACAATAGTTTGCTGAGAATGATGGTTTCCAGCTGCATCCATGTCCCTACAAAGGACACAAACTCATCCTTTTGTATGGCTGCATAGTATTCCATGGTGTATATGTGCCACATTTTCTTAATCCAGACTGTCACTGATGGCCATTTGGTTTGATTCCAAGTCTTTGCTATTGTGAATAGTGCCACAATGAACATACGTTTGCACGTGTCTTTACAGCAGCATGATTTATAATCCTTTGGGTATATACCCAGTAATGGGATGGCTGGGTCATATGAAAATTCTAGTTCTAGATCCTTGAGGAATTGCCATACTGTTTTCCATAATGGTTGAACCAGTTTACAATCCCACCAACAGTATAAAAGTGTTCCTATTTCTCCACATCCTCTCCAGCACCTGTTGTTTCCTGACTTTTTAATGACTGCCATTCTAACTGGTGTGAGATGGTATCTCATTGTGGTTTTGATCTGCATTTCTCCGATGGCCAGTGATGACAAGCATTTTTTCATGTGTCTGTTGCCTGTATGCATATCTTCTTTTGAGAAATGTCTGTTCATATCCTTTGCCCACTTTTTGATGGGGTTGTTTGTTTTTTCTTGTAAATTTCTTTGAGTTCTTTGTAGGTTCTGGATATTAGCCCTTTGTCAGATGAGTAGATTGCAAAAATGTTCTCCCATTCTGTAGGTTGCCTGTTCACACTGATGGTAGTTTCTGTTGCTGTGCAGAAGCTCTTTAGTTTAATAAGATCCAATTTGTCAATTTTGGCTTTTGTTGCCATTGTTTTTGGTGTTTTAGACATGAAGTCCTTGCCCATGCCTATGTCCTGAATGGGAGTACCTTGGTTTTCTTCTAGGGTTTTTATGGTACTAGGTCTAACATTTAAGTCTCTAATCCATCTTGAATTAATTTTCATATAAGGAGTAAGGAAAGGATCCAGTTTCAGCTTTCTCCTTATGGCTAGCCAATTTTCCCAGCACCATTTATTAAATAGGGAATCCTTTCCCCATTTCTTGTTTTTCTCAGGTTTGTCAAAGATCAGATGGCTGTAGATGTGTGGTATTACTTCTGAGGACCCCGTTCTGTTCCATTGGTCTATATCTCTGTTTTGGTACCAGTACCATGCTGTTTTGATTACTGTAGCCTTGTAGTATAGTTTGAAGTCAGGTAGCGTGATGCCTCCAGCTTTGTTCTTTGGACTTATGATTGTCTTGGCAATGCGGGCTCTTTTTTGGTTCCATATAAACCTTAAAGCAGTTTTTTTCCAATTCTGTGAAGAAACTCATTGGTAGCTTGATGGGGATGGCATTGAATCTATACATGACCTTGGACAGTTTGGCCATTTTCACGATATTGATTCTTCCTATCCATAAGCATGGTATGTTCTTCCATTTGTTTGTGTCTTCCTTTATTTCACTGAGCAGTGGTTTGTAGTTCTCCTTGAAGAGGTCCTTTACATCCCTTGTAAGTTGGATTCCTAGGTATTTTATTCTCTTTGCAGCAATTGTGAATAGAAGTTCATTCCTGATTTGGCTCTCTGTCTGTTACAGGTGTATAAGAATGCTTGTGACTTTTGCACATTAATTTTGTATCCTGAGACTTTGCTGAAGTTGCTTATCAGCTTAAGGAGATTTTGGGCTGAGATGATGGGGTTTTCTAAATATACAATCATGTCACCTGCAAACAGGGACAATTTGACTTCCTCTTTTCGTAACTGAATACCCTTGATTTCTTTATCTTGCCTGATTGCCCTAGCCAGAACTTCCAACACTACGTTCAATAGGAGTGGTGAGAGAGGGCATCCCTGTCTTGTGCCAGTTTTCAAAGGGAATGCTAACAGTTTTGCCCATTCAGTATGATATTGGCTGTGGGTTTGTCATAAATAGCTCTTATTATTTTGAGATACGTTACATCAATACCGAATTTATTGAGAGTTTTAGCATGAAGGGCTGTTGAATGTTGTCAAAGGCCTTTTCTGCATCTATTGAGATAATCATATGTGTGTGTGTGTGTGTGTGTGTGTGTGTGTGTGTGTGTGTTTGGTTCTGTTTATATGCTGGATTACGTTTATTGATTTGCATATGTTGAACCAGTCTTGCATCCCAGGGATGAAGCCCACTTGATCATGGTGGGTAAGCTTTTTGATGTGCTGCTGAATCCGGTTTGCCAGTATTTTATTGAGGATTTTTGCATCGATGTTCATCAGGGATATTGGTCTAAAATTCTCTTTTTTTGTTGTGTCTCTGCCAGGCTTGGTATCAGGATGATGTTGGCCTCATAAAATGAGTTAGGGAGGATTCCCTCTTTTTCTATTGATTGGAATAGTTTCAGAAGGAATGGTACCAGCTCCTCCTTGTACCTCTGGTAGAATTCAGCTGTGAATCCATCTGGTCCTGGACTTTTTTTGGTTGGTAGGCTATTAATTATTGCCTCAATTTCAGAGCCTGCTATTGGTCTATTCAGGGATTCAACTTCTTCCTGGTTTAGTCTTGGGAGAGTGTAAGTGTCCAGGAAATTATCCATTTCTTCTAGATTTTCTAGTTGATTTGCGTAGAGGTGTTTATAGTATTCTCTGATGGTAGTTTGTATTTCTGTGGGGTCAGTGGTGATATCCCCTTTATCATTTTTTATTGAATCTATTTGATTCTTCTCTCTTTTCTTCTTTATTAATCTTGCTAGCAGTCTATCAATTTTGTTGATCTTTTCAAAAAACCAACTCCTGGATTCATTGGTTTTTTGAGGGTTTTTTGTGCCTCTATCTCCTTCAGTTCTGCTCTGATCTTAGTTATTTCTTGCCTTCTGCTAGCTTTTGAATGTGTTTGCTCTTGCCTCTCTAGTTCTTTTAATTGTGATGTTAGAGTGTCCAATTTAGATCTTTCCAGCTTTCTCTTGTGGGCATTTAGTGCTATAAATTTCCCTCTAGACACTGCTTTAAATGTGTCCCAGAGATTCTGGTATGTTGTATCTTTGATCTCATTGGTTTCAAAGAACATCTTTATTTCTGCTTTCATTTCGTTATGTACCCAGTAGTCATTCAGGAGCAGGTTGTTCAGTTTCCATGTAGTTGAGCGGTTTTGAGTGTGTTTCTTAATCCTGAGTTCTAGTTTGACTGCACTGTGGTCTGAGAGACAATTTGTTATAATTTCTGTTCTTTTACATTTGCTGAGGTGTGCTTTACTTCCAATTATGTGGTCAATTTTGGAATAAGTGTGATGTGGTGCTGAGAAGAATGTATACTCTGTTGATTTGGGGTGGAGAGTTCTGTAGATGTCTATTAGGTCCGCTTGGTGCAGAGATGAGTTCAACTCCTGGATATCCTTGTTAACGTTCTGTCTCGCTGATCTGTCTAATGTTGACAATGGAGTGTTGAAGTCTCCCATTATTATTGTATGGGAGTCTAAGTCTCTTTGTAAGTCTCTAAGGACTTGATTTATGAATCTGGGTGCTCCTGTATTGGGTGCATATATATTTAGGAGAGTTAGCTCTTCCTGATGAATTGATCCCTTTACCATTATGTAACGGCCTTCTTTGTCTCTTTTGATCTTTGATGGTTTAAAGTCTGTTTTATCAGAGACTAGGATTGCAACCCCTGCTTGTTTTTGTTCTCCATTTGCTTGGTAGATCTTCCTCCATCCCTTTATTTTGAGCCTATGTATGTCTCTGCATGTGAGATGGGTCTCCTGAATACAGCAAACTGATGGGTCCTGACTCTTTATCCAGTTTGCCAGTCTGTGTCTTTTAATTGGACCATTTAGTCTATTTACATTTAAGGTTAATATTGTTATGTGTGAACTTGATCTTGTCATTATGACATTAGCTGGTGATTTTGCTCGTTAGTTGATGCAGTTTTTTCCTAGCCTCGATGGTCTTTACAATTTGGCATGTTTTTGCAATGGCTGACGTTGGTTGTTCCTTTCCATGTTTAGTTCTCCCTTCAGGGTCTCTTGTAAGGCAGGCCTGTTTGTGACAAAATCTCTAAGCATTTGCTTACCTGTAAAGGATTTTATTTCTCCTTCAGTTATGAAACTTAATTTGGCTGGATATGAAATTCTGGGTTGAAAATTCTTTTCTTTAAGAATGTTGAATATTGGCCCCCACTCTGTTCTGGCTTGTAGAGTTTCTGCTGAGAGATCTGCTGTTAGTCTGATGGGCTTCCCTTTGTGGGTAACCCGACCTTTCTCTCTGGCTGCCCTTAATTTCAAATTAAGGGCAGCCAGAGAGAATAAATGAAGTTTTTCCTTCATTTCAACTTTGGTGAATCTGACAATTATGTGTCTTGGAGTTGCTCTTCTCGAGGAGTATCTTTGTGGCGTTCTCTGTATTTCCTGAATGTGAATGCTGGCCTGCCTTACTAGGTTGGGGAAGTTCTCCTGGATGATATCCTGAAGAGTGTTTTCCAACTTGGTTCCATTTTCTGCCTCACTATCAGACACCCCAATCAGACGTAGATTTGGTCTTTTCACATAATCCCATACGTCTTGAAGGCTTTGTTCATTTTTCCTCTTTTTTCTCTAGACTCCTCTTCTTACTTCATTTCAATCATTTGAGCTTCAATTGCTGATACTCTTTCTTCCAGTTGATTGAGTTGGTTACTGAAGCTTGTGCATTTTTCACGTATTTCTGATGTCATGGTTTTTATCTCTGTCAGTTTGTTTGTAGCCTTCTCTGCATTGATTATTCTAGTTATCCCTTCTTCCATTCTTTTTTCAAGATTTTTAATTTCTTTGCCCTGGGTACGTAATTCCTCCTTTAGCTCTGAGAAGTTTGATGGACTGAAGCCTTCTTCTCTCCTCTCGTCAAAGTCATTCTCCGTCCAGCTTTGATCCGTTGCTGGCGATGAGCTGCATTCCTTTGGAGGGGGAGATGCACTCTTATTTTTTGAATTTCCAGCTTTTCTGCCCTGCTTTTTCCCCATCTTTTTGGTTTTATCTGCCTTTGGTCTTTGATGTTGGTGATGTACTGATGGGGTTTTGATGTGGGTGTACTTCTTGTTTGTTAGTTTTCCTTCTAACTGTCCAGACCCTCAGCTGTGGGTCCGTTGGAGGTTGCTTGAGGTCCACTCCAGACCCTGTTTTCCTGGGTATCAGCAGCAGAGGCAGCAGAAGATAGAACATTCCTGAACAGCAAGTGTACCTGTCTGATTCTTGCTTTGGTAGCTTCGTCTCAGGGGTGTACTCCACCGTGTGAGTTGTGGGGTGTCGGTCTGCCCCTAGTGGGGGATGTCTCCCAGTTAGGCTACTCAGGGGTCAGAGACCCACTTGAGCAGGCAGTCTGTCCATTCTCAGATCTCAACCTCCGTGTTCGGAGATCCAATGCTCTCTTCAAAGCTGTCAGACAGGGTCGCTTGCATCTGCAGAGGTTTTTGCTGCTTTTTTATTGTTGTTTTTTATTGTTGTTGTTTAGCTGTGCCCTGTCCTCAGAGGTGGAGTCTACAGAGGTGGAGTCTCCTTGAGCTGCTGTGGTCTCCACCCAGATGGAGCTTCCCAGCGGCTTTGTTTACCTGCTTAAGCCTCAGCAATGGCGGGCACCCCTCCCCCAACCTCACTGCTGCCTTTCCTTTAGATAGCAGACTGCTGTGCTAGCAATGAAGGAGGTTCCGTGGGTGTGGGACCCTCCTGGCCAGGTGTGGGATATAATCTCCTAGTGTGCCCTTTGCTAAGAGCCTTGGTAAAGCGCAGTATTGGGGTGGGAGTTACCCGATTTTCCAGGTGTTGTGTGTCTCAGTTCCCCTGGCTAGGAAAATGAATTCCCTTCCCCCTTGGGCTTCCCAGGTGAGGTGATGCCTTGCCCTGCTTCAGCTCTCACTGGTTGGGCTGCAGCAGCTCACCAGCACCAATTGTCTGGCACTCCCAGTGAGATGAAGCTGGTACCTCAGTTGAAAATGCAGAAATCACCCGTCTTCTGTGTCGCTCGCGCTGGGAGCTGGAGACTGGAGCTCTTCCTATTCGGCCATCTTCTAAAAGTTATTTTTAACTGGGGCGAGATAGTATCTCATTGTAGTTTTGGTTTGCAGTTTTCTGATGATCAGTAATGTTGAGCACCTTTTTATATACCTGTTTCCCATTTGTATGTCTTTTGGGAGAAATGTTTATTTAGATCTTTTGCTCATTTTTAAATTGGATTATAGTTTGTTTCTATTGAGTTCTTTGAGCTCCTTTTATATTCTGGTTATTAATCCCTTGTTAGATGAATAGGATGCAGATATCTTTTCCCATTCTTTAGGTTGTCTCTTAACTTTGTTGATTGCTTACTTTGCTGTGCAGAAGCTTTTTAATTTGATGTGATCCATTTTGTCCATTTTTGGTTTGATTGCCTGTGCATGTGGGTATTACTCAAGAAATATTTCTTCAGACAAATGTTCGTCAGTGTTTCTGTAACGTTTTCTTTTAGTAGTTTCATAGTGTGAGGTCTTAGATTTGAATATTTTTATTTTTCTACACGGTACAACATAGGCATCTAGTTTCATTGTTCTGCAAGTGGATATTTATTTAATATCCATTTATTAAAGAGAATGTCTTTCCCTAGCAATTGTTTTTGGCATCTTCGTTAACAATGAGTTCACTGAAGATGTATGGATTCATTTCTGGATACTCTATTCTGTTGCATTGGTCTATGTGTCTGTTTCTATGCCACTATCATGCTTTTTTTTGAAAAATAAAATCTGTAGTATAATTTGGATTCAGGTATTGTGATTCTTCCAGTTTTGTTCTTTTTGCTCAGGATAGCTTTGCTATTATGAAACTATTGTAGTACCATATAAATTTTAGGATTATTTTTCTATTTGTTGAAAGAATATCATTGATATTTTCATAGGAATTGCACTGAATCTGTAGGCTGCTTTGGGTAGTATGGACATTTTAACAAAATTGATTCTTCTAATCCATGAACATAAAATACTTTTCCATTTTTTGTGTATGTCTTCTCCGAAATTTCTTGCATCAGTGTTTCCTAGTTTTCATTATAATGATATTCTGCTACTTTGGTTAAGATTATCCCTTGGAATTTAATTTTATTTGTAGCGATAATAAATGCTATTACTTTCTTGATTTCTTTTCAGATATTCACTCTTGGCATACAGAAATGCTACTGATTTTTGTGTGATGATTTGTATCTTGCAACTTTACTGAATTTGCTTATCATTTCTAATAGTATTTTGATAGAGTAGATTTTTTCAAATATAAGATCATATCATCTGCAGACAACAATAATTTAACTTCTTTCTTTCCAATTTGGTTGCCCTTTGTTTTTGTTTTTTCTTGACTGATTGCTGTAGCTAGGATTTCTAGTACTATGCTGAATAACAGTGGTGAAACTGGTCATCCTTGTCCTGTCATAGATCTTAGAGGAAGATCCACCTTCATTATGATACTAGCTGTGGGTCTGTCATACGTGGCTTTTATTGCATTGAGGTGTGTTCATAATAGCTTTATTATGAAAAGATACTGAATTTTATCAAATGATTTTTCAGCATCAAATTAAATAATCATATGTTTTTTGTCCTTTATTCTGTTGATATAGTGTATCACATTTATTGATTTACATATGTTAGACAATGCTTGCATGCCTGGGATAAATCCCACTTGGTAACAATTAATAAACTTTTAAAATGTGTTGTGGAATTCAGTTTACTAATATTTTGTGGAGAATTTTTGCATCAATGTTCATCAGTTATATTGGCCTGTAGTATTATTTTTTTTTTTTAATGTGTCCTTGTCTGATTTCGGTATCAGGGCAATACTCGCCTCAAAGAATAAGTAAGGAAGTATTCCCTCCTCCTCTATTTTTTGGAATAGTTTAAGTAGAATCGGTAGTTCCTTATTTTCCAAACACAAATGAAGTCTCTCTCACTTGGCTGAGCTGTCTGGTGTGGGTTGGTGGGTGACACAAGCACCTCTGCAGCCACCACAATTGGAACTGTGCTAGGTCAGACCCAAAGTCAGCACAGCACTGGATCTCACCCAAGGCCCACAGTGATCACTGACTGGCTACTGCCTATGTTCACTCAAGGTCTCAAGACTCTAAAATCAGTAGGTCACTAATCCAAAAGCTTCTGTCCTTTCCACCAAAACAGCAAGTTTACCACAGCCTTCGGTGGGTCCAGAGATTCTGCCCGGGAGCCAGGGCCTGGATTCAGGAACCTTAGGAATCTACCGGGTGCTCTATTCTCCTGTGGCTTAGCTGGCACTTAAGCTACAAGAAAAAGTCCTCCCCATGCTTCCCTCCCTTTTCCTCAAGCAGAGGAATCCCTCCCCATAGCCACTGCCAAAGTGAGTACCGCCTGGCTACTGCTGATGTTTACTCAAGGCCCAAGGGCTCTTCCCTCAGCCTATGATGAATGCTCCCTGTCCTGATTCTCTTCCTTTAGGGAAGTAGGCTCCCTTCTGGCCCAGGACAGGTCCAGAAATGCTGTCCAGGAGCCAAGGCCTGGAACTGGGAATCCTAGGGAATCCCAACCTGATGCTGTATCCCCACTGTGGCCAAGCTGGTACCCAAGCTGAAAGACAATGTCCCCTTTCACTCGTTCATATTCCTGGGTGAGATTCAGAGCTGGCTACCACTGGTGAGTATTCAGGGACCAAGAGCGCTTTAATCAGCAGGTGACGGGTATGGCTGGGACTGGGATTTTCCCTTCAATGCAGCAAGTTAATACTGGCTCAGGGTATGTCTAGAAATGTCATACAGGTGCTATGGTCTGGAATGATGCCTTCTGGACTCTGCTTGGTCCTCTATTCTATTGTAGCTTACTTGGTATCTACTTGCAAGACAAAGTCCTTTTTACTCTCACTTCTGTCTTCAAGCAGAGGAATGGTGTCTGTCCCATAGGTTTGAGCTGCTCTGTCTGTGGTTGAGCAGCACTCCCTTAGCACTCCCTTAGCTACTGTAGCTGGTGTCCTACTAGCTCATGTGCACCCCAAGTTGGCTGTCTTTGAGCCCAGCACAGTACCAGAATGTGCCCAGAAATTGTAGTCTTTGTGGCCTAGATGGCCTTTCAAGTTCATTTAGGACTCTAGAGAACTTTAGCCTTGGTGGTGAGGCTTGTTGGAACTCAGGTTCCAACAGCCGGGATGGGCAATTTATCTCTGCTTAGGGCTTATCTAAATTATGCCTTCATGGGTCCTGGCTGACTTCTGCCTGATATTGCTTTCCACTGTGACAGGACACCACTGAGTTTCAATGCAAAGTTTCACAACCACTGCAGTATCCATTCCCTAAACATACAGATTCTTTGTGCTACGCAGCTGCTAGTAAGGGATGGGGGAGGTGAGGTGTACACAGTTCAAGACTATCTTATGCTTTTCGGTGCCACTTTATTTAACATGGTGTTAAAAACTGGTAAGGTAATTGCTCACCTGATTTTCATTTTTTATGAACGTGCCCTATTTTGTATGTATAGTTATTAAATTTGCTGTTCCTTGGAACAGGGAATGATTGTTGGATGCTTCTATTTAGCCATATTGCTCCACCTCCAACATCCACTAATCTTTTATACTGTCTATAGTTTTGCTTTTTCTAGAATGTCATGTAATTAGAATCATAGAATATGTAACCTTTTCAGACTGAATAGTTTCACTTAGCAGTGTGCATTTAATGTTCATCTATGATTTTGTGGTTTGAGAGTTCACTTTCTTTAAAACATCATTACATTTTAATGTATGAATGTACCAAAATCTGTTTATCCATTCACCTATTTAAGAACATATTAGTTGCTTTCACATTTTGGCAATTATAAATAAGGCTGCTATAAACATTCATGTGAAGGTTTCTGTGGGGATGTAAGTTCATATCATTTAGATAAATACCAAGAAGTATAATTGCTGGACCATATTACCAGACTATATTTATCTTTGTAAGACACTACCCAACTATCTTTCAAAGTGATTGCACCATTTTGCACTCCCACAGTTCATTGATGACAGTTCTTCTTGTTCTGTATTCTCACCAGCAGTTGATATTGTCAAATATATATATATATATATATATATATGTATTTTATTTTAGCCATCCTAATAGGTATGTAGTGGTATTTCCTTGTTTTTAATCTCATATTTTGTTTTACATTTTTATAACTCTTTTCTCTTTATTCTTGACCCTAGGTAAATTTCTATGCCCTAAGTTGCACTGCTGTGGTGGCAGCAGCCTCACCATCTAAAACTCCAAGGAAAGAGCTCTCTTGATAGAGGAATAAAGACAAAGTATCACATTGTTCAAAGTGTTTATGAACAATGTGACACTTTGTCCTGATTCATTCTCTTAAGAGAAACAACTCAGAAACAGAAAGACAAATACTGCATGTCTTCACTGATAAATGCACTCTAAGTAATGTGTATACATAGACTTGGAGTGTAGAATAATGGACATTGAAGACTCAGAAGGGTGGTAGGGCATGCAAGATGAGAAATTACTCAGTGGTTACAATACACATTATTTGGGTGATGGTTACACTAAAAGCCCAGACTTTACCACTAGACAATATCTCATGTAGCAAAACTTTACTTATAACCCTTAAATTTATGCAAATAAGAGTTTGTGAAGTATCCTTTTTTATTTATTTTCTCTTTCTTTTTTATTGCCACTTTACTCCAAATGCAGCCAAGTTGAAAAGACTGCACAACAGCACAGGATGCTAAACTCCCCCTCAAAAAACCTTTCTAGCCAGATAAACAGGTGTAAGTGGCTCTTGGGAGCTGGATAATATTGTAGGAAGGCCTCTGAAAAGAGAACTGGAATAAGAGACCACCTAATTCTGTGTAGCAACTGACTTAAGTCCCAAGCTCACCCAAATCTGTGCATGAAAAGAACAGACATAGAGTAACACTGTAGACGTTTTGAGAAGAAAAATACAGTATCAGTCTGACAACCTGAGTCCCAGAGTAACTGGTGAGTGGTACATGTGATGGTCAGACTCAAACAGCATAGCAAAGGATAGAGAAAATGAAATGACATTGAAGCCACCATTCACATAAAGCAAGACAGAGCTGGCAGTCTGAACACAATTGTGGTAAGCTAAGAAGCTAACAGAATTAACTGTCTCCAGTAGACTTTAGGAAGATCTGTACTCTTTCAAAATAACATTCAGGATTCCAAGGATACAATCCCAAAGTACACACCAAAACAAACAAACAAAAAAGAAACAACAACAAAAACGAACAAACAAACAAAACCACAAGGAAATCTGGCCAATTCTGAAGGGTAAAGACAATCAAAAGATGCCACTCCCAAGATAAACCACATATTGGAGTTATCAAATAAAGAAATTTTAATCATCCATCACAAGGTAACACACACACTTTTGAAATTAAAGAAATAATAAAAGTTTTAATCAAATGATCAGATATTATAACAAAATAAAAATTTTTTTTTGAAACTGAAAAACCTAATATGTAAAATAAAAACTTCATTGCAAAGGGCAAAATAAGAAAATGGAGAAGACAAAGAAACTATTAAGCATTTTGAAGATGATCAAATATTATATAATCTGAATAACAGAGAAAAATAAATTCAACAAAATGAACAGAGCTTCAGGGATCTTTTGGACAATATCAAAAACCCTAACATTGTGTTCATGAAGTCTCTGAAAGAAAAGAGGAAAAAGATTAGTACATAAAGCATGGTTGAAGAAAATAATAGCTGAAAACTTTTCAAATTTGATTAAAAACATAAATTCACATATTGGCCAGGTGCAGTGCCTTAAACCTGTAATCCTAGCACTTTGGGAGGCCAAGGGGAGGGGATCACTTGAGGTCAGGAGTTCAAAACCAGCTTGACCATCATGGTGAAACCCCGACTCTACTAAAAATACAAAAAATTAGCTGATGCACACCTGTAATACCAGCTACTTGGGAGGCTGAGGCAGGAGAATCACTTGAACCTGGGAGGCGGAGGTTACAGTGAGCCAAGATTGTGCCACCACACTCCAGCCTGGGTGACAGAGCAAAACTCTGTCTCAAAATAAATAAATAAATTAATTAATTAATTCACATATTCAAGAAGTACAGGATACCTCCAACAGAATAAACTCAAAGAAAACCTTGATCAAATACATCATAATCAAACTGATTAAAATCAAAGATTAAAATATTTTTAAAGCGTCTAGAAAAAAATATGATATTACATATAAGAAAACATTCTTTTGTATAATTGTGGATTTCTTATCAGAAACCACAGAGGCAAAAATAAAATTTAAAAAAAAGCATTGAAAGCCTAAAAGAAAATAAACATCAACCTTGAATTATATATCCAGCAAAGTTACAGGCATGTTTCAAATAACATAAACTAAGAGAACTTGTCATCAGTGAATTTGAGTTTATGGAAATGTTAAAAGAAGTCTTTCAGGCTAGATAGAAATAATACCAGAGGGAAATTTAGAACATCAAGGATGACAGAGAGTTGACAGAAATGATAAACATTTAGGCAAACTGTAATAAAGTATTTTTTTCCACTTAAATTCTTTAAAATATGTGTGACTCTTGAAAGCAATAACTTTGCCTGTAGGAGGGTATCAATACATGTAAATAAAATGCATATGACAACTAGAACATCAGGGCAAAGAATAAAGAGCATTCTGTTGCTGAAAATCATCCACATTTTACTTAAAGAGGTATAATATTTATGTGAAATGAAATTTGAAAACATAAATATACATATTTTAGTAATTTGAGAAACCACTAAAAATATGAATGCATGTGCCTAAAAGAAAATAGATGAAATACTAAATGCTATGCAAATAATCAAAAAGAAGACAGGAAATGAAGATCAGAGAAACAAATAAAAAAAAAAAAAGACAAAAAGAAAGAATAAAATAGTCCTAATCCAAGTAAAAAATAATTAAATTAAATTTAAATGGCATGAGAACACAAACTAAAACACAGAGATTACCAGACTCATTTAAAAAATCAAGACCTAACTACATGCTTTCTATAAGAAACCCACTTTAAATAAGAAGACATTGATAGGTTAAAAATAAAAGGCTAAAAAAAAAAATCAGGCAAACACAAGTATAAAAAAGAGGTGTAGTAACTATATTGATATGAGACAAAGTAGACTCATATATAAGGAACATTAGCAGAAATAAAGAAGGACATTACATAAGAGTAACAGGGTCACTCCATCAAGAAGAAATAACAATTCTAATTTTGCATTCACCTAACAGTAGAACTTTTCAGTAAATGGTCCTGGAACAACTAAATATCCTTATCCAAAATGTGAATTTCTATGACTCACATCTTATATAAACATTAACACAAAAAGAATTAGAAACTTAAATCTAAAATGAGAAAGTACAAAACTTTTTGCAGAAAATAGGAGCAAAATATTTGTGGGGGGAATCTGTCAGATAATTCTTAGATTCAACACCAAAACACAATGAATTTAAACTAATAAATTAACAATTTAGATTTCATCAAAATTAAAATATTTATCTCTGGAAGCAACTCTACTAAGAGGATGAAAATACAAGCCATGCACTGAGAAAAAATAATTAGATAACACATATATGACAAAGGATTTATATCCAGAATATTATTAATAAAATAACCCTGAAAATAAAAAATCATGTAATAAAAACCTAATTGTTAAAATGGGAAAAACACACTGTGGAAAGTAGTTTGGAAATTTCTCAAAGAACTTACAACAGAACTACCATTCAACCCAGCAATCCCATTACTGGTTATATACCCAAACGAAAATAAATCATTCTATAAAAACAAAAACAACAACAACAAAAAAAAAAAACATGTGCACTTTTATGTTCATTGCAGCAGTATTCACAATAGCAAAGACATGGAATCAACCTAGATGCCTATCAGTATTGGGCTGGATAAAAAAAAAAAAAAAAAGCAGTATATATACACCATGGAATATTACACAGCCATAAAAAGGAACAAACTTTTGTCCTTTGCAGCAACATAGATGCAGCTGGAGGTCATTATCCTAAGCGAATTAATACAGGAACAGAAAATGAAATACCATATGTTCTCACTTATAACTGAGAGCCAAGCCTTGGGTACACATGGGCACAAACATGGGAACAACGGGCACTGATGACTATGAAAAGGGAGAGAGAAGGAGTGAGGCAAGAGCTGAAAAACGACCTATTGTGTACTATGCTCACTATCTTGGTGACAGGATCTTTCATAACCCAAACCTCAGTGTCACACAATGCACTCATGTAGCAAACCTGCACATGTACCCCCTTATCAGGGGAAACCAGCCCCCGATAACTCACATAGGTTTTTTTTCTATTTCCCTAAGTGTTAGCCGCTCTGAGAAATAAAGGGAAAGAGTACAAAAGAGATAAATTTTAAAGCTGGGTGTCTGGGGGAGACATCACATGTTGGCAGGTTCTGTGATGCCCCTTGAGCCGCAAAACCAGCAAGTTTTTATTACTGATTTTCAAAAGGGAGGGAGTGTACGAATAGGGTGTGGGTCACAGAGATCACATGCTTCAAGGGTGACAAAGATAACCAGGCAGAAGGTCAGGGTGAAACTAGAATCACTAACGAACTTCCATGTTCTGCTGTGCATGCATTGTCAGGGTTCAAGAGCAGAGAACTGGTCTGACTAGAATTCACCAGGCTGGAATTTCCTAATCCTAGCAAGCCTGGGGGAGCAGCAGGAGACTAGGGCGTGTTTCATCCCTATCTACATCTGCATAAAGGCAGACACTCCCAGGGCGGCCATTTTAGAGTCCCCGCCCTGGGAATGCATTCTTTTCCCAGGGCTGTTAATTATTAATAATTCCTTACTGGAGAAAGAATTCAGTGATATTTCTCTTACCCATTTTTGGTAATAAGAGAAATATGGCTCTGTCCTGCCCGGCCCACAGGCAGCCAGACTTTAAGGTTATTTCCCTTGTTCCCTGAAAATCACTGTTATCCTGTTCTTAAGGTGCCCAGATTTCATATTGTTCAAACACACATGCTCTACAAACAATTTGTGCAGTTAACACAATCATCACAGGGTCCTGAAGTGACATACATCCTCAGCTTACAGATGTAAGATGACAGGATTAAGAGATTAAAATAAGAACAGGCATAGGAAATCACAAGATTATTGATTGGGGAAGTGATAAATGTCCATGAAATCTTCACAATTTATGTTCAGAGACTGCAGTAAAGACAGGCGTAAGAAATTATAAAAGTATTAATTTGGGGAACTAACAAATGTCCATGAAATCTTCACAATTCATGTTCTTCTGCCATGGCTTTGGCCAGTCCCTCCGTTCAGGATCCCTGACTTCCCACAACACCCCGTGAATCCAAATAAATGCTGAAATTATACAAAAGTAAATAAATTAATAAAATAGGCCAGGCGCGGAGGCTCACGCCTGTAATCCCAGCACTTTGGGAGGCTGAGACGGGCGGATCACGAGGTCAGGAGATCGAGACCATCCTGACTAACACGGTGAACCCCTGTCTCTACTAAAAATACAAAAATTAGCCTGGCATGGTGGCGGGTGCCTGTAGTCCCAGCTACACGGGAGGCTGAGGCAGGAGAATGGCGTGAAACCGGGAGGCGGAGCTTGCAGTGAGTGGAGATCGCGCCACCGCACTCCAGCCTGGGCGACGGAGCGAGACTCCGTCTCAAAAAATAATAATAATAAAAATAAAATAAAAGCTGGCAAAATACATGGAGAGACAGCTCACCAAATAAGATATATAGATGGTAAATAAGTATGTAAATAGGTGCTTAGTATTATTAGTCATTTGGAAAATGCATATTAAGATCATGAAGAGATCAAAATAATTATAGAAGCATGAAGCAAAATGGCAGAATAGGACTCTCCAATGATCATATCCCTGCAGAAACATCAATCTGTACAACCATCTGGGAACAAAAACACCATCACAAGAGTTAAGGAAACTAGATGTGAGATCACAGTAACTGGTTATAGCTTATTAATAAGAAAATACACATTGAAAGGGATAAAGAAAGTTATATATTACCCACATCACCACTCCCTCAACCCCAATCAGCACAGCCCAGACAGTAATACTGTCTATTTGCAGGAAAAGGAAGCAAGTTTAGGATGCTGCCTTAATCCTCAACACTGGGCCTGCCTCAGAGAAACCCAGTACCAAGCAGACACCCATGGCCTCTGTCTACAGGCTGGTAGAGTTGGACTGATACTCCAGGTCAAGTGGTCTTGATCTGCAGTCTGTATTGCCACTATCTGACTACAGTGGCGTTGGGATCTAAACAAAACTCAGTGGAAAGCAGGCCTCAATGGTCATGAGCTTCAGGTGTCTCTCAATGCTGTGTCAGCCTAGGAGGCCATGGGATTCCAGAATAACATCATGCCAGCTGTGGTAGTCACAGGTTTAGTGCGCCCACTAGTACTAGAATGAACACAGCAATCCCTAGCATAGAAACTATACCAATCAACCTTCCCAGAATCTCTGGACAGGAACATTAAAGAAACTTCCCAGACAATGCCAGAATGTGTCGCTTGGAAAAAACACCAACTTCTTCAATGTGCAGACATCAACACATGACCAGAATAATCAAGAACAACCAGGGAAATATGACATCACCAAATGGGTAAACTAAGGTACCAGTGATTGACCATAAAGAGATGAAGATGGGTTAAATGCCTGACAAAAAAAAATTCAAAATAACTATTTTAAGTAAGTTCAGTAAACTTCTAGAAAATGTAGAGAAACAATTTAACCAAATAAAGAAACAAAAAGTGACCAGGATGAGACATGAAAAAAAAAATAATAATAAAATCAAACAGAAATCCTAGAGATGAAAAATACAATGAACAAAATGCAAAATGCAAAATGCAGTAGGAAGTACCAACAGCAAAACTGATTGAGCAGAAGAAAAATTATATAAACTGAAGCCAGGTTACACCAGCTAGAAGAGAGAAAGAAACAACAGAGGAATTTTAAAAGCTTATAGGATTTATGGAACAACATTAAAATGGAAAATATTTGAGTCATTGGCATTCAAAAGAGGTTTTAAAAAGATGAATGGTTAGAAAGTGTATTTAAAGAAATAATAGCAGAAAACATCCAAACCTGAAGAAAATATAAAAATCCAGGTATAGGAAAGTCAATAATCTCTAATCAGACTCAATCTAAATAAAACTACACCAAAATATATTATAATGAAATAATTAAAAGTCAAAGACAAAGACAGAATTCTGAAAAAATCAAGAGAAAATAAGCAAATAACGTATACGAGAATTCCAGTACACCAGGCAGCAGACTTCTTGGCACAAAAACGTACAGGCCAGGAGAATGTGGAATAATATATTCCAAGTGCTAACAGGGAAAAAATGCCAACCAAGAATACTGTTATCCTTCAAAAAGAAAAAAAAAATGATATGATTTGGCTGTGTCCCCAACAAAATCTTATCTTGAATTGTAGTTCCCATAATCCCCATGTATGGTGGAAGGGACTCAGTGAGAGGGAACTGAATCATGGGGGTGGTTTCCTCCATGCTATTCTCATGATAGCGAGTAAGTTCTCACGAAATCTGATAGTTTAAAAGGGGCTTCCCCCTTCACTCAGCTCTCATTCTTCTCTCTCCTACAACCTACTTAAGAAGAATGTGTGCTTCCCCTTCTGTCATAATTGTAAGTTTCCTAAGGCCTTCCCAGTTCTGCAGAACTGTGAGTCCATAAAACCTCTTTCCTTTATAAATTATCCATTGTCACATATTTTTAATGGGAACATGAGAAGGAACCAATACAACAAATTGATACCAAGGGAATGGGGGGCTGCTCTAAAGATACCTGAAAATGTGGAAGTGACTTTGGAACTGAGTAACAGGCAGAGGTTAGAACCATTTGGAGGGCTCATAAGAAGATTGAAAAATGTGGGAAAGTTTGGAACTTCCTAGAGACTTGTTAAGTGGCTTTGACCAAAATGCTGATAGTAATACAGACAATGAAGTCCAGGCTGAGGTAGTCTCAGATGGAGATAAGAAACTTGTTGGGAGCTGAAGCAAAGGTCACTCTTGCTATGCAAAGAGACTGGCAGCACTTTGCCCCTGCCCTAGAGACCTGTGGAGCTTTGAACTTGAGAGAGATAATTTAAGGTACTTGGCAGAAGAAATTTCTAAGTGGCAAAGCATTCAAGATGAAGCAGAGCATAAAAGTCTGGAAAATTTACAGCCTGATGATGCAGTAGAAAAACCTGTTTTGTGGGGAGAAATTCAAGCCTGCTGCAGAAATTTCCATAAGTTATGAGGAGCCAAATGTTATTCACAAAGACCAAGTGGAAAATGTCTTCAGGGCATGTCAGAGACTTCATGGTAGCTCCTCCCATCACAGGCCTGGAGGCCTAGAAGAGAAAAATGGTTTTGTGGGCCAGGATCAGGCCCCCTAGCCCTGTGCAGCCTCGAGACATGGTGCCCTGTGTCCCAGCTGCTTTAGTTCCAGCTGTGGCTAATAGAGACCAAGGTAGAGCTCAGGTCATTGCTTCAGAGTGTGCAAGCCCCAAGCCCTGGCAGCTTACATGTGTTGTGCCTGTGGGTGCAGAGAAATAAAGAATTGAGGTTTGGGAACTTCCACCTGGATTTCAGAGGATGTATGGGAATGCCTGAGTGTTCAGGCAGGAGTCTACTGCAGAAATGGAGCCCTCATGGAGAACCTCTTCTAGGGCAGTATATTAGTCAGGGTTTTGTGCAGAAACAGAATTTTATATATGTGTATGTATATATATATATATATATATATATATATATATGTGTGTATATATATATAAAATAGATGTAATATATATTATATTATATGAATATGTAATATATATTCTTATATAATGTGTAATATATAATATATTATATAATATGTATATAATATGAACTAATTATACATGTGGATGTTTATTAAGTATTAACTCTCATAATCACAAGGTCCCACAATAGGCCATCTGCAAGTTGAGGAGCAAGGAGAGCCAGTAGGAGTCCCAAAACTGAAGAACTTAGAGTTCAGTGTTTAAGGGCAGGATGCATCCAGCACAAGAGAAAGATGTAAACTAGGAGGTAAGGACAGTCTACTCTTTTCACATTAGTCTGCCTGCTTTGTATTCTAGCTGTGCTGGCAGCTGATTAGATGGTGCCCATCAACATTAAGGGTGGGTCTGCCTTTCCCAGCTCACTGACTCAAATGTTAATCTCCTTTGGCAACACCCTCACAGACACACCAAGGATCGATAATTTGTTTCCTTCAATCCAGTCAAGTTGACACTCAGTATTAACCATCACAAGTCCACCCCTCTCAACTTGAACCAATGCACATCTCCTGACATTATACATAATCTTCAAATAAAGATAATAATGTCATAATTATGCCTAACATAATACAACTATTCTTTATACAACTGGAAATGCACCAATCTCCAACCAAAATACTATTACATAAAGTTAACAATACTTAAATGCTAATATGAAGTTAATAAATCTTATGTCACATGACAAAAAAGAAAATAAAATGAAGATATTTTGTTAGCACAAGTGTATACATGCACAAACATGTTTTTAACAAAAGGAGGAGGAAATACTCACGGCAATTACAGTCCTCATTTCTGCAGCTGGTTAAGTGGTCATGGCTGGTATTGATGACTACCTTCTTCTACTACCCATTCTGTATTCTTTTTGTCTTCAGCAAGCACCTCAGCAGGTCGTGGTTCTTTTCCTGGTGGAGTGACACAAACCTTCATTCCTGAAGGGTCTGGGCCATTTGTAGTCCTGCCTGGATTGGGCTGCTGTAGTTTCCCATTGACCTTAATCACAGGGCATGGTACTACTAAGAGACACCCTAATGGATATCCTGTATTCCATGTATACTCTTCCTTACCTCCTATATGGAGTAGCAGACTGATTTCATCTTGATAGTCTGGGTCAATCACCTTAGCCAACACTGTAACTCCCTTCTTAGCCGGTTAACTTAAAGGTAAGAGGAGCCCAAAGTGTCCAGGTGGCAATCTTAACTTCCAGTTTAATAGAATCATTGTTGTGTCTCCTGGTGGCAGCATTCCTCACTCTGGAACTAAGACCTCTAGGCAGGCAGAACGTAATGCCGTGGGAACAGGAAGCAAAAATTTTGCTAGGGGGTCACTAGGGGAGATGGTGAGTGGTGCCACTTCCACTTGCACCTCTTGATTCTTGGATCCGTGAATCCTGGCTATGGGAGAAACAGTACCATATATTGGATGCTGATTCAGAGGGTACTGAGACTTCTGGAGAGCTTTTCCCCAGCCCTGCCAAGTATTGTCACCTAGTTGGCTTTAGTAATCACCACTTCAAAAGGCCACTCCAACATTCTATCAATCCAGCTGCTTCAGGATGATGGGGAACATGGTAAGACCAGTGAATTCCATGAGCATGAGCCCACTGTCACACTTTTTTAGCCATAAAGTCAGAGGCAATGCCTTGTGGAACACGGTGACTGTGGAAAAAGCATTCCATGAGTCCAGGAATGGTAGTTTTGGCAGAAGCATTGCCTACAGAATAGGCAAACCCACATATGGAGCAAGTGTCTATTCCAGTGATGACAAACCTCTGCCCTTTCCATGATGGAAGAGGTCCAATATAATCAACCTGCCACCAGGTAGCTGGCTGATCACCCCAAGAAATGGTGCCATACCAAGGGCTCAGTGTTGGTCTCTGCTGCTGATGAATTAGGCACTCAGCAGTGGCTGCAGCCAGGTCAGCCTTGGTGAGTGAAAGTCCATATTGCTGAGCCCATTCATAACTCCCATCCCTGCCACCATGACCACATTTTTCATGGGCACATGGGGCAATGACAGTGGTGGCTGGGGAAAGAGCCTGAGTGGTGTCCACAGAACGGGTCATCCTATCCACTTAATTATTTAAATCCTCCTCCGCTGAGGTCACGTGTTGGTGACAGCTCACATGGGATACAAATATCTTCAGTTTTTGACCACTCAGAGAGGTCCATCCACATACCTCTTCCCCAAATTTGTCACCAATTTTTCCAATCATGCTTCTTCCAAGTACCTGACCAGCCAGCCAAACCATTGACTACAGCCCATGAATCAGTGTATACTCGCACATCTGACTATTAATCTTGCATGTGAAGTTAACAACTAGGTACACTGCTTGAAGTTCTGCCAACTGGAAAGATTTTCCTTCACCTCTGTCCTTCAGGGATGTCCTAGAAAGGGACTCTAGTGCTACTGCTGTCCACTTTTGGGTGATGCCTGCATATTTTGCAGAACAATCTGTGAACCAGGCCCTAGTCTTCTCTTCTTCTGTCAACTGACCATAGGGAATTCCCTGTGCAGCCATCAGTGCAGGCTGGGCAATAGAAGGCAGAGTGATAGGAGTGTAAACCATGGGCATTTGAACAACTTCCTCATGTAACTTACTCGTGCCTTGAGGATCTGCTGGAACCTGGTCACGTATATACTGTTTCCATTTGACGATGGAATACTGCTGTGCGTGACCCACTTTAAGGCCAGATGGGTCAGAAAGCACCCAGTTTATGATAGGCAGTTCATGTGTGGTAACTTGATGATCCATAGTCAAACGTTCAGTTTCCACCAAAGCTCAGTAACAGGCCAAGAGCTGTCTCTCAAAAAGAGAGTAGTTATCTGCAAAAGATTACAGGGCCTTGCTCCAAAATCCTAGATGCCTCTGATGTGATTCACCCATGGGGGCCTGCCAAAGGCTCCAAACAGCAACTGTGTCTCCCATTGACACCTCACGCATCATTGGATCTGCTGGCTCATATGGCCCAAGTTGCAGGGCAGCTTGCACAGCTGCCTGGACCTATGGCAAAGCCTTCTCCTGATCTGGACCCCACTCAAAACCGGCAGCCTTTTGGATCACTCAACAAATGGGCTAGAGTAACACACCCAAATGAGGAATGTGTTACCTCCAAAATCCATATAGTCCCAATAGGCATTGTGCCACTTTCTTGGCAGTAGGAGGGGCCAAACACAGCAACTTATCCTTCACCTTAGAAGGAATATCTTGGAAGTTCCCACACCACTGGACCTGTAGAAATTTTACTGAGGTAGAGGGTCCCTGAATTTTAGTCAGATTTACATCCCATCTTCTGGCATGCAAATGTCTCACCAATAAATCCAGTGTGTTTGCTACCTTTTACTCACAGGATCCAATCAGCATAATGTCATCAATGAAATGGACCAGTTTGATATATTGCAGAAGCGAAAAGCAATCAAGGTCTTTCCTAATAAGATTATGACATAAAGATAGAAAGTTGATATATCCCTGAGATAGGACAGTAAAGGTATATTGCTGGACTTGCCAGCTAAAGGCAAATAGTTTCTGCTGGGCCTTATGGACAGGAATGGAGAAAAAGGCATTTCCCAAGTCAATGGCTGCATACCAGGTATGCACACGGTCCCACAATAGGCGATCTGCAAGCTGAGGAGCAAGGAGAGTCAATCCAAGTTCCAAAACTGAAGAACTTGGAGTCTGATCTATCCAGCACAAGAGAAAGATGTAGACTGAAAGTGTAGGCCAGTCTAGTCTCTTCACATTTTGCTGCCTGTTTTGTATTATAGCGATGCTGGCAGCTGATTAGATGGTACCCACCCAGATTAAGGGTGGGTCTACCTTTCCCAGCTCACTGACTCAAATGTGAATCTCCTTTGGCAACACCCTTACAGATACACCCAGGATCAATACTTTGCATTCTTCAATCCTATCAAGTTGACACTCCGTATTAACCATCACAGGCAGTGCAGAAGGGAAATGTGGATTTGGATCCCTCACACAGAGTATCCACTGGGGCACTGCCTGGTGGAGTTATGAGAAGAGAGATACAATCCTCCAGACCCCAGAATAATAGTTCCACTGACAGCTTGTACCATGTGCCTGGAAAAGCCTCAGACACGCAACACCAGCCAGTGAAAGCAGCCCAGAGGAAGGCCGTACTCTGCAAAGCCATGGGAGTGGAGCTGCCCACGACAATGGGAGTCCACCTCTTTAATCAGCATGACTTGGATGTGAGACATAGAGTCAAAGAAGATTATTTTGGAGCTTTAAGATTTAATTACTGCCTCATTGGATTTCAGACTTGCAAGGGGCCTATAACCCCTTTGTTTTGGCCAATTTCTCCCATTTGCAATGGGTGTTTTTACCCAATGCCTGTACATCGCTTGTATCTAGGAAGTAACTAACTTGCTTTTGATCTTACAACCTCATAGGTGGAAGGGACTTGCCTTGTCTCAGATG
Organism: Rhinopithecus roxellana; assembly: GCF_007565055.1. Classification (NCBI taxonomy): domain Eukaryota; kingdom Metazoa; phylum Chordata; class Mammalia; order Primates; family Cercopithecidae; genus Rhinopithecus; species Rhinopithecus roxellana. The sequence continues at coordinate 107,969,338 of NC_044555.1, read as the reverse complement.
AGATTTTGGGCTTGGAAAATTGTGTTAATGATGGAATGAGCTAAGACTTTGGGTGACTGTTGGAAAAGTATGATTGTATTTTGAAATGTGAGGACATGAGATTTTGGAGGGGTCAGGCATGGGATGATATGGTTTGGCTGTGTCCCTACCCAAATCTCATCTTGAATTGTAGTTTCCATAATCCCCATGTGTGGTGGGAGGGGCCAGGTGGGACGTAATTGAATCATAGGGGCAGTTCCCCCCATACTATTCTCATGACAGTAAGTTTTCATGAGATCTGATGATTTTTATATGAGTCTTTCCCTTTGCTCAGTTCTCATTCTTCTACCTCCTGCTGCCTTGTGAAGAAGGAAGTGTTTTCTTCCCCTTCTGCCATGATTGTAAGTTTTCTGAGGCCCTCTCAGCCATGCAGAACTGTGAGTCAATTAAACCTCTTTCCTGTATGAATTTTCCAGTTTTGAGTATTTCTTCACAGCAGCACAAGAAAAAACTAATACAATATTCCTTCAGGTATATTTCTTATTTATTTCTGAAGGACAGCTTTATAAAGATATGTGCAGATGTATGTTCATTGGCACTATTCATAAGAGCAAAGATGTGGAATCAACCCAAATGCCTATCAATGATAGACTGGACAAAGAACATGTGGTACATTTACACCATGGAATACTATGCAACCATACAAAAGAATGAGATCATGTCATTTGCAGGGTTATGGATGGAGCTGGAAGCTGTTATCCTCAGCAAACTAATGCAGGAACAGAAAAACAAATATTGCATGTTTTCACTTATAAGTGGGAGCTGAACAAAGAGAACATATGGACACATTACCAGGAACAACACACACTGGGGCCTACTGGCTAGAGGGGGTTGGGGAAGAGAGAGCATCAGGAAGAATAACTAATGGATGTTGGGCTTAATACCTGTGTGATGGGTTGATCAGTGCAGCAAACCACCACGGCATATGTTAACCTATGTAACAAACCTGCACATCCTGCATATGTACCCCAAAACTTAAAATAAAAGTGATAAAAGTTGAAGAAAAAAAAAGAAGAAAGAAGAAACAAAAACTTTACCAGACAAACAGAAGCTGAGAGTTCATCATGACTAGATGTACCTTATGATACATGCTAAAGTTATTTAAGAAGACATAAAGGATTACAATGAGTAACACGAAAACATCTGAAAGTATAAAACTCACTGGTAAAAGTAAATAAACAGGCAAATTCAAAGCTCTCTAATACTGCTATGACAGTGTGTAAATTATTTTTAATATGAAAGATAAAAGAATAATATATTACAAATAATGAGTATAAAAATAAAATATGCAATATAAAAACATGTAAATCATGGCATCAAAAATTTCAAATGTGTAGGAGGTGGAAATACGGTAAAAATGTCATGGTTTTACATTTTGAATCAAAGTTAAATTATTAGCTTGATATAAACTGTCATAGCTATACAATGTTTTATGTAAGCTTCATGGTAATCACAAAAAAACCTATGATAGATTATCTGAAAATAAAAAGCAAAGAATTTTAACATATAATTAGAGAAAAGTCACTTATTTATAAAGCAAGACATTATGTGAGAAAAGAAAGAACAAGAATCTGCAAAACAACCAGTAAATGATTAATTAAATAGCAATAATGACTTCTTACCTATCTATAATTACCTTGAATGCAAATAGATTAAATTCTTCAATCAACCTGTAGAGTGACTGATTGGATTAAAAATGACAGGCTAAACTATGTATTGCCTTTAAGAGAATGACTTCACTTGTAAGGACAGAGATAGAGTAAAACTGAAGGGATGGAAATAGATATTCTATTGAAAATGAAAACTGAAAGGGAGCAGGAGTAGATATAACAGATAAAAGAGACTGTAAGTAAAAAACTGTGAAAGAACCAAAAAATGGTCATTATATAATCATAAAGTATTCAATTTAGTAAAAAGACATAATAATTATAAATATATATACATCCAGCATTAGAGCACTGGAATATATCAAACACATTTTAATGGATGTGAAGGAAAGAGAAACTGAAATACAATAATAGTAGGGGACTTAAATATTCCACTTTCAGCAATGGACAGGTTATCCAGACAGAAAATCAACAAGGAAACATTGGACTTAAATCACCCTTTAGACCAAATGGACCTAGCAGGCATATGCAGAACATTCCATTGGACAGCTGAAAGAATACACATGTTCTCAACTGTACATTCTCCAATATAAATAATATGTTATGCTATGATTTTTTTTTTTTTTTTTTACAAATTAAGAGAAACTGAAATCATACCAAGTATCTTTTCTGACCACAATAGTATCACTAGAAATCAATCAGAAGAGGAATTTTGGAAAATTCACAATACATAAACAACTTGCTTCTGAACAAACAATAGGTCAAAGAAGAAATTGAAAAGGACATTTAAATTTTTCTGGAGAAAAATGACAATGGGAACACCTTCCACCAAAATCTATGTAATACAATAAAATCAGTTTTAACAGGTAAGTTTATAGCGATAAAGACCTATATCAAAAATAAGAAAGATCTAAAAAAAAACAATTTGATGCTGCTCATTAAGAAATTAGAAACCCATAAACAAGCTAAGCCCAAAGTTAGCAGAAGCAAGGAAATAATAAAGATCATAGTAACAATAAATAAAATAAAGGTAAAAGCAATTTTAAAATTCAAGAAAATAGTAAGTTTTTTGAAAAGATAAAATTAACACTTTTAGTTATAGTACCTGATTAGAAAATAGAGATTAAAATATTGTTAGTACAAAAGTAATTGCAGTTTTTGCATTTTGGGAATTTGCCTTTTGATATTGAAATACATTATTAAATAATTGTGGTTATGTTATACATCATTTTAATGGGCATTTCTCACTTTATGTTGTTTTTTGCTAATGACTTATTACTTGCTGTTTATTTTATGTTTATTTTAGACTATGGGAATAATGTTAGAAAAAAAGCAAATTCTAACAATTCTCTTATTCAAGTTCAAAATGGGTCGTACAGCAGCAGAGACAACTTGCAACATCAACAACGCATTTGATCCAGGAACTGCTAACGAACGTACAGTGCAGAGGTGGTTCAAGAAGTTTTGCAAAGGAGACGAGAAACATGAAAATGAGGAACATAGTGGCTGGACATCAGAAGTTGACAACAACCAATTGAGAGCAATCATCAAAGCTGATTTTCTTACAACTACACAAGAAGTTGCCAAAGAACTCAATGTCAACCCTCTCCAGTCATTTGGCATTTAAAGCAAACTGGGAAGGTGAAAAAAGCTCGATAAGTGGGTGCCTCATGAGCTGACCGAAAATTTTAAAAAATCATTATTAAGTGTCATCTTCTCTTATTCTATGCAACAACAACAAACCATTTCTCAATTGGATTGTGACGTGCAATGAAAAGTGGATTTTATACGACAACTGGCAACAACCAGCTCTGTTGTTGGACTGATAAGAAGTTCCAAAGCACTTCCCAAAGCCAAACTTGCACCAAAAAAAAAGTCACTGTTTGGTGGTCACTTTGGTGGCCTGCTGCTGGTCTGATCCACTACAGCTTACTGAATCCCAGTGAAACCATTACATCTGAGATGTATGCTCAGCAAATCGATGAGATGCACCAAAAACTGCACTACCTGCAGCCCACATTGGTCAACAGAAAGGGCCCAATTCTTCTTCATGACAACATGTGACTGTACATTGCACAATCAATGCTTCAGAAGTTGAATGAATTGGGCTATGAAGTTTTGCCTCATCTGCTATATTCACCTGACCTCTCACCAACTGACTGCTACTTCTTCAAGAATATCAACTACTTTTTGGAGGGAAAAAGCCTCCAAAACCAGCAGGATGTAGAAAATGCTTTCCAAGAGTTCGTGGAATTCCAAAGCACAAATTTTTATACTACAGAAATAAACAAACTTATTTTTTGTTGGCAAAATGCGTTAATTGCAATGGTTGCTATTTTGATTACTAAAGATGTGTTTGAGACTAGTTATAATGATTTAAAATTAACGATACAAAACTGCAATTACTTTTGCACCAAGCTAACAAATAAAATCAAAGCTGAAAAAGGAGACATTACAACTGATACCACACAAATACACAGGATTATAAGAAGCAATTAGGAACTATTATGCACCAACAAATTTGATACCCTAGAAGAAACGGAAAAATTCCTGGACACATAAAACCTGTGAAGATTAAATTATAAAGAAATAGAAAACCTGAACATGCCAGTAACTAGTAAGGAGATTCAATCAGTAATAAAGTGTTTTCTATCAAAGAAAAGTCCTGGACCTAATGCCTTCACCGCTGAGTTCTATCAAACACTTAAAGAGGAAGTGGACTTTCTCAAAAGAAAACATACATATTGCCAAGAGGTAGATGAAAAAGTGCTCAGCATCACTAATCATCAAAGAAATGCAAATCAAAACCACCATCAGATATTAACTCACTTTTGTTAGTATGGATGTTATCATCATGACAAAAGATAAAAAGTGTTATTGAGGATGTGGAGAAAAATAATCCCTTGCTCATTGTTGGTGGGAATGTAAGTTAATAAAGCCATTATGGAAAAACAGTATGGAGGTTCTTCAAAAAAAATAAAATTAGAAGTACTACATAATCCAGCAATCCTGGTGGTGAGAGTATATATCCTAAGGAAATGAAATCATCATGCCAAATAGATATCTATGTTTATTGCAACACTGTTCACAACAGAAAAGATATGTAATCAACCTAAGTGTCCATCAACAGATGAATGGACAAAGAAAATACAGCATATATGTTCAATGGAATATTATTCAGCTTTAAAAGAGAAGGAAATCCTTTCATCTGTGAAAATGTGAAAGATCCTGAAAGACATTCTGTTAAGTGAAATAAATTAGGCACAGAAAGACAAATACAACATAACCTCACTCATACGTGGAATCTAAAAAAGTTGATGTTATAGAAGTAGAGAGTGGAATGGTACTTACCAGAGACTAGGATGGTTAGGAGAAAGGTGGATATTGAGATGTTGGTCTAGATAGGAAGAATACATTCAAGTGGTCTATTATGTAGCATGATGACCATAGTTTAATTACAACATATTCTTGAAAAATGTTAAGAGAGTGGGTGTTAGATGGTCTCACCTCAAAAATGATAACTATGTGAAATGATACATTCATTACTTAGCTGAATTTAACAATTTAACAATGTATATATACTTTATAATGTTATGTTATACACAATAGGTTAATACATTTTTATATGGCAATTTAAATAAATAAATTAGAAAAAAAGATCATGATGAGATGGCACTACCCACATATTATAATGACAATATCAAATTTTTGGAGAGGAGTAGAGCAACTGAAACTGTCTAGCATTGCTGATGGGAATGGAAAATGATACAGCTACTTTAGAAAACACTTTGGTAGTTCCTGATAACAATAAATACAGACTTCCCATTTGACCTAGAGATCCTACTCCTATGTATTTATCCAAGAGAAATGCAAACTTATGTTTACATAAAAGTCAGCAGGAGAATGTTTATAGCAGTTTTATTCATGATCAGCAAAAACTGGAAATAGCCAAATGTCCATCTGCAGATGAATGTATAAACAACCTGTGGTGCACTCACTCTATGGGACACTATTGAGCAATAAAAAAATACTGAAAAATCTCAAATACGTATATTCTGAGTAAAGAAATAAACAAGTATCAAAAAGCTACATACAAGGTATGATTAGATGTATATGTCATCCTGGAAAGGACAAAATTGTAAGGACGCAAAATGGATTGCCTGGGGTTAAATGTGGGAGGAAGAAGTGTTTGCTTACAAAGGCATAGCACAAGGAGTCTTCTGGAATATAGAAATTATTCTTTGTGTTTATCTTGGTGATGGTTATATGACTCTATGGATTTGTAAAGAATATGTAAACTTATTGTGTATTAATTTTTAAAAGTCAAGATGAGACAAACAAGGGAATCATCAGCATTTTATAAACATTTATGTTCCAGAAGAACATCTATTGTCCTCTTTGGGTTAGATAATAGTCCACTTTTTGATTTTGTTGCTTTTGTTTTTATTCTGAATATACTGCTATGCTTTCCATGGTGCAAAATCTTCGTGGTGGAGATCATTAACTGGAAATCACAAACGAGCTCTCTGGCCTTTATTTCTGTCCTTATGCATTGAGTAGATAATGTATTTCCGTATCTTATACAGTACAAAGGCTTTAACTTCAACCTACTAGACAAAACACCTTTTATAAAGAGGGTACAGCAGCCCAGAACAGATCTAAATGCTTTTCATTCTTTGTAAACAAGGTATTATATAGAGTTCAGCACACAGTTTATTTATCAAGAGTGAAAGAAGTAGTTCTAAACTCACTTGATGAATTGGCAATTCCATCTCCTGCATAATAATATAAAAGTATCTGTCATTTTCAGTTTTATTGTAAACTCTAAAACTACTTTCTACTCTTGCAATTACTTTCAGCTGAGACTGTTAAGAAGCTTGCTGTCCAAGTACTAAGGCAGGCTTTATCAGAGCTTGATATATTCTCAAATAAATATTCCTTAACATTTGTATATTGCTGAACTTTTAAAATGCTCTTATGTTTAACATCAGTGGATTCTTAAAGCACAATTGCAAATGTAGGTATGGCCGATTTTTAGTATCTTCTTTTTACAAATAAATCTGCATCTCCAGGAAGTTATATAATTTGCACAAGATCACACAGTTCAGAAGTAATGCAGCTGGGACCAACATTCAGATCTTGTGACCCTGATGGAGTTCTGAGAATATTTTAATTTAAAGCAGAAACTGATTTTGGTTTCACCCATAATTGAAGGTTTGTTTCTCCTGCTTTGGGACGAATAGTATATTGAAAAGAATTTTAATCATTTTTGGATGAAGACTTTATAGTGCCTCAGGGTCTTCAATTTTCTGACCATTGACACTCATCGTGATGCCTATGATTATTTATTATCGGGGCCAAGATAAGAGTTTGAAAATACACAAGTTAAAGCAGAGTTCATGGATATTGATTCCCTGGATGAAAGAGCCTCAGTTTGCCTCTAATTTCAGATTACTGGAAGCTCTTTGACCTTTACTCCAACCTCCTGATTCTCCTGATTAGAGGTCCTTTGCTTAATTGCAGCCACATCTGACTCCCTGAACTCTGTCTTAAGCTCCAGTTTCCCAGTTCTTGCATAATTTCTTCCCAAGGTAAAACTTTCACTTTATTTAAGTCCATTATGTACTGCTATAATAGAATACCACAGACTGGGTTAATTTATAAAGAACAGAGATTTATTTCATATAGTTCTGAAGGCTGAGAAGTTCAAGACTGAGGGACTGACATCTGGTGAGGGCCTTCCTGTATCATCCCATGACAGGAAGTCAAATAGAGGGTAATAGAGACTGAAGAGAGATAAAGATATTGAACTCAGAACCTCAATTCCTTTTATAATTAGCGTTAATTCACTCATGATGGTGGAACCCTTATCACCTAAACACCACCCATTAAATCCCACCTCCCAACACTACTGCATTGGGGAATACATTTTCAACACATGGTTTTGGGAGGACACATTCAAACCATAGCATGCCTTCTCCCGCAATTATTTATTAAGGAGACAGAAGGTCTGATTCATTCTCAATCAAAGACATAGCAAATTTCCTTTGTGTCCAAAATTTTTGTGTCCAAAATTCCTTAGTGTCACAAAGAGCTATGCCCTTGTCTATCATTAGGAGTATTTTCAACCCCACTATATCTCTAACACCTAACAGAGTGCCCAGCATATAATAAAAGCTAAAATATTTGTTGAGTTGTTAAGTTAATGAATCAGTGAAATATACATGGTTCTTTATCTCCTGGAAAGAAAGTTGGCACCTAAAGGTATTTTGATACCTTACCACTAAGGAGATAAAAGTGGTGGTCACTGTACAAAGCACATTGAGAAATATTTGTAGGTGGTCAGGAAATTCAAAACACACAAACAAAAACAACTATAGCTATAATTGTGCTGTGATCCAGACTAGAAGAGTCATAGGATCACAGAGATGTTAGATTCCTTTGAGTCTTTTTACTGTCAAAAGGACAGTTCAGTAGATTTTTTTTTCATTTTTTTATTATACTTTAAGTTCTAGGGTACATGTGCATAACGTGCAGGTTTGTTACATATGTATATTTGTGCCATGTTGGTGTGCTGCACCCATCAACTCGTCAGCACCAGTAGATATTTTTAATGAGCATAAGCCTTGAACAACTTTGCATTTTCCCTATTTTGGTTTGAAAAAATGATACTCACATTTTAATTTTTTCTCTAAAATCCTCTTGGAAACTTAAAAAACTCACAAATGTTGTCAATCTAAACAAATATCTCTCATTGAAAATTTACTTCCTAAACACTCATTGAGGATGATGCATTTCAGGGCTTTTATAACTTAATCTGCATAATTTTGAAGAGTCTATTCATCTTTTAGTTGATTAAAAATATTTTTCACAACCTGTAAAGCAAGATATGACCCCATGCTATGGCTATCTGTATTTAATAAAGGAAATATGCTTTATGTGCTCCATTAAGTCATTTGTGAAATTGCATTAGTGCCATGCCATTAGTACACCTCTTTCAGATACAGCTGTGGCCCTCTTTTGACAGGAAAATTAACAGTTTCATTAATCTACTCATAGATTTGTAATGATCTTCTAATATAAAGAAAAATATCTGTCTTATCAGGAATTGCCAAAGAAATCAAACATAGTTTTCAATAGAATGTCAGAGAAATGAATAGGACAAGATAATATCATACTTCTTGATGGATGATAATGGCATATTTTAGAGACATTATTAAATTATATTTATTTATGAGGCCGAAAAACAAAATATAGCATGCCATAAAATAAATAATTATAAGAAGAATGATGTCTAAAACATGGTAACATTTTTAATATTCTAAGAAAATTATTAGAACAGAAACCAAAACACGTTTCTGTAGCATGAAAACTGTTAAATTACAAGCATACTGTTAAATGCTGACAGTATCCACACAGCAAGTGTTTCTTTTGTAAAAATCACCCACTACTAATTCTAATTTTTTTACTATTGTATGAAAGCCTAGTATTGCAGCAAAGTAGTATCATCTTTATCTCTCTTGCCCAATGCTTTTAATATGATTCATTTTGTAACCTTTTGGAGGTAGATTTCAGTTGTTACTTCCCAATTCCTGTCTTTTGTTCTTTGTTGTCTGAACATTTACCGGTAGCGTATATTTTCCCATAATAAAAAATTACAGTGGAAACAACTTTTTCTGCTGTGTCATTGTCTCAAATTATCAAGCATCTTTATAGTATTTTTGCCATCCCTATACCACTCTCACCTCACAATTTGTGCTTTGTTAATTATGGACTGAATGGTATAAAAATTAACATCACCACCTTCTCTGTGTCCACTCCATTCCAAAGTGCCTTCCTTTGAATTTTCACAACACTTAATGTCTATTCATCTCATTTTATAAATGTCATTTGGTATTGTTAGTAATAATTTCTTAGGTATATCTCTTATCTTTTCAGCTAGAATATAAATTTTTTGTAGGTTATACGTAAGATGGTTGAAACTTGGGTCCAGCACCAGATAGGCTTGGGATCCATTCCTAGGTCTGCCAATTGACTAGCTATGTTACCTTGAATAAGTTGCCTCATCTCTCTACATTTTAGTTTCCGCAGGTGTAAAATGAGTATGACATTACTACCTGCATCAGAAGATTATGGTACCCCCCAACAGTATTTAGCACTCTGCTGCATATGTTCATGAAACACCACAAAAATTGTGGATGGACAAACAAATTGTCTTACTTCAGTGTATCCTTTGAAATATATTGATACGAAAGTCATATGACTGAAATTATATTAATCTTATTTTTTAATTTTATAAAACTGAGTTTCAGTCTCATCTGCCTAAAACTCTAGAGCCCACTAGAAGAAGTGTGCTAAGAATATATGATCTGGAGTCACACTACCTATGCTTAAATCACACCTTTGTCCTTACTATCTGTGAGACATTGGGTAATTTGCCTAAACTCTTTAAGCCCCGGTTTCTTATCTGTAAAATGGTTGGTGATAATAATAGTGTCTTTATCATAATGTTATTGTAAGGATCAAATGAGTTAATGAATGTTAGTCATTTTGAATATAATCTGGCACACAGCACTAAATACAATGTTAGCAATAATTATTATGCATGTGCTATTCTTTCAAATATGCTGGGTTCTCAACTTTTGATCCTTATAAAATATTTTTTTTAACTGTTAGAGTTGAGAGAAAAATTATTACGGGTAAGCTCATAGAAGGAGTGAAAATCAGAGTGCTGTTCCCATCTGTAGGTTCAGGAAACTCATGGAGTATTCAAAGAATTAAAAACCTCTTCCTAAATTCTGTTTCTAGTTACTTACAATTGGTGGCCTATACATTTTTCAGAGTTACACGTTGTGCAACATTTATATTGCTTGCTCTAGGGATATAAGAATTACCACTCCAAATTAGATTTATGATCCATTTTTTCTCTAAGACTGAGTTCAAGTATCGCCTTTTATAAGAAACTCACCATACTAGCTAGCATCCTTCTTGAGATCCGACAGTATTTTATCAATTATAGCAAAAGCCAGCAAACTAATATCGCTGGTCAAATATAATCTCAAGCCTGTTTTTGTATGGTTTGTGAGTTAAGATCGGTGTTTATATTTTTAAAGAGTTGTAAATTAAAATAAATAATATGTGAAAGAGATTATATGTGACCTGCAAAACCAAAAATACATGTATTTACTATGTGCTCCTTTACAGAAAAAAAGTTTGCTGAACTGTGAGCTGTTCACATGGCTACATAGGATTTTAAGTTATATCTGTCTTACTTGAAAACTCATGTTTTTTTTTTTTTTTTTTTTTTTTTTTTCCTTACTGTGGCTCACTGCTGTTTTGTTCTCTTAAACCATTTAAATTGTGTGCATGTGAGTGTAGGCCTAGATTACAAACTCATTACAGGAAAATACCACTTGTCCTCCACAACATTTAGAGAATGTTTCCCGCACCGTGGATGTTTAATAAATATTTCGTAAATGCATGAATAAATGGATTTGGGACAATGTTCAATTTTGTTTTACAGGACACTGAGGGATATGTTATTAAACAACATAATCTTATATTCATAAATTAGGGTTGTACCTAACACTTCATAGCATTCCCCAAATCCCTAAATAAATCTTTCTAATTGGACCTTTTTTTTTTTTTACTCTAAAGCACTGTTCAAAATGTTTTCCATAAGTTACATTCCCTAGCTCTTCCCTCCCTCTCTCCCTTCATTATTTCCTTTCTTCCTTCCCTCCTTAACTTCCTGTTTTTTCATTAAGCAAATATTTAGCATATTGCTTAATATACGCAAGTTAAAACATGGCCTACATAAAATAGCAGTCTACATCCCTTTGTTCTTGTTTATATTTATCTTAAATGGATCATTTTTCAAGTTTTAAAGCATATCATTTAGTTCTCATTGACATCTAGATGTCAACTGGAATTACCCTCCCCTTATGGTCCTGGTAAATCTGCCATAAAAGGACAGTTGTCATGGGACTCTAATGTATTAATCTGAAATTTCTGCATATCCTGGGAATTTAACTTTTGCTAATTTTCTCAGGCTCTGATTTATAGATTCTGCTGTTTCCACTATGCATCTTACTGCTGCTCCTTTATCAGTGACCAGTCTTCAACCATTTACCAGATATTGTTCGTTCTCCTTCATAGTAATCCATCTTCCACTCTCTGGCCATTGCACCCAGTAGCATGTATGCAATAAAAGTGAATGTAATAGACTTTAACTGGAGATGTAAAAGCAGTGGTATTTGACCTTCTAATAAACAAATAAACAAAATATAACTCTTACTCTCGTGAGCCCCACAGTCTTTACAGAAAACACAGATATATTTATTCATAATAGATCTGCCACCATGACCCAAATACCTCCCACCAAGCCCTGCTTCTAACACTGTGGATTACATTTCAACATGAGAACATACCTAAACTACATCACATGACTCATGACAGGTTATTTCTATAAGCCTAAAAGAACATTCTAAAAAGTTATAGACTAAACTTTCATCAGCAGTGATTTCAGGAGAGTGGGATTGTTTATACAAGCAGTGTTATGGTTTGAATATGTTTTCCTCCCACCAAAACTCACGTTAAAGCTTGGTTCCCAATATAATGGTATTAGGGGGTGGTGTCTTTAAGAAGTGATTAGGGGCCGGGCGCAGTGGCTCACGCCTGTAATCCCAGCACTTTGGGAGGCCGAGGAGGGCGAATCACAACGTCAGGAGATCGAGACCACCCTGGCAAACACGGTGAAACCCCGTCTCTACTAAAAATACAAAAAAATTACCCGGGCGTGGTGGCGGGCGCCTGTAGTCCCAGCTTCTGGGGAGGCTGAGGCAGGAGAATGGCGTGAACCCAGGAGGCGACGGAGCTTGCAGTGAGAGGAGATTGCGCCATTGCACTCCAGCCTGGGAGACAGAGCGAGACTCCGTCACAAAAATAAATAAATAAATAAATAATAAAAAATAAATAAAAAATAAAAGAAGTGATTAGGTTGTTAAGATAGATTATCCTTCACAGAAGACAGTGTTGGTTCTTGCAGGAATTGATTTAGTTCCCCAGGGAGCAGATTGCTATAAACCAAGATTGCCTCTTATGTTTGGTCTTTTTGGCATGCATGCTTCTGCTTCTCCACCATGTTGTAATTTAGCACAAGGCCCTCACTAGAAACTGAGCAGCTGCCAGTGCCATGCTATTGGACTTTCCTGGCACCAGAATTGTGAGCCAAACAAATCTGTTTCCTTTATAAATTACTCAGCCTGAAGATGATCAGGTTGATCAGCTACAGTCACTGATATGATTTGACTCTGTGTCCCCACCCAAATCTCATCTCAAACAGTGATTTCCACATGTGGAGGGAGGGACGGACCTGGTGGGAGGTGACTGGATTATGGGGGTGGTTTCCTCCATGCCATTGTCATGATAGTGAGGGAGTTTTTATGGGATATGGTAGTTTAAAAGTGGCAGTTTCCCCTACATGCTCTCTCTATCCAACAACCATGTAAGACGTGCCTTGTTTCCCATTAGTCTGCTGCCATGATTGTAATTTTCCTGAGGACTCCCCAGCCATCCACAACTGTGAGTCAATTAAACCTTTTTTCTTTATAATTACCCAGTCTCAGGCAGTTCTTTATAGCAGTGTGAAGATGGACTAATACAGCAACATTAAACAGACTAAGATTAGCAGAGAGAAAACACTTTCACTTTTTATCTTTATACATTTCTGTATTTAAATATGAATAGTGGACACAATTTTATAATTAAAACATAAATAAAAGTGAACCAAAGGGTCATCTGGTTGACATAAACTGATTGTAAGGCACAATCATTTTATTGAATTTATTAGATTTTTTTGGTGGTGGCTATACTTGTGGACAACAAGGCACTTTTTGCAGTTTAGGGGTGGTTCTAATATATATTAAAGAAATTTTTCTAATTTTGGGTCATTGTTGTGTAAGTACTTTCAGAAAGTCTCATTCTTCATGGTACATGAATGTTACCAGTAGGTGAAAAAGTAGTTAATAAACAGAAATATTCATTTTCAAGTAGTATATCCTTTGGACCATTTGTCATTTCCCCTAATTTCTTTCTTTTTTTTAATTAATTAATTATTTTTTTGATGCAGTGTCATATTCTTCTGCCCAGGCTGGAGTGCAGTAGGTGTCATCATGAGTCACTTCAGCCTTGACCTTCCCAGGCCCAGGTGATCCTCCCACCTCAGGCTCCTGAGTAGTAGGAGTACAGGCATGAGCTACCACGGCCGGCTAATATTTTTTTTTTGTTATTGTTGTTCTTTTGTAGAAATGAGGTCTCAGCATGTTCATAGGCTGGTCATGAAGCCCTAGGCTCAAGCAATCCTCCCACATCAGCCTCCCAAAATTCTGGGATAACAGGTGTGAGCCACTGCACCCATCCTATTTTCAACCATTTTTTTCTTTACCAATTCACCTGAAAGTACTTGGTAGGGGCTTTTCAGGATTCACTGAAAAGAAATATGGGTATATATCCTGACTTGATGAAGTGCTGTCTTTTGAGATGCTAAAATGTAGAATGGAATGGGTATGATTTTGTATGTTGAATGATGGTATGTGGATAAAAATAAGAACACAAGTTTAAAATGAATGGAATGGTGATTGTTTTAATAGAAAAGGACTAGAACCAATCTAAACAGCCATAAATATGTATTTAAATAAATGAATTCACTATGATACATCCATGTTATATAACCATAAAAATGAGGTGAGTCACCGGGTGTGGTAGTTCACGCCTGTAATCACAGCACTTTGGAAGACTGAGGCAGGGGGATCATTTGAGGTCAGGAGTTTGAGACCAGCCTAGCCAACATAGTGAAACTCCATCTCTGCTAAAATACAAAAATTATCTGGGAGTGGTAGTACTTGTCTGTAATCCCAACTACTCGGGGAGGCTGAGGCAGAAGAATCTCTTGAACCCAGGAGGTGGAAGTTGCAGTGACCCGAGATCATGCCACTGCACTCCAGCCTGGGCAACAGAGCAAGACTCCCTCAAAAAGAAAAAAAAAAAAAAAAAAAAAAAAAAAGGCCGGGCGCGGTGGCTCAAGCCTGTAATCCCAGCACTTTGGGAGGCCGAGACGGGCGGATCACGAGGTCAGGAGATCGAGACCATCCTGGCTAACATGGTGAAACCCCATCTCTACTAAAAAATACGAAAAAACTAGCCAGGTGAGGTGGTGGGCGCCTGTAGTCCTATCTACTCGGGAGGCTGAGGCAGGAGAATGGCATAATCCCGGGAGGCGGAGCTTGCAGTGAGCTGAGATCCGGCCACTGCACTCCAGCCCGGGCGACAGAGCGAGACTCTGTCTCAAAAAAAAAAAAGAGGTGAGTCTATATGTATGTCATAGAAACGTTTTCAAAATATATGAGAGACTAAAAAATGCAAAAGAGGACATGTAGTATGATGGCATTTTCATAAGCGTAACAGATTGACAGATAGGCTTCTCTGCCTGTAGAATATATTTGAAAAGATATACAAATGTCTAAGGAAAGAGGTTGGATGGGGCAGAGTTGAAAGAGGGTGGGTACAAAAGACAAAAACTTTACTTCTTATCTTATTCTCTTATTTACCATTTAAATTATTTACACAATGTATGGATTGCTTAGTTAATAATGAAAGGGGAAAAGATAACCCAGGCAGACAAAATAGCATGTGTAAAAGTTTATGATCAACATCACAGCCTATTTTTCTTTTCTCTCATCTCATTACCACTTATAAGGTCTTCTCCTTTGCTTTCTGTGCCAATCTCCTCATTGACAGCTTGTCAAAACCTCCTCAGTTTCAGCCCCATGTGAATTGTCTATCAGTGCAGTCCCTTTAAAAATGTGTCAGTTAATTGTGAGTAAACAGAAAAATTGGGGGTGGAGACACCTTCCCAGTTATTTAATAAATGATACAAAAATGGATCTATACACTACTCTAGGTATAAGGCCAACTACTTACTAAGCTGACGTAAAAAATATTTGGAATGGAAGTAATTATTTGAACACAATATTGAAGATTAATTTTTGCTCACCCAGGCAACAATATCAGAAAGGAAATCTTTAACCTTTGTTGAACTGGCAAACAATGTATCTACAGAAGAATAGCCCACCCACTGACCTTTTTTTTTTTTTTTTTTTTTTGAGACGGAGTCTCGCTCTGTCACCCAGGCTGGAGTGCAGTGGCCGGACCTCAGCTCACTGCAAGCTCCGCCTCCTGGGTTTACGCCATTCTCCTGCCTCAGCCTCTGAAGTAGCTGGGACTACAGGCGCCCGCCACCTCGCCCGGCTAGTTTTTTGTATTTTTTTTTTAGTAGAGACGGGGGTTTCACCATGTTAGCCAGGATGGTCTCGATCTCCTGACCTCGTGATCCACCCGTCTCGGCCTCCCAAAGTGCTGGGATTACAGGCTTGAGCCACCGCGCCCGGCCCCCACTGACCTCTTAATGCCCTTTCCCTAAATGCTAAAGTTGTTCAATGAAATGGTGGTACAGAGAAAAGATGCACTGGCTTAGAGGCAGACACATTTAGATTTGAATCCATGTATATGGTCAACTGTGTGATGTTGAGCAAGCTAACCTCTCTGAGCTTCATTTTCTTCATCTATAAAAGGGAGAAAGTAATACCTAACTAACAGGTGTCTATGTGGATTAGAAATAGGGTATATCAAGTGACTATCACAGAACCTGGGACATATCAGGTGTTTTGCTCAATGGTGGTCATTATTTTTAACCATAATTTCAGATGAAGACCATTCAGGTATTTAGTTCAGTTGAGTACGTAGGAGGACATCTTGTGCAAATAAGAGGAAAGTCTTGTCCAAGAATTTATTGAGCCTTTTTAATGCATCATTGTGTTTAATAATCACAGCAATCCTTTACGAGGTAGGTAGGTATAATTATCATCTGCTGAGATTTTTTATGATCAGAAAAGAGATATTCAGGGAGGTTAATTCTTTATCTCTGCAGCTGCAAAAACAAGTCACAGTCATGCCATTTTCCCTACTCTGTAATTTCAAATCATTCACCAAATCTAGACGCAGCCCAGACAGACCTCTCCCAGTGAGAAACCAGCCCATCAGGAAGACTAGAACACTCTGAACAGATCTTCAGAGAGAAGGCACTGAGAGTGGATGGAGAGAGGATGCAGAACCTAGGCTGAGTGGGAAGAAAACTGGGAACACTACACAGGGCTTCTGAACACTGGGACTCATTCCTGCCCCCCACAAGCTCCTTGGAGAGGGGTGAGTTAAACAGGCAAGGAGTGGCATGCCATTGCCATAGACCTCTGAAATCCTAGCTTCAGGACACCCCAGCGACCTTCAGGAGCACTAGATCTGGAAGGGAGAGCTGTATGGAAAGGAGGCAGGGATAAGACTACAGACTGTGAGGAGTCCAGCAGGTTTGGAGTGGGAACAGTTGCAGTGAAGCATAGCCCTGGATACCCATCTCCTAAGACTCACCATGCTCCTCTAAGTGGCCTTGGCATTTGGTGACTGCCACACCTGGACAGAAGATGGCAGTCTTACTTATGGGAAGGTGTCAGTTTTTCTGAGCACCCCCAATCTGCTGGCTTAGACTGGGGCACCAGCCTTTCCATGTGGGCTTGCAGTGCAGACACAGATACCCAACCAGGGTGCTTCCCAAGGGTATTCATCATAGTATTTCACAGGCAGATTGTGCCTGACTACCAGAGAGCTCCAGCAGACTGGAACCTGCTATGGTACAACCACCTACTTACAGCCTCCCCCAACCACAGGCTCCTCCTGCCAGTTGGCTGGCATGCATTTGCCCATGGACACCCCCCACAGCTTTGCCGGTACACACACTCCGGCAGACCTCATCTCCTTTTCCCTGTTGGTGCAAACAAATGTGCACAGAAACCACCACCCAGCCCTTGCAAGCTGGTACCCTGGCCCTACTGATGTGTGGTCACCCCTCTGTTCTGCCACTGCTAGCACAAGTGCATGCACAGACACCAGTACCCTGCCTGTACTGTGCCCCACCCCTGCCAATGCACAAGAACTCTGCTGCATAGTGGCTCCTGATGGCATGCACACACAGGCAAGGATCCTGCTGCCACTGCCCTGAGTAAGCACCATGGCTGGCACCCTTCATTGGAGTGTTATTGCCAAGGGACTGACTGGGAGCATCTCAGCCACCCTAGTGCAGCAGGTTTCTAACCTCAAAAGACCAGAAAACAATGTCAAGGGCCAAGTACCAGCCCTCCAAAGGTTATATCACACAGTCCAAGAATGATGAACTAAGCCTTTGTCCCCTGAAATCTTTCAGTAGTGAAGACAACAAACTGAACTCACCTTTTACCCCAAACAAACCCTCAAAATTATCAAATAATATAAAAGCAAAATAAAAGAAAAAAAATTCCAAAGGACAGCAACTTTGAATGCTAAAGGACCATCAACCCACATAAAGAGAAAACAAAACAAACAGTGCAAGGACACTGGCAACACAAAAAGCCAGGGTGCTTTCTTACCTCCAAATGATTGTACTAGTTTCCTAGCAAAAGTTCTTAACCAAGCTGAAATGTTTGAAATGACAGACATAGGCTTTAGAATCTGCATAGGAATGAAGATCATCAAGATTCAGGAGAAGGCTGAAAACCAATCCAAGGAATCTAAGGAATCCAATAAAATGATACAAAAAATGAAAGAACCAAACTGAACTGATAGAGCTGAAAAATTCACTACAAAAAATTTATACTATGATTGCAAGTGTTAATCAGCAGAACAGATCAAGCTGAGGAAAGAATCTCAGAGTTTGAAGACAGATAATTTTAATAACTCAGTCAAACAAAATTAAAGACAAAAGTGCAAAAAATAAACAAAACCTCTGAGACATATGGGATTATGTATCTGTAGCTCATTGGCATCCCTGAGAGGGAGAAAAAGCAAGCAGCAAAGAAAACATATTTAAGAATATTGCCAACAATGTTTTTTTCAACTTTGCTAGAGAGGCTAACATTCAAACTCAGAAAATGTAAATAACCACTGTGAAATACTGTATAAGATGACCATCTCCAATACATATAACCATCACATTCTCACAGGTCAACAAGAAGGAAAAAATATGAAAGACACCTAGAGAGAAGGAGTAGGTCACCGGCAAAGGGGAACTAACTCACCAGCCTAACAGCCAACCTTTCAGAAGCAACCCTGCAAGACAGAAGAGATTTGGGGCATATAGTCAGTATTCTTAAGGAAAAGAAATTCCAACCAGGAATGTCATATCTAGACAAACTAAGCTTCACAAGTGAAGGAGAATTAAGATCATTTTCAGACAAGCAAATGCTAAGGGAACTTGTTACCACCAGTCCTACCTTATAAGAAGTCCTTAAGAAAGTACTGACTATGGAAAGGAAAGAGTATTACTGGTTACCACAAAACCACACTTAAGTACAAAGACTACTGACACTATAAAGCAACTACATAATTAAGCCTACATAATAAACAGTCAACATTACAATGACAGGAACAAATCTGCACATATCAATATTAACCTAGAATGTAAATGGGGTAAATGTCACACTTAAAAGGCACAGAGTGGCAAGATGTATAAAGAAACAAGAACCAAAGCTATGTTGTCTTCAAGAGACCCATCTCACATGCAATGACACCCAAAAATTCAAAGTAAAGGGAAGGAGAAATATCTAACAAGCAAATGGAAAAGAAATAAACAAAAAAACAGGGTTTGATATTCTAACTTCAGACAAAACAGAATTTAAACCAACAATAATTTAAAAAGACAAGGGCATTATATAATGGTAAATGTTCAATTCAACAAGAAGATTTAACTATTTTAAATATGTATGCACCCAACACAATAGCACCCAAATTCAAAATACAAGTTCTTAGGGAGACTTATGAAACACTTAGCCACACAAAAACAGTGGGAGAATTCAACACCCCACTGACAACAATAGACAAATCACTGAGGCACAAAACTAACAAAGATATTTGTGACCTGAACTTGACATTGGACCAAATTGACCTAACAGAGATCTACAGAATTCTCCAACCAAAAACAATAGAATATACATTCTTCTTATCTGCATCTAGCACAGACTCTACAATCAACCACACAATTGGCCATAAAACAATTCTCACACACACTTCAGGCATATATCCTTGATAAACATAGATGCAAAAATTCTCACCAAAATACTAGCAAAGTAAATCCAGCAGCACACCAAAAAGGTAGCCTATCATTAATAAATAGGCTTTATCCCTGGGATACAAGATTGGTTCAACATACACAAATGAATAAGTTATTCATCACATAAACAGAATTGAAAACAAACAGAACACGATCATCTCAATAGACACAGAAAAGGCTTTTGGTAAAATTCAACATTCATTCATGCTGAAAACCCTCAACAAATTAGTCATTGAAGAAACTTATTTCAAAATAATGAGAGCCATCTAGGACAAACCCACAGCCAATGTCATAATGAATGGTCAAAAGATGAAAGCATTCATCTTGTGAACCAGAACAAAATCAAGATGCCTGCTCTCATGACTGTTATTCAACAGAGTACTGGAAGTCCTAGCCAGGGCAATCTAGGGAAGAGACAAAAATAAAAGACATCCAAATAGGAAGGGATAATGTCAAACTATCTGTTTGCAGAAAATATGATTCTATACCTAGAAAACATCATGGTCTTTGTCCCAAAGCTCACAGATATGATTTAAAAAAAAAAAAAAAAAAAAAAAAAAAAAAAAAAAAAAAACTTCAGTAAAGCTTCAGGATACAAAATCAATGTATAACAATCACTGCCACTTCTATATATCAAGAACATTCAAGGTAAAAGCCAAATCAAGAATGCAATCTTATTCACCTTAGCCACATAAAATAAAACACCTAGAAGTACAGCTAACAAGGGAGGTGAAAGATCTCTAGAATGAGAATTGTAAAACACAGTGACACAAATGGAAAAACATTCCATGCTCATGGATAGGGGAAGAATCAATATTGCTAAAATGTTTGTACTGCCCCAAACAATCAACAGATTCAAGGCTATTTCAATGAAATCACCAATAACATTTTTCACAGAATTATTAAACAGTATCATAAAATTAATACAGAACCAAAAATCAGCCTGGACAAAGAAATCCTAAGCAAAAAGAATAAAGCCGGAGGCATCACATTACCTGACTTCAAACTATACTACAAGGCCGCATTAACCAAAACAACATGGTACTGGTACAAAAATAGATACATAGACCAATGGAACAGGATAGACAACCCAGAAATAAATCTGTACTCCTACACCCATCTGATCTTCAACAAAGTTGACAAAAACAAACAATGGGGAAAGAATTTCCTATTTAATAAATGGTGCTGGGATAACTGGCTAGCCACATTCAGAAGATTGAAATTGAACCCCTTTCTTAAATCATATACAAAAATTAACTCATGATGGATTAATAAATTAAATGTAAGACCTAAAACTAAAATGCTCTAGAAGAAAACCTAGGAAGTATCATTCTGGACTTAGGCCCTGGCAAAGATGTCATGATGAAGGTTCCAAGAGCAATTGTAGTAAAAGTAAATATTGACAAATGGGACCTAATTAAACTAAAGAAAGAGCTTTTGCGCAGCAAAAGAAATCATGAACAGATTAAACAAAAACCTACCTAATGGTAGAAAATATTTGCAAACTACGCATCTGACAAAGGCCTAATATCCAGTATCTATAAGGAACTTTAAAAAAGCAACAAGCAAAAAACCAAAGCCCATTTAAAAATGTGAAAAAGAAATGAATAGATACTTCTCAAAAGAAGACATACACGTGGCCAACAAGTATATGAAAAAGTGTTCATCATCATTAATCATCAGAGAAATGCAAATCAAAACCACAGTGGAATACCGTCTCGTATCAGTCAGAATGGCAACTATTAAAAAGTCAAAAAAATAACAGATGCTGGCAAGGTTGCAAACACTTATACACTGCTAATGGGAATGCTTGTACACTGCTGATGGGAATGTAAATCAATTCAGCCATTGTGGGAAACAGCATGGCAATTTCTCAAAGAACTTAAAACAGAATTACCATTTGACCTAGCAATTCCTCCATTTGGTATATACACAAAGAAATATAAATTATTCTACATTAAAGACACATGCACACATATATTTATTGCAGCACTATTCACAATAGCAAAGACATAGAATCAACATAAATGCCTATCAGTGGCAGACTGAATAAAGAAAATGTGGTATATATACAACAGGAATTACTACACAGCCATAAAAAAGAATGAGATCATGTCCTTTGCAGCAACATGAGTGAAGTTATAGGCCACTATCCTAAGCAAACTAATGTAGGAACAGAAAACCAAATACTAAATATTCTTACTTATAAATGGAAGCTCCTCATTGAATACACATGGACATAAAGAAGGGAATAACAGATACTGGGGTGTGCTTGAGGATGGGGAATGGGAAGGAATGGATCCGTTGGGTACTATGCTTATTACCTGGGTGACAGAATAATCTGTACACCAAAATCCCACGAAATACAATTTACCTAGATAACAAACCTGCACGTGTACCCTTGAAACTAAAATAAAAGTTAAAAAAAAAAAAAAAAGTTGTCTCTTGACCAATCTATCTGGGTGAATAACCATTGGCACTAGAACCTTATGTAGCTCCATTATAGAATTATACTGTAATGCAGACTGCTTTGTGGAAAGGCTTTTTCGTATGTCAACTTCTGAATATTTTCAACATCACCTAAGTTGATCGTATATAATGCTAAATTCTTTTTTGTACTAAGTGAAGTGGCCCTCTCTACAAGAGAAAAATAAATTCAACAGATTTAGAAAGAAATGAAAGACAAAATGTGAGTCACACCAATAATAGTTTCTTTCCAAACAATTGAAGCTCCTGCATACTTTCCAGAGCAAATATTTGCAAGAGAATGATTGACAATTAAATGTTGCCTCCTTTCTTCAGTGGTGGATATTCAATACAAAACAACCTGTCAAGATGACAAATGAATCTAATATAAGCTAAAACAAAATGAAACCAATAAACAAATGAGCTTCCAATTCTTCTCATGGGAACATCACACTGTATGTGGGATTAGCTGAAGTTTAATCAGAGTTTTTTATAGACTTGTCACAGAAAAGAAAGAAACTCCCACTTTCAGAGCTATTGGAATGACCTAATTCCTGAGACCAGATGATTTCAACAATACTTGCCACTTATAACTGTATGCAGGAAATATATCTTGCTTTGCAACTAGGTCCTTGTGATCATTAACACTGAGTGTCAACTTGATTGGATTGAAGGATGCAAAGTATTGTTCTTGGGTGTGTCTGTAAGAGTGTTGCCAAAGGAGCTTAATATTTGAGTCAGTGGACTGGGAGAGGCAGACCCAACCTTAATCTGGGTGGGCACCATCTAATCAGCTGCTAGCATGGCTAGGATATAATCAAGCAGAGGAACGTAGAAGGGTGGAAGGACTAGATTGACTAAGTCTTCTGACCTTCATCTTTCTCTCATGTAGGATGCTTCCTGCCCTTGAACATTGGACTCTAACTTCTTCAGCTTTTGGACCCTTAGACTTACACCAGTGGTTTGCCAGGGGCTCTGGGACCTTCAGCCACTGACCATAGGCTGCACTGTCAGCTTCCCTACTTTTGAGGTTTTGGGACTGAGACTGGCTTCCTTGCTCCTCAGCTTGCAGATAGCCTATTGTGGGACTTCGCTTTGTGATTGTGTGAGTCAATACTCCTTAGTAAATTCCCCTTTATATATACATCTATCCTATTAGTTTTTCCCTCTAGAGAACCCTGACTCATACAGTCTTCATTGCTCTCAATGTTGATTCTGCTCTAGCTTAGCCATCTAGTTAGCCATT
Source organism: Rhinopithecus roxellana (assembly GCF_007565055.1). Lineage (NCBI taxonomy): Eukaryota > Metazoa > Chordata > Mammalia > Primates > Cercopithecidae > Rhinopithecus > Rhinopithecus roxellana. The sequence goes on along the minus strand of NC_044555.1, from coordinate 107,945,790 downwards.
GCTAACTATCCTTTGCTGTTTGACCTTTATTCTCAGGGTGTTTAAGTCTGTCAACCTATTAACCTAGCTTTTTAAAAATACTCTACCAAGAAGACTTTTGATTTATTAGATTTTTCTAAAAGAAAAGGAAAAAACGCAAAGGAATTCCATGAGTGCTACTATGCTGTGTTCTTCACTTGGTCTAAACACTCATACCTTTCTGCACTTCAAGTAGTTAAGAGCCACTTGTCATTCAGATCTCAGTTTAATCATCATTTTCTCAAGGAAATCTTCTCTGACACATTGAAATAGATGAAGTTCCCTTATTATAAGCTCTAATTGTTCCCTCTACTTTTCCTTCACATGTTGTTATGTCCTTCCTTCACATTATGTTATTACATTAGGTTGACCCATATGACACTGTTGTTTACATAGATCACAACTATCAAGTATTGGCAGTTTCATATGATTAATCCTAAAATACTTATTTGTTGAGTTAACAAATTAATTCCTGTGTCTCTCACTATACCATAAAGTCTGTGAGATCAGGGAACAATCTTTTCTTTTATATCTCTATTCATCTATCATATAGCAGTTTCTCCATAAACATTCATTGAGAGAGTTAATGAATGAATAGCCTCTGAATTCCAGTTTCAAGGATCACATATAAACTCTTAAAACAAGTATTCAAGATACTCTATGCTAGAACAATAATACTGTGTGTGGAAGTGAGAGCATGCTTTATTATGAGAAGATGTCTTTTTTTATTTTACAAAGAATATAGCTTGTTTACAATAGTTTATATTTCCTAGGATCCTAGACACCTCTTCACGCCCCACACATACTCCCAAGTCAGAATTACTATTGTAGGTTTATGTTATTGATGGATAGCTGTCATATAACTCAGGAATTTTGGGCCAAAACAAATAATGAGATTGAACACAATTGCTCTGGCTTATGACTCCTACTTCCTGGTGAATCTTATCTCCCACTGTGTTGTTAAGTGAAATTTTTACTCAATCAAATTGGTCTGCTTGTAGTTCTCCACATGAATTTTGGGCTTCTTTCTATCTGCAACTTCATTAATGCCCCTGTCTTCTACTTGTTGATATTCTACCCATCTTTCAAAACTCAACTCTTATCCCTTCCTGTTTCTGAATCCTTTCATGGACAATCAAGGTAAAGTTTCTCCTTTAAACTCCTAGAACACTTACTATGTGTCTCATACAATGGTTTTGTCACTTAGTTACTGACTAGTTTGACAATAATTTGATCATAGGAGGATCTGTTCTTTTGCCCATTCTTATCCCTCATTACCAATAATTTGGGGAGAGGAGATGTGGGAGAAAGCCTGTCTATTTTGAAGAAGATATATCAATATTTTTATAGTTGAAGAATTTAAAATACACTCATTTTATTATACAATGGATAGAAAGTTTATGCATTTTTTTAATATTTGGCAAAAGGAAGCATTCATTTTTAAGAGCTGAGAAACACTTCCAAAGAGAAAATAACAAGCCACTGTAGGCATTGTGTAATTACAAGGTAGAGAAGTGCCCTGATATGGAGGGCAGAAGAGAGGGTAAACATAGCCTCTTTCCTCTTCTACCCACAGAATGTAGAGACATTACAAAAATGTAAGGTAAAATTGTTCAGTGACATATGATTATTATAAAAACCCTTTTCATTTCTTTCCTTTCTGTTTTGTTTCTAAGAGTAGCAATTTGGGCCATTAGAATTGGAGATAAGCAGTTTAGGACTGAGGTAACTTTTGCTTAGTAAATACCTTAGGTTTTGTTTCACACTCCAAGGTAAGAAAATTTGAGTGATTGCAAGTTTTTCTCTAAGTGATCCAGCCTAGATTCTCCAAGTAGAGCAGGAGATAGGAGGAAAGGCAGAGGCTTTGTTCATCCAAAGAGACTCAACTGACTGGAGCCATTTCTAAGATGCTTTTTCTAGATATGACTTTATGAAAGACAAATTTATGCTTATCAGTAAATGCTACAGAACCACGAAGGTATCTTGTTTCTCCTAGAACTTTTTAAGTTCCTTGTAAATAATTTTCATACTTGTACTTTTATTGTGCACAACTCAGGGTATTACACATAGTAAGTTCTCAAAAAATATTTTATTGAATAACATAAATTTGGAACTGATGGTTAATCTAGAAAACATTCAGTTTAATGTCTTCATTTTGTAGTTCATGTATGCAACACATATTTATAATGTAACTACTCTGAGCTGAGTAGTCTGTCCACAGAAGTCTTAGAGACAAATAAGACAGTTCCTGTTTTTGAGGGCAATTATACAATGAGAAAACAAAATAAAAGAGGTAACTTCACTTGTCTAAAATCGCGAGGCCTACAGGTAGACTTGGTCATGCATAATTTAGTACATGAAAAAATAATAATAGCTCAGTTGAGTCCATGGTGATCAATCCTACCTCATTCTGGATCCTGGTACCTGCTGCTTCCCTAAGTCTGGAAAATTATTTCTTGCTCTTATCCTAACCCTAGAAGATGAACTGCAATATTTAAGACCTGGTACTTCATTAGTCCTCACTGTGTGTAAATTAAGAATTTATTCTTACAGTAAGCTTTCTCTTGTTCCTCCATATGTTACTTTATTTTATTTGGTTGCATAAAGATTTGTAGATCTTAGCCATCAGATTACCTTTTCCCTCTACTTTCTTTCTTTCTAATCAGGTTTCTTTTTGTCTGACCCTCTGTCCCATTTAAAGATAAACTCTTTCTATAGAGTCCTTTCTTTTTTATTTTATCAAGAATATTTTTATTTATACCAAACACTTTTCAAGTTAATTGTGAGAATTCTAAAGATACAGAATATATAAAGAGACAATAAGAATCACACATAACATTATATATCCAGAAACAGCTACCCAACTTTTTAATACAGTCAGCCCTCTGTATTCATAAGCTCTGCATCTGTGGATTCAACCAGCCACAGGTCAAAAACATTTTTTAAAAACTACAATAGGGGCGGAGCAAGATGGCCAAATAGGAAGAGCTCCAGTCTACAGCTCCCAGCTCGAGTGACACAGAAGACGGGTGATTTCTGCATTTTCAACTGAGGTACTGGATTCATCTCACTGGGGAGTGCCAGACAATCAGTGCTGGTCAGCTGGTGCAGACCAACCAGCTAGAGCTGAAGCAGGGCGAGGCATCACCTCACCTGGGAAGCGCAAGGGGGTACGGAATCCCTTTTCCTAGCCAAGGGAAACTGAGACAAACAACATCTGGAAAATCGGGTAACTCCCACCCTAATAGTGCGCTTTACCAAGGGTCTCAGAAAACGGCACACCAGGAGATTATATCTCACACCTGGCCGGGAGGGTCCCACACCCACAGAGCCTCCCTCATTGCTAGCACAGCAGTCTGAGGTCTAACTGCAAGGCAGCAGCGAGGCTGGGGGAGGGGCGCCCACCATTGCTGAGGCTTAAGTAGGTAAACAAAGCCTCCTGGAAGCGCGAACTGGATGTAGCCCACAGCGGCTCACGGAGACCTGCCTGTCTCTGTAGACTCCACTTCTGGGGACAGGGCACAGCTTAAAAAAAAAAAAAAGCAGAAACCTCAGCAGATGTAAATGACCCTGACAGCTCTGAAGAGAGCAGTGGATCTCCCAACACAGAGGTTGAGATCTGAGAATGGACAGACTGCCTGCTCAAGTGGGTCCCTGACCCTTGAGTAGCCTAACGGGGAGACATCCCCCACGAGGTGCAGACTGACACCCCGCACCTCGCACGGTGGGGTACACCACTGAGACGAAGCTTCCAGAGCAAGAATCAGACAGGAACACTCGCTGTTCAGCAATATTCTATCTTCTGCAGCCTCTGCTGCTGATACCCAGGCAAACAGGGTCTGGAGTGGACCTCAAGCAATCTCTAACAGACCTACAGCTGAAGATCCTGACTGTTAGAAGGAAAGCTAACAAACAGGAAGGACACCCACACCAAAACCCCATCAGTACATCACCAACATCAAAGACCAAAGGCAGATAAAACCACAAAGATGGGGAAAAAGCACGGTAGAAAAGCTGGAAATTCAAAAAATAAGAGTGCATCACCCCATCAAAAGGAATGCACCTCAACACCAGCAACGGATCAAAGCTGGATGGAGAATGACTTGACGAGTTGAGAAAGGAAGGCTTCAGTCCATCAAACTTCTCAGAGCTAAAGGAGGAACTACATAACCAGTGCAAAGAAACTAAAATTCTTGAATAACGAATGGAAGAATGGATAACTAGAATAATCAATGCAGAGAAGGCCATAAACAAACTGACAGAGATAAAAACCATGACACAAGAAATATGTGACAAATGCACAAACTTCAGTAACCGACTCGATCAACTGGAAGAAAGAGTATCAGCGATTGAAGATCAAATGATTGAAATGAAGTAAGAAGAGAAGTCTAGAGAAAAAAGAGGAAATAGAAATGAACAAAGCCTTCAAGAAGTATGGGAGTATGTGAAAAGACCAAATCTGCATCTGATTGGGGTGTCTGAAAGTGAGGCAGAAAATGGAACCAAGTTGGAAAACACTCTTCAGGATATCATCCAGGAGAACTTCCCCAACCTAGTAAGGCAGGCCAACATTCAAATTCAGGAAATACAGAGAACGTCACAAAGATACTCCTCGAGAAGAGCAACTCCAAGACACATAATTGTCAGATTCACCAAAGTTGAAAGGAAGGAAAAACTGTTAAGGGCAGCCAGAGAGAAAGGACAGGTTACCCACAAAGGGAAGCCCATCAGACTAACAGCAGATCTCTCGGCAGAAACTCTACAAGCCAGAAGAGAGTGGGGGCCAATATTCAACATTCTTAAAGAAAAGAATTTTCAACCCAGAATTTCATATCCAGCCAAACTAAGTTTCATAAGTGAAGGAGAAATAAAATCCTTTACAGATAAGCAAATGCTTAGAGATTTTGTCACCACCAGACCTGCCCTATAAGAGATCCTGAAGGAAGCACTAAACATGGAAAGGAACAACTGGTACCAGCCATTGCAAAAACATGCCAAAATGTAAAGACCATCGATGCTAGGAAGAAACTGTATCAACTAATGAGCAAAATAACCAGTTAATATCACAATGACAGGATCAAGTTCACACATAACAATATTAACCTTAAATGTAAATGGAATAAATGGTCCAATTAAAAGACACAGACTGGCAAACTGGATAAAGAGTCAAGACCCATCAGTCTGCTGTATTCAGGAGACCCATCTCACTTGCAGAGACACACATAGGCTCAAAATAAAGGGATGGAGGGAGATCTACCAAGCAAATGGAGAACAAAAAAAAAGCAGAGGTTGCAATCCTAGTCTCTGACAAAACAGACTTTAAACCATCAAAGATCAAAAGAGACAAAGAAGGCCATTACATAATGGTAAAGGGATCAATTCAACAGGAAGAGCTAACTCTCCTAAATATATATGCACCCAATACAGGAGCACCCAGATTCATAAAGCAAGTCCTTAGAGACTTATAAAGACACTTGGACTCCAATACAATAATAATGGGAGACTTCAACACTCCACTGTCAACATTAGACAGATCAATGAGACAGAAAGTTAACAAGGATATCCAGGAATTGAATTCAACTCTGCACCAAGCGGACCTAATAGACATCTACAGAAATCTCCACCCCAAATCAACAGAATATACATTCTTCTCAGCACCACATCGCACTTATTCCAAAATCAACCACGTAGTTGGAAGTAAAGCACTCCTCAGCAAATGTACTAGAACAGGAATTACAACAAACTGTCTCTCAGACCACAGTGCAATCAAACTAGAACTCAGGACTAAGAAACTCAATCAAAACCGCTCAACTACATGGAAACTGAACAACCTGCTCCTGAATGACTACTGGTTACATAATGAAATGAAGGCAGAAATAAAGATGTTCTTTGAAACTAATGAGAACAAAGATACAACATACCAGAATTTTTGGGAAACAATTAAAGTAGTCCGTAGAGGGAAATTTATAGCACTAAATGCCCACAAGAGAAAGCTGGAAAGATCTAAAATGGACACTCTAACATCACAATTAAAAGAACTAGAGAAGCAAGAGCAAACACATTCAAAAGCTAGCAGAAGGCAAGAAATAACTAAGACCAGAGCAGAACTGAAGGAGATAGAGACACAAAAAACCCTCCAAAAAATCAACGAATCCAGGAACTGGTTTTTTGAAAAGATCAAAATTGATATTTTCAAATTTTCTAACAAAATTGATAGACCGCTAGCAAGACTAATAAAGAAGAAAAGAGAGTAGAATCAAATAGACGCAATAAAAAATGATAAAGGGTATATCACCACCAACCCCACAGAAATACATACTACCATCAGAGAATACTATAAACACCTCTACGTAAATAAAGTAGAAAATCTAGAAGAAATGGATAATTTCCTGGACACTTACACTCTCCCAAGACTAAACCAGGAAGAAGTTGAATCCCTGAATAGACCAATAGTAGGCTCTGAAATTGAGGAAATAATTAATAGCCTACCCACCAAAAAAAGTCCAGGACCAGATGGATTCACAGCTGAATTCTACCAGAGGTACAAGGAGGAGCTGGTACCATTCCTTCTGAAACTATTCCAATCAATAGAAAAAGAGGGAATCCTCCCTAACTCATTTTATGAGGCCAACATCATCCTGATACCAAAGCCTGGCAGAGACACAACAAAAAAAGAGAATTTTAGACCAATGTCCCTGATGAAAATTGATGCAAAAATCCTCAATAAAATATTGGCAAACAAAATCCAGCAGCACATCAAAAAGCTTATCCACCATGATCAAGTGGGCTTCATCCCTGGGATGCAAGGCTGGTTCAACATATGCAAATCAATAAACGTAATTCAGCATATAAACAGAACCAAATAAAAAAACACATGATTATCTCAATAGATGCAGAAAAGGCCTTTGACAAAATTCAACAGCCCTTCATGCTAAAAGCTCTCAATAAATTCGGTATTGATGGAACGTACCTCATAATAGTAAGAGCTATTTATGACAAACGCACAGCTAATATCATACTGAATGGGCAAAAACTGGAAGCATTCCCTTTGAAAACTGGCACAAGACAGGGATGCCCTCTCTCACCACTCCTATTCAACATAGTGTTGGAAGTTCTGGCTAGGGCAATCAGGCAAGAGAAAGAAATAAAGGGTATTCAGCTGGGAAAAGAAGAAGTCAAATTGTCCCTGTTTGCAGGTGACATGATTGTATATTTAGAAAACTCCATCATCTCAGCCCAAAATCTCCTTAAGCTGATAAGCAACTTCAGCAAAGTCTCAGGATACAAAATTAATGTGCAAAAGTCACAAGAATTCTTACGCAGCAGTAACAGACAAACACAGAGCCAAATCAGGAATGAACTTCTATTCACAATTGCTGCAAAGAGAATAAAATACCTAGGAATCCAGCTTACAAGGGATGTAAAGGACCTCTTCAAGGAGAACTACAAACCACTGCTCAGTGAAATAAAAGAGGACATAAACAAATGGAAGAACATACCATGCTCATGGAAAGGAAGAATCAATATCGTGAAAATGGCCAAACTGCCCAAGGTCATTTATAGATTCAACGCCATCCTCATCAAGCTACCAATGAGTTTCTTCACAGAATTGGAAAAAACTGCTTTAAAGTTCATATGGAACCAAAAAAGAGCCTGCATTGCCAAGACAATCCTAAGTCAAAAGGACAAAGCTGGAGGCATCACACTACCTGACTTCAAACTATACTACAAGGCTACAATAACCAAAACAGCATGGTACTGGGACCAAAACAGAGATATAGACCAATGGAACACAGCAGAGCCCTCAGAAATAATACCACACATCTACAGCCATCTGACCTTTGACAAACCTGACAAAAACAAGAAATGGGGAAAGGATTCCCTATTTAATAAATGGTGCTGGGAAAATTGGCTAGCCATATGTAGAAAGCTGAAACTGGATCCTTTCCTTACTCCTTATACGAAAATTAATTCAAGATGGATTAGAGACTTAAATGTTAGACCTAATACCATAAAAACCCTAGAAGAAAACCTAGGTAATACCATTCAGGATATAGGCATGGGCAAGGACTTCATGTCTAAAACACCAAAAGCAACGGCAACAAAAGCCAAAATTGACAAATGGGATCTAATTAAACTAAAGAGCTTCTGCACAGCAAAAGAAACTACCATCAGAGTGAACAGGCAACCTACAGAATGGGAGAAAATTTTTGCAATCTACTCATCTGACAAAGGGCTAATATCCAGAACCTACAAAGAACTCAAACAAATATACAAGAAAAAAAACAAACAACCCCATCAAAAAGTGGGCAAAGGATATGAACAGACATTTCTCAAAAGAAGACATTCATACAGCCAACAGACACATGAAAAAATGCTCATCATCACTGGCCATCAGAGAAATGCAAATCAAAACCACAATGAGATACCATCTCACACCAGTTAGAATGGCAATCACTAAAAAGTCAGGAAACAACAGGTGCTGGAGAGGATGTGGAGAAATAGCGACACTTTTACACTGTTGGCGCGATTTTAAACTAGTTCAACCATTGTGGAAAACAGTATGGCGATTCCTCAAGGATCTAGAACTAGATGTACCATATGACCCAGCCATCCCATTACTGGGTATACACCCAAAGGATTATAAATCATGCTGCTATAAAGACACATGCACACGTATGTTTATTGCGGCACTATTCACAATAGCAAAGACTTGGAATCCACCCAAATGTCCATCAGTGACAGACTGGATTAAGAAAATGTGGCACATATACACCATGGAATACTATGCAGCCATAAAAAAGGATGAGTTTGTGTCCTTTGTAGGGACATGGATGCAGCTGGAAACCATCATTCTCAGCAAACTATCGCAAGAACAGAAAACCACATACTGCATGTTCTCACTCATAGGTGGGAATTGAACAATGAGATCACTTGGACTCGGGAAAGGGAACATCACACACCAGGGCCTATTATGGGGAGGGTGGAGGGCGGAGGGATGGCATTGGGAGTTATACCTGATGTAAATTATGAGTTGATCAGTGCTGACGAGTTGATGGGTGCAGCACACCAACATGGCACAAGTATACATATGTAATAAACCTGCACATTGTGTACATGTACCCTAGAACTTAAAGTATAATAATAAATAAAAAAACTACAATAAAAATAATATAACAATTAAAAATAATACAAATAAATCCAATAGAATATAGCAATTATTTGCTTGGCATTTACATCGTGATAGATATAGATAATCTGGAATTTATTTAAAGTATAAATCAATCAATGATGTATGTAGGCTATATACAAATACTATGCCATTTTATAAAAAAGATTTGTGAATCTGCAGATTTTAGTATCTTGTTCGGGGTCCTGGAACCTATCTCCCCTGGATACTGAGGGACAACTATATATTAACCTTCATGTATATATAGAGAGAGTTTTTGAAGTGGAGTAATAATGATGTAATTCTATAATCTTTGACTCTTCCATCTGCTTTTCCCTCAATAATATATTATGAATATCTATTCACATCAATAATTATTCTTCCACCTTAATTTTATTTTGTTTTTTTATTTTTTTTTTATTATACTTTAAGTTCTAGGGTACATGTGCATAACGTACAGGTTTGTTACATATGTATACTTGGGCCATGTTGGTGTGCTGCACCCATCAACTCGTCAGCACCCATCAATTCATCATTTATATCATGTATAACTTCCAATGCAATCCCTCCCCCCTCCCCCCTCCCCCCTCCCCATGATAGGCCCCAGTGCGTGATGTTCCCCTTCCTGAGTCCAGGTGATCTCATTGCTCAGTTCCCACCTATGAGTGAGAACATGCGGTGTTTGGTTTTCTGTTCTTGTGATAGTTTGCTAAGAATGATGGTTTCCAGCTGCATCCATGTCCCTACAAAGGACGCGAACTCATCCTTTTTTATGGCTGCATAGTATTCCATGGTGTGTATCTTCCACATTAATTTTAACGGTTGCATAATATTCTACTGTGTAGATGTTTTTCTATCATGTGACTGCTATATGCAAGTTATGGTGCTTTAAAATACATGCTGGCATAAAAGAGTTCTAATGAGGGATTTAGGAATAAACAGCTGACTGCAGAGATTCATTTAGGAAAAAAATTGAGAACATAACCTGATAAGCATTTTGGGAGTGAACTAATTAATCTCTGAGAATGTGGGTTTGGACAAAACTTCTAGAAGCACATATACTCAGATATTTATTGCACATCACATTGGGCCATGTTTCTGCATATTTCCTGTAACCAAAATTTTTAAACATCTACACTCATAAATAACTATATAAACATTTATGTGCATTATGTACCCGATACTTTAGTTTTGTAGTGCATTTAATCCTCCAAATCAGTTCATGTGTTATATGCTTTTATCTCCATTTCAATAGTGACAATATTGAGGTTCAGATGAGTTAAGTCATTTGTTCCATATCATAGAGCCTTTAAGCATCTGAGCCTGATGTGATTCAGGTATGGCTTTTTCCAGTACGCCACATTGCTTAAACTACAAAAGTACTATACAGGGAGGCGTATCTTACACCCAAGCAACATCTGTAAAGCTTCAGAGCACAGAAATTTAAACCATCAAAAGTCACCTTAGGAAGCCATAAACTAACTTTCTTTTACCACATTACTCCAAAACTAAAAGGCCCTCTCCTGGTGTGTGATCAGAGACATACAGGTGATACGAACAGGACACAGGGAAATAGCGGGTAAAAAAGGGTGGTTTCCTAGCAAAGGCCCCACCCTGAAGCCTGGAGACCCATGGCCCTAAGAGGGAACAAGCACTTCTGTTTTTTGCCCAGAAAGTTGCCTTTCAGCCCACCGTGGTCCCCTATCCTGTACCCATATAAACCCCAAACCCCAGCCACTCCATCTCCCTTCCAGCTCTGCATCCATCCAGCTGAGAGCCACCTCCAGCACTCAATAAAACCCAGCATTTATGCTTCAAACCCATGTGTGACCTGATTCTTCTGGGATGCTGGGCAAGAGCTCGGGATACAGAAAGCTGTCACACTGGCCCTTTGCCCTTGCAAAATGGCAGAGAGTCCATTGAGCTGGTTAACACTTAAGCCATCTGCAGATGACAAGGCTAAAAGAGGATAGTAACCCTGGGGCTGCAGGCACCCACCCTTAGACACTACCATGGGGCCCGAGCCTAAAGCACTCACCCCAGCTCCTGCACTTGCCTATCTTCATGCTCCCCCTCCTGTCAGGGATTTGAGCATCAGTGGGGACCAAACACACCAGCCACACCCCTGTCATACATCTTACATACATCCTGATACAGGGAACTCTCCTGTATCAAATAACAAAATTACTTAGACAATATATATGATATATCTGAATCCTCTGCCTGTTGAGAATAATATTTGCACCACCGGAAAAAATAATATTTTTCTTAGTAGCAGAAAACCATTTTTAGCAAGAGACCTGTTTATTGGATGAAGGAACAGGGGCAGGGTGGGGAGTGGGGTAGGTATAGGAATGGAAGGTCCAGATAAACAACACAAGATGAAAGGGCAAGACCCCACAAGGGTCACACTTGAAGTATTAGTGAATGTTTGCTGAGATGCTTTCTAAGAGGGTCAGATTAGGTAAACTATGGGGCCTTTGCTTTGCTAACTGGGAAGGCAAGTTTGGAGAGAGTTCAGTCACTCAGGCAATGGGAAATATTTAAAAAAATCTGTGTCAGGGAAATAGGCAAAAGAGGGAAGTGAGGTAGGGAACTGCCAAGTAAGAACATTTAAAAAGAGAACAGAAATATATCAAAAGTAACTTTGGATTAAATTTTCTGTGTAGAGAAAAACAGTATTTTCTTCATCTAATGATGGAACATCAGCAGCAATATTTAATAACAATAACAACAGATGCTAAGATTTACTGATTGCTTACTTTATGTCCTTCACTTAACATGCATTATGTCACTTGATCTTTATTTTAATCCTACAAGATAAGCACTTTCATTATCCCCACTTGACTGCAAGAAAACTGAGACTTAAAGAGGTTAAAGAACTTTCTCCAAAGTCACAGCTAAGAAACAGCTGAGTCAGGAGGCATACTCTAATTAGCGTGCTTCCAAAGTCTATACTACCAAGGGTAAACATCCAAGTATGGGACCAAGAAGAGGCAAGAGAAAATAAATCATTTCTACCTTCTACCTTTTCTTTTTCCCCAGAGTCTCTAATTTTGTTTAAGAAAATCTTGCATTACAGTATTAGATATCAATTTGTCTTGCATTCAACAAAAGCAAGCAATCCCATTTCTGAAGTTTGCTTGGTGGCCCCTTCTCAGTCCTCAGTCTTATAAAAACTCCACAAGTGATGCAAGATCCTCTGAAGAAAAATCACAAGTAAAATTGAATGGAGATTTAAAATATGCTTGCACTAACTATATACAGAATTCATTAGCATATTTGCTTTTCCTCTGTACAAACAATGAGCCATTGAGTTCATGTTGCTTCTCCGACAGTGATTTGGAAAACACTAACTCTGAAAAGGACAAGAAACAAACTTCAGCCCTTTAGAGTTAATTAGCATTTGCAGTTGGCTGAAAGAAAGGGATCATTGTAGATGTTACCAGAAGAAATGAACACAGTTTAACTAAAGATGATATCGAAAATCATCATGAAAATTAATTTATTTGGATAAGTCATTCAACCTTGCAAATTCTGAATTTTAAATTGAATTCTAATCTCTGAATTAAGGGTTTGTAGATGCTTTGAAAACAGCTTTTTTCAAAGCTTATATAATTGGTGAGATTAGACATAGACTGATAAAAGACCACTTAAGTAATTAATGTAAAAAATGAATGTGTGCATTGAATTTCTCTTGAATTTTCTTTATTAGTCTCAAAGTGAAAAAAATTATTAAGATATTTTATCCCTCCAAGGGCATAGCTAAAATTTATACCCAGGAACTCACTGAGGATGCATATAAAGGATCTAGACAGCTAAATATATCATAGTGAAAGAGTTTATAAGTAAATAATCAGGATCACATATTTTTTAAGGACTGAAGAGTTACATAGGGCTATTCCAGTTTAATCCCAACACTTTAGAGTTGAGGCAACAGTTGATCAGAGATTAAGTTGATTCTCTTAGTCCATTTGTACTGTTGTAACAAAATACCACGGACCGGGTAGTTTAGAAACAACAGCAATTGATTTCTCACAGTTCTGGAGGCTTGGAAGTTTAAGATCAAGGTGTCAGCAGTTTCAGTGTCTGGTGAGGACCTGTCTCCTGATTCATAGATGGCATCTTCTCCCTGTGTCTTCACATGGTGGAAAAGGCAAAGCACCTCTCTGGGGTCTGTTTTGTAAGGGCACTAATCTCATCCATTGGAGATATGCCATCATGACCCAATCACCTCTCTTGGTCCCACCTCCTAACATCATCACATGGTAATTAGGTTTCAACACATATATTTTGGGGGGAAACAAACATTCAGATCCTAGCATTCTCCAAAGATCACAGAGCTAGATAATGGGAGTGCTATATGAGACATAAGTGGGAAAGTGGCAGGAGATGTGTATAAAAAATCTGACAAAAGTGAGGGACTGGAAAGAGTATTTGAAAATCAGAAAAAGCTAGGTCATATAGGACTCAGTAGAACTAGTTTAAAATTTAGAGTTTAACTTTAAAACTTTGGGAAATGAATGCTTTTAATCAGGAAACCAACATGATTAGACTTATATTTTAGAAATCCCGTCCTAGAGGAGGTTGGAAAACATATTGCAAAGGACTAAACTCAAAGAAAAAAGATTAGTTAAAATGCTATAACATTTTTTATGCCAAACACACACACATACATACATACACACACACACACACACACACACACACACACACACAAAAGCAAAAACAACCCATGAGGTAGGAACCAGGAATTGAAGAATAGAATGACAACAGTGGATATAGATATAGAGAAGATGGGATAGAGTCATCTTATTAATGATGTAGCCATTCTCAACAGCAGTTTATGACCAAATTAGATGAGACAGGTGGGAGATATCAAAGAGCAAGCATAATATGTGGCATGAAATGGTTAAGTACATGGACACTGGGCCAGACAGCCTGGGTTCAGATTTTGGGATTTTCTATTAACTGACTATGTGACATTGGTCACGGTGCTCAAATCCTGTATGCTTTGGACTTTTTCACCTGTAAAATATGCATAACTATAGTACCTACTTCATAAGCTGTTTTAAGGATTAATGGATTAAATTTTATAAAATACTAAAATTAGTGTTGTGTACATAGTTAAACACTATAAAAGTTGTTCAGTAAAATTTTGAAAACACCCTCAGATTTCTGTCTTAAGGTACTATCAGAGTAACTGCCATTTTTTAAGCTAAAATTTCTTCTTAAGGAGAGTAATATGGAATATATGAGTAAATAGCATAATTCTCAAAGATATGTTAATTTTATCTGCCAGCATTCTTTCCTTGGAGTAGCCATATCACTCACACTATAAATGGTTCTAGTGGGACTCTACTCATAGCACCTGACCTTTCCCTGAATATATGGATATATGTGACCCAGGCTCTGCCAATCATGACATCTTATTCCCTCTCCAAGACACATGCCTGTGATTCAAGAATGAGTAATCAGAGTTCTACCATAACTTTTCAATGTTCACATTGGAAGTCAGAGAAACTCTTTATGAATTACAAACTATAAAGTTGTAGGCTTAGGGCTGGCTGTAGCTGTCTTTCTTGACACATGGAAATAACCTCTCCTAAAATTATATTGATACACAGAGAGAATTAGTGCCCCAGATACAGTAGTAACTGGTATTTACCCTTAGGCTACCCAATTTTGTGAGCCAATTAAAAATTGTTTGACTTAAACTACTTTGAATTAGTTTATTGTTTCTTTAACCACAGCATCCTGATTAGTACAATATATTTGAGATAAATGTTCAGGAGGATTTCTTAAGGGATCACTGACCTTAATTAATTAGCATATAAGCTTACATATGACACAGATATCCATGGAATACAAAGAAGAGAGGAAAGACACATCAGAATAGAAAAATCATTCAAAATGTTGTGGTAGCAGAAAAATTAGATGAACTTCTTCATACGCAAAAGCTGTCCAAACTTAGGTATAAGAAGCAGAGAACAAACTAGAGAGAACTAAATGGAGAGAAAGAACAGATATACCACATGCAGAAGAAAATAAGTTAACTGAAAATGGAATTGAGCAACAACTTCTAAAGATAATCTTGTGTCAGGAATTGTTGAAAATAATAGAGTGAGGTAAAGATTAACACATGATCACACTGTGCTAAGGAGCCTGAGTTACCTAAGACTTGATCAGTCCACTTAATGACTCGCTGGAGCTACAATGAAAGTGGATTTTAGAACAACTGAAATATCATTATTCCATGGCACTAAACTAGATACTATACAAAAGAACTACACAGTATTTGACATCAGAAATGCCTCCTAGGGTTAGGCAAAGTGATGGATTAACAATTGAGATTCTGTCTCTCTTACAGGGGGAGCAGAGGAAAGAGAAATGCAGAAACAAATAGGAGTTGATAATATATTATCTGGTAAAGACTACAAAACTGTGAATGCATTTAATGTCCTCCCACAGACCTGCTATGGACCTAGTATCTGAAAATGACCTGTTAAGAATATGTTCAGGCTGGGTGCCATGGCTCACGCCTGCAATCCCAGCACTTTGGGAGGCCAAGGCAGGTGGATCACTTGAGGTCGAGAGTTCGAGACCAGCCTGCCCAACATGGTGAAACCCCATCTCTACTAAAAGTTCAAACAAATTAGCCTGGCATGGTGGTGCATGCCTGTAATCCCAGCTACTTAGGAAGCTGGGGCAGAATTGCTTGAACCCGGGAGGTGGAGGTTGCAATAAGCCGAGATCATGCCACCTCACTACAGCCTGGGCGACAGAGCAAGACTCCAAAAAAAGAAAAAAGAGGAAAGAAAAAGTAAAAAAAAAATGAAAGAAAAGGAAAGATGTTCACAATTCAGGAAGAAAAACCTTCAGAAAAGGTTTCAAAATGGCATCTCGGGACTCAACAGCTAGTAGCTCCTGACTAGCAGCAACTCCTGGCTAGCAACTCATGAATCAACCTCTCACAACTTAATCAGAAAGAAAGAAAAAAACTGCCAAGGTCATGTAATTTGAAGATTAAAATGCCATTATTACTGGAGGTATTGCTTGCCACCCATAAGTTTGAGAAGACAGTTCAAGAGTAGGAAAAGTAGAAATGAGTGAGACCAGACAGGATTGTGCTAAGCCATTTCCCTTTCTTTTTCTCTCTTTCATTACCGACCATGCTCATCACCATTCACTCTTAGTAGGTTAATGTGCTTTCCATTTCACATAAAATAGAAACTTTGTTATTTTCTGATCACTATTTTCGCAACTTTTTTTTGCATTCACATTCATTCTTCTCTTTTACCTTTTGTACCTTTTGTTCTGCCTAAGGCTAAAATCTCATTCAAGCCTTGTATCCCATCACCTCCCCTTTGCTCAAAAGAAAATTGAAGATTGTTCCTTTTCCTCTTTTTTATCTTCAATTTCTATCTACTAAGTCCTTCCCATCAGCATTTAAGTAAGCTCAATTTCTCCTATCTAACAAAACTAACTCCCTATCCCTCTCAAACTACTACCTTATTTCTCCCCTCCAGGTTACAATAAAACTTCTTATAAGAACAATTTACAGTTACTATCCCCATTTCTAATCTACACTCAGTACCCATCTCAATAAAATTTGGTTTCTACCCCCAGTAATTCACCAAAGCACCTCTCACCAAGGACACCAGGGAGCTCCTTATATTAAATCCAACAGATATTCCTCAGACATTATCATACTTGTCCCATCATAAGCATTTGATATTATTGACAAAATCTTTGTTCCTAGAAATACTCTTTTCCTACCACCTTTCTCACCAGGGATTGTCTTCCTCTTTCTTCTCCTGGTGTTCCTTAGGATTCTGTGCTGGCAGTGCTTTTTTATATTTTCACTACATTTTCAGATGATGGGCAATCTTGTCTGTTTTTTTAATTGCCATCAATATACTGAGGACTTTCAAATCTATCTTTTTTAATCAAAGTTCTCAAGCTTCAAATACATACGTTCAACTTCCTACTAGAAATTGGTATTTGGATGTAGAATAGGCATCTCAATCACCACATATCCAGAACCAATTGTCCTATTTTTTTGCCAAGATCTAATGTCTGGGCTTGTTATATTTTCAACTACTTATTTAGGACTTCCACAGGTTAGAGTGTCCAAAAGGCATCTCAAACTCAATATATCCAAAAACAGAACTTTTGATTCTCTCTCACAAGTCAGTTACTGCCTAAGTCTTACATAACCTTATAATTTGTTCCATTTACTCAGGAGCCCAAACCAAAATCAGATTTAATCCTTAAGACCTTGCTTTCTCACATTTGCTCATGGAAGTCAGTTTTACCTTAAAATTATTCTTTTGGCAAATATTTTGGTTAAAAATTATATTTCTATATTTTTATAATAAAATATTTACCTTAAACTTGCTAATTCTGACTGCCAGTGCTGGCTAATCAGAATTTCCTAACAAACTATCAGCCACATAAATCCCCCTATTTTCATTTAATCAAAGAAATGGTCTCTGAAGCAAATCCCCTATAACATTCCACTAATTCGTGGGATATATGATATCAATAAATTGTTTGTATAGAACACTGCATGGCAGCTGGATGTGATGGCTCACACCTGTAATTCCAGCACATTGGGAGGCTGAGGTGGGCAGACCACGAGGTCAGGAGTTTGAGACCAACCTGACCAACATGGTGAAAACCTGTCTCCAATAAAAATACAAAAATAAATTAGCCGGGTATCCTCGTCTAAAAAAAAAAAAAAAAAAAAATTAGCCGGGTGTGGTGGTGCACGCTTGTAATCCCAGCTCCTCCGAAGGTTGAGGCAGGAGAATTGCTTAAACTCGAGAGTCAGAGGTTACAGTGAGCAGCCTGGGTGATAGAGCAAGACTCCACCTCGGAAACAAACAAACAAAAACAGTGCATGGCACAGATCAAAGACAGAAGACCCAGTACAAAGTTCAATCTCATCACACATGCTACTTAGTAATATTTTGCTTATAGACTCATTACTAGCTAATCCCATCAGCTCTACCTCCAACATTTCTCAAATTTATCCTATCCACTCCATCCCTACAGCTACTACCCTAGCCCAAATCATACTTTTTTGCTTGGACCACTGTAAAAGTCTCCCAATAGTCTTTTCGCTGCCTTTAATTTTGCCTCCTAAAGTTTATTCTCTACAAAGTAGTCAGAGTAAATATTTTCAAAGAGCAACTCATATCACACTGATTTTCTGTTTCAAACCTTTTAATGGTTTAACACTGCACTTGAAATAATATTCAAATTCATTGCCATGGCCTACATAATCTCTCCCTCACCTTCAACTTTATCTCTTTCACTGCCCTCTATTCCTTACATATAAACTGTGAAGAAAGTAAGATAATTTAGAAATTAGAACCAAAGTGCTTTCTATGATAAGGATACCAAATGTCCTCATATCATTCACAATTTGGTACAGCAATAATACCTAATAAATAAACATTATTTTAGAAGTTGGAAAGTATTTTCACATATACTAACTTATTTGAACCTCACAGTATAAAAAGTAGGTGGAAAAGTTTCATTATCCCCATTTTACAGATTATAAAACTGAAGAAATAGAGACAACAGAACAGAACTAATTTTCCTGACTCTCAGACTGGTCTTGTACTATGTTGCATTACAGAATCATGGAAATGTGAAAAGTGGCACTATCACATATGACTTTCATTTACAGTTGTCTTCTGTTAACAAATCATATACAGCTGTCCCTTGGTTTCCAAGTGGGATTTGTTCCAGAACCCTCTGAGGATACCAAAATGCATGGAGGCTCAAGTTCTTTAGCTAAAATGGCATAGTAGCATACTATTTGCATACAGTCTATGCACATCCTCCCATATACTTTAAATCATCTCTAGGTTCTTATTATACCTGATACAATGTAATACAATGTAAATCTATATATATAGTTGTTGTACTACATTTTTTCTAATTTTTATTATTTTATTTTTGTATTGATGTTTTTATTCGGTTTTTTTGAATACTTTTGATCTGTAGTTGGTTGAATCTGCAGATATGGAATCCTTGGATACAGAGGGCTGACTGTATTCTGTCGTTCTTCAGAATTTTTTTTTTGTTGTTGCTATGGAGACTTGAAAAAAATAGAAGCATTATTGCTTTAAAAAATACATCTATTCCTTTAGGGACAATGAAAACCTTGAAAACATATTTAACTAGAATTGCATGCCAAGAGTACAACTTTCTTTTCTAAAAAAGTTCTTCATGCTATTTCACTTTTTATAAGAAAAAATAAAATGCCTACTTCTAAAATTCTGGGATTATCCAACACTGTATTTCCTCACTATACTATAATCTCCAGAGCAGTAGTCATGTATACACATCATGGCATGTCTAATAACTTACACAGTGCCTGATACAAAAAAAAGTTCCTAATATATTAGTGTTGAATAAATATAAACATTCACTAGCAATTATTTCAGGCTAAGTGACTATCAGTGCAAGAGAGGAAAGCATGCAATCTTGCCTATTCAGTAAATATAGTTGCCTTTATCATTGTACAGATGCTCCTTGACTTCTGATGTCCCAATAAACCCATTGTAAGTAGAAAATATCGTTAAGTTGAAAATTCAGCCTATCTTAAACATGCTCAGAACACTCACATTAGCCTACAGCTGGGCAAAATCATCTGGCAATACAGCACACTACAGAGTATGTGTTGCTTACCCTCATAATTACAAGGATGCCTAGCATCACAAGAAATTATGGTATAACATATCACTAGCCTGGGAAAGATCAAAATCCACAATTTTAAGTACCATTTTCACTGAATGCATATCATCTTCACATCATTGTAAAGTCAAAAAACCGTAACTGAACCATTGTAAGTTAGGGATCTTCTGTTCTCATTAAATGACCAAATGATTTGTTTTTTTTTTTTTTTTTTTTTTTTTTATGTATTCACTGGATTTTAATTGAGTTATTTACCTAGAAATCTTATCTTCTATGTTTTAATACATTGTATCATGCCCATGATTATTTCCCAGGTATGACAGAGATTCCTAAATGTCCCCTAGTACTCATTCTTTTCTTCTTAGTTACAGCTGGAAACATGACTACTCAGCTAGAAACTATATTCCTCAGCCTCTCTGCAGTTAGACATGCCCACCTTACTAAGTTCTGGACGATGGGATGTGTGTAGAAGTGCAGCGCGCAACTCATAAGACATCTTCTTAAGGACAAACCTACTTGCCCTGGTCTGCCTTGGACTGTTCTGAGAGACAGAAAGTTACTTCTTTCATGATGGAACCCACTATTGTTTCTGGACTCTTTATTATAAGTGAAATACATCCACTTTAGCTGATGAGAAAGAGTATGAAGTCAAAAAGTGTCATCTTGTCTGGGGACTAATTTCAACTTGCAAGTCTCTATTTTGAATTGGCTGTAAGATACATAAGGGTTTATACCCAAGTACTTAGTATTTCAGTAGGTCAGAGATAAAAGACCTATTATATACCATCTAAGAGGGGTTATTGACTGTCTGGCTCTTTATGGCTGTTTTAGGTAGATTTCTCTAAAAATAGTATTTACCAAACTGTTTCCCATAGATCACTAAAACCCCTCAAGAATTATATAGACATTGTGTGTTTGTCAAGCACCGACACTTGTAAAGGGGTTGAGAAAGTGATATTAAGACAGGAGTGTCCTTAAGTCACATTTGGGAAACTCTTGGTTTAAAAGCTTGATTGAGTATAGGATTTCTCAGGGCCTTTAATATGATTTAATATCCTATTAGCTTGGTTCTTTATTACCATAGTCTAATGAGCTGCCATGTGAAGATAGATATGCTGTTGTAAAATCCATTAAAACACTATCACAAACTCAAATAAATTTATTTAAAAGAGGGATACGTTCTCTAGTCCACGCTGTCACTACCAAATGTCCCATTTCTAGTTTCCTTCCGAATTTATGTTACCTGCTTGCTTAGTTCTTAAATATATTTGAATTTGTAATCTTTGGTTTAAACAAACAATTCTATATTTAAGTCTGGACTCCTTGACCTGGCTTGAGCCCCATGCCAACTTATTTCCAATGAAAGTTTCCAAGAATCATTACAGCTTACCAAACTGCTCCTCTTTGAATATTACCTGATAAAATATGGAAAACTCGAGCTTCAGACACTAAACATTCCCTTTTTTGGTATTTCCACTAACTAATACAAAAATAGTTTTCTCTGAATAAAATTTCTTGGCACTGAAAATAATAACTGTACCTTGCTTTTTTATATAAAGGAAAAAAAGGAAGCATTTCTAGCTATAGCTTTCCATACCACCAAATTGCCTCAGATTGCTATTGCTTCAAAATCATAAACTCCAATGAAGCAAGCTAGCTAGAATTTAATACAATAAAGTTACCTTTGGGGAATTATAGAAGGAGGCTGAAGAAAAAAAAAGTACTCAACCTATAAGCAGCATGCATCTTAGATATTTAGATTTCCATCACACTAAATAAACTTTAAACAAAGATATTACAGTATTGGTTTTCATTCATACTAAGCAGGCTAGAGAATTATACGTTTCAATTATATAATTGCCTCACAGCAGAGTGACTGCTATGAATCTGTGCTCTTAGCCAATATTGATCAGCAACATTTTGCAAAAATACAAGACAATCCAAAACGCTTCATCAATGAAGCAGTTTACATGAGGAGAGGAAATGATACTACTTGTGTCACTCTATAGTCAATGAGGATGTCCCTACTTCTTCTCTGCCTTTCATCTCCACACTTTATAAAAATATAAATGAAATGAGTTTTCAAACGAGTTGACAAAAAAACACCTTTTTGGATAGATCCCTTAAGTATATTTTGGAGCTCACTACAGTTAGTAATGAAAACACACTAATAAATCCATGATTTACTGCAGTAACTTTTCTAGCCTTCAGAGGACCACGAAGTGAATGCTCACCAACCCCACTGATTTTTTGTTTTCAAGTAATCTCTATACTTCAGAAACTTCATTTGGTACCATTTAACAAATGGTTAGGGTCTCACTTTTAGGAAATGTCTAGATTTCTACAAAACAGTTAATTGCAAGAGTCACATTATATGTGACTGACAATTATCCAAAGCATAGATAATATGCTTTCTCATGGCAAGTGGTATCAGTATTCCTTTTCACCCTTTTTCTTAAAGAAATTCAAAATGACCATATAGGCATAGCCTAAACAAAGTTTTCAATATCCAAATAATATAAACTATCTATTATGGTCCACTCCTTTCAGTCAACAAGAGTTTTAAGTGAAATTACAGAAAGAATGTAGTTTCTTTTCAGATGCTATTCGTCTTAAACCCTCTGAAAAGCTATCCTACTACAGTATATGTATTTTAAAAGACAAAATTATTTATAATTTGTTTTACTTGTCTGATGGCATAAATACAGAATAACTTTCTTACTGAAATTAATACCATGAGAAAAATAAATATTGTGAGCTACCAAAACTACATATGTGTATATTTCTCTCACATGAACAGGGTGAAAACCAGAACACTGACAACCAGCTCCTTCACGTACCATTGAGTTTTGCAATTTTGTCATTCTAACAATTTGGCTTTTTCTGTGCAATTTTGAGGTTTAAGAAAAGACCACATTTATGGCTTTGGCAGAATTTAAGCAGCAGGCATTAATAGGTGGTCCAAGAAGGCAGAAAATTGAAGTCAAGGAGGTCTGGTAATAAAGACCAAGCACATTTCCCTGACATAGGTGGAGCAAAGTGTTTAAATGGTGGATAGGGAGGATAGTGTGTCAGTCCATAATAGGTAGAGATCTAGTTAGTGCCGCCTCATTCCACAACTCCTAGAGGCACTATTCACATCAGAGTCTGCACAATGCTGTCCCCTAGGGTTTGCAGTGTATGATTTGTGTGACCAATATGTGACAGCCACAAGGGCTAGGCAGATAGACAGTGAGTGTCAAAGAAATCAGATAGCACTTGACATGGGGAACAAAATCCTGGATGTGGATTTCAGTTTCTGAAAATAAATAATGTTAAAGAAAATGAAGGAATACAATATTAAAGTAACTACAGTTTGGCAAAGGATCAAGCAAATGAGAGAGGCCCTAATTGCGGGTATTAGAGAACAAGGCATGGACCTACTCCATCATAGGAAACAAAACTAAACAGAGCTCAGTTGTTTTACAGAGTCAGAAGCATCTTTAGCAAGAGTACCTTGATGGTGAGCTATTGTTACAAAAATTCCCTTTTCTAGAGAAGAGAACTATATCTACAATTTTGGGTAATTTTAAAACAACTGATAGTAGGTGAATGAACTCTTGAACTTTTAGGTTCAAGGACAGAATTGAGTAAAGCTCCTCTTAATATACTAGCTCCCATGTTTGATGCTTTGCTCTTTAAACAATGCTAAAATATAAAGGTTGTCTAAGTCTATCAAACACCAAAATGTCTGTACAAAAATGAAAAAGTAACCCAACTACAGAGATGGTTGATCTGCCCTGTGCCAAAGAGCTATGCATTTCCAAACATGGTGAGAAAGAGAGAAGTATCTGAATGACTAAAACCCATTCCCATATAAATTATTTTAAATGTTTTAGCTATAACAATCCCACCCTCTGCCCCACCCATCCCCAAAGTTAACCTATTATCTTGCTTACCCTAGAGATACTTTAAGTTGAAGCACTCTTTATTTATATAACTTCTTATCTGGAGAAAGAATATATTTGGGGCCTTTTTCTTTATGCATGTTGCTGGAGTATTTACAAGCCTGATGAAGCTTCAGAGTCACTAAAGGAGAGCATAGGCAGAGGAATCTTTGCCAAATATTGCATACCCTGGCTAAGCATTTAAAATCCAAGTTTCTTTGCAGGAAAGCACGTTGAAATAGATCCAATGTTTAAGAATTATTAATTCATGTTCATAGACCTGAGTACATGTTATATTAAAGTAAGTACATTCTGCATTAAAAAAGGTTTTTCATGCATTTTTGGATGGACATTCTAATGCACTGGTAAATCAAAACCCTGAAAACACCTTAGTTTTGATTACCCAGGCTTAAAGATGGTACCATTGACACTTGAGGAAATGGTGATTTCATTAAAGAAATGTAGAAAGTAAAGAGTTTGCTTAGGATTGGAGATAGGGATTTAGAAATTTAATTTTATATATGCTGAGTTTGAAGTGATATGGCATAAAGAAGGATATCATATGAAAGTAGTCAAACACTTAGATGTCAGAGCACCTGAGTTCATATCCTGGCTTCACCATTTACCAGTTTATGTGAACTTGGGAAAGTTATAAAATTTCCCAAATTTCTTACCTGATCTGTATAATGAAGAATATGATAGCACCTACATTTTAAGGTTGTTGAGAGAATCAAGAGTTAATACACACAAAGTGCTTGGGACAGTGCCTGGCAGGGCTCAATAAATAATTTGTTTTGTTGTTTTTGGTATTGTTTTTACTGTTTATGTTTATTTATTTATTTTTTATACTTTAAGTTCTAGGATACATGTGCATAACGTGCAGGTTTGTTACATATGTATACTTATGCCATGTTGGTGTGCTGCACCCATCAACTCGTCAGCACCCAACAATTCATCATTTATATCAGGTATAACTCCCAATGCAATCCCTCCCCGCTCCCCGCTCCCCACGATAGGCCCCGGTGTGTGATGTTCCCCTTCCAGAGTCCAAGTGATCTCATTGTTCAGTTCTCACCTATGAGTGAGAACATGCGGTGTTTGGTTTTCTCTTCTTGTGATAGTTTGCTAAGAATGATGGTTTCCAGCTGCATCCATGTCCCTACAAAGGACACAAACTCATCCTTTTTTATGGCTGCATAGTATTCCATGGTGTATATGTGCCACATTCTCTTAATCCAGTCTGTCACTGATGGACATTTGGGTTGATTCCAAGTCTTTGCTATTGTGAAGAGTGCCGCAATAAACATACGTGTGCATGTGTCTTTATAGCAGCATGATTTATAATCCTTTGGGTATATACCCAGTAGTGGGATGCCTGGGTCATATGGTACATCTAGTTCTAGATCCTTGAGGAATTGCCATACTGTTTTTCATAATGGTTGAACTAGTATACATTAACACCAACAGTGTAAAAGAGTTCCTATTTCTCCACATCCTCTCCAACACCTGTTGTTTCCTGACTTTTTAATGATAGCCATTCTAACTGGTGTGAGATGGTATCTCATTGTGGTTTTGATTTGCATTTCTCTGATGGCGAGTGATGATGAGCATTTTTTCATGTGTCTGTTGGATGTATGAATGTCTTTTTTTTTTTCTTATTTATTATTTTTTTCTTAATTATACTTTAAGTTTTAGGGTACATGTGCATAACGTTCAGGTTTGTTACATATGTATACTTATGCCATGTTGGTGTGCTGCACCCATCAACTCGTCAGCACCCATCAATTCATCATTTATATCATGTATAACTCCCCAATGCAATCCCTCCCTCCTCCCCCCTCCCCATTATAGGCCCCAGCGTGTGATGTTCCCTTTCCCGAGTCCAAGTGATCTCATTGTTCAGTTCCCACCTATGAGTGAGAACATGCGGTGTTTGGTTTTCTCTTCTTGTGATAGTTTGCTAAGAATGATGGTTTCCAGCTGCATCCATGTCCCTACAAAGGACGCAAACTCATCCTTTTTTATGGCTGCATAGTATTCCATGGTGTATATGTGCCACATTTTCTTAATCCAGTCTGTCACAGATGGACATTTGGGTTGATTCCAAGTCTTTGCTATTGTGAATAGTGCCGCAATAAACATACGTGTGCATGTGTCTTTGTAGTAGAATAATTTATAATCCTTTGGGTATATACCCAGTAGTGGGATGGCTGGATCATATGGTACATCTAGTTCTAGATCCTTGAGGAATTGCCATACTGTTTTCCATAATGGTTGAACTAGTTTACAATCCCACCAACAGTGTAAAAGTGTTCCTATTTCTCCACATCCTCTCCAACACCTGTTGTTTCCTGACTTCTTAATGATTGCCATTCTAACTGGTGTGAGATGGTATCTCATTGTGGTTTTGATTTGCATTTCTCTGATGGCGAGTGATGATGAGCGTTTTCTCATGTGTAGGTTGGCTGTATGAATGTCTTCTTTTGAGAAATGTCTGTTCATATCCTTTGCCCACTTTATGATGGGGCTGTTTGTTTTTTTCTTGTATATTTGTTTGAGTTCTTTGTAGATTCTGGATATTAGCCCTTTCTCAGATGAGTAGGTTGCAAAAATTTTCTACCATTCTGTAGGTTGCCTGTTCACTCTGATGGTAGTTTCTTTGGCTGTGCAAAAGCTCTTTAGTTTAATTAGATCCCATTTGTCAATTTTGGCTTTTGCTGCCGTTACTTTTGGTGTTTTAGACATGAAGTCCTTGCCCATGCCTATGTCCTGAATGGTACTACCTAGATTTTCTTCTAGGGTTTTTATGGTATTAGGTCTAACATTTAAGTCTCTAAGCCATCTTGAATTAATCTTCGTATAAGGGGTAAGGAAAGGATCCAGTATCAGCATTCTACTTATGGCTAGCCAATTTTCCCAGCACCATTTATTAAATAGGGAGTCATTTCCCCATTTCTTGTTTCTCTCAGGTTTGTCAAAGATCACATGGCTGTAGATGTGCGGTATTATTTCTGAGGACTCTGTTCTGTTCCATTGGTCTATATCTCTGTTTTGGTACCAGTAACATGCTGTTTTGGTTACTGTAGCCTTGTAGTATAGTTTGAAGTCAGGTAGCGTGACGCCTCCAGCTTTGTCCTTTTGACTTAGGATTGTCTTGGCAATGCGGGCTCTTTTTCGGTTCCATATGAACTTTAAAGCAGTTTTTTCCAATTCTGTGAAGAAACTCATTGGTAGCTTGATGGGGATGGCATTGAATCTATAAATAACCTTGGGCAGTATGGCCATTATCACGATATTGATTCTTCCTATCCATGAGCATGGTATGTTCTTCCATTTATTTGTGTCCTCTTTGATTTCACTGAGCAGTGTTTTGTAGTTCTCCTTGAAGAGGTCCTTTACATCCCTTGTAAGTTGGATTCCTAGGTATTTTATTCTCTTTGAAGCAATTGTGAATGGAAGTTCATTCCTGATTTGGCTCTCTGCTTGTCTGTTACTGGTGTATAAGAATGCTTGTGATTTTTGCACATTAATTTTGTATCCTGAGACTTTGCTGAAGTTGCTTATCAGCTTAAGGAGATTTTGGGCTGAGACGATGGGGTTTTCTAAATATACAATCATGTCATCTGCAAACAGGGACAATTTGACTTCTTCTTTTCCTAACTGGATACCATTGATTTCTTTCTCTTGCCTGATTGCCCTAGCCAGAACTTCCAACACTATGTTGAATAGGAGTGGTGAGAGAGGGCATCCCTGTCTTGTGCCAGTTTTCAAAGGGAATTTTTCCAGTTTTTGCCCATTCAGTATGATATTAGCTGTGGGTTTGTCATAAATAGCTCTTACTATTTTGAGGTACGTTCCATCAATACCGAATTTATTGAGCGTTTTTAGCATGAAGGGCTGTTGAATTTTGTCAAAAGCCTTTTCTGCATCTATTGAGATAATCATGTGGTTCTTGTCATTGGTTCTCTTTATATGCTGGATTACATTTATTGATTTGCGAATGTTGAACCAGCCTTGCATCCCAGGGATGAAGCCCACTTGATCATGGTGGATAAGCTTTTTGATGTGCTGCTGAGTCCGGTTTGCCAGTATTTCATTGAGAATTTTTGCATCGATGTTCATCAGGGATATTGGTCTAAAATTCTCTTTTTTTGTTGTTTCTCTGCCATTCTTTGGTATCAGGATGATGTTGGCCTCATAAAATGAGTTAGGGAGGATTCCCTCTTTTTCTATTGATTGGAATAGTTTCAGAAGGAATGGTACCAGCTCCTCCTTGTACCTCTGGTAGAATTCAGCTATGAATCCATCTGGTCCTGGACTTTTTTTGGTGGGTAGGCTATTAATTATTGCCTCAATTTCAGAGCCTGCTATTGGTCTATTCAGGGATTCAACTTCTTCCTGGTTTAGTCTTGGAAGAGTGTAAGTGTCCAGGAAATTATCCATTTCTTCTAGATTTTCTAGTTGATTTGCGTAGAGGTGTTTATAGTATTCTCTGATGGTAGTTTGTATTCCTGTGGGGTCGGTGGTAATATCCCCTTTATCATTTTTTATTGCGTCTATTTGTTTCCTCTCTCTTTTCTTCTTTATTAGTCTTGCTAGCGGTCTGTCAATTTTGTTGATCTTTTCAAAAAACCAACTCCTGGATTCATTGATTTTTTGGAGGGCTTTTTGTGCCTCTATCTCCTTCAGTTCTGCTCTGATCTTAGTTATTTCTTGCCTTCTGCTAGCTTTTGAATGTGTTTGCTCTTGCCTCTCTAGTTCTTTTAATTGTGATGTTAGAGTGTCCATTTTAGATCTTTCCTGCTTTCTCTTGTGGGCATTTAGTGCTACAAATTTCCCTCTACACACTGCTCTAAATGTGTCCCAGAGATTCTGGTATGTTGTATCTTTGTTCTCATTGGTTTCAAAGAACATCTTTATTTCTGCCTTCACTTCGTTATGTACCCAGTAGTCATTCAGGAGCAGGTTGTTCAGTTTCCATGTAGTTGAGCGGTTTTGATTGAGTTTCTTAGTCCTGAGTTCTAGTTTGATTGCACTGTTTTCTGAGAGACAGTTTGTTATAATTTCTGTTCTTTTACATTTGCTGAGGAGTGCTTTACTTCCAATTATGTGGTCAATTTTGGAATAAGTGCGATGTGGTGGGGAGAAGAATGTATATTCTGTTGATTTGGGGTGGAGAGTTCTATAGATGTCTATTAGGTCTGCTTGGTGCAGAGATGAGTTCAATTCCTGGATATCCTTGTTAACTTTCTGTCTTGTTGATCTGTCTAATGTTGGCAGCGGAGTGTTGAAATCTCCCATTATAATTGTATGGGAGTCTAAGTCTCTTTCTAAGTCGCTAAGGACTTGCTTTATGAACCTGGGTGCTCCTGTATTGGGTGCATATATATTTAGCATAGTTAGGTCTTCCTGTTGAATTGATCCCTTTACCATTATGTAATGGCCTTGTCTCTTTTGATCTTTGATGGTTTAAAGTCTGTTTTATCAGAGACTAGTATTGCAACCCCTGCTTTTTTTGTTCTCCATTTGCTTGGTAGATCTTCCTCCATCCCTTTATTTTGAGCCTATGTATGTCTCTGCTTGTGAGATGGGTCTCCTGAATACAGCAGACTGATGGGTCTTGACTCTTTATCCAGTTCGCCAGTCTGTGTCTTTTAATTGGACCATTTAGTCCATTTACATTTAAGGTTGATATTGTTATGTGTGACCTTGATCCTGCCATTATGATATTAACTGGTTATTTTGCTCGTTAGTTGATGCAGTTTCTTCCTAGCCTCCATGGTCTTTACATTTTGGCATGTTTTTGCAATGGCTGGTACCGGTTTTCCTTTCCATGTTTAGGGCTTCCTTCAGGGTCTCTTGTAAGGCAGGCCTGGTAGTGACAAAATCTCTAAGCATTTGCTTGTCTGTAAAGGATTTTATTTCTCCTTCACTGATGAAACATAGTTTGGCTGGATATGAAATTTTGGGTTGAAAATTCTTTTATTTAAGAATGTTGAATATTGGCCCCCACTCTCTTCTGGCTTGGAGAGTTTCTGCCGAGAGATCTGCTGTTAGTCTGATGGGCTTCCCTTTGTGGGTAACCCGACCTTTCTCTCTGGCTGCCCTTAAGATTCTTTCCTTCATTTCAACTTTGGTGAATCTGGCAATTATGTGTCTTGGAGTTGCTCTTCTCGAGGAGTATCTTTGTGGCGTTCTCTGTATTTCCTGAATTTGAATGTTGGCCTGCCCTAGTAGGTTGGGGAAGTTCTCCTGGATGATATCCTGAAGAGTGTTTTCCAACTTGGTTCCATTTTCCCCCTCACTTTCAAGCACCCCAATCAGATGTAGATTTGGTCTTTTTACATAATCCCATACTTCTTGCAGGCTTTGTTCATTTCTTTTTCTTCTTTTTTCTTTTGGTTTCTCTTCTCGCTTCATTTCATTCATTTGATCCTCAATCACTGATACTCTTTCTTCCAGTTGATCGAGTCGGTTACTGAAGCTTGTGCATTTGTCATGTATTTCTCGTGTCATGGTTTTCATCTCTGTCAGTTCGTTTATGACCTTCTCTGCATTAATTAGTCTAGCTGTCAATACTTCCACTATTTTTTCAAGATTTTTAGTTTCTTTGTGCTGGGTACGTAATTCTTCCCTTAGGTGTGAGAAGTTTGATGGTCTGAAGCCTTCTTCTCTCATCTCGTCAAAGTCATTCTCTGACCAGCTTTGATCCCTTGCTGGCGATGTGCTGCACTCCTTTGCAGGGGGAGATGCGCTCTTATTTTTTGAATTTCCAGCTTTTCTGCCCTGCTTTTTCCCCATCTTTGTGGTTTTATCTGCCTCTGGTCTTTGATGATGGTGACGTACTGATGGGGTTTTGGTATAGGTGTCCTTCCTGTTTAATATTTTTCCTTCTAACAGTCAGTACCCTCAGCCGTAGGTCTGTTGGAGATTGCTTGAGGTCCACTCCAGACCCTGTTTGCCTGGGTATCAGCAGCAGAGGTTGCAGAAGATAGAATATTGCTGAACAGCGAGTGTACCTGTCTGATTCTTACTTTGGAAGCTTCCTCTCCGGGGTGTACTCCACCCTGTGAGGTGTGGGGTGTCAGACTGCCCCTAGTGGGGGATGTCTCCCAGTTAGGCTACTCAGGGGTCAGGGACCCACTTGAGCAGGCAGTCTGTCCCTTCTCAGATCTCAACCTCCGTGTTGGGAGATCCACTGCTCTCTTCAAAGCTGTCAGAGTCGTTTGCGTCTGCAGAGGTTCCTGCTGCTTTTTTGTTGTTGTTGTTAACTGTGCCCTGTCCCCAGTGGTGGAGTCTACAGAGACAGGCAGGTTTCCTTGAGCTGCTGTGAGGCCACCCAGTTCGAGCTTCCCAGCGGCTTTGTTTACCTACTTAAGCCTCAGCAATGGCAGGCGCCCCTCCCCCAGCCTCACTGCTACCTTGTGGTTAGATCGCAGACTTCTGTGTTAGCAATTTCTGGGAGGCTCCGTGGGCGTGGGACCCTCCCGGCCATGTGTGGGATATATTCTCCTGGTGTGCCAGTTTGCTTAAAGCACAGTATTGGGGTGGGAGTTACCCGATTTTCCAGGTGTTGTGTGTCTCAGTTCCCCTGGCTAGGAAAAGGGATTCCCTTCCCCCTTGCGCTTCCCAGCTGAAGCGATGCCTCGCCCTGCTTCAGCTCTCACTGGTCGGGCTGCAACAGCTGACCAGCACCGATTGTCCGGCACTCCCTAGTGAGATGACCCCAGTACCACAGTTGAAAATACAGAAATCACGGGTCTTCTGTGTCGCTCGTGCTGGGAGTTGGAGACTGGAGCTCTTCCTATTCGGCCATCTTGCTCCGCCCCTCTACTGTTTATATTTATGCTGTTGCTATACTTGGGGGAAATGCCAGTAGATATTTATAAAAGCAGAAACAGATTGGGAAAGAGATTTAGACAGGGAAATACAGGTTTGATATGGCACTGGTGACTTTTAGGAGTACAAATTAAGTAGCATGATGGGAAGAAATTTCAGATGAGATGTATTTAGGTTAGTGGTTAAAGGATTAAAGAGGGACTAGGTAATAAACATAAACTTGTTTATTTGTAAAAGAAAGGAAAGAAACAAGCACAAGTAAAGAAAGTGCATTGGGGTCAAGTAAAGATAAATTTCAGGAGAAGGAAAACCTGTGAGAGAAGTCATCCTTTACTATTCACTATTTCAGTAAGTTCCGTCTGCTTTCTTAGATCAGGTAACAAATTGTCTCTCTCCATGTCCTTTTCCTCCACTAATGACTCAGCAGTTTTCAAACTCAATTATTTTTCTAATTCCTCCTCCGAATTTTGTGCTCCAATATCTCCCTTACTTGTTTTGCTAATTGGCTTCTCTCCCCCTGTAACAGTGTAAGGAGGGGCTATGTAATTTTCACAGAGAGCACAGTTGTCCTCAAAGAGAGAACAAACAAAGGTTCTAATTTCCTCTGCATCTGGACTCAGCATGCTCTTTTGATGACCTACTCCCAGAAGTAAATTTTCCACTGTGGCCTCTAAATTTGTGGACAAGATTCTTCTCAAGGTTACAATCTGGTTGCAGGTGCAAAAATGAAAAAATAAAAAATAAAAAATAAAAATAAAATTAAAAAAATCGCATGTGAGGGAAAATACTCTAAATGGAATCTATAGCTCATCAAGCTATTTCTGTCTTTTCTTAGTTACTTATAACTAATTTTGCTTTCCTTTACCACAGAAAATATGTAATATGACAGTATGGTAGCTATAGTCATAATAAGGGTAAAGCTGGCTGATAGTTTCAGGGTGGCTTTCATTAGATCAATAGCTTTAGTGGAATCTTTCTTGGTCCAAGTTCCGGAGCTCAACTCTGCAGGTAATAAAACTATGATTCACTCAAGTCTAAACAACAGGAGACTGATTTATGAATGAAAATGTGACTGTATTATAATAGGGTATAGTCTTATTTCTAGTAACTTTCCTTATCTCAACGTCAAGGCACCTTGAATGCCAAATTTGTAATGTCTGGTGAACCGAACCATGGAAAACATAAATCTTTTGAGTGTGATAGAGATTAATGAACTACCCTGCTCCAAAATATAATTATGCTAGTGCTAACTGGGAACATCTGTATGTACTGATTTAAGATCTGCACTGCACAACTCTAGGGGGTGCCATTCACACAGTAATCTATGTGAATAATTCACCATGGAGTTGTGTACTATCCAATTTGTGAGGCTGTACACAAATAATCTTGATGATTTTATGCTTCTCTTTTGTGTGGGGTTGGCTAACTCCTAATAATCAGTGCCACTGTATTCTAAGTCATTACAAAAGCTTTCCATAGCATGATAGAGTTCCCATTTTGTTATTTTCCATTCATCATATTTTAGTGGAATTTTGTACAGATAACACAAAGCAATGGTTCTCAAGAGTTATTATGTAAAAAGAAAGAAAACAACCTTCCTTTAAAATGCAGATTACATGTACTGGCATCCAGGGATTCTGCTTCAGTTGGTCTGTGCTAGAGCCCAGAAATCTGCATTTTAAAAAGCACTCCAGGTGGTTCTGAAGTAAGTGGAAACAGTGACTTTAACATGCAGATTAATCTAATCATTTACCTTTTTCCAAAACACTCTCTAAGATATTGCTCATCAAGTTTTCTTTACATAACTAATTTCATCTAGGCTGTAGAGAATTTTTTTTTTTTTTTTTTTTTTTTTTTTTACTTCAACAGCAGATATGGACATTTTTCTAATCACAAGATCTATCCCTAATGCCTATGGTCCTTTGTTTGTGGGCTACACCAACACTTAGAACAACACTTCAAAGTAAAATGCATTTTTTTCAAAAGAAGTTAAAAATTCAGTGTGAATCTTCTCATTGCTTGAGAATTTTATTTAGCCTAATTCTATTCTAGTGACTGCCAAATGCTCGCAGCATGGCTGATTTCCAGTCAGTACTCTCCTTAGACTAACATATCTATTTTTGATCATTTTCCCTGCACGATTGCTTTTATTTGATAGGTTAAATCTGGCTTTCTAGTTTGCTTACATCCTTAACCCCTCCCAAACAGGTTATTGTTGGAATCTCAATGATGTTCACAACGCTTTCTCCTTTACTATCACTTCAAATTAATTAACATGTCATTTAACCACTTTTCAAAGTCATTAATAAAGACATCAGACAAACACAGAAATAGCATCATCCCTCTGCAACTAGAAATAATTTCATCTAGCAAACAAGACCCATGTTTCAATTGCTTCAGCTTCATTTCAAGTCTTCTACAAATATAGGACCACTCATTGCTAACGAATATTTACAGAAAATAATTTATTAAAACCAAGACAGCACACATACGGAACACAAATAACTAATCATTAAAACATAAAGATTCACATAAAATTAATCATATTGACATATATATTGCATGTCCTTTCCCCAATAATGTTGCTGTCATTCAACTTATTATGGTAATTTAATTTTCTTTATACAGAACTTTTTATTTCTTATATAACAAATGTACTATTTTTTCTTCATGATTTTCAGTTTCTTCATCACACTTATAAGTAGCTACCTGAAAATATAATTCTATTTCCATTCATCTATATTTTTATTCTATTTTCCTTATTTTCTACATATGTGAACTTTTGATTCGCCTGCAATTTATATTGATTGCAAGGAGTGAGACAAGGATCCAGAAACTACCATTTATTGAGGATTTACTGTATGTAAATTACGTATTACTATATGTAAATTGTACCAGGCACATACATTATTTCATTATGATGTAAGTATTACTGTCCCATTATACAGATGATGAAACTCATATTCAAACAGGTTGAGGAAATTAATGAAGGTACACACAGCTAATAAATGACGGATCGGGTGTTTGAACTCAAGACTGCCTGTCTCTAAAAATCATTCTTAATCATTATTTTGAACTGTAGATTTGTGATGGTAAATTTCACTGGCTACTGAATTCTTAACGTACTTAATAACCTGTCTTAAGTCTCCAATCCGTTCCACTTTTTAGGCCAGCAATGCAGTTTCAATTTCTGGATAGCTTTATGATAGGCTTTGAAATCTGGTAAGGCAATGCCTTTCCTGCTTCCTTTATTCAGAAATTTTCTGGCTATTATCATATGTTTACTATTTCAGATAAACATTAAATCACTTTCCAAATTACAAAAGTGCCCCACTGGAATTTTTATTGGGATTTTCAAAACTAGTATTAGTTAGTCTAGGGGGAACTAAAATATTTGCAATCAGAGAAAGAAGTACATCTCCACATTTATTCAAGTCTTTTATATGTCCCTCATTTATGTTTTATAGCTTTGTCTTATAGGTTCTATTTATTTGTTGTCTATTCCATGTTTGTTAATGTTTTTGTTTCTATTATGAATGGGATCTGATTTTGTGTGTGTACACATATAACTCTTCTATATTTTATTTGCACATTTTATCTAATTGTAAAAAATTATAGTAATTTAAATCTGATTTTACTTATTTCACAAGTATTTGTCCAACTTACATTGTCTCTTTTACAATATATATTAAAATATTTCCAAGATACAAAATTTTATATATATAACATATATAAAAGATGAATATAAATATAATATGCAATCATGCACCTGCTATGTGAAATTCTTACCCATTTTGCCTAAAATTGGTAGCTGTATTAGCCATCTCAGGCTTCCATAACAAATATGATAGACTGGGTGACTTAAACAATAGAAATGTGTTTTTCACAGTTCTGGAGGCTTGGAAGTCCAAGATGAAGGTATTGACAAGTTAGGTTTTATTCTAAAACTTCTTCTCTTGCCTTGCAGGTGTCTGCAATCTCATTATGTGCTCACTTGACTTCTCTGTTTATGTTTATGTGCAGAGACAGAGTGAGAATGAACTCACTAGCATCTCTTCTTTTAAGGAAGCTTATCTGATTATATCAGGGCCTCACACTTATTAGTTTATTTAGCCTTAATTTCCTTCTTATAGATCCTGTTTCCAAATATAGTCACATTGGGGATTAGGGCCCTCAACATATAAATGTGGAGGGGAAATAATTCAATCCATAGCAGTAGCCTACTACTTTACTCAATGCTCATATTGCTTCTTATTTTGTTTGGTTTAGAAATTCTTCCTGTTTTTTCTAGATATAAAATCATGAGTAAATAATGGTAATTTTGCCACTTTACTTAATCATATTTACACTTTTGGATTCATTATTTTGTATTATTGCTTTAGGAGAAATTAAAAAAATTATATAAGAGTGATTTACACAATACTAATGGTTTTTGAGACTATTGTCTTATTCCTGATTATAATAGAAATGATTGTAGTGCTTGACTATTAAATATGATTCTGGCTGCTACTTTAATAAAGCAAATCTGTACTTTTTATCATTAATAAATACTGCTTTTTTTTTCTTTTTTAACATCTGTCACGATTATATGCTTTATTTTTCTTTTTGGACTTATTATTACTGTTGCAAATGTCATCAGATTTTCTAATTACTTATCTTGCATCTCTGGAACAAAATCTATTTGCTCATGTTTTATTATTCTTTTATTTTACTCTTGGTTTCTATATATTAATTACAAACTTCTGATTTTCCCATCTGTATTCAAAAGTAAAGTTTTGTCACCATTTTTTAAACTCTTTCATGTTTTCTTATCAGCCTGCTGCTGGTTCTGTAAAAAAAAAAAAACTCCCCGTTTTACTCTATGATGTAACACAACATAAACTACATCAGAAATATTTTCTAATTGAAAGTGTGAAAGAAATTTTCAGTGAAATTATCTGGACTGAATTTTTTAATGATTTTCTCATTTTTTTTCCTTAAGCTATTGTTTTCTTGGATTTTGACCTTTTATCCAATTTTAGAAATTAATATTGCATAGAAAAACATTTCAAATTCATTAGCAAAGTGATATATATTGTCTTAAAACTTGTTTATCTGTTACTATTTCCTCTTTTTGATATTCTTATCACAGTATATTTGCCTACTTTTGCCCTTCCTTGTTTATTATCAAAATTAGTGATTTATCTTTTTTAATATTTACTTACAAACTGTTACTGTTTATTTTTTCTGCTTTTAAAATTTATTTTTTCATGTTATTTTGACTAACAGCTTCGTCTGTAGCATAGATCTACTTATGTATTATCTTTCCACCTTCTTAAGTTACAATATTGATTCATTTTTTGATCCTCTCATGAAGATGTTTAGGTATTTTAATTCGCTTTTTAATACACCTTTTGCCTATCTCAAATGTTCTAGCTTGTAGCATTCTCATTCCTTATGAACCACACTTTTCCAATTCTCTGTAAATAGGGTTTGGCTTTCCACTTTGTATACTTTCATTTAGGAAAATAGTTTATTAATATTTTTAAGTAATTTGGTTTTCTGCATCTTTATTTTCATTCATTTGTAGTTTTATTGCTTTGTGTTATAGAACATGATTTATAATGTATGTATTCTGGCAGATTCTTTTTAAACTTTTTAAAATATTTAACTTATGTGGGTGCATCACAGGTGTGAGATATTTTGATACAGGCATACTATGCATAATAATCATATTAGGGTAAATGAAGTATCCATCACCTCAAGCATTTATCCTTTGTGTTTAAAAGTACCCACTAAACATCCCCATTTACTCCTAACCTACTGTTATTCCCAGCCTCTGGTAACCATCATTCTACTTTGTATCTCCATGAATTCAACTGTTTTATTTTTTAGATCCAGCAAATAAGTGAGAACATGTGATGTTTGTCTTTCTGTGCCTGGCTTATTTCACGTAACATAATGACATCCAGTTCCATCCATGTTGTTGCAAATGACAGAATCTCATTCTTTTTTATGGCTGAATAGTATTCCATTGTGTATATGTACCACATTTTCTTTATCCACTCATCCACTGATGTACACTTATGTTGCTTCCAAATCTTAGCTATTGTGAACACAGTTACAACAAATATGA
This sequence comes from Rhinopithecus roxellana, assembly GCF_007565055.1. NCBI lineage: Eukaryota > Metazoa > Chordata > Mammalia > Primates > Cercopithecidae > Rhinopithecus > Rhinopithecus roxellana. The sequence continues at coordinate 107,908,010 of NC_044555.1, read as the reverse complement.
GAGTGAAGATATCCTTTTGATATTGTCGGATCATATGGTAGCTCTATTTTTAGTTTGCCTTTTGTATGCCTTCTTTTGAGAAACAATCATTCAGATATTTTGCCCATTTTTAATCAGATTATTAGATTTTTTTCCTATTGAGTAGTTTGAGCTCCTTATATATTCTGGTTATTAATCTCTTGTCAGATGGATAGTTGGCAAATATTTTTCCCATTCTGTTGGTTGTATCTTTGTGGATTGTTTTCTTTGCTGTGAAAAAGCTTTTTAACTTGACATGATCCCATTTGTTTATTTTTGCTTTGGTTGCCTGTGCTTGTGGGATATTATTGAAGAAAAAATTGCCCAGACCGATGTCCTGAAGCATTTCCCCAAAGTTTCCTTTTAAGCAGTTTCATAGTTTTAGGTCTTTAATTATTTGATCCATTTTGATTTGATTTTAGTATATGGCAGGAGACAGCAGTCTAGTTTCATTCTTTTCCATATACATATGCAGTTTTCCCAGCCCCATTTATTGAAGAGATTATCATTTCCCCAATGTATGTTCTTGACACCTTCATCAAAAATGAGTTCATTGTAGATGTCAGGATTTCTGGGTTCTATATTCTGATCTATTGGTCTATGTTTCTGTTTTTATGCAGTACCATGTTCTTTAGGTTACTATAGCTCTGTATTGTCATTTGAAGTCAATGACTGTGATTCCTCCAGTTTTATTCTTTTTGTCCAAGATGGTTTTGGCCATTGTGAGTCTGTTCTGGTTCCATATAAATTTCAGGATTAATTTTTCTATTTCTGTAAAGAATATTATTGGTATTTTCATAGGAATCAAATTGAATCTATAGATTGCTTTGGGTAGTGATATAGTTTGTATATTCATCCTCGTCCAAATCTCATGTTGAACTGTAATCCCCAGTATTAGAAGTGGGGCCTGGTGGGAGGTATTTGGATCATAGAGATGGATACCTCTTGAATGGTTTGGTATGAACCCCTTGGTGACTGAGCTCACTCAGTTCAGAAAACATCTGGTTGTTTAAAAGCGTGTGGCATCTCTCCCCTCTCTTTCTTCTGCTCTTGCCATGTGATGTGCCTGCTCCCCCTTTGCTTGCCCCCATGACTGCAAGCTTCTTGAGGCCTCCCCAGAAACAGCAAATAATGGCATCATGCTTTCTATAAGGTCTGCAGAACCATGAGCCAATTAAACCTATTGTTAAATAAATTACCCAGTCTTAGATATTTCTTTATAGCAATGCAAGAACAGACTAATACAAGTTTTATGAACATTGTAACAATACCAATTCTTCCAATCTATGAACATGAAATATATTTTGTTTTGTGTCCTCTTCAATGTCTTGAATTACTGTTTCATAGTTTTCATTGTAGAGATCTTTCACTTCTTTAGTTAATTCCTTGGTATTGTATTTTATTTGTTCCTATTGGAAATGAGATTACTTTCTTGATTTCTTTTTCAGATTGTTAGCTGTTGGCATATAGAACTGCTACTGATTTTTCTATGTTGATTTTGTATCCTGCAACTTTAGTAAATTTATCAATTATAGTAGTTTTGTGTGTGTGTGTGTGTGTGTGTGTGTGTGTGTGTGTGTATGTGGAGTCTTCAGGATTTTTCAAATACAAGATTATATCATCTGCAAAGATAACTTGAGTTCTTCCTTTTAAATTTGGATGCTATTTCATTTTTTTCCTCTGATTGCTCTAGCCAGGTCTTCCAGTAAAATGCTGAATAACAGTGGTGACAATGGGCATCTTTGTCACAATCCAGATCTTAGAGGAAAGACTTTCAGTTTTTCCCCTTTCAGTATGATGGTAGCTATGGGTCTATCACATATGACCATTATGTTGAGGTATGTTCCTTCTATACTCCCTTTATTGAGGGTTTTCTTTAGGAAGGGATGTTGAATTTTATGAAACACTTTTTCAACATCAATTGAAATTATCATATGTTTTCTGTCCTCCATTCTGTATTACAATAATCACTTTGTATACATTAAATCATCTCTGTATCCCTCGGATAAATTCTGCTTGGTCACTATATTAGTCTGTTCTCTCATTGGTATATATATATATGGTATATATATATGGTATATATATATATGGTGTATATATATGGTGTATATATATATGGTGTATATATATGGTGTATATATATATGGTGTATATATATGGTGTATATATATATGGTGTATATATATGGTGTATATATATGGTGTATATATATTGGTTATATCTATATATTATGGTGTGTATATATGGTATATATATATATGGTGTGTATATATGGTATATATATATATGGTGTGTATATATGGTATATATATATATGGTGTGTATATATGGTATATATAATATGGTGTGTATATATGGTATATATATATATGGTGTGTATATATGGTATATATATATATGGTGTGTATATATGGTATATATATATGGTGTGTATATATGGTATATATATATATGGTGTGTATATATGGTATATATATATATATGGTGTGTATATGGTATATATATACCACTGAGACTGAGTAATTTATAAGAAAAGAAGTTTTATTGGCTGAGGGTTCTGCAGGCTGTATGGGAAACATGCTGTTATCTGCTTCTGTAGAGGCCTCAGGAAGCTTCCAATCATGGCAAAAGGTGAAGTAAGAGCTTGCAAGTCACTTGCTGAAACCAGGAGCATATGAGAGAGAGAGAGAGAGAGAGAGAGAGAGAAATTTCTTTAAGCTTTAAGTAATTTCTTTGCTCCCACATATGAGCTTAGGTTGTTAGAAACAGCCATGCCAAATCTTGAACACTTTGCTGCTTGGAAATTTTTTCCACTAGATATCCTAAATCATCACTCTCAAGTTTAAAGTTTCACAAATCCCTGGGGCAGGGGCACAGGGCAGATAAGTTCTTTGCTAAGGCATAACAAACAATGACCTTTGCTCCAGTTCCCACATCTGAGACCACCTCAGCCTGGACTTCATTGTCCATATCACAATCTGCATTTTGGTCACAACACCAGTCTCTAAGATGTTCCAAACTTTCCTTTGTCTTCTTCTCTTCTCCTGAAGCCTCCAAAGTCTTCCAGCCTCTTCCTGTTATCCTGTTCCAAAGCTGCTTCCACAATTTGAGGTACCTTCATAGCAATACCTCACTCCTAGGTACCAAATTGTCTGTATTAGTTTGTTCTTGTGATGCTATAAAGAAACACCTGAGACTGACTAATTTATAAGGAACACGTTTTTATTGACTCATGGTTCATGAGAAAGGCTATACAGGAAGCATAGTGGCATCTGCTTCTAGGGAGGTCTCTGGAAGCTTCCACTCATGCCAGAAGGCAAAGCAGGAGCTCACATGTCACATAGTGAAAGCTGGAGCATTAGAGATAAAAGTGGGAGGTGCTACACACCTTTAAACAACCAGATCTTGTGAGAATTCACTACCATGAGAACAGCAATAAGAAGACAGTGCTAAACCATTCATAAGAAATCCATCCGCATGATCCAGTTATCTCCTACCACGCCCTACCTCCAACACTGGAGATTACAATTACGATTCAACATGAGATATGGGTGATGACACATATCCAAACTATATTAGTCATGATGAATGATCTTTTTAATATGTTGTTGAATTCAGTTCACTAGAATTTTCTTGAAGATTTTTGTATCAATGTTCATCAGGAATATTGGCCTGTAGTTTTCTTTTTTTGATGTATGTGTGTCAGGATTTGATACTGGGGAATACTGACTTGATAGAATGAGTTTGGAAATATTTCCTCATACTCTATTTTTCAGAATAGTTAGAGTAGTATTGGTATTAGTTCTTGTTTAAATGTTTGGTAAAATTTAGCAGTAAAACCACTGTGTCCCATGCGTTTCTTTGTTGGGAGTCTTTTTATTACAGCTTCGCTCTCTTTATCTGTTATTAGTTTGTCAAAGTTTTCATTTTTTCACAATTCAACCCTGGTAGGTTGTATGTGCCTGGGAATTTATTCTTCTAGGTTTTCAGATTTATTGGCATATAGCTGCTCATAGTAGCCCCTAATACTGCTTTGGATTTCTGTGGTGTTGACCATCATATCTGCTCTTCAATCTCTGATTCTGAGTCTCCTTTTTTTTTTTTTTTTTTTTTTAAATCTTAGTCTGGCTAAAGGTTTGCCAGTTTTATCTTTTCAAATAATAAACTTTTCATGTCATTGATTTATTTTACTGCTTTCTTTATTTCATTGATTTCTGCTCTCATCTTTATTATTTCTTCTCTTGTACTAATTTTGGGTTTGGTTTGCTCTTGCTTTTATAGCTGTTTAAGATGCATCATTATGTTGTTTGACAATTTTCTTCTTTTTGATGTAGGCATTTATAAATTTTCCTCTTTGTACTGCTTTTCATTGTATCCAATAGGTTTTTGTATGTTGTGTTTTCATTATCATTTGTTTCAAGAAAGACCCTCTGGTCACTCAGGAGCATATTAATTTCCATGTGTTTGTATAGTTTTCAAAATTCTTCTTGGTATTGATTATTATTTCCACTGTGGTCAGAGAATGTACTTAATATAATTTAATTAAAAATATTCATCCCTTCACTTTCAGTTTATGTGTGGTCTTTATAGGTAAAGTGTATTTATTGTAGGAAACATATTCTTGAGTCTTTTTTTATCCATTCAGCCACTGTATGTCTTTTGATTGGAGAGTTTAGCTCATTTACATTCAATGTTATTTATTGACAAGTAAGCACTTCTTCCATTTTGTAATTTGTTTTTGGTTATTTCGTGGTCTTCTCTTCCTCCTTTTCTTCCTTCCTGACTTTCTTTTAGTGAAGATAATTTTCTCTGGTTGTATGTTTCATATTTTTGTTTTACTTTTTTGTATATCCAGTATATATTTTTCAGTTACCATGAAGTATGTAAATAATACTTTACAACCAAATATTTTAAACTATTGACAACAGAGATCACACAAACTGATATAACTAATTCAAACTCTACACATTAACTTTGTCTTCACTTTTTAACATTTTGTTGTTTCTATCGTTATCTTTGATATAGTTTGGATATGTGTTCCCACCTAAGTCTTATGTTGAATTCTACTCTCCAGTGTTGAAGGTGGGGCTTTGTGGGATATGATTGTATCATGGAAGTGGGTTTCTCTTGAATGGGTTAGCTCCATCCCCCCAGTACTGTCTTCATGATAGTGAGTTCTCATGATATCTGTCATTTAAAAGTGTATAGCACCTCACCCCACACTTCTGTTGCCCCTGCTCCAGCCATGTGGGATACCTAGTCCTTCTTCACCTTCCACCATGATTGTAGATTCCCGAAGCCTCCTCAGAAGTCAAGCAGATGCCAGAATTATGCGTCCTGTACAGCCTCCAGAACCACGAGCTAATTAAACTTGTCTTTATAAATTACCCAGTGTCAGGTATTTCCTTATAGAAATGTGAGAACGAACTAATGCAATCTCATTGTACCATCTATGTTTTTTAAAGTTGTTGTAGTTATTAGTGTGATCATTTCATCTTTTAGTCTTTCTACTCAAGATATGAGTATTATAACCTGTACCACAATTATAGTGTTACAATATTCTGTGATGTTCTCTGTACTTACTATTACCAGTGATTTCTTATTGCTCACTTAATCTTCTTATTTCAGCTTGAGGAATTCCCTTTAGCATTTTTTGCAGGACAGGTCTGGGTGTTGATGACATCTCCCAACTTTTTTTTTTGTTAGGAAACTTTTTATTCCTCTTCCATGTTTTAAGGATATTTTCACTGGATATACTATTCTACATTAAAAATTCTTTTTTTTTTCCTTCAGCACTTTGAATATGTCATGCCACTCTCTTCTGGCCTATAAAGTTTTCACAGAAAACTCTGCTGCAAGACATATTACAGAGCTCCATTGTATGTTATTGGTTTATTTTTCTTGCTACTTTTAGGGTTCTTTATTCTTGACCTTTGTGAGTTTGATTATTAAATGCCTTGAGGTAGTCTTTTTTGGGTTAAATTTGCTTGTATTCTATAACCTTTTTCTACTTAAATATTGATATTGGCCGGGCGCGGTGGCTCAAGCCTGTAATCCCAGCATTTTAGGAGGCCGAGACGGGCGGATCAGAAGGTCAGGAGATCGAGACCATCCTGGCTAACACAGTGAAACCCCGTGTCTACTAAAAAAAAAATACAAAAAACTAGCCGGGCGAGGTGGCGGGTGCCTGTAGTCCCAGCTACTTGGGAGGCTGAGGCAGGAGAATGGCATAAACCCGGGAGGTGGAGCTTGCAGTGAGCTGAGATCCGGCCACTGCACCCCAGCCTGGGCGACAGAGCAAGACTCCGTCTCAAAAAAAAAAAAAAAAAAAAAATTGATATTTTTCTGTAGATTTGGAAAGTTCTCTGTTCTCATTCCTTTGAATAAACTTTCTACCCCTATCTCTCTACATCCTCTTTAAGGCCAATAATTCCTACATTTGTTCTTTTGAAACTATTTTGTAGATCTTTTGGTGTGTTTCATTGCTTTTTATTCTTTTTTCTTTTGTCTCTTCTGACTGTGTTTTCAAATGGTCTATTTTTAAGCTCACTAATTCTTTCTTATGCTTGATGAATTCTTCTGTTAAGAGACTCTAATGCATTCTTCTCTATGTCAAATGCATTTTCACTCCACAATTTGTTTAATTCTTTTTAATTATTTCAATCTCTTTGTTAAATTTCTCTTCTGGGATTCTGAATTTCTTCTCTGAGTTATGCTGAATCTCATCAAGTTTCCTCAACACAGCTATTTTTGAATTATGTGTCTGAAAGGTCACATATATCTTTCTCTCTGGGATTTGTCCCTGGTGCCTTATTTAGTTTGTTTGGTTAGGTCATGTTTTCTTGGATGGTCTTGATGTCTGTGGCTGTTCATCATTGTCTGGGCACTGAAGAGTTAGGTACGTATTGCAGTCTTTGCAGTCCAGGCTTGTTTTGTACCCATCCTTCTTGGGAAGTCTTTCTAGGTATTTGAAAAGGACTTCAGTGTTGTGACCTAAGATTTTGGTCACCGAAATTGTATCTACATTAGGGGGCACCCCAAGCTCAGTAAAGCTGTGGTCCTTGCAGACTCATGAATTATGACCCTTGTGGTTTTAGGTAAGATCTGGAAGAATTCCACGGATTATCAGGTAGAGATAATTTTTCTCTTCCCTTACTTTCTTCCAAATATTAATAAATGGAGTCTCTCTCTCTCTCTCTCTCTCTCTGCTGAGCTGTGTGGAGCTGAGGAAGAAGTGACTGCAGCAATCCTGTGGCCACCACCACTGTAAATGTGTGTCAAACCTGGAGCCAGCTATGCACTGGGTCTCAATCAAGGACTGTGGTAACCACAGATGGTGAAGCCAGAAATACTGTGCCCTTCCTTTTAGGGCAGTGAGTTTCTGCCAGCCCTGCATGGGTCTAGACATGCCAGAGATCCAGGAGTCAGCATCTGGAGTCCAGAACCCTAGGAATCTACCTGGTACTCTATTCTCCTGTGGCTGAGCTGGCACCCATGCCACAAGATAAAGTCCTTCCCATGCTTCCTTCCCTTTTCCACATGCAGAAGAGTCTCTCCATGGCCATAACCACCCTAGTTGCATAGCAAGTACTGTCTGGCTACTGTCCATGTTCCCTCAAGGGCTAAGGGCTCTTCAGTCAGCTTGTGGTGAGTGCTGTCACTCCTGAGTCTCTCCTTTCAGGACAACAGGCTCCCCTCTGGTCCAGGGTATATCCAGAAATGCCATCCAGAACCAAGGCCTGGAATCAAGGACCCTGAGTGCTTGCTTGCTGCTCTCTACTGTGGCCAAGCTGGTACCTAAGGTGCAAGACAAAGTCACCTTTATACTTCCTTTTCCTGTTCTCAAATAGAAGGAATCTCTTCCCATAGGCACACAGCTGAGAATGTCCTGAGTCATATCTCAAGCCAGCATATGTCTGGGTCTTACTCAAGCCCCACAGCAACTACTGCCTGGCAACCACTTCTAATTGTTCAGAGCCCAAGGACTCTTTAGTCAGTAAGTGATAAATTCTTCCCAGATTGGGTCCTTCCCTTCAATGCAGAGGGTTCCCTTCTGGCCCAGGCTATGTCTGGGAATGTCACCCAGGATCTAGGCCTAGAATGAGGGTCTCAAGACTCTGCCTGATGCTCTGTCCTACTGTGGCTCATTTGGTATCCAAGTTGCTAATCAAAGTCCTCTTTACTCTTTCTTCTCCTTTCCCCAAACAAAAGGAAGGAGTCTGTCCCAGAGCTTCAAACTGCACTGCCTGGGGTTGGGGGAAGGGTAGTACAGGCAGTCCTCGGCTGCCTTGGCTGGTGTCACACTAGGTTATGTGTCCCCCAAGTCTACTGGCTCTGTGCCCAGTGCAGCACCAGAACTTGCCCAGGAATTGCAGTCTGTGTGGCCTAGATGACCTGTCAAGTCTATTTAGGATCCCAGAGTACTTTTGCCCACAGTTGCAAGGCTTTCAGAACCCAGGTTCTATCTAGGGCTGGTCTCAATGCTCCCTCCATGAGTGCCAGCTAAGCTCTGCCCAGTGTTGCTTTCTGCTGTGACAGGGCAGCACTGAGTTCCAATGCAAAGTCCCATAATCATGGTGCTTTCCCTCCTTGAAGTGCACAGATTCTCTCTCCACGCCACGTGGCTGCTGCTGGGAAATGGGGGAAGGATGATGCAGGTGATTCACAACTGTCTGTCTTACCATCTTCAGTTCCTCTTTCAGTGATATGTCATTAAAATCAGATACTGTGATCACTCACTTGATTTTTCGTGCTTATAAAGGTGCTTTCTGTGTGGATAGTTTTTCAGTTTTGTTTTCCTTTGGGGAGGGCATTTGGTGGAGGCTTCTATTCAGCCATGTTGCTCTGCCCCTCTAGGGGATTCTTTGAGGTTTGCTTTGTAATCTATGCACTTTTTATAAAAGTAATGTGGTGCCATATTAGATTTCCATATTCTATTGTAGCTGTGCAACAAATTATTACAAATTTAGCAGCTTAACACATAAATTATCTCACAGTTTCCAAGCACAGGTAGCTCAACTAGTTCTCTGTTTAGGGTTTCATAGAGTCAAAATAAAGATGTTAGTCGGGCAGGGCTTTTATCGAAAGGATGTAGGAAAAATTCACTTCCAGGCTCATTTAGATTGTTGGCAAAACTTAATTCCTTGCAATTGTAAGATTGAGGTTCTCAATTTCCTGCTGATTGTCATTCATGTCACATGACCTCCTCCATCTCTAAACCAACAATGATTCTGTCAATTCCTTCTCATCCCTCAAATTTCTCTAACTTCTGTGAATCTCTCTGGTTCTTCTATTGCCTCTTTCTGATACCCGTCAGAGAATGTTCTCCACGTTAAAGGGTTCACATGATTAGGTTGAACCCACCTGGATAATCCAGGATAATCTTCCTATCTTAAAGTGCATGCCTTACTTTTATCTGTCTCTTCCACCAGGTAAAATAACATATTCAACACTTCCAAGGGTTAGGGTATAGACATTTTTGTGAATCCATTCTGCCTATCACAGGTGCTGACGTTAAAAATACTTCTTGATTTTCAGAATATAAAATTGAATATGTCTAATTATATCACACTTATTGTGTTATTCAGAAAATATTTATTCTTAGTATCTACTTGCCCTCTCATAGATGGAAACTTATTGGTAGAAACACTTCTATTTCTATCTCTCTTCATATTTTCAGCAGTTTATAATTGTAAACTCTAAGCCCTCACAATATTTTAGAAACCATCCTAAGTGCTTTACATGTAATAACTCGCTTAATCCTTACAACAATACTGTGAGGTAGATATGTTTACTATCTCCTTTTACAGATGAGAAAATCAGTGAAAATGGAGGATAAATAATTTGGTTAATGTCACTCAGCTAATTGGTGGTAGAAACAGGATTTAAACCCAGGATATCTAGTTTCAGATTACATGCCCTTAATTACTATATGCCTGTGCTTTACAAATATGTGAATTATCAAATATTTCACATATTTCACATTTTTGATAATTCATTATATTATCTTTTAATAATTATTTTGTGAAGATATTTGTTATCACTGTAGAATGCATCTTTCATCATTTTAAAATGACTGTTTTAAAATGACCCACAATTAATGCTTTTACTTTTAAATCAACTTAGCTTGAAGAAAAAGGGCAATCATTGCTTTTTTGCAATAGGATAAACCATATCAAGAGTGGTTGAGACTAGAAAATAACACATCCTTCCTGTAAGCATTTAAACATTTCTGGAATCACTTCATTTATAAAACTGATTAATTATAGTAACTACTTTAACGCTAATTTTAAAGTATTAAATGAGCATCCATGTGAAACTTTTAGAAGTAGCTGACATGTAATAAACATTCAGTATATATTATTGATAATGATGATGGTGGTGATGAAGAAAAAACAAACAACATCCTTAAATTTATAAAGGCTGACAAAACAAACCCAGGAAGAAAGTGCTAAACAAAAATATTAAATAAAGATAAAATAAAACTTTGTGCCAAAGACTGAAAATTTCTACATCAAGCATCAGATGTTCCTTATCAGAAATGAGAATACTATAAGGCAAGTGTTATGCGGGTCAAATACAAACTCTACGTATTCCTAAATATGCAAAAAAGCAGGTTACAAAACGCATGTACCTTGTGAGAGAATTTCTTTGTGTGTGTACACACACACACAAATACAGAAATGCATACGTATTGCCATATAAAATAATTTAATGTGATTAAGTTTCCACTACGTTAGAGGAACTATGTAGGTTTTCTTAGGAAAGGGGTCTTTAGTTTGTATTTTCTGGCTTTCATGTAATATGCAAACAAGGCTTTTGTAATAAGAGTATATAAAAGATGCTTTATTTTAAAAAGTTGCAAGTGGAATATCTATAGCAATAAAATCATATGATAAGGAAGTATTTGATAAACAGACCTCAGACCTGTGCTACACACTGCAAGTCAAAAACATACCATTGACATGTAGTTTGAAACAATATCTCTATACCATAGTGCTGATTTTTTATTTTAAAATCTCCCTCTATTACCCCTATTCCATTATGCATCCTCTATGTGACTTGCATAAAATGTTTCTCTCCCAATAAATTTTAAAAGAGGGATCACATTCCATTCATCTTTAAACTGACCAATGACACTAAGGCAGACTCTGGTACATAGTATTGGTTTAACAGATTAGGAAATTTTGTAAATATAATCAATGTAGTAAACCATCCTGTTTAATGATCAAAATGTATTGGAATATATAGATACATTCAGAGGCAGTTTTATTCTAAGCCAGATATTCTATGTTTGATATTTTTTCTTTTGATTAAGAAACCAATAAAGTGGATTTTTGCCCTCTCAGAATTAAACAAAAGAACAAACACCTAATGGATCAAAGAAAATATACACAGTCTACTAAAGACTCCCAGGAAAACAAGAGCTTATACATTTTTTGAATGTATTAATATATCTAATGGATGGCTGTCAATCAAGAGTTTGGCAGTCAGGAAGCATAGAAAAATATTTAGTGGGGGGGGAATACTAATTTTCTAGAGAAGAAGAAACTTCGGTCATTGAACTATGAGAACTCTCATCTAATTGGTAAGGGTATTTCTGTGATGAAATGAATATATTAATCTATCTTATCTTGCTACATTGATCATTTCAGTTCGATTAAATTTCCTTACCATCATTTCCTGCTCACCAAGCAACTTTGTGAATGATTTGACTGTAATTGATATCTAGCAGTTTCTTCCTCTGTCCTACGTCTCTAGCTTTCTTTCAGAGATGTACACTTGACCCATACCTGGCTAATGAAAGCATTTCTTTACCTTCGCTGCAGTGATGGGCACATAATATAAGCCTGACTAATGAAATTTATGTTCAGGACTTTGCCTAGACTCTTGGGAAAGAGGTTATCTTCTCTGGAATCATTGACTACATAGTGAATGTGAACCTAGAGTTGCCAGTGGCCACTCTTGCCTGACAATGAAGCCAACTCAGATGAAAAGAGAAAGATTTAGTCCTGAGAATATTATTTGAGGCACTTGACCCACCCCTGAGGTTAGCTAATAGATTCTCCATCTTTGATAAAGAATATCTCCATTTCCAGATCTATGCCTATTTCTAGATCTGTATCTATTGATTTTTTATAATTATCTGTAACTTTCAGATGAGAACACTAACATGAGGAAACAGATTTATGTGTTTCCAAGACTTTTTAAGAGAGATTTTTCATTGTGTGATGTTATCCATGGTCCCATATATAAGGATCCTTATAGAATTTTAATGCTAGGGTCAAAAAACTTTCGGTTTCAAGACCAAGTTTTGTATTTCATTCTATGTGGTAATGAGATAAATATAACACAATTTAGTTCACTTTTTCCCTTGGCTACCAGGCTGCTCAGAACCAAATTTCATGTTCAAACTTTGGCATTAATACATCTATGGGTTCCGAACATATACATCTCTTCCTTCTAATGGACTTTGCTTTTCCTTCTTAAAATTTTAATTGGCCTAGTTTATAGATAAATTGCAAATCTCTTTGAATATATTTTAAGGTCAATGAAGCATAATATATTCAGAAAAGATTAACTCTAGGGTTTCCTTTAGCTCTGGAATTTCTGATAATATATTGCAAATGCATATACAATCTCATTTTGACTAGTAACTTTCTTGACTGAGAGAGAATTATAGAATGCTAGACATAAAAGGGACTTTAGAGGTCATCTGTTCTAAATATATTTATTTTGATACAAAGATTAAATTATTTGCTCAAGGTTATAAAGCTGAACATGAGCAGATTAGGGATTAGCACCCAGATCATCTGAATGCTAATTTCCAATCTACAATTCTTTTTTATCAACTCTATTATATCCAAAATAAAAAAAAATGCCATTCTCAAAATCAAAAAGAAACTTAATAGAAAATTTCAGTTAGAAAACCTACTTCTTGTCTCGGTTTCCTATCAGTAAACACTGTTATCCCTAAAAATAAAATTGTTTTTTTTTTTTCCAAATTGCCTGTGACTTACTTCATGTCTTATAAGGTATAAATACATTTTAATCAAAGCTTCAATAGCTTAGGCCATTATATTGTTTCAGACGCCTCCTTTTTAAATAATGGGATTTCTTCTTTTTGTTTATAAAGATCCCTTCACCCCTGATGGCTAAAATTAATTCATGTTGTTTCTGTTGCCCTTATCTTTCTATTGCAAGCCTGAACTGACTCAGAGAATCCCGTCAAGTGCATTAGTATGCCCTCACCTCAGAGGACTCTGATGACTGCTCAGCATAATGAGGAGCAGGGTGTCTGGTCCTGGAGAGTTAATTGGAGTTGTCCGACCAAAATTTTGAAGCTTTATTTCCTGACCTTTTCTTAAATGAACATACATCTCAAGCCTACAGAGGAAAGGTAGTGGTTGGGGGAAGGGAGTGCAACAATCTGCTACTGAACTGTTGGGTGTTCTTCCTGAGTATAATTATACAGAACTTCCAATGCTCAGCTGGTTATATTATTCTTGCTATGTTACATAAAACTTAAGTTGAATTAACAGTCTCCTGATCTTTATGATAAGCTGAGGCACAGAACTAAGAGAGAAAAAGGCAATAGGCAGAAAAAGGAAAAAGGTTTTGAGTCTATGTCTTTTGTAAAAACATCTACCTTTTCCTCCAACCATACTGGCCATTACTAAGAGCTAAAATCCAGGATTAGCCCTCAGTCCTAAAGTAATTCCATATTTCTGGACTTATTACTCCCTCTTTCTGCAACCTTACACTACTCTCAGCCTTCTTTTCATAGAATGAAAGAAAAAATACTAGCTTTTATTGAGTACTTACTGTATAGGCACTCTGCTAGGCATATTCACACACATGTCATTAATTCTCTCATTACCTTTGACTAGTAAGAATGATCAACTTTCTTTTCAAAGATTGAAAAACATAATCTTCCTAGAGAGAATAAATTGCTCGTTACCCAGTAAATGGTACTGAAATTCATAGTCTGAATCTATATCCCCTACTTTCATCATTTTATCATGCTGTCTTTCTTAGCAAAACGTCATATTAAGGGATTAAGTGTCACCATCCCAAAGAAAACTAGTAGGAAAATGAGTTACGGCTAACGGTGAATTTTAAGATAGTGCAATACTTCGGTAGAACAGATAACTTTGGAAGAGGGTTTCTTCTCCAACATTCTTCATATCACACGACCAATTACTCTGCTTACTCATAAGAACAGAGTAGCTTGGTGAGGCTTTGAAATAGTATTTCAAACTAATGTAATGTGAAGAATACATTGCTGGGATTCTGCCCCATTGGACCTTAAATAATAAAATATACTGTGAATAGCAGTTTAAGTATTTCAAGCACATCTAACCCATGTCTGTCTTTCATTCTTTAAAATATAGACAGAAAGGCATGCATGCATGCACACAAACCCACCCCACGATCATATATATACTTTGAGGGTCTGATCATTGTCAGGGAATCAGACATTGGGTTCTAATGCTATGAGACAGGTTATTCAAAGGCCTGGCTCTAATAGCTGTGTCAATAAGAGTTCAAGGTTATGGAATGTGAAGGCAAGTAAATTCTGCATATTCTGTCAGGAGAAAACCAGCTTGACATGCTGATAGGTTTTACCTACCCCCAATCTTCCACCCCCACTTTCAACGGCCTTCTTACTTGATTCTTAACACATTCCAACAAATTCTAACTCTGACTCTAATCAGTTTTCATTTACAATTTGAAAATGGAGACTTTACAGACTGGAATATCTCACACACACACACACACACACACACACACACACACACACATACACACAGTCTAAGTAATCATTTTAGTTCTTTGTCCTGTAATGGTGGTTATTTTTCACTGAGGCATGCACACTTTATTGTCAGATAATCACTGAAATGAATATTTTCTTAAGAGCAAAACATTTGTGTTTTATTTTGTCTCTAGGCCTTCAGAAAACTGTAAGGCATCTGAAACATAGTAGGAGTTCAATTAATATTTGGAGGAAAATGAAATTAATATATTGGGAAAGTATTAGAAAACATGTAGAGTGAAACTTTTTCCAGGAGGATTATAAAATGGGTACAACAAATAGAAAGAATGAACAGCTTGTTTTTAAATAGAATCAGGGTTTAGAACACAAGCTTTAGAGTTCCATAACAGATGCTTATGGTGCCCCATGCCAAAGCCTCTGGCCCATCTTTACTTTCAGCTGCTTTTGTGGCATTCAGTTCTACAGGTGTTCAGACAACTTTCTGCAGGCAGCTGTCCTACCTCAATCCTGTAAAGCTTAAGGTCTTTCTGCTTTGTGAACCAAGGCCTTCTCTCATGCCTCTGGAGCCAATTTGTTCCTAGAAAAATTGCAGCCTAGAAATGCAGCTCCCAGGGACAACCCTTAACTACTGGAGGATGAGAGTCAGTTAATATATTTTCTAGCTATCTTTTCAGATAGATTATTCTGGAAGGTATTTTGCATGCTTCTCAGGAGGTTTCAGTATAATTGAGCCCCTGCTGCTCACAGTAGTGACTTAAAAATGCACTCTTGTGTCAGCTTTTGCTTCTTTCTTGTCTTACTCTTTCTACCATCTTACTGTGTTTTTTAAATCATATACCAAATAAGTTACCTTGATCCAAGTCTTTTTCACAGGCTCTGCTATAAGGTGAACTTAAGTTCAGATACATCAGATGTTAAATTATGATTATACTGCTTATTATCTATATGGCCTTGAACAACTTACTAAACTTCTCTGAGTACCAGTTTCTTTAAATATTAATGGGTATAGTAATAGCGTTTAACTCACATAGTTGTTGAACAATTAAACTGCAATAATATATGTAAAATGCTTAACATAGTGTCTAGCCAATCGTTAGAGATCAATCAACTGATGATTACAAATACAATTATGTGTTTAACTAAGTTGTTCTTAAAGAGGTTGAATCTGCAGCAGTCTCATAACACACACTTAACCAGCTGCTAACTACTCTAGGTTGGATGAAGCCCCTACTCCCTCAGATTACTTCAACCCTGCCTTCCAAAAGATGACTAGCACAAAGGGTATACTAACGATTTGGTACATATTTAATATTTAACTGCTTTTTATATATCTAACAAAAATGCCTGATTAACACATATTCAAAAGTATAGCATTACGTATTGAAATCTGATTGACAGTTAGTTACCACACTGATTATGGTAGCATATACAAGGGGAATAAGACTGAATGGGAAGATTGGACTGGAACAATTCTCTATACCAAACCAATCAGGAAGGCTCCTCAAGTGGTGAGATTGATATTTCCAGCCTACAGAGCAATAAATCATAACAAGTCTTTCATTCAATTCATTAAGTGCCAGGCATCAGAACCTCAAGAGCAAACCCTTACCACCCTCTTTCATCATAGCAGAAATTTTTGTCATTCTGCAAATTTAGTTTAAAAATCATTCTTTGTTTTCCTTGTGAGCAACCTATTCAGATTCTGATCCAGAACATAAGTAACAAAATAAAAATTATAGGTTCCATTCATTGAACAAACTATGTTATAAATGGGAATGTAAGACTTAAAAATTAGAAATAATTAACAAAGTGCATGAGACAGAATTTGAACAATTCACACACAGGCATTCACACAAAGAACAGTGTTTTCTCAGTCTGTGGCACATGCAACCACACGTGGGACAAGAGGTAGATAAAGGTAGTGGTTCCCAACCACCTTCACATGATGGCACAAATAAAAATGAGAATATTTGTATGGCATGCTAGGGAGGAATGATGTGATTGATCCTTCCTTCTTCCTACCCAGGAAGTCCTCCATTTAAAAAAAAATCAAGCCAAAACAAAACAGCAAAGCAAAAATCTACTAAATCTTCAAAAATATGTCCCTCTCCTAAAGAGACTTGCCAAAAGCTTACAAAAAGCAAGCCCTTTTTCTATTCATCAATGCTCAGCCTGAACACAAGCATACTCACAAATACATTCATAAAAATCCTCTCCCATTGGAGTATAGCTTTTCTTGCCATTTTGAAATAGGCACATACGAAGGTGAAAAGGTTCTTCTCCAGTCCCAGAGAGGGAAGCCAATTTAAATGCATGTGGTAGGCAGAATAATTGTCTCCCAAAGATGTCAATGCTTGAATCCCCAGAACCTATGAATATGATAAATTATATGGCAAAGGAAAACTAAGGTATCAGATGGAATTTAGGTTACTAATAAGTTTTTCACTTTAAGATAAGGAGATTATACTGGATTATCTGGGTGGGCCCAATGTAACTGCAAAGGCTGTTAAATGCGAAAGAGCAAGGCAAAGGCAGAAGTGTCAGTTTCAGGGTAATGCAATGTGAGAAAGGCTTGAACAGCTATTGCTGGCTTTGAAAAAGGAATGGGGCCAAGAGCTAAGAAATGTGGCCAGGCCTTTAGAAGCTTGAAAAGAAAACAGATGCCCTCTAGAGCCTCCAGAAAGGAACACAAACTTACCCTACCCCTCGTCCCACATGTGGTTCCATGTGCCACAGATCTTGATTTAACCCAGTGAGATGCATTTCAGACTCCTGATGTACAAAACTGTAAGATAATAAGTTTGTGTTGTGTTAAACTACTAAATGTGTGATAATCTGTTGCAGTTAATACCAATAGAATACTAATATCACCAAAAACAGCACAAAATAATTCACTCTTTTAGACTAAATGAAGCAGACTATCTTGCAGTTACTTTCTAGTTATTCCTAACCAATTATTACCATATTTCCAAGTAGAAGTACTCTCTGGCCTTTATAACACTTATACAGTGCTATCAAAAAGACATGAGAGAAAAAACACTAGAGACTCTCTTTCACAAAAATGTTTTTCTCAACAGCTTATCACATTTCTAAATACTACCTATACAAAAGTCTTTTGCGATGAAGAAGGCCTGTGCTCTAACATGAAGAGGCAATCTGAGAAAATACAAGTTAACATCATGCTTTTCAAAATGATAAATGTATATCCCCATAATTGTAGTGTTGGAAAGCATAAAACCACAGTAAAAACGCATTGTATCTTCCTGGGGTGTCAATTTTACTTTAAGATTGGTGAAGAGGTGAAATAGTTTTTATTGTAAAACATACTTAACATGTTGAGAAATAGGCTGGATTTTTGAGTAGATAGGAAACATCAAAGAAATATCTCACTGGTGAGGTTTTGTTTTTCAGAAAAGCTCCCACAGACTCTGGTGAACTGACTTTTCCTTTAAACAACTTTGAGAAGTACTGAATTAAATTATTATCTGCTATTTTCAACTTTTCTCATGCGTGTAGGCTTGATGCTGCCAAACAGACTATAAGCTCTTTAAGGGCAAGTACTTTGTCTTCTATGTTTTCTTTTTTAACATTCTGATTGTAGTTCCTTATGTGAACGCTCCACATCAAAGTTGCTTTTGGAACCCTTAACTCTTTTCAGTAGCTTCTGTTTTTCAAGGTGAATACTAATCCTACTGGATAGATGGCAAGCCACAGACATAATAACTTTCACTACATTATAGATAGTGATGGGAACATACTACCAGCTAGCCTGGATGTTTTTGCAAAATCCACTTCTGGAAGATCTCAGCTAGCCCACTAGGCTAAGACAAAATAAGACAGAAAGCATATCTCGTGCCAGGACATTCCACATGGACCTATGAAAGTTTTCCAAAAGGACAGGAAATGCTGTTCTTTGTTTCTACTTTGGCTTCCTCTCTCTCCTCACTCCTGGCTGGTCTCAGCATTCACAAGGAAAAGCAAAAGTAATCAAGAAGTGTTTGGAAGAGTACTGGAGCACTCTAATTTGTTAACAGTGGAAAGTTTTCCATTTGTTAGTTAGCACATTGCAGTTTTCATATTCTATACCTTACCCTGCATTTTTTACTTAGTGTTGCTGACATGGCCTCTCAGCAGAGTGACAACTAATTATTTTCCCCACTGCATAGTCAAAAGAGCTTCCCTTTTTTGAGGCTTACAACATGAAGCCAAAATAAAACACCTGGTGAAAAAATAAAATGTCAATAATCTGGCTGTTCAGCCACACGACACATGAATAAAATATGCTAACTATATCCATGCAGATATAAATATACTTACTATCTATGTATCTATCTACCTATATGTCTGTGTGTGAATATATATGTGTGTATATATACATGCACATGTGTATGCATGTGTTTATATATAAAACTATATAAACTGCATATTGAATGTTTGATGCAACTGGCATTTTCTAAGTACATCCTTAAACACTGCTTTGGTCGGGCAGAGTTAGATTACAAAAAAGTTGTGATCTATGAAATTGTCTTCCCACACTCACCAATTTTTTGATACCTCATTAACTACTTGTGTCCTGCGTTTCCTTTCTTACTGTCTTTCTTCTCATCTCTCATGTCTTCTCTTAACTTCAAATGCTCCATCTACGCCTTCCTTTGCAAATCAGGTTCTCTGGCAAGTCAGAGATAAAGATTACTATGCAGTAAGTATATAAGAGAGTGCTCTCCAGATCAATACCTGTGGAAATGAGTAGAATAAAACAAGGTTAGACAGAAGGAAACTCCAGCTGCCATACAATTCCAACAAAGATTTCCATGATCCCATTGAGATGGCCTTTCAGAATTGGCCCAGGGTGTGAAAAGAAGCCTTTAAAATTTTTGTCAATCAGTTCTTGATATGAGCTGCTCCTTAAGTGATGCATTTTTCTTACTCATTCCTAGCAGCTAAGGGAATAATTCCTTCATTCCTGAAGAGGATCTGAGGGGTACAGCACAGTATCTACCACACAATCCATCAGAGACTATATTATTGAGAATTGTAATTAATGTACATTCCTAATAAATATTGGTATCACCAGATACAAGTTAAAAATATAATTTTCCTTGAGGTGGTCCTTAAGCAATATTACTAATTTGGGATATTTGTGATCTCACGACAATCTAGAAAAAGATGATTTTTCAAGTCTTTTCAAATTGTTCCATAAAAGTAAATGCTCAATTTATTAATATTGATATGCTGAATCTTAAAAGTGAGTGAGTTGCTGAGTGGAAAGAACATGAACTTTGGAGTCAGATAAACTTGAGAATCCTGATTCTTAGTTAATTTTCTGCAAGTGTTACAGCAAATTAAATTATCTGAGCTTCAGGTTTCTCAGCTGTAAAATCTGGCTACTAATAGCACTTCATAAGATTTTTATGATCATTAAATGAGATGATGTAGAATACTTAATATAGTGCCTGGCTAATAAGAAATGTGACAATAGAGTGAAGAGGTTAAAAGGACCAGCTTTGAAGTCAGAAAAGCTAGGGATTAGCTTTCAGGTTTGCTTCTTACTATCTAAGTAATCTTGGGAAAATTACTTGAAATACCAAAGCCTCAGCTTAAACCTATTGAATGGTGATAATAATAGTCTGTATTTCATATAGTAGCTGTGAAGACTGAATAAAATGATGTATGAAAAGTACTTAATACAGTGCCTGGCACATCATAAGTGCTCATAAGTGTTAGCTACTATTAAATCAGTCTAAGGAGGCTTCAGCAAGTCATAAACAGGTTTCCCATATATGTTTCCCAAAACATACATGTATTCAGTATTCAGATTTTCTGTAATTTAATATTAATTCATAATAAGATAGATTTGAAGAATTCAACTGCTCATTTCAATTACAAACTTTGCTGAGGAATACTAATGAAAGGCACCTTTAACTTTTCATTTATTCAAGCATTACTGAGGTATAATTGACAAAAGTTATAAACATGTAAGGTATACATTGTGGTTTTGATATACCTATAAATTATGAAATAACCACAATAAGCGAATTAAAATATCTATCACCTCACATAGTTACTATTCTCTTCCTTAAGCATTATCCATTCAGTTGTAAATAACCCAATTATACTCTTTCTTTCAAAATGTACAGCTATTTTTGACTATAGTCACCCTGTTGTGCTATCAAGTAGTAGGTTTTATTGATTCTTTCTGGTTTTTTGTACCCATTAACCATCTTCACTTCCCCTCATTCCACTACCCATCCCAGCTTCTGGTAACCACCCTTCTACTCTCTATGACCATGAGTTCAATTGTTTTGATGTTTAGATCCCACAAATAAGTCAGAACATGCGATGTTTATCTTTCTATGCCTGGCTTATTTCACTTAACATAATGACCACCAGTTCCATCAATGTTGTTGCAAATGACATGATCTCATTCTTTTTTATGGCTGAAGTACTCCCTCGTGTCTATGTACCACATTTTATCCATTCACTGATTTAGGTTGCTTCCAAATCTTAACTATTGTAAACTGCTGCAACAAACATGGAAATGCAGATATCTCTTCCATATATTGACTTCCTTTCTTTTGGGTGTACACAAGGTAGTGGGACTGCTGGGTCATATGGTAGTTCCATTTTCAGTTTTTTGAGGAACCTCCTATCTGTTCTCCATAGTGATTGTACTAATTGACATTTCAATCAACAGTGTACAAGGGTTCCCTTTGCTCTGCATCCTTTCCAGCACTTGTTATTGCCTGTCTTTGCATAAAAGCCATTTTAACTGAGGTAAGATGATATCTCACTGTAGTTTTGATTCATATTTCTCTGATGACCAGTGATGTTGAGCACCTTTTTATATGCCCATTTGCCATTTGTATGTCTTCTTTTGAGAAACGTTTATTCAACTCTTTTGCTTACATTTTGATCAGACTATTCGTTTTTTTTTCCTATAGAGTTGTTTGAGTTTCTTATATATTCTGGTTATTAATCCCTTCTCAAATGAGTGCTTTGAAAATATTTTCTCCCATTCTGTGGGTTGTCTCTTCATTTTCTTGTTTTCTTTTCTGTGCAGAAGCTTTTTAATTTGATGTGACCCCTTCTGTTCATTTTTGCTTTGGTTGCCTGTGCTTGTGGGCTACTGCTAAAGAAATTTTTGCCAAGACCAATCTCCTGGAGATTTTCTCCAATGTTTTCTTGTAGTAGCTTTATAGTTTGAACTCTGAGATTTAAGTCTTCAATCCATTTTGATTTGATTTTTGTATATGATGAGAGATAGGGGTCTAATTTCAGTATTCTGCATACAACTATCCAGTTTTCCTAGCACTATTTATTTAAGAGACTGTCTTTTCCTCCAGTGTATGTTCTTGGCACATTTGTTGAAAATTTGTTTATGGCACGTATGTGGATTTGTTTCTGGGTTATTTTGTTCCATTGGTCTATGTGTCGGTTCTGTTGTCAGTAATATGCTGTTTTGGTTACTAGCTTTGTGGTACAAATTGAGTCAGGTAGTGTGATTCCTTCTGCTTTTTCTTTTTCTTTAGAATAATTTTGGCTCTTCTGGGTCTTTTGTGGTTCCATATAAATTATATGACTTTTTGTCTATTTCTGTGAAAAATATCATTGGTATTTGGATTGGGATTGCATTGAATCTATAGACTATGTTGGGTAGCATGGACATTTTAACAATATTGATATTTTTCAATCCACGAACATGGAATATTTTTCCATTTTTTCAAGTACGCTTCCATTTTTTTCATCAGTGTTTTACAGTTTTCAGTATAGACATCTTTCACTTCTTTAATTCCTAGGTATTTAGTTTTATATGTGACTACTGTAATGAAATTTTAAAAAATTTTATTTTCACAAGGTTCACTGTTGATATATAGAAATGCTACGTATTTTTGTATGTTGATTTTTGTATCCTGCAACTTTACTGAATTTGTTTATCAGTTCTAATCGTTTTCTTGTGGACTCTTTAGGTTTTTCCAGATATGAGATTATATCATCAGCAAACAAGGACAGTTTGACTCCGTGCTTTCCAATTTGGATGCCCTTTGTTACTTTCCCTTCTCTGATGATCTAGCTAGGACTTGAAGTAATATGCTGAATAACAGTAGCGACAGTGAGAACGTTTTTGTTTTCCAGATGTTGGAAGAAAGATTTTCAGGTTTTTTTTTCCATTGAGTATGATACTACCTGTGGGTCTGTCATATGTGGCTTTTATTGTGTTGAGGTACATTACTTCTATACCCAGGTTTTTTAGGGTTTTTATAATAAATGAATGTTGAATTTGATCAAATGCTTTTTCAGCATCAATGAAAATGATCATATGGTTTTTATTATTCATTCTGTTGATATGATGTATCATGTGGATTAATTTGTGTATGTTGAACCATCCTTGCATCCCAGGAATAAATCCCACTTAGTCATGATGAATAATAGTTCTAATGTATTGTTAAATTTGGTTTGCTAGTATTTTGTTGAGGATTTTTGCATCAATATTCATCGGAGATATTGGCCTATAGTTTTCTTTTCTATGGACGTGTCTTTATCTGGTTTTAGGATCTGGGAAATACTGGCCTTGTAGAATGAGTTTAGAAGTATTCACTCTCCTCTATTTTTCAGAATAGTTTCAGTAGTATTGTTGTTAGGTCTTCTTTAAGTGTTTGGTAGAATTTAGCTGTGAAGTCATGGGGTCTTGGGATTTTCTTTACTAAGAAACTTCATTACAGCTTCAATCTCATTACTTGTTATTGGTCTGTACAGGGTTTAGATTTATTTGTGGTTCAGTTTCGGTAGGTTGCATTTATCTAAAAATTTGTCTACTTCTTCTACATTTTCCAATTTACTGGCATATAGGTGCCCATAGTAACCACTAATGATCCTTCAAATTTCTGCAGTATCAATTGTCATGTCTCTTTTTTCATTTCTGATTTTATTTATTTGAATCCTTTCTCCTTTTTCCTTAGTCTGGTTAGAAGTTTGTCAGTTTTGTTTAACTTTAAAAACAATTTTTTGTTTTATTAATTTTTTATTTCAATTTCTTTGATTTCTGCTCTGATCTTTAATATTTCTTTTCTTCTAGTTTTGGGTTTGGTTTGCTCTTGCTTTTTTAATTCTTTAAGGTGCACTGTTAGATTGTTTATTTGAATCTTTTTCTTTCTTGATGTAGGCACTTACAGCTATAAACATCTCTCTTAGTACTGGTTTTGATATATAGGTTTTGGCATGTTTTGTTTCCATTATCATTGTTTCAAAAAATTGTCCTTCTTAATTTTTTCATTGACCCACTGGTCATTCAGGAACATATTGCTTAATTTTTAGGTATTTGTATAGTTTTCAAATTTTTTCTTGTTGTTACTAGTTTTATTTCATTGTGGTAAAAGAAGATGTTTGATGCTATTTTAAATTTTGGAATGTTTTAAGAGTTGTTTTATTACCTAAAATACAGTCTATTCTTGAGAATGATCCATGAGCTGAGGAAAAGTCTGTATCTGGCAGCTCTTGGATGAAATGTCTCTAAATATCGATTATATCCCTTGGTCTACAGTGCAGATTAAGGCTGATGTTTCTTTGTCAATTTTATGTCTGAAAGAGCTGTTTAATACTGAAAGTGGCATGTTGAAGTCTCCTGCTATTACTGTATTGGGGCCTATCTCTCCCTTGAGCCCTAAGCTTTATATATCTGGGTTCATCCAATGTTGGGTGCATATATATTTACAATAATTATATCTTCTTGTTAAACTGACCCCTTTATCATTATATACTGACTTTGTCTCTTCTTAGATTTTTGTATCAAAATCTATTTTGTCTGATATAAGTATAGCAACTCCTGCTCTTTTTCTGTTTCCATTGACATGAAATATCATTTTTCATCCCTTTATTTCCATGTATATGTGTCTATAGGTGAACTGTGTTTCTTGCAGGCAGTGGATCAATGAGTCTTTCTTTTTCATTTGTTCAGCCAGTCTGTCTTTTGGTTTAGTCCATTTACATTCAATTTTGTTATTAATAAGTAAGGACTTACTCCTTCCATGTGTCATTTGTTTTGTGGTCTTCTCCATTTTTTTCTTTCTTTCCTTTATTTTCTGTAGTGAAGGTAATTTTCCCTGGTGATACAATTTAGTTTCTTTCTTTTTATTTTTTGTGGATCCACTGTATGTTTTCTGGTTTGAGGTTATCATGAAGCTTGCAAATACTATCCCATTATTTTAAACTGGTAACAACACTTTGCATAAACACGCAAAAGGAAAACTAAAAAACAAACAAACAAACACCTCTATGCCTTAACTTTGTACCCCCACTTTTTAGCTTTTTGTTATTCCTATTTATATCTTTTTGTATTGACTATGTCTGGAAAAGTTGCAGTTATTATTTTTTATTGGTTCACTGTTTCATCTTTCTGCTAGGATAAGAGTAGATTGCACATCACAATTACAGTGTTATAATATTCTGTGTTTTTCTGTGTACTTACTATTACCAGTAAGTTTCATACCTTCTGATGATTATGCTCATTATTGTTCTTTTCTTACTGATTGAAGTACTTCTTTTAGCATTTCTTGTAGGACAGGTCTGGTATTGACAAAATCTCTTAACTTTTGTTTGTCTGGGGAGGTCTTTATTTCTCCTTCATGAATGAAGGATATTTTCACCAGATATGCTATTGTAGGGTCAACTTTTTATTTTTTCCTTCAGCACTTTAAATATGTCATGCCACTTCTGGCTTGTAAGATTTCTACTGGAAAGTCTGTTGCCAGATGTATTGGAGTTTCACTGTATTTTATTTATTTCTTTTTCTCTTGCTGCTTTTAGGATCCTTTCTTTATTTTTGACCATAGGAAGTTTGATTATTAGATGTCTCGAGGTAATCTTCTTTGAGTTTATTCTTCTTGGCGTTCTATAAACTTCTTGTAGTTAGATATGGATATCTTTCTCTAGGTTTGATAAATTCTCTCTTATTATCCCTCTGAATAAACTTTCTAACCATATCTCTTTCTCTACCTCCTCTTTAAGGCCAATAACTCTTAGATTTGCCCTTTTGAGGTTATTTTCTAGATGCTGTCGGTGTGGTTTATTGTTTCATTTATTTTTTCTTTTGTGTCCTCTATGTATTTTCAATTAGCCTGTCTATCATCCCACTAATTTTTGTTTCTGCTTGATCCATTCTGTTATTAAAGGACCCTGATGCATTTTTCAGTATGCCAAGAGCTCTACAATTTCTGCCTCTTTTTAATTCTTTCAATCTCTTTGTTAAATTTATCTGATAGAATTCTGAATTCCTCCTCTGTGTTATCTTGAATTTTCTCTGAATTTCCTCAGCATAGCTATTGTGAATTCTCTGTCTGAAAGCTCACATATCTCTTTTTTTCCTGGATTGGTCCCTGGTAATTTATTTAGTTCGTTTGGTGATATTATGCTTTCCTCAATGGTGTTGATGCTAATAAATGTTCTTTGGGGTCTGGGTATTTAAGAGCAAAGAATTATAGTGTTCACTGACTGGGCTTATTTGTAGCTGTCCTTCTTGAGATGTCTTCTTAGATATTTGAAAGGAATTGGGTATTGTGATCTAAGCTTTATCTGCTTTAGGGGTCATCCCAAGTTCAGTAATGCTGTGGTTCTTGCAGACTTGTAGAATTCCACGTTTATGGTATTGGACAGATGCAGAGGAATTGTCTAGATTATTAGGCAGAAATTCTTTCTCTTTTATCTTATTTTCTTTTAAATACACAGACTCTCTCTGTTATAAGCAACTTAAAACTGGGGGTGGAGTGACACTAGCACACCTGTGCCTAATCTGGCCTGGGCTGTTTTAAGTGCTCCCTCTGTGGGCAGGCATCAGCTGTTCGGTCTGGTTTTCCATTCTGCTCTAATATGACAGCACCGAGTTCACTGTCTTCACAATTGCTTTGTTCTGTCTTCCCCAGTGCCCAGAGATGTTCTTGGCACCCTGCTGCTGCTGCTGGGGTTGAAGAAAGGTTTGTGTCAACAATTCTGGACTGTTATTATGTTTTTCTATCTTCAGTTCTTCTTTTGGCAATATAAATTTAGAACAAGGTACTATGAATGTTCACCTGATTTTTGGTTCTTTTGAAGGTGTTTGTTCTTTGTAGATGGTTGTTAACTTGGTGTTCTTGTGTGGGGGAAAATGTTGGAGACTTCTATTTCACAACTTTGCATCTATGATTTCTTTCAGCAGTGTTTTGTAGTTCTACTTGCACAGATCTTTCACCTTCTTCATTAAGTATATTCCTATGTATTGTATACCTTGCAACATTTTAAAAGGAATTTCATTCTGGATATGACTTTCAGCATCTTTGTTGTTGATATATAACAGTGTTACTGATTTCTGTACACCGACTTTGTAAACTGACACTTTGTGGAATTTATCAAATCTGGTAGTCTTTTGGATGAGTCTTTGGGGTTTTTAATGTATACAATCATTGGCAAACAGTGATAGTTTGAGTTTCTCTTTTCAGTTTGGATGACCTTTATTTCTTTTTCTTGACTGTTTTTTCTGGCTACAACTTCCACTACTATACTGAACAGAACTGGTGAAAGTGGGCATCCTTGTCTTATTCCAATTCTCAGGAGGAGTGCTTTCAATGATTCCCCCACTCAGTCTGATGATGGCTATAGGTTTGTCACATATGTCTTTCATAAGTTTTGAGGTGTCATTTTGAGGTATATCCCTTCTATGCCTAGTTTATTAATGGCTTTCATAAAGGGAAGCTGGATTTTATCAAATAACTTTTTTGCATCTATTGAGATGATCATATAGTTTCTTTAAAATTCTGTTTATGTGATGTAGTACATTTATTGACTTGTGTATGTTAAAACATCCCTACATCCCTGGATAGACATTTATTTGACAATGGTGAATTACTTTTTTGATGTGCTGTTTGATTCTGTTTGCTTGTATTTTGTTGAGGATTTTTGCATCTATGTTGATCAAGGAGGTCACTGTTCTGTATTATTTTTATTGCTGTTATGCCCTTTCCTGCTTTGGGTATGGAGGTGATACTGGCTGCATAGAATGAGTTAGGGGATATTCCCTCTTTCTCAATCTTTTCGAATAATTTCAGTAGGGTTGGTACCAATCATTCTTTGAATGTCTGGTAGAATTCCATGGTGAATCCATCTGGCTCTCGGCTCTTTTGTTGACAACATTTTTTATTACTAATTCAATCCCACTGCTTGTTAGTGTCTGTTCAGGGTTTCTATTTCTTCTTGATTTAATCTAGGAGGGTTTTATGTTCCAGGAATTTATCCATTTCTGCTAGATTTTCTAGTTCGTGTGCATAGAGGGATTCATAGTTGTCTCCAATGACCTCTTGTATTTTTGTGGTGTTGGCTGTAATGTATTTGAATCCTCTGTCTTTCTTGGTTAATCTAGGTATTGGTCTATCCATTTGTTTATCTTTCCAAAGAATCAACTTTTTGTTTTATTCATCTTTTGTACTGTTTTTCATTTCAAATTCATTTAGGTCTGCTCTGATATTTTCAATTTCTTTTCTTCTGCTAGCTTTGGGATTGTTTTTATTTCTCTAGTTCCTTGAGATATGATGGTAGGTTTTCAATTTGTAATTTTTCAAGTTTTTTAATGTAGGAATTTAGTACTATAAACTTTCCTATTAGCACTGCCTTTGCCATATCCCAGAGGTTTTGATAACTTTTGTCACTATTAGCACTCAATTCAAATATTTTTTAACTTTCCATCTTGATTTCAGTATTAAACCAAAAACCATTCAGAACTACATTGGTCAATATGCACGTATTTGTATCGTTTTGAGGTGGCCTTTGGGATTTGATTTCTAGTTTTAGTGTATTGTGGTCTTAGAATATACTTGGTATGATTTAAATTTTTTAAAATGGAGGAGGCGGAGCAAGATGGCCGAATAGGAATAGCTACAGTCTCCAACTCAGTGATTTCTGCATTTTCAACTGAGGTACTGGGGTCATCTCACTAGGGAGTGCCAGACAATCGGTGCTGGTCAGCTGCTGCAGCCAGAACAGCAAGAGCTGAAGCAGGGCGAGGCATCGCCTCACCTGGGAAGCACAAGGGGGAAGGGAATCCCTTTTCCTAGCCAGGGGAACTGAGACACACAACACCTGGAAAATCGGATGACTCCCACCCCAATACTGCGCTTTAAGCAAACGGGCACACCAGGAGAATATATTCCACACCTGGCCGGGAGGGTCCAATGCCCACGGAGCCTCCCTCATTGCTAACACAGCAGTCTGCAAACTAACTGCAAGGCAGCAGTGAGGCTGGGGGAGGGGCACCCGCCATTGCTGAGGCTTAAGTAGGTAAACAAAGCCGCTGGGAAGCTCGAACTGGGTGGAGCTCACAGCAGCTCAAGGAAACCTGCCTGTCTCTGTAGACTCCACCTCTGGGGACAGGGCACAGTTAACAACAACAACAACAAAAGCAGCAGAACCTCTGCAGAAGCAAACGACTCTGTCTGACAGCTTTGAAGAGAGCAGTGGATCTCCCAACATGGAGGTTGAGATCTGAGAAGGGACAGACTGCCTGCTCAAGTGGGTCCCTGACCCCTGAGTAGCCTAACTGGGAGACATCACCCACTAGGGGCAGTCTGGCACCCCACACCTCATAGGGTGGAGTACACCCCTGAGAGGAAGCTCCCAAAGTAAGAATCAGACAGGTACACTCGCTGTTCAGCAATATTCTATCTTCTGCAACCTCTGCTGCTGATACCCAGGCAAACAGGGTCTGGAGTGGACCTCAAGCAATCTCCAACAGACCTACAGCTGAGGGTCCTGACTGTTAGACGGAAAACTATCAAACAGGAAGGACACCTATACCAAAACCCCATCAGTACGTCACCATCATCAAAGACCAGACAGATAAAACCACAAAGATGGGGAAAAAGCAGGGCAGAAAAGCTGGAAATTCAAAAAATAAGAGCGCATCTCCCCCTGCAAAGGAGCGCAGCCCATCGCCAGCAACGGATCAAAGCTGGTCAGAGAATGACTTTGACGAGATGAGAGAAGAAGGCTTCAGTCCATCAAACTTCTCAGAGCTAAAGGAGGAATTACGTACCCAGCACAAAGAAACTAAAAGTCTCGAAAAAAGAGTGCAAGAATTGACAGCTAGACTAATTAATGCAGAGAAGGTAATGAAGGAAATGACAGAGATGAAAACCATGACACGAGAAATACGTGACAAATGCACAAGCTACAGTAACCGACTCGATCAACTGGAAGAAAGAGTATCAGCGATTGAGGATCAAATGAATGAAATGAAGTGAGAAGAGAAAACAAAAGATAAAAGGAGAAAAAGAAATGAACAAAGCCTGCAAAAGTATGGGATTATATAAAAAGACCAAATCTACATCTGATTGGGGTGCCTGAAATTGAGGGGGAAAATGGAACCAAGTTGGAAAACACTCTTCAGGATATCGTCCAGGAGAACTTCCCCAACCTAGTAGGGCAGGCCAACATTCAAATTCAGGAAATACAGAGAACGCCACAAAGATACTCCTCGAGAAGAGCAACTCCAAGACACATAATTGCCAGATTCACCAAGGTTGAAATGAAGGAAAGAATCTTAAGGGCAGCCAGAGAGAAAGATAGGGTTACCCACAAAGGGAAGCCCATCAGACTAACAGCAGATCTCTCAGCAGAAACTCTACAAGCCAGAAGAGAGTGGGGCCAATACCAATATTCAACATTCTTAAAGAAAAGAATTTTCAACCCAGAATTTCATATCCAGCCAAACTAAGTTTCATAAGTGAAGGAGAAATAAAATCCTTTACAGATAAGCAAATGCTTAGAGATTTTGTCACTACCAGGCCTACCTTACAAGAGACCATGAAGGAAGCCCTAAACAGGGAAAGGAACAACCGGTACCAGCCATTGCTAAAACATGCCAAAATGTAAAGATTATCAAGGCTAGAAAGAAACTGCATCAACTAACGAGCAAAATAAACAGTTAATATCATAATGGCAGGATCAAGTTCACACATAACAATATTAACCTTAAATGTAAATGGACTAATGGTCCAATTAAAAGACACAAAATAGCAAACTGGATAGAGTCAAGACCCATCAGTTTGCTGTATTCAGGAGACCCATCTCACTTGCAGAGACACACATAGGTTCAAAATAAAGGGATGGAGGAAGATCTACCAAGCAAATGGAGAACAAAAAAAGCAGGAGCTGCAATCCTAGTCTCTGATAAAACAGACTTTAAACCATCAAAGATCAAAAGAGACAAAGAAGGCCATTACATAATGGTAAAGGGATCAATTCAACAGGAAGAGCTAACTCTCCTAAATATATATGCACCCAATACAGGAGCACCCAGATTCATAAAGCAAGTCCTTAGAGACTTACAAAGAGACTTAGACTCCCATACAATAATAATGGGAGACTTCAACACTCCACTGTCAACATTAGACAGATCAACGAGACAGAAAGTTAACAAGGATATCCAGGAATTGAACTCATCTCTGCACCAAGCAGACCTAATAGACATCTATAGAACTCTCCACCCCAAATCAACAGAATATACATTCTTCTCAGCACCACATTGCACTTATTCCAAAATTGACCACATAATTGGAAGTAAAGCACTCCTCAGCAAATGTAAAAGAACAGTAATTATAACAAACTGTCTCTCAGACAAGAGTGCAATCAAACTAGAACTCAGGACTAAGAAACTCAATCAAAACCGCTCAACTACATGGAAACTGAACAACCTGCTCCTGAATGACTACTGGGTACATAACGAAATGAAGTCAGAAATAAAGATGTTCTTTGAAACCAATGAGAACAAAGATACAACATACCAGAATCTCTGGGACACATTTAAAGCAGTGTGTAGAGGGAAATTTATAGCACTAAATGCCAACAAGAGAAAGCAGGAAAGATCTAAAATTGACACTCTAACATCACAATTAAAAGAACTAGAGAAGCAAGAGCAAACACATTCAAAAGCTAGCAGAAGGCAAGAAATAACTAAGATCAGAGCAGAATTGAAGGAGATAGAGACACAAAAACCCTCCAAAAAATCAATGAGTCCAGGAGTTGGTTTTTTGAAAAGATCAACAAAATTGACAGACCGCCAGCAAGACTAATAAAGAAGAAAAGAGAGAAGAATCAAATAGACGAAATAAAAAATGATAAAGGGGATATCACCACCGACCCCACAGGAATACAAACTACCATCAGAGAATACCATAAACACCTCTACACAAATCAACTAGAAAATCTAGAAGAAATGGATAATTTCCTGGACACTCACACTCTCCCGAGACTAAACCAGGAAGAAGTTGAATCCCTGAATAGACCAATAGCAGGCTCGGAAATTGAGGCAACAATTAATAGCCTACCCACCAAAAAAAGTCCAGGACCAGATGGATTCACAGCTGAATTCTACCAGAGGTACAAGGAGGAGCTGGTACCGTTCCTTCTGAAACTATTCCAATCAATAGAAAAAGAGGGAATCCTCCCTAACTCATTTTATGAGGCCAACATCATCCTGATACCAAAGCCTGGCAGAGACACAACAAAAAAAGAGAATTTTAGACCAACATCCCTGATGAACATCGATGCAAAAATCCTCAATAAAATACTGGCAGACCGGATTCAGCAGCACATCCAAAAGCTTATCCACCATGATCAAGTGGGCTTCATCCCTGGGATGCAAGGCTGGTTCAACATTCGCAAATCAATAAACGTAATCCAGCATATAAACAGAACCAAAGACAAGAACCACATGATTATCTCAATAGATGCAGAAAAGGCTTTTGACAAAATTCAACAGCCCTTCATGCTAAAAAACGCTCAATAAATTCGGTATTCATGGAACGTATCTCAAAATAATAAGAGCTATTTATGACAAACCCACAGCTAATATCATACTGAATGGGCAAAAACTGGAAAAATTCCCTTTGAAAACTGGCACAAGACAGGGATGCCCTCTCTCACCACTCCTATTCAACATAGTGTTGGAAGTTCTGGCTAGGGCAATCAGGCAAGAGAAAGAAATCAAGGGTATTCAGTAAGGAAAAGAAGAAGTCAAATTGTCCCTGTTTGCAGATGACATGATTGTATATTTAGAAAACACCATCGTCTCAGCCCAAAATCTCCTTAAGCTGATAAGCAACTTCAGCAAAGTCTCAGGATACAAAATTAATGTGCAAAAATCACAAGCATTCTTATACACCAGTAACAGATAAACAGAGAGCCAAATCAGGAATGAACTTCCATTCACAATTGCTTCAAAGAGAATAAAATACCTAGAAATCCAACTTACAAGGGATGTAAAGGACCTCTTCAAGGAGAACTACAAACCACTGCTCAGTGAAATCAAAGAGGACACTAACAAATGGAAGAACATACCATGCTCATGGATAGGAAGAAGCAATATCGTGAAAATGGCCATACTGCCCAAGGTAATTTACAGATTCAATGCCATCCCCATCAAGCTACCAATGAGTTTCTTCACAGAATTGGAAAAAACGGCTTTAAAGGTCATAGGGAACCAAAAAAGAGCCCGCATTGCCAAGACAATCCTAATTCAAAAGAACAAAGCCGGAGGCGTCACGCTACCTGACTTCAAACAATACTACAAGGCTTCAGTAACCAAAACAGCATGGTATTGGTACCAAAATAGAGATATAGACCAATGGAACAGAACAGAGTCCTCAGAAATAATACCACACATCTACAGCCATCTGATCTTTGACAAACCTGAGAGAAACAAGAAATGGGGAAGGGATTCCCTATTTAATAAATGGTGCTGGGAAAATTGGCTAGCCATAAGTAGAAAGCTGAAACTGGATCCTTTCCTTACTCATTATATGAAAATTAATTCAAGATGGATTAGAGACTTAAATGTTAGACCTAATACCATAAAAACCCTGGAAGAAAATCTAGGTAATACCATTCAGGACATGGGCATGGGCAAGGACTTCATGTCTAAAACACCAAAAGCAACGGCAGCAAAAGCAAAAATTGATAAATGGGATCTAATTAAACTAAGGAGCTTCTGCACAGCAAAAGAAACTACCATCAGAGTGAACAGGCAACCTACAGAAGGGGAGAAAATTTTTGCCATCTACTCATCTGACAAAGGGCTAATATCCAGAATCTACAAAGAACTCAAACAAATATACAAGAAAAAAACAAACAACCCCATCAAAAAGTGGGGAAAGGATATGAACAGACATTTCTCAAAAGAAGACATTGATACAGCCAACAGACACATGAAAAAGTGCTCATCATCACTCGCCATCAGAGAAATGCAAATCAAAACCACAATGAGATACCATCTCACACCAGTTAGAATGGCAGTCATTAAAAAGTCAGGAAACAACAGGTGCTGGAGAGGATGTGGAGAAATAGGAACACTTTTACACTGTTGGTGGGATTGTAAACTAGTTCAACCATTATGGAAAACAGTATGGCGATTCCTCAAGGATCTAGAACTAGATGTACCATATGACCCAGCCATCCCATTACTGGGTGTATACCCAAAGGATCATAAATCATGGTGCTATAAAGACACATGCACACGCATGTTTATTGCGGCACTATTCACAATAGCAAAGACTTGGAATCAACCCAAATGTCCATCTGTGACAGACTGGATTAAGAAAATGTGGCACATATACACCATGGAATACTATGCAGCCATAAAAAAGGATGAGTTTGCATCCTTTGTAGGGACATGGATGCAGCTGGAAACCATCATTCTTAGCAAACTATCACAAGAACAGATAACCAAACACCGCATGTTCTCACTCATAGGTGGGAACTGAACAATGAGATCACTTGGACTTGGGAAGGGGAACATCACACACCGGGGCCTATCATGGGGAGGGGGGAGGGGGGAGGGATTGCATTGGGAGTTATACCTGATATAAATGATGAATTGATGGGTGCTGATGAGTTGATGGGTGCAGCACACCAACATGGCACAAGTATACATATGTAGCAAACCTGCACATTATGCACATGTATCCTAGAACTTAAAGTATAATAAAAAATAAAAAATAAAAAATAAATTTTTTTTAATGTATTGAGTCTTGTTTTGTGGCCTATCATATGGTCTATCTTGAAGAACGTAAGAAGAATGTATATTCTGTAGTTCTTGGGTTGAATATTCTGTTAATATATGTTAGGTCCATTTGTTCTAGAGTGAAATTTTAGTCCAGTTTTGTATAGTTTCTATATCAATGATCTGTCTACTGCTGTTAGAGGAGTGTTGAATCCCCCACTATTATTGTGTTGCTGTCCCCCACTATTATTGTGTTACTGTCTATCTCATTTCTTGGGTCTAGTAGTAATTCCTTTAGGAATCTGGGAGCTCCAGAGTTAGGTACATATATATTTAGGATTGTAATATCTTCCTGTTGGATTAACTTTTTATCACTATATAATGACCTTCTTTGCCTTCTTTTACTATTGTTGCTTTAAAGTATGTTTTATCTAATACAAGAATAGCTCCTCTTGCTTGCTTTTGGTTTCCATTTGCATGGGATATTATTTTATCCCCCTTTTCCTTGAGTTTCAACAAATCATTACATGTTAGGTGATTTTCTTGAAGACAGCAGGTATTTGGTTTGCAATTTTTAAAATTCATTCTATCAATCTGTATTTCTTATGTGGAGCATTTAGGCCATCTAATTTGGCTCTAGGTGCTTTCAGAGGTTCACTGTTACTACTGAGGTGTGAGGTACAGTTTCAGTCATCATGTTGACTGTTACCTATATTTTTTTATGTTGACTTATTGTTTTATAGGCCCTGTGAGTTTTATGCTTTCAAGAGGTTTTACTGTGGTGCACACTGACCTTTAGTTAAAGGTTTAGAACTCCTTTTAGCATTTCTTGTCGGACTGGTCGAGTAGAGACAAATTACCTCAGCATTTGTTTGTCTAAAAATGACTTTATTTCTCTTTAATTTAGGAAACTTAGTTTTGCTGGATACAAAATTCTTGGCTGATAGTTATTCTGTTCAAGGAGGCTAAAGATAGGACCCCTATCCCATTTCGCTTGTAAAGTTTGTGCTTAGAAGTCTGCTGTTAGTCTGATAAGTTTTCCTTTATAGGTTACCTGATGCTTTTGTATCTCTTAGAATTCTTTTCTTCATGTTACCTTTAGATAGGCTGGTGACTATATGTCTCGGTGATATCCTTATTGCAGTGAATCTCCCAGGAGTTCTTTGAGATTCTTTTATTTGGGTATCTAAATCTCTAGCAAGACAGTGATGCTTTCTTCAATTATTCCCTCACATATGTTTTCCAAAGATTTCCCTTTCTCTTCTCCTTCAGGTATACTTATGTGTCTTAAGTTTGGTCATTGTACATAATCCCATATTACTTGGAGACTTTGTTCCTTTCTTTTTTTCCCTTATTTTAGTCTGATTGGGTTAATTCTAATGTCTTGTCTTTGAGCTCTGAAATTATTTTTTCTACTTGGTCTAGTCTATTGTTAAAAGTTTCTACTGCATTTTGTAATTCTCTAAATGTGTCTTTCATTTTCAGAAGTTCTGATTGGTTTTTCATTAAAATATCTATTTCTGGAAAATTTTTCATTTATATCCTGAATTGTTTTTTTCTTTTTGTTGATTTCCACATTTTTCTTGTACCTCTTTTAGTAGCTTAATAATCAATCTTTTTAATTCTTTATGTGTTATTTCAAGGATTTTATCTTGGTATGGATCCATTGATGGAGGTGTTACAGAACTCTGTTTTGTCATATTGCCAGAATTACTTTTCTGATTCTATCTCATTTGGGTAGACTACTTCTTCTAATTATTATTGAATTTATTTCTAACTGTATTTTAAAAATTCTCTTTTTCCCACTTAAGAATATGACTTTAATGTTTATAGTTTATTGTAATCTAATTCAGCTCTTGATGCTTTCAGAGGCAAAGAATCTGTATGAGTTCCTTGCTTATAGAGAATCTTTTTATTATGGCTTTCTGAGATGCTGGTTGTAGTAGCATTGTGCTCACTGTGTGAGCAAGTTCACTGTCTCCTACGGTGTTTTAATAGGAAAGGTTATTTAATAGGAAAGATTATCTTGTTCCCTCATGGTGTGCATTAATTAATTGATCAATTAATTAATTTATTTTCCCCGGTATTTTATTTACTGGGCTGAATAAGCTTCAGTACAGTAGGTGAGGTGTCCCTAGTAGAAATTGGCTGTGGCTAAAGCAGGTGTGTAAATGCAATACCCATTGGTGTGTAGAGGTCCCAGACTTGATAGAGATAACTGGGAGAGCTCTCAGTGAAATCACTGATGTATGATCAGGGTGAAGGATGGGAGCTACCTCAGCTCACCTGACAGGCCAGCAGGAAAGCAATCAACGTCCCAGTCACACTCCTGACCCAGTTTTCTGGCTATTCAGATCAGAGAGGCACTTCTTATCTGCAAGAATGTTTATGTTCCAAGTAGAGAGGAATTATTACTCTACTCTTCATGCAAGCCTGAACCTGAAGGGCACTATTTCTGTGGGGATGCAGTCACCCTGAAGTGCTTCTAAAAGGCTGTCTGTTGGTACACCAATGCTGACCTCCATGGGAGAAGCCCTCGCTGTGTCTGCAGTGGTGGATGAGGGAGAAAAAGACAACCCCTTTTACAAGACCTTTCATGAGCACCAGGGCTGCCTCTCTGTTATTGTGGAGCTACAGATTGTTCCTGCTGAGCCCAGCAATACACCTGCGCCTCTGCTGAAAGAAATTTCCCACCAACAGTAAGTTCTGAGGCTTGGGAGAAGTAGAAAAATAATATAGGTTGCTGTGGGTTCATATTTGGT
The DNA here is from genome assembly GCF_007565055.1 of Rhinopithecus roxellana. NCBI lineage: Eukaryota > Metazoa > Chordata > Mammalia > Primates > Cercopithecidae > Rhinopithecus > Rhinopithecus roxellana. Next base: position 107,870,440 of record NC_044555.1, on the reverse strand, counting down.
AAGCTGCTTTCACTATTATTCATCTTTTCTCAAAAGTATGTCATGTAAGTGTTAGGTGTGTTATTAAAAGCATAATGTTCTTAAGTGTAGTCTTAAAATATTAGTAGCTACTCTTTGTTGAATACCTGCTTTGTATTAGACTGCATCCTATGTGCTTTACCTAAATAATTTCCCTTATTTATAAGTGCTCTGCAGATTCTTTGTATCTATTGTCTTTTTACATGAAGAGAAACTGAGGCTCACAAAGATGGCATTTTGGCTAAGCTTCCCCACCACAACTTCTCCCCCAGTGAGTAGTGGCTGGCATTCAAACCCAAGGTTCTCTATGTCCTAAATTGACACTCTTTCCTTTTCCCCTATATTATCTTTCCCCCGTTAGTTTTCTAGGAATCAATTGTTCTTCAAAATAAAATACAGTTAATGGAAATAACAAAAAGAAAAAGTTCTGAGACTCAGGACTGTTGTCCAGATTCTTTTGTCCCAGCGGGTGTTCCCTTGATGTCCTACATTGCCCCTTTCCCGAGGAGTCAGAATCTCTGAAAGTAACACTACTGTGAATGCTGCTGCTCCTCTGGGTCTAGTCACCTGGTGGGGCTGCCACACTCCAGGCTGGTACTGAGGAATGTCTAAAAGAAACCCAGAGATGTGACCTTTCCTCAAGTCTCCCAGTAGCAGGTACCAGCACCAGCTCTGATGGGAGTGACAGGAGAGTTACATAGACTCTGTGAGATTCCTTGGTTATAAATAGCCTTACTGTGTTGCCTTTCTCAAATGCCAGTTGTAGTAGCAATGGACTGGTCACGTGGACAGACTCAAGACCTCTTATTAGCCTAGGTGCTGCAGGCAATGGTGATAGCTGAGATCATGGACAAATTTTCTCCTTCCTGGTTTTTGTGTTATTCTACCTGGAGATACTGTAACAGACATTATGGGTAGGCTTACAGCCAGGAGGTGGCACTTGAAAAACAGCACCAGCTACAGTGGTAGCAGCAGTGGGATTTGTGCTTGCCTTATATTACTCAGGGGAGTTACTCTGATTCTCAGGCAATGGGTGTGGCCATAGGGATCCCAAAAATTTCTGTCTTTTGTGTTTAGTTACCAGGAATGGTGGATGGGAAAAGCCATTTGGGGGCTGGGTCAGGCAGGTCCACACTCTGGATTTCCATATGCAGGGCAAGCAGAGGTCTCAGTGGGGTTTCGGGGGGTGGGGTAGGGTTAGTTCTCTGGCTGTTGGAGTAATGATCCAGGAAGGAGCACAATTGCCTCTGTTGCACAGAAGAGTTCACACAGAAAGTGGGGAGTAGCAGGCATCTGTAAATCCTGCCCAGCTTCCATGCACTTGGCAAGGAATATCACACACCTGCAGTGTTCCACTAGCAACAGCTCACTAAGTTCCAGGCAGTCTGAACTCAGAACTCAAAACTGTCCCAGGACATAAACCTTCTCTACAGAGACAGCAACCACAGCCTTTAAACCATGCCCCTCCCAGTCAGTCTGCAAAGCCAGGGACACCAGGTTCTGCACTTACGGCTACAGCATACTTCTCATTCTCCCCACAGTCCTGGCAAGGGGAGTTCATCCCCACTTAAGATTATATTGTGAATTTCACTTGGGATCTTCTCTCAACATGTGACCACAGCCTGAGTTTGCTGGCAGACTTCTGTGAAGTCCTCTGTGAGGTAGGATCAGGAATGGTTTCCCTCTGTCAATGCTGGAGACTGGAAATGCATGGAAGGCTGTTCCCACTGCTGCTCCTACTTCTGTATTCCCCAATGCTCCCCAAATCAGTTGCAGTGCTGGGAAGGGTTAAGGCCTTCCCCCATGGCCTGGATGGCCAGGTTCCCCAGTAAAAATGTATATTTTGGAGACAGATTATCCCCCTCTCACACTCTGGGGTCTTACAGTATTCCCACTGGGCTCATGGTATGGACTGCAGCCTGCCACTTCTTTCAAAGGGTCTGTGGTTTCTTTTAGTTATCCTGTTAGGTCCCTTAATTGCTTTTTAGAAAAAAGTCCACGGTGTGAATCTCTACACACAATTTTGTCTTTCCAAGTGGGAGAGGAATGCTAACAATGCCTCCAATCTGCCATCTTGGGGAAAAAAAGTGTTTGGCTAAAATTTTAGTAACTAAAATATTAAAGTGAGCTTGCAGGAAGATACCTGGTCTGATTAGCTTTCAATCTCTTAACAAAATCATAAATGGCCTTGTGAGGTTCATCAGAATGTCAAAATTCCTGGGTCTCTAGAGCATCAATCAACCAAAAGGGGCTTTATTTCTCCAAAATCGGTAGATAATCAGGGTTTTTTTGTTGTTGTTGTTTTTTTTTTTTTTTTTTTTTTCACCTCAGCAAAAGTAGAACAGATCTTGTAGGACATTTGTTCATTAAATTATCCTCATCCAAAGATCAAATATGTCCCAAACCTACCACACATTATCGTCAACAGATGTCAGCTGATCTAGAATCTATGAAGCAAACAGAGATACCTAATCAGAAGTCATGTACTTGAACGAAGTCCTCTCAAGAATAAAACTTGTTAGAGGCATTCTATCACCAAAACTGAAACTTTTCCCCATTCCACTAAGATCAGAAACCAAGCCATTGCTGACTAGTGTATGCTAATTATGATTATCTACCTATGCAAGAAGATGTGTTCATGTGTGAATAATAATAAATTCTTACTTGATACTTTTTAGAAAAATTATAATTCATGTTTATTTATACTTTGTCCTTAAACTTTCCTCACTGAGTTCCTACCTTCATGAAAATAATATTCCATTTTGTCTCAATAAATTTATAAATTAATTGACTGCTGTGCACCCCATAAGAATTCAGTGCATATTGTCAGTGGATAGCACAAAGTCTGGAACACAGTAGGTTTCAATAAATTTCATTAATTAATGATTCTGGTCATGATACTGTTGGCTAATGAAAGACTAGAAAAATGGAAAGGAGAGATGGCCTACATGAGCTCCAAAATTAGACAAGAAAAATTATCTTTGTACTTCATTTTATAATTATAATTAAATTAAGTTAAATCAAATTAAAGTTACATAGCATTTAACAGTTTACAAAATAACTTACTATATATTTCATCTTTTTAATATTACTAAAATTATTTAAGATAATTTTTATCATCCCCATTTTACAGATAAGAGAGGTTCAGAAAGAGTCATTCTCTATGACCACATAGTAATGAATTCATGGTAATACACTCCACACTGATGTCTAGGTTCACTAAATCCTTACCAAAATCCCAAATTTCATTTTTGCAAAAATTGGCAAGCTGATCTCAAAATTCATATGGAATCGCAAGGGACCCAGAATAACATAAATAATCTTGAAAAAGAAGAACAAAATTAAGAACTCGAACTTCTGATTTCAAATTTCACTACAGAGCTATAGTAATCAAAACAGTGTGGAACTAGCATATATAGATATATAGAAATGTACAAAAATAAAATAAAATTGAGAGTTCAAGAATTAAACTTTAGATTTAGAATCAACTGATTTTTTACAAGTTTGCCAAGAAAATTCAATGGGAAGACTAGTTTTTTTAAAAAAATAAAACGAATTGTGTTGGGACAACTAGATACCCACATATAAAAGAATGAAGTTATTAAGCCAAGAAAAAAAAAGAGAGAGGAACCAAATAAACAAAATTAGAAATAAAAAAGGAGACATTATAGCTAATACCACAGAAATACAAAGGATTATCACAGACTATTATGAAAAACTACATACTAACAAACTGGAATTCCTGAAAACATACAACCTAGCAAGATTGAATTAGGAAGAAACAGAAAACATCAACAGACTCATAACAAATAATGAGACCGAATTAATAACAAAAAGTCTCCCAACAAAGAGAAGCCCAGGACTGGGTGGCTTTTCTGCTGAATTCTAACATATTGATAAAGAAGAACTAACACCAGTTTTCAAACTATTCCAAAAAATCAAGAAGGAAGAGATTCTTGCTAACTCATTCTATTCTATGAGTCCAGATAAAACTTTAAATTAGGTTAAGCTGCTGAAATTTTAGGGCTATTTTATAGAGAAGCTCAGCCTTAACATCCCTAAAAAATACAACGGGAACCTTTGACTGTCTGGTTAGCAGGATTTGAGAATTTTTATGCACCATTGACTATTGCATGTCTCCCATTGTCCCCTTTTCTAATAAGAAAGTTTACTGAAATTATTACATCCCTGCTCTGCCACTGGATATAGAGTGTGGAGGGGTAAGCAAGTAACCTGTATTTCAGTTCAGGGATAAGCACTAGAGAATACTGCTTATCATTCAGAGATCTTGGTCTTTGAATTTGATACACTATTGATTTGAGTTGCAACTATGGGTTGTTTCCCTTGCTGAGAGATGAGTGTATTCTAGGTTTGGGAAGAAACATGAAATTGATATTTGGTGACCAGAAAAGCAGACTGTGGAAGACACTAACACAAATATTCGCCAATTTCATTTTATATTCTTGGAAACAGAGCCTCCCCTGTATCTTGGTGGGGCCACATGACTATTCCTGACCAATGTAATGTGGACTGAATTAATATATATAATTCCAAGGCTGATTCCAAAAATCTCTGGCATCCTCAGGTCACTCTCTCCCATATGCATGTGAATATGGATGAAAAACATTTGAGATGACAGAGCTCCACAATACAATAAGCTCAGGTCCTTGTGTCACTAATTGGAAAAGAGTTATACATAAATGTGATGTTAGAAAAATATGTATTTATTAAACCACTAAGATTGAGTAATTTACCTGCTCCATCATCTAGCATGAGTAATCATGAGTATGCAAGAACAAATAATATTATTAAGATGGCTCAGAAACCCTTGGAGTCAAAACATCACTGAGAGAGCATATAGGAGGATTGAGATAAAATTTGACCTCCAGATACCACTAAATTCCCTTGCTAAAAGAACCAAATCTTACTCTAATCAACTTACCTGAAGACCAAGTAACAACTTCTGAGGCAGTTACACAGAAAGTGACATGAGAAATACGTGACAAATGCACAAGCTTCAGTAACTGACTCGATCGACTGGAAGAAAGAGTATCAGCGACTGAAGATCAAACAAATGAAATGAAGTGAGAAGAGAAGTCTAAAGAAAAAAGAGGAAAAAGAAATGAACAAAGCCTTCAAGAACTATGGGATTATGTGAAAAGACCAAATCTACATCTGATTGGGGTGCCTGAAAGTGAGACGGAAAATGGAACCAAGATGGAAAACAGTCTTCAGGATATCATCCAGGAGAACTTCCCCAACCTAGTAAGGCAGGCCAACATTCAAATTCAGGAAATATAGAGAACGCCACAAAGATACTCCTCAAGAAGAGCAACTCCAAGACACATAATTGTCAGATTCACCAAAGTTGAAAGGAAGGAAAAACTGTTAAGGGCAGCCAGAGAGAAAGGTCGGGTTACCCACAAAGGGAAGCCCATCAGACTAACAGCAGATCTCTCGGCAGAAACTCTACAAGCCAGAAGAGAGTGGGGCCAATATTCAACATTCTTAAAGAAAAGCATTTTCAACCCAGAATTTCATATCCAGCCAAACTAAGTTTCACAAGTGAAGGAGAAATAAAATCCTTTACAGACAAGCAAAGGCTTAGAGATTTTGTCACCATCAGGTCTGCCCTACAAGAGACCCTGAAGGAAGCCCTAAACATGGAAAGGAACAACCGGTACCAGCCATTGCAAAAACATGCCAAAATGTAAAGACCATCGATGCTAGGAAGAAACTGCATCAACTAACGAGCAAAATCACCAGCTAATATCATAATGACAAGATCAAGTTCACACATAACAATATTAACCTTAAATGTAAATGGACTAAATGGTCCAATTAAAAGACACAGAATGGCAAATTGGATAAAGAGTCAAGACCCATCAGTTTGCTGTATTCAGGAGACCCATCTCACTTGCAGACACACACATAGGTTCAAAATAAAGGGATGGAGGAAGATCTACCAAGCAAATGGAGAACAAAAAAAGCAGGAGCTGCAATCCTAGTCTCTGATAAAACAGACCTTAAACCATCAAAGATCAAAAGAGACAAAGAAGGCCATTACATAATGGTAAAGGGATCAATTCAACAGGAAGAGCTAACTATGCTAAATATATATGCACCCAATACAGGAGCACCCAGATTCATAAAGCAAGTCCTTAGAGACTTACAAAGAGACTTAAACTCCCATACAATAGTAATGGAAGACTTCAAAACTCCACTGTCAACATTAGACAGATCAATGAGACAGAAAGTTAACAAGGATATCGAGGAATTGAACTCAGCTTTGCACCAAGTGGACCTAATAGATATCTACAGAACTCTCCACCCCAAATCAACAGAATATACATTCTTCTCAGCACCACATCGCACTTATTCCAAAATTGACCACATAATTGGAAGTAAAGCACTCCTCAGCAAACGTACAAGAACAGAAATTACAACAAACTGTCTCTCAGACCACAGTGCAATCAAACTAGAACTCAGGACTAAGAAACTCAATCAAAACCGCTCAACTACATGGAAAATGAACAACCTGCTCCTGAATGACTACTGGGTACATAACGAAATGAAAGCAGAAATAAAGATGTTCTTTGAAACCAATGAGAACAAAGATACAACATACCAGAATCTCTGGGACACTTTTAAAGCAGTGTGTAGAGGGAAATTTATAGCACTAAATGCCCACAAGAGAAAGCTGGAAAGATCTAAGATGGACACTTTAACATCACAATTAAAAGAACTAGTGAAACAAGAGCAAAAACAGTCAAAAGCTAGCAGAAGGCAAGAAGTAACTAAGATCAGAGCAGAACTGAAGGAGATAGAGACATAAAAACCCCTCCAAAAAAATCAATGAATCCAGGAGCTGGTTTTTTGAAAAGATCAAAATTGATATTTTCAAATTTTCTTACAAAATTGTTGGACGCTAGCCAGACTAATAAAGAAGAAAAGAGAGAAGAATCAAATAGACACAATAAAAAATGATAAAGGGGATATCACCAGCGACCCCACAGAAATACAAACTACCATCAGAGAATACTATAAACACCTCTACGCAAATCAACTAGAAAATCTCGAAGAAATGGATAATTTCCTGGACACTTACACTCTCCCAAGACTAAACCAGGAAGAAGTTGAATCCCTGAATAGACCAATAGCAGGCTCTGAAATTGAGGCAATAATTAATAGCCTACCCACCAAAAAAGTCCAGGACCAGATGGATTCACAGCTGAATTCTACCAGAGGTACAAGGAGGAGCTGGTACCATTCCTTCTGAAACTATTCCAATCAATAGAAAAAGAGGGAATCCTCCCTAACTCATTTTATGAGGCCAACATCATCCTGATACCAAAGCCTGGCAGAGACACAATAAAAAAAGAGAATTTTAGACCAATATTCCTGATGAACATCGATGCAAAAATCCTCAATAAAATACTGGCAAAACGAATCCAGCAGCACATCTAAAAGCTTATCTACCATGATCAAGTGCATCCCTGGGATGCAAGGCTGGTTCAACATACGCAAATCAAAAAACGTAATTCAGCATATAAATAGAACCAAGGACAAAAACCACATGATTATCTCAATAGATACAGAAAAGGTCTTTGAAAAAATTCAACAGCCCTTCATGATAAAAACTCTCAATAAACTAGGTATTGATGAAACTTATCTCCAAATAATAAGAGCTATTTATGACAAACCCACAGCTAATATCACACTGAATGGGCAAAAACTGGAAGCATTCCCTTTGAAATCTGGCACAAGACAGGGATGCCCTCTCTCACCACTCCTATTCAACATAGTGTTGGAAGTTCTGGCTAGGGCAATCAGGCAAGAGAAAGAAATCAAGCGTATTCAGCTGGGAGAAGAAGAAGTCAAATTGTGCCTGTTTGCAGATGACATGATTGTATATTTAGAAAACTCCATCATCTTAGCCCAGAATCTCCTTAAGCTGATAAATAACTTCAGCAAAGTCTCAGGATACAAAATAAATGAGCAAAAATCACAAGCATTCTTATACACCAGTAACAGACAAACAGAGAGCCAAATCATGAATGAACTTCCATTCACAATTGCTTCAAAGAGAATAAAATACCTAGGAATCCAACTTACTAGGGATGTAAATGACCTCTTCAAGGAGAACTACAAACCACTGCTCAGTGAAATAAAAGAAGACACAAACAAATGGAAGAACATACCATGCTCATGGATAGGAAGAATCAATATTGTGAAAATGGCCATACTACCCAAGGTAATTTATACATTCAATGCCATCCCCATCAAGTTACCAATGAGTTTCTTCACAGAATTGGAAAAAACTGCTTTAAAGTTCATAGGGAACCAAAAAAGAGCCTGTATTGCCAAGACAATCCTAAGTTGAAAGAACAAAGCTGGAGGCATCACGCTACCTGACTTCAAACTATACTACAAGGCTACAGTAACCAAAGCAGCATGGCACTGGTACCGAAACAGAGATATAGACTAATGGAACAGAACAGAGTCCTCAGAAATAATACCACACATCTACAGCCATTTGATCTTTGATAAACCTGAGAGAAACAAGAAATGGGGAAAGGATTCCCTATTTAATAAAGGTGCTGGGAAAATTGGCTAGCCATATGTAGAAAGCAGAAACTGGATCCTTTCCTTACTCCTTATACGAAAATTAATTCAAGATGGATTAGAGACTTAAATGTTAGACCTAATACCATAAAAACCCTAGAAGAAAACCTAGGTAATAGCATTCAGGACATAGGCATGGGCAAGGACTTCATGTCTAAAACACCAAAAGCAATGGCAACAAAAGCCAAAATTGACAAATAGGATCTAATTAAACTAAAGAGCTTCTGCACAGCAAAAGAAACTACCATCAGGGTGAACAGGCAACCTACAGAATGGGAGAAAATTTTTGCAATCTACTCATCTGACAAAGGGCTAATATCCAGAACCTACAAAGAACTCAAACAAATTTACAAGAAAAAAACAAACAACCCCATCAAAAAGTGGGGAAAGGATATGAACAGATATTTCTCAAAAGGAGACATGCATACAGCCCACAGACACGTGAAGAAATGCTCGTCATCACTGGCCATCAGAGAAATGCAAATCAAAACCACAATGAGATACCATCTCACACCAGTTAGAATGGCAATCATTAAAAAGTCAGGAAACAACACGTGCTGGAGAGGATGTGGAGAAATAGGAATGCTTTTACACTGTTGGTGGGATTGTAAACTAGTTCAACCATTGTGGAAAACAGTATGGCGATTCCTCAAGGATCTAGAACTAGAAGTACCATATGACCCAGCCATCCCATTACTGGGTATATACCCAAAGGATTATAAATCATGCTGCTATAAAGACACATGCACACATATGTTCTTTGCGGCACTATTCACAATAGCAAAGACTTGGAATCAACCCAAATGTCCATCAGTTACAGATTGGATTAAGAAAATGTGGCACATATACACCATGGAATACTATGCAGCCATAAAAAAGGATGAGTTTGTGTCCTTTGTAGGGACATGGATGCCGCTGGTAACCATCATTCTCAGCAAACTATTGCAAGAACAAAAAACCAAACACCACATGTTCTCACTCATAGGTGGGAACTGAACAATGAGATCACTTGGACTCGGGAAGGCGAACATCACACACCGGGTCCTACTGTGGGGTGGGCGGAGGGCGAAGGGATTGCATTGGGAATGATACATGATGTAAATGATGAGTTGATGGGTGCTGTCGAGCTGATGGGTACAGCACACCAACATAGCATAAGTATACATATGTAACAAACCTGTACGTTGTGCACATGTACCCTAGAAGTATAATAATAATTAAAAAAAAATTTTTTTTAATAGAAAAAAAAAAGAAAGTGAATGTCAATTCTTCCTATTTCCTTCCTGTTAAGAGCCCTTAAGGCCACTGAGACCTGTAACTGGAGTTAGATGGCAGAAAGTTCAAAGGGACAAACTTCAAGGTTACACCTTGAATTGAAAATATTACATATCAAAATAATTTCAAGACTCTTGGTTATTGCAACAAATTTCTGGTGAATAGGTATGAAAATATATTCCGAGGATGACAGATCAGAAAGAGAACAAAATTTTAAACAAGGTAAATTTATATTATAGATATGAATACACTTAACAGAGATTCTGGGTGCCAGGTGCTAATTTAAAGAGCTGTATTTCTTTGTGCTTGGTTGGTTGACTAAACTCAATATAGGCCTACTCTAAATGAAGTTGAGATGTGAGAAATTCCTATCTATAATTTGGAAAAAAGTGCAAATTTTCAGAGAAGTAGGAGCATTAGAATAGAATTATCATGTGTGACATACTAACCTACCTTTTAACTATCCTATGAGAGGATCCAAAAGACTCTTTCTTCCTCATGACATTCAGAAATCCACTGATGGAGGGTGCACCAGCATCTTTGTAAAGTGCTATGGTGGGTGTCCTCCTTCACCTGAAGATGAAGGGAGCAGATGCTGCAACTTAAAATGGCTCCTAATATCAACAAGGGTAATGCTATCTTACGTGGCCGATGCCAAAAAGCAGTACCTGAAAACTACAGGCAATATATGCAAGGTTAATGAAATGAACAAGGTCAAATTTTTAATCATATTGATTTGACCCTTAATGGTCTTTGGTAGAGGAAAACTAATTATTCAGTACCCATGACAAACAGATGGGATGCCCACTAATGTCTTATTTGACTGGTAAAACTGAATACAATTCTAACTCCGGTTTAAAGATTCTAACTTGAACCATCAAAATTACGGGTCAAAGCCCCACATTCAGGTCTCATACCTAAAGCAAGTTAATAAAGTCATCATCTTTGAAAGAAAGTGAGACAGGGAATCCTTGAGGAAAGTCTTTGTTATAAAATCACTAGGACTTGTGCCATTATCAGTGTTCCTGTGCCCCAAGGAAAGCAAATTCTCACACTTTTCAGGAATTGTGAAATAAAGCTAATATCTGAGAACTCAGAACACTACTGTAGTCCTCTGGTCAAAAAAGAAACTTACAGGGTCAGTTTATAGATAAGACTTTTATTATATTCCAGTGATTCTCCAAACCATCTTGTGGTTACCATTCCATTTACTGATATGTAGTTGGAATAGACATACTCCACAACAAGCAGAATCCTTATTTGGCTCCCTGACTCAAGGGGTGAGGGGTCCTTGGAAAGCCCCTGGGTTCCCTCTCCTGCTAAAATTAAAAAAACTACTTAACGAAATCAAAGCTGTTAATGGAACCATCAAATATTTAAAATATGTGCGTCCTTTTCTATCTTCATGTAAATCACCAGTTTGACCTATGTACAAGACAAAGCCATCTTGGAGCAAAACAATGAATTATTTTAAGCTTAATTAGGCGACGACTCCAACTGCAACCACAGTTGTAGACTAGTCAGCTTTCTGGAGCAAATCAATATAATTTCCAACACCTGGTATAAAGCTATAGAACTGGTAAATACTATTTCCCCATCCCAATAACTGAAGAACAAAAAAAGTTAGCTTTCACTTGGTAGGCATAGCACTAAACATTTACCATCTTGTCACAGAGGTATATCAACTCTACAGATTTGTGCCATAATTTTGCCTACATGAACAGTGATCATTTTATCATCCCACAGAACAGTATACTGGTTGATACTAATAAAGCCAGCATAACAGGACCAAGTGAGCAGGAAGTAGTAGCAATTATCTTAGACGTCTTCATCAGACATGTGGTTATCAGAATGTGGAATAAATCTCACGAAAATTAGGGAGTCTAAAGCATAGGTAAAGTTACTGGTGATCCAGTGGCTCTGGTAATGTGATTTCACCGTAAATAATGCGATTTTCCTTCCAAAATGAAGAATTCCCTGCACCTTACTCTCTTAAACTTTAAGAAAGAGGTATAGCACCCAATGGGACTTTACACAAATTATGCCTGGGTATGCTGCTCCAATTCATATATCAAGTAGCCTACAAGGCCTCAGACTGAGATCAAAATAATACAAGCATCTCCAGATATTACAGGCTACAGTGCTTGCAAGCAAATTTGCCAACTGACCATTGATACAGTTCGTCCAATTCTTGAAGTGTATTAGATTGTATTAAATTCTGTACAAAGTCCAATCCCTTATAAGAACATCACAGCAGAAGCTCCTAAAATTTTAAAGCACAACTATGACTTCTGTAGTATGTATCAATTCTCCTTCATGGAAACAGATTTTGGCTTACTGGTTGGCCCTGCTAGAGGCTCAAAACCTGACAATGAAAAAATCTTTTAAACTTTGTTTTCTTCACAAATTATATATGCCCAAAAAGTATTATATTATCAAGTAGAAGTGGTTTTGAGGGATTGCCTTAAAGGCACATGTAAATTGCTTGAGCAACAGCAGGTGGCTTAAAATGCCAGTGTGCCTACCTTTATCTCACTACCATCACTCCTTCTACCCAAACCAGTGGACAATTCCTTAAGAGAAAGAAAAATCAAGCCTCATTTTTAGGTAACTCTGCACAATATGCTGGCACCTTCCTGAAGTGTATTGCCTTAACATTTCAGTCCTACTCAATGGTGGCCATGAAGAACAGTGAAGAAAGAAACTTCTCCCTGTGGATGTAACTTTAGCAGCATTATTGTTATCCACTCTGCTTGTAAGGAGAGATGATCCAAGAAATGGATTTATATTCATTCTTGAGCAGCAGATTACAGTTTGGTCATATTGTCTGGGACTTTGGCATATTATCTGAGATTGAAAGATTCATAGACAAAGAAATCTGGTGAAGTATGTAAACTGGAATTTTATTATTGGCAAAGAATGTGAATATTTCTGTGTCCTTTACTAATAATCACCCAAATTCCCCTCTTTATGCAAAGAAATTTCTTAATAATCCAGTGGACAAGATGATAAGTTATAAAGATAACAAACAGCCTCTTTCACTGGACTCTACAATGCCTTCTCAACGAGCTCAAGGATAAAGTGGTCATAGTAGCAGGGATGACGATTCTCTATAGTTTCCGTTTTTGAAATAAGAATGATTTTTGTTGTTCTTGTTTCATCCCTGTGTCCTTTTTGAATGTGAATAATTGTTTCAATTTTCTTTTTTATAGCTTCTGGCTTTGAAGTAAGACTCACAAACGTTCTCCTCACCACAAAATTATTAAAACGGTCACCTAATTTTTCACCTGGTAGATTTCTGATGTTGTTTAGATTTATCTATTTTTTTTTTTTTTTGGTAAGGAGTGAAGTAGAGATACACTTTATTTCTCTCACAATGGCTAACTAGTTGTTTCCAACACCATTTATTGTATACTTTTTGTACTTTCCTGACACTAACAGAAAAACCTTTAGAGCAGCATTTGCCAGCATGTTCTGAGAAACATGATAGGACTGGACACTAATGTCTTCCAAAAAGAGATATTTTCTTTTTTTTTTTTTTTTTTTTTTTTTTTTTTTTTTTTTTTTTTTTTTTTTTTTTTTTTTTTTTTGAGACGGAGTCTTGCTCTGTCGCCCAGGCTGGAGTGCAGTGGCCGGATCTCAGCTCACTGCAAGCTCCGCCTCCCGGGTTTACGCCATTCTCCTGCCTCAGCCTCCCGAGTAGCTGGGACTACAGGCGCCCGCCACCTCGCCCGGCTAGTTTTTTGTATTTTTTAGTAGAGACGGGGTTTCACCGTGTTCGCCAGGATGGTCTTGATCTCCTGACCTCGTGATCCGCCCGTCTCAGCCTCCCAAAGTGCTGGGATTACAGGCTTGAGCCACCGCGCCCGGCCAAAAGAGATATTTTCATAGTTAAAAAACATTTGGAAAACATAGAACAACTAAATTATTTAAATTTTGGACTTCTCAGATGTTACATAACCCTATTCTCACTGAGCCTTTAAAAGGGCAAGTAATCTATAGACAGTAATCTGAGGAACACTGCTTTAGAGACATACTTCGAAAAAATATATTTTTGTTGTTGTTTTATATATAGCTATAATTTTACATAAAAATATTTTAATTATATTTCATTGAACTTTTATATAAAAATGTTTCATTTTTAACATTCATTGAAATAATCATGATTTTCTTCTTTTAAACCTATTAATATTATGACTTAGGCCATACATTTCCTAACATTGAAAAAGTAGTTGGTTTTCTAGAATGAATCCCACTGGATCATGGTGCATTACTTTTTCACACAGGTAACATCAATTGAGTAAAATTTAACTGTGTGTGTGTGTACGTGTGAAAGGGAGAGAAGAGGAGGAGGGCAAGGAGAGGTTCCTAGTTTTAGGAAGTTTTCCTTCTTTCTTAGGCCTTAGGATTGTTTAAAAAAATGTAGAAATTGCCAATTTGTTGATATTCTGAAATACACATGCACACACACACACACACACACGAACTGAATCTTGCATTTGTTTTTCTGTTATGTTTTAATTGGAAATGAGAAAAAAAGATGGCAAATAAGCTAGAGTTATTGATAAACCACTTTTCTGACATCTATGAAAAAGCAAAAGCCTCCTGCCACTCCAACCTTCTGCTTTTCTATCCTACCCATCCCAAGGAGTAAACACTGCTAAAAGATAAGTATTTCCAGATTTTCTCTGTATCTGTATGTGGTAGCTAGTTTTCAAAGATGTGCCCTATTAATAAACCATAGCTCCCAGTACACACACTCTTTTGTAATCCTTATTCCTTGAACCTAGACTAGTCCTATAGCTTGATTTTGACCAATAGACTATAAGAAAAATGATGCTGTATGATTTTGAGGCCAGATCAGAAGCCAGAAGCCTTACAGCTTCCACTTGTATATCTTAGGATGCTTGATTTTGTGCACTACATGTCAGAACCCAGCCACCATTCTATGGAGAAGTCCAGGCTGCATAGAATGGCCATATGTAGGCCATCTCCAACTAAGCTCCCAATGGACAGTCAGCACCAAGCGCCAGACATATAATTGAACTATTGGATTTCTAAGGTCAAGACTTCAGATCATTCCAACTCCGGCCATCACTGACAACAAACATAAGTGAGAAGTTCAAATAAATACTACCCTGATGATAGCAACTGACCCATAGAAATGTGAAAATAATAATTTTAAGCCATTAAATTTAGAAGTGGTTGGTTACTTGGTAACAGATAACCAAATTACTACATAAACTGTACGTGGAGACAGATTTACATGTAGGTACACTTCTCATGCATGTGTAGAGTGTACACAACTGAGTTTTGTTCTATATCCAGCTCAGCAACTTGCTTTTTATATTAATATGTCATAGACATATTTCCAAGACTTCCTCACATGGCCTGTGCCTCCATCTCTATGTTCTTTTTCAGTCCCTTATAAGGACACTGGTCACTCGACTTAGGGCCCATTCTCATCCAGAATGATCTCATCTGAAGATCCTTACTCATAATTACATTTGCAAAGACCCTTATTCCAAATAAGGTCACTATTTGAGGTTCTAGTGGACATGTTTTAAGGAGGACACTATTCCACCCACACAAATAGTGATTCTTTAAAATACATTTTTATGTTGTCAATATTTTGACATTTATAAAAAAGATATTTGTTTCACAGACTTTTTTTTTTCATTTAGCTGTAATTGGGAAAATAAATCCAACATCACTAATACTTTCAAACTGAGTTCCTGCCTACTCTGCTTTACAGAATCTGCAAAAGCATATGGCCCAGTCTAATCTCTCTGAAGTGCCAAATGTAACTGAATATTTAATGTATAAAAGACAATATACCTACCTTTATTAGCCCAAGATGCTTCCATCTATATGGCTCTTGTTAAGATGTCAAAGCAGCTATACCCTTGCATTCTTTCGGAAATACTAGAGATAAATAATATCCACATATCAGCACTGAGCTTTGATATTCTCTGAGTGCTTTCCTTTATGCCTACTGGTGGACAAGACAGACTACAATTATATTCACTATTTATCATAAATTCCTATTATCCTTTAGTTCTCTCTTGCCTAACCTCCTTGAAATCAGTGTCACTAAAAGGGTACTCTGAAGCAGCGTTCCCCAATATTTTTGACATCAGAGATGGGATTCTTGAAAGACAATTTTTCTACAGATGGGGGAAGGAATGATTTCAGGATACAACTGTTCCACCTCAATCATCAGGCATTAGATTCTCATAAGGAATGCACAACCTAGATCCCTCACATGTGCAGTTCACAATAGGGTTCATTCTCCTATGAAAATCTAATGCTGCTGCTGATCTGACAGGAAGCGGAGCCCAGGCAGTAATGCTCACCTGCTGCTCACCTCCTGCTCTGTGGCCTGGTTCCTAACAGGCCACAGACTGGTACCAGTCAGCGGCTCAGGGGCTGGGGAACCCTGGACTAGAGCACAGTTAAGTTCTCTGCTTTATACTGCCACATTGCATCTCACTGAGTCAAGTGGAATTTTTTCAAAAATATACAAAAAGAACAAAAATGAAAAAACAAAAACAGCCATTTTATCTCAACAGAGTTCTAGTTCTAACATCAATATTTTCTGGAAAGCCTAAGACATTTATAATTTTTTTATTTGCTTATAGCTACCATCCTCTGCCTTAATTACCAAAATTCAAAAACATTTCCATTGTAAATTGTCTAAAACTTAATAGTTGCACAAATGGTGAAGTCTGAAATCAAGAGTCATAGATGAGAAATTTTGATATAATTGAATGTGAAGCATTTCATCTGAGGAAAATCGCTTTAACACACACAAATTTAATAGCATGGGATATTTTGAATTGCAAAAAGCAATCATTACAAGTATATGCAAAATTAGTTACATTTTGTCAACATTCTTTAACTTCTTTTCATTCAAAAGAATTTTTTTCCATTTATTTTTTGGTTTATGTAATATAATTTACATTCAGAAAGCTGATTCCAGTGCAATGTCAACAGCTTAATGGCCTTGGTTATGTTACAACCATCATCCAAACAGAAGTGTAGTGTTCAGAAGAAAAATGGCAAACGAAAGTTGTAAGAGAAAAAGCAAACTACATAAAATATAAAATTGGTTACATTTTGAAAAGGGAGCATCGGTAGCAACACACACACACACACACACACACACACACACACACACACACAGAGGAAAATGAAATCAATAGATAACTAGTAGCAGGTTTCCTCTCTAAAGCAACCTGATTTAATGTCTGGGAATTCTGGCAATACCAACATGGTAGAGAGGTGAGTTTCCACACATTTTGAGGCTTAATATCTTACACATTTTGGAATTGTCCATTGGATCCCCTGGTAGGTGTTTAATTTAACTCCAGGTAAGTATAACTATAGCAGGGCTTCTAGTCTACATAACTCTAGGCAGGTTCGAGTTCAGACTTTATAACCAAATGATAACGTTTTTTAAATAAATGTTTTTATACTTCTGCTATAATATATTGATCACAAGTTATACAAAAGAATTTCAAATCCAAAGCCCAGAATATATCATTACCTATATTCATGTTTCTTTCCTAGACCAATTCTAAAACAGAATTTTTATTTGAAAGACCAACAATTATTCTCAAATTTAACATTCTTAGGTGTTGGTAAAAGGAACAAGTTTTCTTAAATATGCCAAATTCTGTTAATGTAGGGTAAGGTAAATTTGGATTCTAAAACTGCATTAGTTCTAACTTTATTTAAAACGGAACTTATCAGGTGTTACACCTCAAATCACATAAGACAGATACCACTCTGGCATCTGATCATTTTTAAGCTATGGTAAGAACAATGTACCATGCCGACGACATAGAAAAAGTCATAGCACCTGGATTTTTTGCTTTTATTATTTAGTTCTATTTGTGATATCCCCTGCTCCTCCTCCACAAAAAAGAATTTTTTAAAAAAGAGGGAAAGAAAAGAATTTAACTGCACACAAAGGAGGCAAGAATCCAGAAAGAGGCTATAGCAAAAATAAATAATTAGAAACTTTTTTTTTGTTCAAATATCTGTTAGTTATTTTGGCATAGTATCCAAAGAATATTACCTTACATGTATATAATTTTACAATTGTATTTACCTTCATTTTATAATGGAAGCTTCCAACAAATCTTAAGATAGCCAGGAGACACCAGTAAAGACCTCAGTAAGTTCTTATAAGCAGGGCTATATTCCATTGTTCTGACTACATTTCAGTCCATTTTGTCATGTTTACATAGGCTTAGTTATAGGTTTTTATTTATTTTTTATTTTTATATTTTCTAAACCAAGTAATTCTTTTTATTAATAGCTTTATGTAGATATAATTCACATAACATAAAAGTCCCTAATCTAAAAGTGTGTAATTGAAGGGATTTTAGTGTCTTCACAGAGTTGTGCATTCATAACCAGTATCTAATTTTAGAAAATTATCACCCCTAAAAGAAACCTCATTAGAAAACCAATTTTCATTCTACCCCCAGGCCCAGCTGTAAGCAACAGATTTGCCTATTCTGGATATTCTGTGTAATTGAAATCACACAATATGTGGTCTACTGTGACTCACTTCTCTCGTTTAGCAAAATGTTTTCTTTTAAAAATTTTTTAAAATAGATTTAGTGCTACAAATATAGTTGTGTCATGTGGATATACTGTGTAGTGGTGAAGTCTGGGCTTTCAGTATACCCATCACCCAAAGGGTGTATGTACATCATACCCAAATCTTTCATCCCCCTCACACCCTCCCACCTTTTGGAGTCTTCAATGTCTATTATTCCACTTTGTATGTTTGTATGTTTCTGTGTACCCACTGTTTAGCTCCTACTTAAGTGTACCCATTGTTTAGCTCCTACTTAAGAGTTAGAACATGTTATCTTTTACTTTTTTACTTTCTGATTCATTTCACTAATGATAATGGACTCCAGTTTCATCCATGTTGCTGCAAAATACATGATTTCATTTTTTATCGCTGAATAGTATTCCATGATGTGTGTGTGTGTCTGTGTGTGTGTGTGTGAGAGAGAGAGAGAGAGAGAGAATATATGTATATATAATCCCATTTTCAATCCAATTAGCCCTTGATGGACACTTAGATTGATTTCATGACTTTGCTATTGTGAATAGTGCTGCAATAAACATACCAGTGCAAGTGTCTTCCTAATAAAATGATTTCTTTTCCTTTGGGTAGATACCCAACAGTGGTATTATTGAAGGGTAGTTCTATTTTTAGTTATTTGAAAAATCTGCATACTGTTTGCCATAGAGGTTGTACTAATTTACATTCCCACCATGTATAAACATTCCCTTTTCTCCACGACCTTGTCAACATCTGTTTGCTTTTTTTTTTTTTCCTCTCTTTACTTTTTAGTAATAGCTATTCTGACTGGTATAAGATGGTATCTCATTATGGCTTTACTTTGGATTTCTCTGATAATTAGTGATGTCGAGCAGTTTTTCATCTGTTTGTTGACCACATGCATGTCTTCTTTTGAAAAATATTTGTTCATGTCTTTTGCTATTTTAATGGAGTTATTTGGCTTCTTCTTGTTGAGGTACTTGAATTCCTTGTAGATTCTCTATGTTAGACCTTTGTCAGATGCATTGTTTGCAAATATTTCCTCCTATTCCATAAATTGTCTGTTTACTCTGTTTATTATTTCTTTTGCTCTGCAGAAGCTCTTTAGTCCCATTTTTCTATTTTTGTTTTTGTTGTGTTACCTTTTGAGGATGTAGACATAAATGATTTGCCTACGTCAATGTCCAAAAGAGTTTTTCCCAATGTTTCTTCTAGGATTTTTATAGTTTCAGATCTTATATTTAACACATTAATCCACCTTGAATTAACTTCTTAACATGGTGATAGATAGGGGTGTAGTTTCATTCTTCTGCACATGGCTATCCAATTTTCCCAGCACCATTTATTAAATGATGTGTCCTTTCCCTAGTGTATATTCTTGTCAACGTTGTCAAAGATGAGTTGGCTACAGGTATTTGGCTTTATTTTTGGGTTTTCTGTTCTGTTCCATTGATCTATGTGTCTATTTTTATATACAGGCTGTTTTAAAATAAAATACTGATAAAAGGTGTGGTTATCTGTCTTGCCCATTTGTCCCACAAGATACACATGACAGATGGGCCACAGATAAAATATCTGAATTCCTCTGTACTGTTTGTTATGACTAGATCTGGTAAAATTTTAAAACATCTTTCCCCTATCTTTACAGGTTTATTTCTGCAGAACTCAACATGAAAAATAAAAAGAAGATCTTGATTAAGCTCCTGGGAGAATTACACTGATTGCGCACAGTCTAGATGCAAAACATAATTCATTTTACAGTATCCCAAACTCCAAAGGCAATTTCATCATCATTATTTTCCAAACAATTTTTGTTTCAAGGCAGTTCTAGAGAATATTTGGTCACTAGATCATTACAGCCCAGCCAGACAGTGGACTCCTGAAAAACAGTCAGAAATCAGGAATACCTTCAAATGTTGAGCAGGCACTTGCACTTTACCAAAGAATGGCACTGGTAAAAACAAAATACCATTTTTCCTGTATCTTGAACATGGGTTCTAGTTTGGACGCCACATTTTTTTCTTGGGAATGTTTTCTAGGCCTTCCCAACTCTATTTTTCTCAGTGTCTTAGGGGATCCTCCACTAGATTTCCAGGCCACCCTCTTATTTTTTCTATGGTAGTAATTACTATTATTCATAAGAATTTTTCTAAAGGTATTAAATAGAAGTTGGGCTGAAGGCAGCTATGTCTGTCTTATTCCTCATTTTCTCCAGCATTTGACATGATTTTTAACACATACTAGGCATTGAATAAACATTTATCACAGGAGTGAACAAGTAAATGACTGAATTAATGTGCCTGACTTCCAATACTTTTAATGAAATATCCTTGTTAATTTTTACCTGAGAGCCTTTTTGAAACCATTGTTACATGCTAAACATGATTTGGCATTATTCAGGGCTGCATAAAGAAAGGAACTGGCATTTACTGACTACCATCTACATGCCAAAAATGATGTAATGCCATTTACTGGAGAAATTTAATTTATACTAATCCTTATACCACCTCTGCTAGGTAATTATTTTTATTTTATAGATGGAAAATCTACTAAGAAATACAAGAAGTTTTGTGTATTTTATCTGATTCTACAATTTATTTGCGTTTTTCTACGTATGCAATTAAAATGGCAATAATGGAATTTAGTTATCTTCAAAAAATGAAGAGAGGTACATTAGAAAAAGAATATATTAATATAATAATAATTGTGCTGGGCATCCCACTTAGCACCTTAGATACATGATGTCCATGCAGTCCTCAAAATGGCCATAGTAAAATATTATCCTCATTTTACAAGTGAAGAAAATAAAGCTCAGAGAATGTATCATGCCTAAGACCATACAGCTATTAAGTAAGTGATGTATCTAAAATTCTAACCCAGGTCATTCTGCTTCTAAAACCTAAGCTAGAACTTGCACTATAAACCTATAGCTTTTTAAAATAATCAGTATTTCTGTTATGTAAACATAATACATACACTTTGTTTTAATGTTCCAGGGTAAATGTGCAGGATATGCAAGTTTGTTACAAAGGTAAATGTGTGCCATGGTGATTTGCTGCACATATCAACCCATCACCTAGGTATTAAGCCCAGCATACATTAGCTATTTTTCCTGATTTTCTCCCTCCAAACTTACCAACAGGCCCTAGTGTGTGATGTTCCCCTCCCTGTGTTCATGTGTTCTCATTGTTCAGCTCCCACTTGTGAGAACATGCAGTGTTCGGTTTTCTGTTCCTGCATTAGTTTGCTGAGGATTGTGGCTTCCAGCTTCATCCATGTCCCTACAAAGGACATGATCTCATTCTCTTTTATGGCTGTATAGTATTTCATTGTGTATATGTACCATATTTTCTTTACCCAGTCTATCATCGCTGGGCATTTGGGTTGATTCCATGTCATTGCTATTGTGAATAGTGCTGCAATGAACATATGCGTGCATGTATCTTTATAATATGATGATTTATATTCCTTCGGGTATATACTCAGGAATGGGATTGCTGGGACAAATGTTATTTCTGGTTCCACATCTTTGAGGAATCAACATACTGTCTTCCACAATGGCTGAGCTAATTTACATTCCCACCAACAGTGTAAAAGTGTTCCTATTTCTCCACAGCCTCGCCAGCATCTGTTGTTTCTTGACTTAATAGCCATTATGACTGGCATGAGATGGTATCTCATTCTGGTTTTGATTTGCATTTTTCTAATAATCAGTGATGCTGAGCTTTTTTTCATGTCTGTTGGCCTCCTAAATGTCTTCTTTGAGAAGTGCCTGTTCATGTACTTTGCCCACTTTTTAATGGGGTTGTCTTTTTCTTGTAAGTTTAAGTTCCTTGTAGACTCTGGATATTAAACATTTGTCAGATGGATTGATTGCAAAAATTTTCGCCCATTCTATATGTTGTCTATGTTGTTGATAGTTTCTTTTGCTGTGCAGAAACTCTTTAATTGAATTAGGTCCCATTCATCAAGTTTTGCTTTTGTTGCAATTGTTTTTGATATTTTTTGTCATGAAATTTTTGCCTCTGTCTATGTCCTGAATGGTATTGACTAGATTTTATTTTAGGGTTTTTATAGTTTTGGGTCTTCATTTAAGTCTTTAATCCATCTTAACTTTTGTGCAAGGTGTAAGGAAGGGGCCCAGTTTCAATTTTCTGCATATGGCCAGCCAGTTTTCCCAGCAACATTTATCAAATAGGGAATCCTTTCTCCATTGCTTGTTTTTGTCATGTTTGTGGAAGATCAGATGGTTATAGATATGCAGTCTTATTTCTGAGTTCTCTATTCTGTTCCATTGGTCTATGTGTCTGTTCTTATACCAGTACCATGTTGTTTTGATTACTGTAGTCTTGTGGTATAGTTTGAAGTTGGGTAGCATGGTGCCTCCAGGTTTGATCTTTTTGCTTAGGATTGTCTTGGCTTTGGGGCTTTTTTTGGTTCCATGTGAAATTTATAATAGTTTTTTTTTCTAATTCAGTGAAGAATATCAATGTGAGATTAATGGGAATAGCAATGAATCTATTAATTACTTTGGGTAGTATGGCCATTTTTACTATATTGATTCTTCCTGTCCATGAACATGGAATGTTTTTCCATGTGTTTGTGTCCTCTTTGGTTTCCTTCAGCAGTGGTTTGTAGTTCTCCTTCAAGAGGTCCTTCACTTCTCTTGTTAGCTGTATTTCTAGGTATTTGATTCTCTTTGTAGCAATTGTGAATGGGAGTTAATTCATGATTCAGCTCTCTGCTTGTCTGCTGGTGTACAGGAATCTTGTGATTTTTGCACATTGAGTTTGTATCCTGAGACTCTGCTGAAGTTGCTTATCAGCCTAAGAAGCTTTTGGGCTGACACAACAGATCTTTTAAACAGCTTTGTTGAGATTTAATCTACATACACCATACAATTCATCCATTGTGTGTACCCAGTGGTTTTTAACATATTCACAGGATTGTTGCAACACAACCAATTTTAGAACACTTTTTTTCCCTCCAAAAGAAACCCTAATCCCATTAATGGTTCCAAGCAGCTTTTAATCCTGTTTTGTGGCATATCATTGGGCCATCATTATCTCTGAGAACAAATGACTTTGTCATGTTTATAGTGAATGTTGGGAAGAATAATGTTGGCATAAATATTTTGTATACCCTTACTCCTCTATTTCCACCTGCCCTGGGTACATATACATCATAAGTCTATTGTTACTCTCCTGAAGAACGAATAATGTTGAGATAGTAAATCCATATTCTAACACTTTCTTAAACAACTCCTAGTATAACACATGCTGCTGGGCCAACAATGTCGATCTTAAAGGACTTGGGAGAAATCCCATTATCCCATCTTAAATCATGGCCCATGTTTGCCCAGTTCATAAGGACATAACAAATTCTCTTAGTTCTTTGAGACAATAGAATACTAGAAAAGAATGTTTTGATGATGGAAGTTTGGGGCAGAGAAAGTGCAGAGCATTGCATCAAAAAAGAAGACCTTTGGGCAATTGAGGAACAAGTCGGGTGCTGGGCATATGGAAAGTGAAAAGAAGTGAAGGGGTAGTAAGAGAGCATTAAAGGAACACTGATGACTTAATTGTCCTTAGAGTTGGCACTGGGCAGAACTATCAACTAGGAAAAGTAACTTACTTTCACTTTTTGAATGTAGGTGATCCACAAATCACATTTTCAGAAACACTAATCTAAAACATTTTCTTGGGAAAGTCATATACTTATTTTTTTTCTCTGCATCCACTCAATTAGGGAAAAAAGGATTGATACTGTGATGCAATTAAATAAGTACTACTTATTGTTTATCACATACCTGGAAACTGCAAAAGCACATAAATAGTAGAACAGAACCTACAAGGGAATTGCTTACTCATCAAATACAGTCTGCTTTCTCAACAATATTACCGGCAAATCTGCTTAGTTTATAAGCATAATCCTTGGGACAATGTTGATAAATTTGCTTCAGTATTTTTGCTGTAACATAATGTGCTTCCTCAACCACTTAAAGTACTGGGAATCTTCATAAAGAAACATAGGCCTACGGTCATAAAATTCTGGCAATAGCCCATTGAAAGAAAGGAGAGTAACAATTTTTTCATTAAATAAAATCAATAACATACACCACTGCAATTTGCCATTGATGCAAAAACATATTGCATTCTAATCAGGGAAAGTATAAAAGGTTGTAAGTTCTATAAAGTCACAGAGGTAACCAAAGTTAGAGCAGGAAACTAGTCAGTTGAATGAAATCAATAGAATCATCAAGCTCTGATCCTGTGGAGAGGCTTTATAGCAGAAGTATAAGATATACAAGAGAATGAATAACACCAATCAATAGTGACCACTCTTAGTCTGACAATAGAAGTTATGAAATGTATTCTTCTTGCTGTTTGATACCAAAGTTAATGAATAATGCTTATTTCAGAGAAAACTATTAAAAGTGGATGTGCTTTACCAACACAGAAGTCTCTCTATAATAGATTGTTGTGAAAGATAAAAGACAAATCTCTCCCTGGAACCTGCCTTTCTTTACCATTCCTTTCCTAAGGGCCTTCTACTTCTCCTTCTGAAAGGTATGTGTTGACAGTTATCTTGAAAAAAAAAATCAGTTTGCATGGGGGCATTTGAAAGTGATGTAAAAGTAAACTTGGATAGATGTGAAAAAATACTGACCATCGTCTGCTGTCCTGCAGTGCGTTCCTAAGGTAAAAACTCTAGTTTGAGGGATCTCATCCATTAGTGACATCCCCAATACCACATCTCACAAAACATTAGCATCATTTATTATAATAATTACAATATTTTGAGAAATTACCATTTTCAGACTCCACAATAGTTGCTTTACATTTGTTATCTCATTAATCTCCCAATACACCTATGGTATAGATGTTAGTGATTTTTCAGATGAAGAAACCATGATTTACAGAAACTAAATAAATTCCCCAAGGTTACTGTATTATTATATTGTTTAATAAATAATATGTATTTATTTATTCATGTATTTTTTCAAACAAACGGCAGTCCCCAGCATTCAAACCTGGGTTCTAGGGTACAGAATGATATGAGTTTTATAGCAGGGGAATCCACTGATTCAAGGCAGATCCATTCATACAGCTGCATGTTTATTTCCATGTATACAAAAGATAAACAATCAAAAGGAAATTAGGAATTCAAACCAAAGTACAATTATAATTTAGTTTTCTTTTGGTTTAAATAATATTTTCATGCTCTGGTATTGTTCAATTCCAATCGTTTTAGCAAACATGTGCATGGCTATAGGCAGAACTGGCCCAACTGGGCTTTTTATGGTTTGTTTTGCTTTTTAAAATGTTTAAGTTTTTATAGAACATTAAATTATTACAGTATTTTTCAAAACATTTTGGTGTTCTATAAACAAATCAGATTCTTAGTTTGCTTTAAATCCAAATCTATATTATCAGTTCTATAGATATGCAGCTATTGGACAGCACCAGGATTAGGATGAGGATAGTGAAGTACCTAAGAAATAAAATTTGGGAAGCACTCATTTAAGGAGCCACAGCTCTGAAAATGAGTGTTTTCTTATGATATGTGCCCTATGCACCGAACTCACCTCAGTCTATTCCCTGCCCTGCAAATGGGTAATTACAGCTTACGGTTCCTGGTGATTCTTGGTGACAAACAAAGGAATGTGACCCTAGCTGTTTACTGCTTATAGATAAGCATCACAGCTGTAGATGTTTTAATGATCAAAGATAAAAAATGTGCTTTGAATATTAAATTAGCAAAGATGTGTTTTCAGGGAGACATTCATGTTCTATTTATTTAGTGCCCCTAAATCTAAAAGAACTTTGGTGCAGGAAGTCAAGTGTTCAGTTGTCTCTGCAACAGATTTTTTTTTCCTCACATGACAATCAATAAATGTTGGTTGAAGAAAACCTTCAACCTTAGCTTCAAGAACAATTAATACCATGTTCCCCCCAACTGAAATAAGTAACTAGTTCACACTACTCTCAGATCTGTCCCAGGAGATGAATAGTCCCCAACATAATGACATTGGCAAAATTTGATAGTGTTTAGCAATTTCTGCTTATCAGAGCAGAATTAAATCACAAGGTAACTGAATTACAGAGCTCCTTACTCTATCAGAAAATGTTCCCACATGATCTTAGTGAAGGTCAGCAGTGGTTTCTTAAAGGTGCTTGCAGTTCATTAGATGGCAAATCTAGTTTCCAATTTAATTTTTTGCTTTCATTAGTACAGGTATCAAAAGTACTTACAGAAATCAATTTCAGAACAGGAAATTAGGAGAGACTATAAAGCATCCTTGACATTTCTGGGATGCCCATTTATGAACTTATCTTAAAAGGCTGAGTATAGGAAATGAAAGACTCCTTAAAATGTATATATCCAGCTCACAATCATGGTATTAGTAAACACAGACTGTATATGTCATTAAGTTATCCCAGATAGGCATCTTGTTTTACTTGGGCATGCCCTAGCACATGATCCAGAAGTTATGTACCTGAGATTTTCTAATGTGCTTTAATTTAAATTAGAACAAAAATGCTCAAACAAAATTCATGTCAAAAAGACCTCTTCAGGGGTCGTCGAAGCTATTCAAATGGTGGGATAAATTAAAAAAGAAATTAAAGTAACTTCAAGTTGCAGGAAGTAGTATTTCAAATACAAAGCCTATTTCTTTAATTTTAGATGCTAAAAACCTGCTTGATATGTTTTTCTGTCATATAGAGTTAAGTGAACATGATTAAATCTTTCTTTAAAGTCCAAAAATTGTCCTGAATTTCAAGATCACTTGAAAGTGATTTTTTTTCCACATTACCCAGATTATAGGTGGGAATGGCAATAACATGATGTTTTGGAGTGAAAATAAAAATATATAAAATAAAAATACAATATATTTATTTTTTATTTTCATAAAATTAAAACTCTCCTATGAGTTTTTCCATCATTTTATTTCTTCTGGAGCCAAAAATAATTTCAAAATAAAAGTTAATTCAGTATTAACTTTAGTTGGGTTTCCATCACAGTTTTTAAATAAACAATTTAGTTTGATGTATTCATGTTACCAGGAAATCTTGAGCAAATCACCTCAACCACAATTATGCAATTGTCTTTTTTCTGCTTTCTGTGTGTTTTCCTAGGATTTCAGGAAGTTACTTTATCTTGAAGAAAATAAAGTATTGAGTTGTATCAATTTTAGAACTCAGGAATATATTAGGGTTAGAAGGACTCCTAAAAATTATCTAAAGCAATTGCCTCATTTTATAGCCGAATCTGGAGGCCAGGGAGGAAAAATGACAGAAATAGCTGGGACCAATATCAATGGAAGCCAAACTGACAATCTGCTCTGTTAACTGTCGCAATTATACATATCACATCCCATATTAAGAAAAAACAAACACATAGAATTCTAAATTAGACAAAAAAATAAGGCTACCTAGCTCCAATCTCCAAGATACATGAAACCTTGAGCATTTCCTCTAAGTTATTAATTCCATCACAAAACAATATTTTTCCTCACATTTCAATGCTTACATCTGAAGTTATATCATGATTTTGTGGTCATAATAGTCTCATGATAAAGTTGCATTTTCTCCATCATGTAGAGAAAAACTGTAAACTCAGTAATCTTGGTAATCTTGACTTTTCTTTGAAATACCTGTTGAATTTTTTAAATGTATTTACTCCAGAATAAATACGCAGACAGTATAGTTGCCATATACCCTTGGCCACGATTTCCTTTGTTAATAACATCTTGCATAAGTGTGGCACACTTATGATAATTAATGAACTGATACTTTATTATACATTCTTATTAACTAAGCACATAATTTACTTTTACATGAGAGTTCCCTCTTTGTTTTGTACAGTTCTATGGGTTTTAACAAATGCACAAATCAAGCATGCATCATTAGCGTACCATACAGAATACTTTCACCTCCCTAAAAATTCTCCTGTATGCTTCACCTATTTAAATCTCCCTTATCCCCTTGATTCCCTGACAACAACTGATCTTTTTACTATTCCTATAGTATTGCCTTTACCATGTCATATTGTTGGAATCATACAGTACGTAGCCTTTTCAGAACTGCTTGATTCACTCAGCAAAATTCATTTAAGATCCATCGATCTATGTCTTTCTGTGGCTTAACAGATAATTTCTTTTTAGCACTGAATACTATTCCATAGTCTGAATGTACTGCTGTTTATCTATTAATGCATTGAAGGACATAGGTTGCTTTTAATTTTTGCCAATTATGAATAAAGTTGCTATAAACATTCATGCACAGGTTTTTGTGGGGACATAAGTTTTCAATTGTATAGTGTAAATACCTAGGAGTGCAATTGCTGGATCATATGGTTAAGACTATTTTAGACGTATAGGAAACTGTTGAAATGTCTTTCAAAGTGACCCTATTATTTTGCATTCCCAACAGCAATGGAGGAGGGTTCCTAATGTTCTGGATCCTTGGCAGCATTTGGCATTGTATATATATTTTTGGATATTTGCCATTCTAATAGAGTAAATTCTCACTTAACAGCATTGATAGGCTCTTGGACACATCAATTTTAAGCAAAATAAAGTATACTGAAAACAATTTTACCATAGGCTAACTGATATAAACAATAATTAAGTCCTTATGGCATATTTCTGGTCACAAAAACATCACCAAACTTCTGACTAAAACCAAAAACACTTCTTATATCAAACATTAAAATAAACATGAGCTATACCTACACTTAAGATTAATAAAAACAAGTAAGGTAATTATTTATCCAACTTTTGGTAAGTCAGTGAATGTTGGTAGTCATAGTGGTGGTGGGATAAATAAAGGAATAAATTTTTACAAAGCAAAAATTGTAAGCACCTCCTACCAACATGCAGGTGAAAAATAAACAATAACAATATAGCAGGTCTTATAGTTGCTTATAGAATAAGGCGAGAGGCAAACAACATCATGCTGAGGTAGGCTGCAGGTGATTCCTTTGTCTGCCTCCTTTTTGAGGTGTCACTATCAGTCCACAGTAATCACACTCTCTTTCCATCTGAGTTGTGGCAATCTAAACCCTGACACCAAGTTCCCCTTTCCCAACCCATATAAATACCAAGACCCTTTTACTCCTTGCATGTGAGTTAGAGTGTTGAACAGAGACATATGTCTTCAGTGTTCAGTTCTTACCTAGTAGTCCTTATCCCAAATGTAATCCTATAGATCTGTCACTCTGGTCCTCAATCCTGCAGGGCCTTACCTCCCTCTCTTTTCACATAACTGCCTTTTCCTTTACTTCCTTTCCCATCATCAGAGAATTCACAGAGATACACACATACCTACTGTGAGGAGCGGCCTCTGTCACCTTGATTTTATTTTAATCATTATCATCTGTGTTTCATGTTGGTATCATCTTTTGGAATGTTGTAGTTCCACAACATCCCTTGGGCCTGGGTCTAGCTGCATTTGTCTCAGGATCCTATTCTGTCTGTGGTAATTGTCAAAACGTATTGGCCCTTCTACCTCCATTCTGATTTTATGAAGTAGCTGCAGTTCTGTGAGCAACATACCTCATGTTATCTGAACTCCCATGAATTAGTCTTTTTACTCTCCTCTGTGTCTTATATAACTGAAAGGGCAACAAGGTGATCTTGGAATGTCACTAACCTGGGGGAAGAGAATAGAGAATAAATGGGAAGGAAGGCTTAATAAGAATGGGTGAGGCTATAAGGTTTGTACCAGGCAAGGAAAGGAAGGATTCTGGGGTGAGGGAATCAATAAAGCACAGACAAATCTTGGGTAGGATCATCTGATCTTTCCACCACTCCTGAACCTGAGTTTAAAGAAGGTCCTCGGCCGGGCACAGTGGCTCACGCCTGTAATCCCAGCACTTTGGGAGGCCGAGGTGGACAGATCACGAGGTCAGGAGATCGAGACCATCCTGGCTAACATGGTGAAACCCCGTCTCTACTAAATATACAAAAAAATTAGCTGGGCGAGGTGGCAGGCGCCTATAGTCCCAGCTGCTCGGGAGGCTGAGGCAGGAGAATGGCATGAATCTGGGAGGCGAAGCTTGCAGTGAGCCGAGATCGCGCCACTGCACTCCAGCCTGGGCGACAGAGCGAGACTCTGTCTGGACTCGTAATTTCTTGATCATCTCAGCTATGTTAAACCCTTCCAGTTGTCTGCACCAAGAGTCCTGCCCTCCTTGTATATAACAATCCTCAGGACATTGAGAAGCCACACCCTTTCAGCTTTGGTCATCAAGGCACTCCCTCCCCCCAGCCAATGGTAGTTATGGAGTAATTTCACCTCACAAATTATCACTCCAACATGTCCCTGAAGGTTAGGGATGCTTGGGGCACGATATGCTTACAGTTGGAAAAAAGGGACATTTCCTTAGTACTAAAAAGCTTTCCCAAACTGACCTTTCATTCATTTTCATCTTCCCATGTTCAATTCTGGTGGTACCATAGCAAGGAGAGGATGTTTCCTCCAAACCATTCCTCATGGCTTGTCCCAACCTGCTTAGTTCATTTTGTCTCCCATCCTTCACCATTTACTAGAGCTTTAGATGCCTTACCTATAATATCTTTAAAATAATGTGGTTGTATTTAAACATCAGTTGAGGTATTAATCATCTAAATTTTCTCCAACAAATTTCTCTTATGTGCCTTGAAGACCATTCATTTCCTGGCTACTGCCAGGCAACTTTACTATGCTACTGTCTTGTCACAATGTTTACATAGATAATCTCAGGTTTTTTTTTTTTTTTTTTTTTTTTTTTTTTACCAACCTGAACTCACTGCCTCAGGTTATCAAGAATCTAGTAGGAAAACACTGTATTTTCTATCTTGGTCTCATTTCAAATCTTAGGGGTCATGTTCATCTTAGTATAGTACCCAGACATGGTTTTTACTAGTCTGGAGGTAAGAGCCAATATTTATTGGATGGAATTTGTGCTGGTATTTGTATGCCAGAGGCTACTGCCTAAGACTAATAAATTCTCCCAGTGAAGGAGCTGGCTTTACTAGAGTCATATCTCACATGAAGAGCTTTTGTCAATATATGTCAGCACCCAACAGACACTTTCCTAATCTTATTTTACTGCTGTTGCCACTTGCATGCTACCTCCCTTCTCTCTCGAGGCCTTCTGGAGAAAGGAAGCTCATCTTATAATGAGAAACACTGGTAGAATTCATTTATATAAGCAGTAATAACAAGCTTCCAGCTTCTTACAGGAGATAAATCCTTCAACATCATGTTCTCTCCAATTAGCTCAATAGGTAGAGAGTCCCTTATTCAGATTTTTGGCTACAGAGCAAAGAATAATGGAGTTAGCCATAGGTCTTATAATAATCGTAAATTGACTAGTAGATTCATTTAACTTGTGGGCCTTATCCGGGAATACAACCTTTTGGCCTAACAGATCATTCCTATAATTTCCCATGGAGCACTGACTTCCTGATAGCCACTGGTTTCTTAATTAGAATGCATACCATCTGTAAATAATTTTTCAGGGAGATTCTCATTTGTGGAGGTAGGTGTAGTTTGTGGGTTATCTCATGTAGTGTACAGAATGGGCCCCAAGATGTTCACATACTAATCCCCAGAACCTGAGAAAGTGTGAGGTTACATGACAATAGGAAATTAAGGATGCAAATGAAATTAAGGTTGCTAATCAGCATACTCTAAGATAGGGAGATTATCCTGAATTATCCTAATGGGTCCATAACAGTGGAAGAAGGAAGCAGGAGAAAGGAGTCAGAGGGAGATATGGCAATGGAAGTGATGTAATGGGAGACTCAACTCACCTTGAATAGCTTTAAATATTGATGAAGGGGGCTACAAAAAATAAATGTGTCCTCTAGAAGCTGGAAAGGTCAATGAAATGAATAAGTCACTATAGCCTTCAGAAACGAATGCAGCACTACTGACACATTGCTTTTATTCCTGTGAGACCTATATCAGACTTCTATCCTAAATAACTGTAAGATATTAAATTTGTGTTTGTTAAGCTGCGAATTTTGTAGTAACTTATTAAAGTAACAATAGAAAACTAATACATCTAACAAGGTACATTGATTGATAAACAATTTATTAAGCACCTGCTTTATGTAAAGCGCTGTGCTACTAGCTTAGGATGATGCACAGCTGAAGATATGGTCTCTGTCCCCAAAGAGGTTCTGAGTCCAATAGAAGAGAAAATTGTTGAAGGAATGCGCCTGCTACCTCAGGATCATAAACGAGTTTTTTGGGATCCTGTCCTACAGACCTCTATTCCTATGTTGTTTCTTGGGCTTTAGTTTCAGCCCCTCCTTTTTAACTCTTAGAATTTTCTCAGAGCACCCCCACCTCTAATGATGGCTACTTATCCGTCTGGCCAATTACTTCTGTTACTTCTCCTCAAGCTCTCTTCCAAGTTGTCATAGACCTTCATTGAGACAAACCTCTAATAGCATTTTCTTGGCTTCCAAGACTTTCTCCAACAAGGGAGTAACTTATTTATTAATAAAATGTTGTCTTTTTATCTTATGTATAACAGTGTAAATGAGAGAATACCACACAGTGGAAATGCACAAGCGATCTTTATGTAATTAGCACATGCCACCAGTATCAATAGTTCAGTACAATGTAACAATGGTAACATTCGCTTTGGAGTTAGAGACTCCTGGGCATAGGATAAGAAATTTAGGCCAAAGCCTAATAATGACATAAACACCCTGGAGTTTGAGGCTTACTACAGTTCTTGAGAGAAATAGCATGGCGAGGCAGGCCTCACAGGTTATGTAGAAGGGCAGTGGTAGGAATCAGAAGAAAACATGTTTAGTGGGAATTGTGGATCACCAGTGAGTTATGTGGAGCTAGGTCACAGAGTAGCGATTCTGGAGTGTTCAAATTTATTAAACAACCACTCTAGTAGCTTCTCTGAAATCTGGTGACTCATATCCACTTCTTGCCCTCAGTAAAGTTCAGAGGTTAAGACATATGTCCAAATAAGTATGACCAAAGATGTGGGTCATAGAAAAGGAATAAAACAGGAGCCTCTGGAGTGAAGAGCTGTGAGGGGCTTTCTGATGGTTAATACCACCTAGTGGTTAAACCTTCTGATGGTTAATACCACCTAGTGTCCAGAAAAGCAGTGTTATAAAAATATAAATTTTATGAAAAGGAAATTTTATAACGGGAGAAACTTTACTAGAAGAACTTGTAAAGGTCGTATATTCACTCCTGGGTATAAATCCCAGAAAAAATCTCATGTAGGCTTCAAGTGAAAATGTATAAGGCTGGTCTTCACATAAATTATGTGGTCATGGATAGCTGGAGACTATGTGTTTATCTCCGGGGACACAGATTCATAAACAAGGTTGTTTACATACTCTGAATACTAGCCAGTAGTTGAAAGCAATGGACTAGGTAACTGGACACATTCATAGCAGGATAGTTTATCACATTAATATGCACAATGAAAAATTTACAGTTTAAGTAGCATGGTTCCTGGATTTGTTTTACAAATACATCAGCAAAAATTTAAAAGTAAGTGGGGAGTTGGATAAAATATGAATGGTAGAATGTTAGCTGTTGAATCTGGGTGATGCATGCACACATTATTAGCATATATTATTTGAAGAAATATCTATGGAGGTCCTTCGCCTACTTTTTATTTTGCTAAAACACGTGCAACAAATTCACCATTTAAACCATTTTTAAAGTTTACAATTCAATGGTATTAAGTATAATCACAGTGTTGTGCATTCATGATCACCACCTAACTCTAGAACATTTTAGTTACTCAAACAGGAAATCGATACCCATTAAGTAGCATGAACACTAGCCAGAAAACAACGGAGAAATATTTTCAAAATACTGAAAGTGGGTTTAGGAAGGAAGAGGGATGTCAACCAAGAATTCTATAGGCAGTGACAATATATTTCCAAAGAAAGTAAAAATAAAGACTTAAACTTTAAAAAGTAAAGTAATTCATCACTGGCAGACTTGATTAACAGACATATTAAAGAAAGTCCTTCAGAAAGGAAAAAAAATAGATTCCCAAGGAAATAGGAATCTACACAATTGAATAGAGAATGCCAGAAAATTGTAAATATTTGGATAAATATAAAATAATTTTTACCTTATTTTAAAAAATCTTTGAAAAATATTTTAAAACAAAAGTAATAACAATGTATTGTAGGACTTAAAACATATGTAGAAGTAAAATAAATGAAAAAAATAGCAAAAATATCAGTAGTGGGTAGAACATAAATAGGCATATAATACTATAAAAATACTATAAATGAAGTGGTATGATATCACTTGAAGGTAGGCTGTGATAAGTTAAAGTTGTATACTATCAACCCTAAACAACCATTAAAATATTAAAATAAAAAGCTATACCTAACAGCACCCAAAACTAGATAAAGGAGAATAATAACAAATATTTAATCCCAAGAGCTTTAAATAAACAGGAAAGGAAAACAATGAATAAATAGAACAAAGAGAAAAGAAATACCAAAATGTTAGGTTTGAAATTAATCTTAATAATGATTGTAAATGGTCTAAATATCCCCAATTAAAGGCAGATATTATAACCCTGAATTAAAAACAAACAAAACTTAGCTATATGATGCCTGTTAAGAAATACACTTCAAATACAAAGACAAAGATAATTTAAAAGTAATAGGATGAAAAATGCTATGACAACATCCAAAGGAACTAGAAATGGGTCTAATAATATACAGTAGATAATATTAATGTAATATAGATAATACAAAGTAGATTTTAATGCAAAAACTATTATCAGATATAAAGAATGCCATTTCATTGCATAAAGGGGTCAATTTGTCAAAAGGATATAAGAATCATAATAGCTAATAAAGTTAATAAACAGAGCTTCAAAATGCATGAAAAGAATTGATAGTACTACAAGAGAAAATAGACAAATACATAATTATGACTGGAGATTTCAATACCATTATTTCAATAGCTGATTGAACAAGTAGGAAATCAGTAAAGACATAAAATAATTGAAACATAGTATGAATCAAATTGACCTAATTGACATTTACAGAACACTTCACCCAGCAACAGCAGGATAATATTTGCTCCAGATAAACACAGAACATTTACCAAGATAGACTATATCCTGGAAATATCAATACATTTTAAAAGATTCAAATCATATAAAGTATCTTATATGTACACAACAGTATAAAGTTAAAAAAACAATGACAAAGATATGTTGTTTTATTGTCATTTTTATTAAGTTCAGAGTACTAAACCTGCTCCTATTTGCAGATGATATGACTATGTAGAAAATCATGAAGAACCTAAAATGCTTCTAGGCGTTATAAATGAGTTTAACAAGGTTACAGGGTACAAGGTCGACATATAAAAAAATAAATTTTATTTCTGTATACTAGGAAATGAACAACTAGAAACCCCAAAATTTTATTTATCATTTACAATAGCCTCAAAAATGTGAAATACCAGGAATAAACCTAAGTAAAATCGTTCAGAAAAGGTATGCAGGAAACTTGCATATGGTGAGAAAAGAAATTAAGACAAAGCAAATAAATAAATAGACATAATTTTTATATAACCTAAAGTCTAATACTCAACATACTTAATGTGTAAATTCTCTCTAAATTGATATTTTAATGCAATCTCATCAGAGCTTATTTTTTATAGATGTAAACAATCTAGTTTAAAAACTTACATGAAATGGCAAAGGAATTAGATTAACCCAAAAACTGTATTTAAAGTGTACAACTTGGTAAGTTTTAACATACACACCCATGAATCCACCACCAAAATCAGTAAAAAAGATTTTGTACTCAGCCCCCCAAATGTTTCTCTGTGCCCCTTGGTAATGTCTTGTTTCTATACCTCTGTGCACCTTCCCCTGGCTCCACTCACAGGCAACCACTGATCTACTCTCTGTCACTATAGATTACAGTTGACCATTAAACAGTTTGAGGGTGAGGAGAACTGACCCTTGTGCAATTGAAAATCTGTATATAACCTTTGACTCCCCAAAATCTTAAGTACTAACAGCTTACTTTTGACTGGAGGCCTTAACAATAATATATACAATCAAGTAACACATTGATATGGTTTAGAGTTGTGTCCCTGCCCAAATCTAATGTTGAATTGTAATCTTCAACGTTGGAGGAGGGGCCTGATGGGAGGTGATTGGCTCATGAGGGTATATTTTCCCCTTGCTATTCTCATTATAGTGAGTTCTCATGAGACCCGTTTGTCTCAAAGTGTGTGGCACCTTCCCCTTTTTTCTTTTTCTCCTGCTCCAGCCATGTAAGATGTGCCTCTTTCCTTTTTGCCTTCTGCCATGATTGTTAGCTGTATGGGTAACAAGCCCCAGCCACATTGCCTGTATGGGCTGCAAAACTATGAGTCAATCAAACCTCTTTTTTTTGTTGTTTGTAAATTACTGAGTCTCAGGTAGTTCTTTATAACAATGCAAGAACGGATTAATATACACATATTTTTATGTTATATGTAATATATATTGTATTTTTACAATAAAGTAAGCTAGAGAAATGAAAATGTTATTAAGAAAATCGTAAGGAAGAAAATATATATTTACTATTCATTAAGTGAAAGTAGATCATCAAAGGAGGAAGAGGAGGGATTGTCCTTGCTGTCTCAGGTGTGGCAGAGGTGGAAGAGGTAGAAGGGGAAACACCAGAGGTAAGAGCACTTAGTGCAACCTTTATTGAAAAAAATCAGCATATAAGTAGACTCGCGTAGTTTACACCTGTGTGCTTCAAAGGTCAACTATAGTTTGCATTTACTAGTGGTTTACAGAAATCAAATTATAAAACATAAAGGTTTTTGTCTCGTTTTTATTTAGCATAATTATTTTGACACTCATCCATATTATTGTATATACAGGTATGCCTCATCTTATTGTACTTTGCTTTATTGTGCTTCACAGGCATTGCATTTTTTAGAAATTGAAGATTTGCTTTGAAAAAATTCATTGGCACCATTTTTTTAACACCACGTTTTCACTTTGTGTCTGTGTCAGCACCTATTATCAATAAAATATTATTTAATAAATGTATACACATTGTGTTTTTAGACATAACACTACTGTGCATTTACTATATCAAAGTATTGTGTAAACATAACTTTTATATGCATTGGGAAACCAAAAAAACTGTATGACTCACATATTATAATATGTGTCTTATTGCAATGGTGCAGAGCTGAAGTTACAATATTTCCAAGACATGACTGTATCAATAGTGCATCCTTTTTTGTCGCTAAACAGTATTCCATTGTGCAAATATACCACATTTTACTTATCTATTCACTTGCTGATAGACATTGGGGTTGTTTTGAATATTTTTAAACATTTTTGGGGGTACATAGTATATATTTATGTGGTACATGAGATGTCTGGATTAAAGATAAAGTTACTATGAGCATTCATGTACAGGTCTCTGTTTAAAAATAAGCATTTTTTTTCTTTTCACTAAATATCTAGGAGTGGAATGGTGTGTATTAATATGGGATGTGTGTTTTTATCATTTTAGGAAACTGCTGAACTGTTATCCACAACGGTTGCACCATTTCACATTCCCACCAGCAGTATATGAGTTCTAGTGCCCTAAATCCTTAATAACATGGTCAGCACTATCAGTTTTTATGATTTTGGTTATTTGACTATATAGAGATACCTATTGTAATTTTAATTTTCATTTATCTAATGATTAATGATATTGAGCATATTCTGTGTATTTATCTGTCATCTCTATATCTTCTAAGGTGATGTGTCAGTTCAGATATCTTTCCCATTTTTTAATTGGGCTGCCTATCTTCTTATTCGTGATTTGTAAGTGTTCTTTATATATTCTAAAAACAAACCCTTTATTAGATATATTTTACAAACATTTTCTTCCATTCTATGGCTTTCCATTTCATGTTCCTAAAGAGACTTCTATGCAGCAAAACTCTCATTTTCAAGGGAAAGGAAAGTTTATGTAACAATAACCAGTAGAAGAGCTACAATAAAATTTCAAAATTATTAAAATGTCATTTCATTTGCAAGATACAAAAGTTCTAAATTTATATGCACCAAAATATTTTATATCTATTTTATCTATATCTAGATATGTTTGATGTATATAATATATATAACACGTATTGGGGAGAATATATACATAATATATAATATATGAATATATAAATGTATAATATATAAATATATAATGTATTTAATAAAATACATTATATATTTAATATATATATATTTTATTATATATATTATAATTATTATATATATGATTATTATATATTTAAATATATTTAATTAAATATATTTAAAGTAAATATATATTAAATATATAAATAAATATTAATATTAATATATTTTAATAAATATATTTTTATAAATATAAATATACAAATATTTCTAAATATAAATATATAATTGTATATATATTTATATTTATAATAATATAAATATAAGCATATTTTACAGTTATTTAATATATATTAAATTATAAAATATAGTATATTTTATAATATATTTAATATTTATTCAATTATAAAATATAGTACATTTATATTTTAATATATATTAATATATTAATATCTATATATATAAAATATATTTAAAATACATTATATATAATATATATTCAAAATATTATATTTAAAATATAAAATATATAACACTATATGAAATATTATATATTTATATCATTTATAAATATAAATATATTTTTTGAAATATTTATTTCTATTAGCAATAGAAATATACATATATTTTATAATATATTTAATATATATTAAATTATAAAATATATATTTTACAATATTTATAATATTTTAATTTAATATATAATAGTAATATAAATATATTAATATATACAAATATATATTTAATATGAATGTATTATATAATATATAATATATAAAGATACCATATATATGTTCACAGAAAAAATGAAGAAAAATTTAAGAATACCAACATATTGATATAATTAAGACTATATCCCTCTGACATCAATGGAATTAATCTTAAAATCAATTACAAATGTTAAATGGAAAATCTCTAATTGAGTATTAAATAACATACAGCTAAATAAGCTATGTGGTCAAAGAAGAAATCAAAATATAAGTCAAAACTATTTAAAGAATAATAAAAATATCACATATCAAATTGTATGATATTCAGCTTGAACTATATAAAGATGGAAATATGTAACCTTATGGCATAGCTTTGCTGTTTGTCCCCTCCAAATCTTACCCAGAAATATAATCCCTAATATTGAAAGTGAGGCCTAGTGGGAGGTATTTGGATCATCGGGGTGGATCCTTCATGAATGGCTCAGTGCCATCATCTTGGTGGTAAGTGAGTTCTTGCTCTGAGTTCCTGCAAAATCTGGTTATCTAAAAAGGAGCCTGGCACGTCCCCTTCTCTCTCTTGCTCCCTCTCTTGCTATGTGATGTGCTGGCTTCCCCTTTGCCTTCTGCCATGACTGTAATATTCCTGAGGCCCTCACCAGAATCAGATGTCAGCACCACACTTCCTGTACAGCTTGCAGAACTGGGAGCCAACTAAAGCTGTTCTCTTTATAAATTACCCAGCCTCAAGTATTACTTTATAACAATGTAAAAACAGACCTTAATTGCATATTGTGTAAGAAAAATAAGGCTGAAAAACAATTATTTAAACTTCCACCTAAAAAGAATATAAAGCTAATTCTAATAAATATAGAGGAAAAGAAATAATAAAGAGCAGAGCATAAATCAGTAAAATATTTTTAAAAACTCCAGAGAAAATAAAGAATGCAAAATTAGTTCACTAAAACAGATTAATAATACTTGTAAAATTCTGATAAGAATGACCAAAAAGTAAACAGAAATGGGACAAATTACCAATATTTGGGAATAAAAATGAGATAAAACTATAGATCCCAAGACATAAGAAAGTTAATGAGATATTGTGAAAATTTTATGTAAGTATATTTGAATATTTATATGAAATGAGAAAATTATTTTAAAAACACAACTCACCAAAATAAATTGAATCATTCATTAGTAAAAACTATTTCTAAAAAAGAAATTGTAAGTCCAAGATAGTCTTCATGGTGAATTTTTCCAAATATTTAGAAAACAAATACCATGAAGCTAACATAACAGAGGCTTAAAAGAAAAAAAAAACAAAACTATCCCCCAAAATCGTTTTATGAGGCCGTAAAAACTCTGGCACCATAACCTGAAAAGGGAACTAAAACCAAATAAAATTACCAGTCGATGTCTCTTATGAACATAGAAAGAAAACACCTAAAAAATATATTATCAAACTAAACCCAGCTAACAAGAAGAGGATAATACTTCATGATCAACTTGGATTTACTTCAAGTATACCATGTTGGTTTAATATTCAAAAATCAACCAATATAATTCATCACACTCACAAATCATGAGGTGTATAAACCACATATAATAAAATTAATAATCCATTCATCATAACAGCTCTTAACAGACTAGGAAAAGAAGGGATCTTCGATCTTCCTTATACTAATATAAGACTATAAATAATCTACAGCAATTACTGGACTGAATGATGAAATGTTGTAAGTTTTCTACATAAGACAAGTCAGCAAAAATGAATTTATTATCAACTCTTCTATTTAACAATCTACTTGTGGTCCTATCCAGTGCAACGAGAAATTAAGGAGAAATAAAACACTTAACAACACAAAATAAAGTTCTCATTATTTGTTACATAATTTTACACATAAGATCATATACATAGAAAATCTAAAAGAATCTATAAATTATTATAATAGAATTATTAAATGGATTTATTAAGTTCACAGCACTTAAGGTATGCAATGTATAAAAACTGTATCAATATATAAAAACTGTATACTTTATATTTCAACAACTAAAAAATAGTATTGTTTTAAACTTTTATGTTCTATTTATACAGTCAGAAGGCTGTTTTTTAAAAAACTCTAGTAAGAAAAGCTATGCATAAACTTTACCCAGAAAATTGCAAACTCTCACTGATTGTGACCATCTCAACCGATACAGAACAAGCATTTTACAAAATCCAAAACTCATTCTTGATAAATAACATAAAAAATAAAGTATTTAAAATAAATTTAATAGGAATACAAGAACTTTACCAAATTCATGGATTGAAAGACTTAGTATTGGGCAGTTGTCTGCAATTATATCTATACATTTAATACTATACTGATAAAGATTTGTTTGCATATATTGAAAAGTCAATACTAAAATTTTTATGAAATAAGTATCTAGAATAACCAAAACAATTTAAAAAGTTTGGGAAGTCAAAGCACCTGATTTCAAAGCTTTTCATAAAGCTACAGTAATTAAGAAAGCATAATACTGGCAGAAGGATAGTCATATAAGCATATAGAATAGAGTCTAGAAACAGGACCTTATACAAAATATGTAGTCAATTGATTTATGGCAAAGATGACAAAACAATTCAATGAGGAAAAGGTAGTTTTTTCAACAAATGGTGATACACCAATTTGATCCATAAGAAAAAAAGTAAAGAACTTCGGAACTTAAGAGCTTACCTCACACTATATACAAAATTAACTCAGAGTGTATTGAATTTATAGACGTAAGATCTGAAATGATCAAACTTCTTTAAAAAACATGAAATTCCTTATGACCTTGGGTAAGGCAAAGATGTAAAAATGATGCAAAAATGCATGGAAAAAAACAGAAAATTTGATGAAGTGAATTACACTTCATTGACATTGAAATCTTTTGCTCCTCAAAAGACATCAGTAATGAAATGAAAAAACAAGTTACTGAATGGGAGATAATATTTGCAAAACTTATCTAATAAAGTACTTGTGTCCAGATTACATACATACATTTTCCAATGTAAGAAAACAAACCAATAAAAAATAAGCAAAATAACTGAATAGCCACTTCACCATAGAAGATAATTAAATTAAATATACACACATGAAAAGTTTCTAATCATAAGTAGCCATTTGGGAAATGAAAATTAAACACAGTGCAATTTTACACAACAACCACAACAAGTGTCAGTGAAGATTTAGAGAAACAGGGACCCTTATATGTGTCGGTGGAAATGTAAAATGGTACTGCCATATAGGAAACCATTTTATGGCTTCTTAAAATATTAAATATAAGCTTATTATATGACCCAGAAGTTCAACTTCTCAGTATCTATCATAGATAAATGAAAACCTGTGTCCACAAAAACACTTGTATATGAGCAAATATTTATACCTGTGTAAGTGATAATTGCCCCAAATGGAAACAACCTAAGTTTCCATCACCAAATAAATGATTAAAAGGCACAAAATATCATTACATATAACAACATGGATTAATATAAAAGACACCATGCTAAGTGAAAAAAGCCAGAAACAAAAGACTTTTTACTGTGGACTCTATTATATTACATTTCTGAAAACAGTAAAACTTTATATACTGAAAGCATGTCAGGGATTGCCTGGACCTGGGAGTAGGAACGGGGACTTATTGCAAAGAGGCATAAGGAAACTTTTTGAAGTGATAACAATGTTCATTATGATGGATTGACATAATAATTATTCATGGTATAAATTAACCATCGAATTCTATAGTTAAAATGAGTGAACTTCATGGTATGTAAGTTATACCTCAGTTAAGCTGTTAAAAAAAATCACTAAGAAATATCAAAGAGTACCTCATTTAATGGGGGCATATGTCATGTTCATGGACTGGAAGATTCAAAATTTAAAGATAATTATTAATGTTCTCACAGGTAAAACACAAATGTGTTTTATTTTGGAGGAGAATTAACAAAGTGGTTCTAAAATTTACATGGAAATGCAAGTTCAGGAAGAGTGAAGATGATCTTGAAAAACAAAGAGTAATGACATACACTATCAGAGATCAAAGCTAACCATAAATGCTGTAGTAATTACAATACTCTAGTATTGTTATTTTGGTAAAACATAGAAAAATAGGCTACTGAAACAGAATATCTAACACAGAAGCAGACTATACTGGTTTTCTATTGCTTTATAACAAATTATCACAAATGTAGTAGCATAAAGCAATACCCATTTCATATCTCACAGTTCTGCAGGTCAGAAGTTCAGGAGGGTTGACTGTGTTCTTTGCTCAGAGCCTTACAAGACTGAAATTAACATATAGCTTGGGCTGGGATCTTATCCCAGGCTTGGGGGCTTGGGGGAAGAATCTGCTTTCAAGATAATCGGGTATTGGCACAATTCAGTTCCTTAAGGAGTAGATCTGAAGACCCTATTTCTTTACCGACTCTCAGCTTGAGAGGCTGTTCCCTTCTTGCAGCTGCCCAAGTATTATCTCACATAGCCCCCTTCACTGTTAAACCAGCAACAGTGTATTGAGTCATACTTACACTTCAAATCTCAGTGGCTTTTCCTTCTGTAACCAATAGGAGAAAGTGTTCTGTGTTTAAGGGCTCATATGATTAGATCAGGCCCACTCAGATACTATCTGTCCAGTATATGGCCCACGGTGCCATATATTATAATTATGGGAGGCTATATAATCATATTCACAGGTTTGAGTGATTAGTATGTAACACCTGAAGGGGCTATTTCAAAACTTTGCCTGCTACACATATTCATACATATATGGTGCCTCATGATTTTCCACAAAGCATAAGACCTATATATAATAAATAGAGAAGTTATTTTCTTTTTAATCCATGATGATTTGCCAGTTGGATTTCCATATGGAAAAAACTGTGAACATACAAAAATCAATTATAGTTGGATCATATACCTAAGTATGGAAATTAAAATAATAAAGCATATAGAAGACAACAAAGGTAAATGTCTTCATTTCTTTCAGATAAACAATGATTTATTAAATAAGATATTAATGTACTAACTGTAAGATGAAAAGTTGAAAAGTTGCATTTTATCAAAATTTCAGAAGTTTTGCTTATCCAAAGATGTCATTAAGACAGTGCAAAAGTAAGCAATGGTGTGAGAGGGGATATTGGCAAAAAATATATCTGATAAAGGGCTCCTATCTAGAACATAGGTTAAATATATATATATAATATATATATGTTATATATCAGTTAAAAAAAGCAGATTACTCAAGTTTTAAAATAGGCAAAAGACGTAAGTAAAAACATAAGCTATTCCAGTTAT
The DNA here is from genome assembly GCF_007565055.1 of Rhinopithecus roxellana. Taxonomy (NCBI): domain Eukaryota; kingdom Metazoa; phylum Chordata; class Mammalia; order Primates; family Cercopithecidae; genus Rhinopithecus; species Rhinopithecus roxellana. The sequence continues at coordinate 107,825,753 of NC_044555.1, read as the reverse complement.
CTTTAATTTCTAGTTAATCTGTATGTGGCAAGCCCCTGAGACAATTCAGTCATACAGTTCCTCAGGGTCTTTTCTGGTAAGTAGGTATCACCACCGTTTTCAGTAAATAGTGACCACACTTGGTACACTTGGTAACTAACAGAAATACCTTATTTCTTTAAATTCTTGTCTCTACTGCAATCTATGCAAGATAACTGGGAGGAAGTTACTACCTGTTTCTCAGTATTCCCCATACCAAACTTATACTAGACTATAATGGACTTACATCAAATTCTTTACTTAGTGGTCACATATATCTCAAAATAGTAGCACAGTGTGGGAGCAACAGAAATTGTAAGTTTATTAGAATTGACCATTCCATTGTTTAGCACAAGGAAGGCCATTCAAACTTGAAAGATGTCCCATGTGAACATTCTGTTTCTATCAACCTCCTTTTGTTATCTCTTCCGTCAGTAACCATTCATTTCTAAGGAGCCCTTTCTCTCAAGTTCCCAAGTGCAATCCCTTGCTGCTGCTCTTTGCTAGACAAACACCATTTTCAGAAGAAGACATAGTTCTCATCTTAATCACTCCCGGCCTTTTCAGCTAAATACTAACAGAGACTCTCATTGGCACAGACATCAGTGATTCTGGATGAGGCCCATGCAGACCCTAATTCTCTCAGAGAGTGAAGGTGTATGTCCTCATTTCAGTTATCCCTCCCCTCTAACAAGAACCACAACTGATTTTGTCACTAGCTTTCTGAATAGGCATATAAACCCTCTCACGCTGAGCATTATTTTTTCATGGAATTAACATAATAATCTACCCTTGACTGAGCAAGGATTTCTCCTTCTAACTTGAATATTACGCTGTGTTCCTTTTAGACAATAAGCAAAAATAAAATAAACCTATGTATTATTTTCTTAAGGCTTTCCTGAGGCTGCCTTAAGTTAGAAGAACCACAACACAAACCTCTTTCTTTAGATTCAAAATACTTGACACTAGCTCAGTTTTATATTCTTTTTCATTTCAATTTATCTCCCTGATTGAGTTATGGGGGTATGAGGATAGAGAGATTGGTTTCCATAGGCCACAAATTGAGTAACAAATATTTAAGGTACAGGTATGGGAGACAAATTATTTGGTCAATATTTCAACTTTATCATGTGTTTTAGCTGTATGACTTGAGAGAGTGACTAAGTTTCCTTACCTTGAAGATGGGGATCATAATAGCACCTACTATTCAGAATGTAAAGATTGAAGGAGATAATGCATTTAAGATATTTAGAACAGTATCTGATAAAGAGTAAGTACACAATAAATGATATAAATATCTGAGGCAATTTGACTTTCATATAAAAATGTTAATAATAGAAATGATTGTAATAAAGTCTCAGATACTTTTGCCAACAATTGAGTTATTCTGATCACTTACAATAAATTACTTGTTTCAGCTACACAAAAAAGAAATGTGATTTTTTGAAAAAAGTAATGCACCTGGAAAATGAAAAGCATGTGGTAAAAAAAAAAAAAATTAGCAGTTAAAGGGGAAGGAATATCTATGACGCTAGTTGAATGCAAACATACATACATATAGCCTTTATATCTTATAATAATCTTGTATGGCAAGTGTTACTATTTCTATTGAGGAAAACTGAGGTTCAAAGAACTTATAAAATTTGACCACTGTCACATGGTTACTATACAACAAACCAGGATTTGAATATATTTGCAAAGGTTTGTTTCATTACCATCCTAGAAAAATTATCTCATTTTATGAAAGAAGTTTCAAGTATAAAATGAATTCTCTGTGCAGGAAACTCTAAAATCTGAAGAGATTCTCAACAATTCCTTCAGCTTCTAATGTCACACTAACCTTTTTGTGAACTATAATCCTGCCACACCTTAGAGCTTGGCTCTACTAAAGGCACACAAGATCAGGATTTCCATTCCGAATGCTGTAAGGGCACTTCATAACTCAGCCATAATGAATCCATGTTGAACTGAGGTTTGACAATAAAAATCATGACTCAAGAGCAACTTTAAAATAAAAACTTTCAGAAAATTAAGTAGGAGTAAGGCACATGAACAAAGGCTGATTTTGACCTGATTGTAATTCACAGCCAGCTGTCAGACGTAAGTATTTGCCTATGCTTTCCAGAAGATGGCTGCTGTGTATTTGTATCTGCAAAAAAATAAGCAAACTACAGAAGAAAATAATTACAAATACACTTAGCTAAGCCAATTTCCTTATCCAAAGAAGCTCTGAACATTAACTTCCATTTTCAAAACGTTTATCATAGTAAAACAAACATTGCAAATACCAATTGAAAAATGAAGATGAAATCATAGGTCCAAAGTAAGTGAAGCAAATATTTTGACATTGAAATCGAAAATAACAACTTGCTTGAGTCTTGAGGAATTTCATAACTCCAGAACTGCCTAAGTACAAATATAGTAAAAGTATGTTTTCTACATAAAGCACTGAAGAATGCCAAAAATTCAATGCAACATAGAGGAATTCCTGACAACACCTTACAAACCCAGTAGTATAGTTAAGTAGGTTAAAACAAGTCAACTATGAAAAGTGGTGTGCTTCTAAAATAGCTCTCCAAAAAGCAAATCCTTGATTTGTAGCACTTGCTATTTTTGTGGTGTAAACACTCTAATCTAGATTGACTTCAAGAAATAAATATGACATCACCAAATGCAGAGTTGCCAATAAATGTGTACAATTGACTCTATTAAGCTGGTGTTAACCAGTTATGGCACACTGATGGCTACAAGGAAAAAATCTTCCTAGACCATGACTTCCATACTAACATGCTATGTTACCATGGCTGTTTCCCAAGAAAAGCATGGCTGATGTTTAGGTCAATTAAACAATTAGTGACTGAAATTCAAACGAGTCTGAAAAATAAGATGCTTTAACTAATACCATTATATAAGTAAAGCTTTACCATGGCCTTTAATTCTTCAGAAGCAAATGAAAATTAGAAAATAGTTTTAATCATCAATTATAGACAACATAGGCTTTAGAAAAAATTACTAGAAGTAGTGAGGAATGTTTTATAATGATAGGAGGGTCAATCAATAAAGAACACATAACAAATACAAGTATATATGCATCTAACAACAGAGCCCCCAAATACATGAAGCAATAACTGGTAGAATTGAAGAAGAAAAGAGACAATATACCAATAATAGTTGAAAACTTCAATAACCCACTTTCAATAATTAATAGATCAGCTGGGAAAAACATCAACAAAGAAACAGAAGAATTGAACAACACTATAAATTAACTAGACCTAACAGCTATCCATACAACACTGCATCCAATATCAGCATAATACACATTCCCAAGCACACAAGGAACATTCTCCAGTATAAACCATAGACTAGACCGTAAAATAATCATCAATAAATTTAAAAGGATTAAAATTACATGAAGCATATTGTTATAATGTACAGGAATTAAACAAGAATCAATAACTGAAGAAAATGTTATAAACAAATATGTAGACATTAAAACAACGCACTCCTAAATAACCAATATATTAAGGAATAAATCACAGAGGAAATTAGAGAGTACTTTGGGATAAAGGTATACTAAAATACACCATACCAAATCATATGACATGCAGGTAAAACAGTGATTAATGGAAATTTTGCAGTTGTAAATGCATACATTAAAAAATATGAAGTCTGGCTGGGTGTGGTGGCTTATGCCTATAATCCTCGTACTTTGGAAGGCAGAGGTGGGCAGATCTCTTGAGCCCAGAATTTGACATCAGCCTGGTCAACATGACAAAACCCCATCTCTACAAAAAGAAAGAAACAATTGGCAGGATGTGGTGGCATATTCCTGTAATCCCAGCTACTTGGGAGACTAAGGTGAGAGGATCGCCTGAGCCTGGGGAGGTCGAGGCTGTAGTGAGCTGTGATCACCCTACTGCACTCCAGCCTGGACAGAGTAAGACTCTGTCTCAAAAAAAAAAAAAAAATTAAGTCAATAACCTAACCTTTTACTAGAAAAGTATAAAAATAAGAGCAATAAAACAAACAGAAGGAAAGAAATAATAAAGATTAAGTAAATAAAATATAAATAGCAAAAATCAATAAAAGTAAGTTGATCATTGAAAAGATCAAAATTGACAAACCTTGGGCTAGAATGACAATGAAAGAAGGGAGAAAATGGATGTTTATAAAAATAAAAAGGATTATAATGGAATACTATGAGCAACCAATTACCAAAAAGTTAGATAACCCTGAAAATGCACAATTTCCTAGAAAGACACAAAATACTTAGACTAACTTAAAAAATAAATGAAAAAATCTTTAAAAATCTACCAAAAGTAAAAAATATTGAGTCAGTAATCTAAAAACTTCCTATAAATAAAAGTCAAGATCAGATTGGTCCTGCTTAGTTCTACCAAATGGATACGAAAGAATCAACATCAATACTTTACAAACTCTTCCAAAAAAAAAAAAAAAGGCAAAGGAGAAGGACAGGGTGAAGAGAAATAAAGAAGAAAGTGGAGAAGGAGGAGAAAGGAACACATCACAATTCATTCTGTGAAGCCAATGTCATCCCTTATACCAAATTCCAGATAAAAATGTTACAAGGGGAGAAAAAAAAAAAACATAGAACAACCACCTTCTTAAAGATTGACACAAAAATTCTCAACATAATCATAATGAACCAAATCTAGCATCATATAAAAATAACTACACATTATAAGTAGGTGAAATTTATCCCAGGATTGAAAAGCTGGTTCAACATACAAACATACAACATACAAAACACAATCAATGTAATAAACTATGATATAAGAATAAAGCAATAATCTCAATAGATACAGAAATACCATTTGACAAAATTCAGTACCATTATATGATAACAGCAACAAAAATTAGGAATATAAGGGAAATTTCTCAAACTTATAAAGGGCATTTATGAAAAACTCAATATAATATCATAATTCATGGTATAGGACTGAAACTTCTCCCACTACGTTCAGGAATGAGACAATTACATCTGCTCTCATCACTTCTGTTCAATCTTGTATTGGACACTCTTCCCAGAGCAATTGGACAAAAAAAAAACTTGGCATTTAGATTGGAAAGAAAGAAGTAAAGCTGTCTCTGTTTGCAAATGATATGATCTTGTATAAAGACAATGTTAAAAAAATTACTAAAATTATATTAAAACTAAAAAATGAGTTTAGCAAAGCTGTAGGGTGCAAAGTCAATATACAAAACATCAAAAACTTGTTTTGGGTATGTATATAGACATACCACATGACATACATACCATACATATACATATCATACAACACCAAAAGTGCAAGATCTAGGAAACATCATTGACAGAAATTAAAGAAGACCTAAACAAATGGAAAGACATTCATGATGATGAATTGAAAGACTCAGTCCTGTTAAAATGGCAATACTTCTGAAACATATAGATTAAATATAATCTTCATAAAAATACCATCTATGATTTTTGAAGAAATTGGCAAGCTAATCCAAATTTTTATATGGAAATGCAAGAGACTCAGCATAGCCAAAACAATTTTGAAAAAGAATGAAGTTGCAACACATATTTTCTTATTTCAAAACATACCAAAAAGCTACAGTAGTCAAAAGAGTGTAGTACTGGCCTAAGGATAGACATATAGATCAATGGAATGGAACTGAGAGACCAGAAATAAACCCAAGTATTTATTGTCTATTAATTTTTGACAAGGGTGCCCAGACAATCTAACAGGAAAGAATAGTCTTTCCAACAAGTGGTAATGGAAAAAATGAATATCCAATTATAAAAACAAGAAGTTGGACACATATATCACACTGTATACAAAAAGTACCTCAAAATGAACTGTTTACTGAAGTGTAAGAGATAAAATGTGATACATATTTTATCACATTTATTTTATACACCATGAAATATTATGCACCCATTAAACAAAATGAGATCATGTTATCTGCAGGGACATGGATGAAGCTGGAGGCTACTATCATTAGAAATTTAACACAGGAACAGAAAACCAAATACCACATGTTCTCACTTGTAAGTGTGACTTAAATGATGAGAACACATGGACACGTACAGGGGAACAACACATACTGGGTCCTAGCAGAGGGTGGAGGGTAGGATGAGGGAGAGTATCAGGAAAAATAACTAATGGGTACTAGGCCCAATACCTGGGTGATTAAATAATCTGTACAAAAACAAACAAACAAAAAAAAAACATGATACAAGTTTACCTATGTAACAAACCTGCATGTGTACCCCTGAACTTAATATAAAAGTGAAAAAAACACACACAAAAAACAAAAGTGAAAACAAATAAAAAGAAATGCCTATGATAGTGGGTTGAGCAATGATTTCTTAGATAGGGCACCAAAAGCATAAGCAGAAATTTAAAAAAATAAATTAGACTGCATAAAATGGTAAAACATTTGTGCTTCAATAAACTTAAATCTAAGACCTCAACCTATGAAACTACTACAAAGAAACTTTGGGGAAAATCTCCATGATACTAGTCTGTGCAAAAATTTCTTGCGTATCACCCTACAAGCACAGGTAACCAATATAAAAATGAACAAATGGTATCACAGAAAGTTAAAAAGCTTCTGCACTGCAAAAACAATCAATAAAGTGAAGAGACATCCCACAAAATTGGAGAAAATATTTGTAAACTACCCATCTAACTACCAGAATCTATAAGGAGCTCAAAAAACTCTATAAATATATCTAATAATCTTATCAAAATATGGACAAAATATTTGAATAGACATGTCTCAAAAGAAGGCACACAAATGGCAAACAGGTATATGAAAAGGTGTTCAACATCATTGATCATCAGAGAAATACAAATCAAAACTATAATGAGATATTATCTCACCCCAGTTTAAATGGCTTACATTCAAAGGCAGGCAACAACAAATGTTGGCGAGGATGTGGAGAAAAGAGAATCCTCAAACACTGTTGGTGGGAATGTAAATTAGTACAACTGTGGAGAACAGTATGGAAGTTCCTCAAAACCTAGTAATAAAGCTACCATATGATCCAGCAATCTCAGTCCTGGGTATATACCCAAAATAAAAGAAATCCATTTATTGAAGAGATAGTTGCACTTTTGTGTTTGTTGCAGCACTGTTCACAATAGCCAAGATTTGGAAGCAACCTAAGTATCCATTGACAGATGAATGGATAAAGATAATGTGATATATATCCACAATGGATTATGATTCAGCCATAAAAAATAAGATCTTGTCATTTGAAACAACATGAATGGAACTGGAGGTCACTATGTTAAGTGAAATAGGCCAGGCACAGAAAGATAAACATTGCATGTTCTCATTTGTTTGAGAGATACAAAAATCAAAACAACTGAACTCATGGAGACGGGGTAGAAGAATGGTTGCTCGAGGCAGGGAAAGGCAGGGAAAGGTAGCGGTGGGGGTGGGGGAAGAGGTGGTGGGAATGGTTAATGGGTACAAAACATAGGAAGAAGGAATAAGACCTACCTTTGATAGCACAACAGGGTGCCTATAGTCAACAATAATGTAATTGTACATTTGAAAATAACTTTAAAGAGTTTAATTAGAATATTTATATCTCAAAGGATAAATGCTTGAGGTGATGGATATCTCATTCTCCATGATATTCTTACTTCACCCTGTGTGCCTGTATCAAACCATCTCATGTAACCCATAAATATATATACCTACTATGTTCCCATAAAAATTAAAAAGAATCTCTATTAAGGAAGTAAAATAACCCAGGAAATGAGGGAAATATTTGTTTCAAATCATATATCTGATAAGAGGCTTGTATCGAGAATACATAAATAATACTTCTAATTAAATAATAAAAAGACAGCTCAATTTATAAAAGCAAGCAATAGATTTGTTTTTACTTTTCTGTAAATAAGATACACAAATGTCCACTATGCACACACATATGAAAAAATGCTCAATATCATTAGTCATTTGGAAAATGTAAACCAAAACCACAATGAGACACCACTTTACACTTAACACGGTGGCTAACATTTAAAAAATTAACAGGTACAAGTGTTGGCAAAAGTGTGGGGCAACTGGGCCCTTACACATTGCTGGTGGAAATGTCGAACGTGCAGCCACTTTGGAAAATAGTAGAGTGTTTCCTCAAAATCTTAAACATTGAGTTACTATATGAATCAGCAACTTCATTCTTAGGTATATATCCAAGAGTAGTGAAGACATAGGTTCTCATAAAAACTTGTACACAAATGTTCATGGTGGCATTATTCATAATAGCCACAAGGTGGAAACAACTCAAATGTTCATAAAGTGATGAATGGATAATGTACAGTATATTGATACAATCAAATTCAACAATAAAAAGGAGTGAGGTTCTTACACATGCTACAACATGAGTGAACCCTGAATATATTATTCTGTGTTGTATGAATTCATTTATACAAAATGTCAAAAATAGTCAAATCTAGAGAGTCAGAAAGGAGATTAGTGGTTTCCCAGGGCTGAGTTTGGGAAGAATGGAAAGTGACTGCCAATAACTACAGTTTTGGTTTTGTTTTTTTCTGGGAGAAAAAAAACTACAGTGAAATTAGGTGGTGGTGATGGTTACACAACCCTGTAAATTTATTTTTTTGAAATGCATATTTTAAATGGGTGAACTGTATGGCATGTGAATTAAAATATCTTAATAAGGTTTTAAAAGCAAAAGTAAAAGAAGCTAACATTTATTGAGTGCTTAATAGGTTCCCAGCACTATGCTGTTTACTTTCTATTTTTATTTCATCTAATTGTCATGACAGTTCTGGGAGTTAAGTATTATCATTAATCCTTTTTAATCAAAGGGTAAGCCAAAGATCAAAGAAGTTAAGTATGCCTAGGTTCCAGGTCCCACAGTGTATACATAGAACTTTGAATCTGAAACCAGGTTTGTTTGATTTCAAGGGTCATTCTGACAATTTTAGTTACTAATCTTCCCTATTTGGTCATCAGGAAACAGGTGATCACTGAAGAAGACATGGACACAGTGAAAGTGTGTGGAAGAAGGAAATAAGGGTCTGAGTATGGAACCTTGGGAAAACATAATTACAGGGCCAAAAAGAGGAATATCAACTGAGATAAAGATCATGTAGACTAATAGAAACACGAAGGAAGAGCAGCTTTTTTGACAGATATTAAATATATATCAGGCACTTATGCATTATTAGCATGTTAGGTGCTGAGAATACAATAAACAAAACATAATTTTTGCCCTCAAATAATCATATGTTACAAAAAATATATAAGTAATTTTTAAGACTCATGGCCAAAATTGAGATTCACCTTAGCATTTCTAGGCTTCTATTCGATGCTTATTCAGGGCTAAATTCACATGGTGTTTAGGAAACACAACGGGAGGCAAAGTTGTAGTACAGATAGCTGTCTTAAGCATCCCTATAGTGATTGGTTCTTTTTGTACTATTCCCTCTCTCAAACCACATTCGCCAAGCCCCTATACCTTTATGATGCTCAGTGATTTGTTACTTCTAGTTCCCATGTTATCTGGAAAGAATAAGCTATTAATCATTTAAACCCCAGTGTGAATGAATTAATATTATGTGAAACTTTGGTAGGAAATAACTGAAGTAAGTCATAAGACTTAGGAAGATTTTCAGAAATGTAAAGTGATCAGAATATTATTTATTCTGTTCCACTTATTGTTTTATATATAATTTCATATTTTTTGAAGTATTCCATTAATACTTTGAGAGCAGGATCCATATTTGCTATACATCCTAGAGAGATACTGTTGTTGAGTAATGATTCAAGAATAAATATATGCCTATTGCTTCACTGACTGATAATAATTGTGTTAATTTTATTTTGATTATATTTCATATTTCCCAGGGAGTCAAAGTACATTTGGCATATTTGTTCCCTTCATCAAAAATCAGAAAAAAGAGATAATTCCCTTTCTATTTCAGTAATGACATCTAAATCCAAATGTTAACAATTATAATCTTTCCTTCTTTCCTTCCTTCTTTCCTTCTTGAGACGGAGTTTTGCTCTTGCTGCCCAGGCTGGAGTGCAATGGCACGATCTCAGCTCACCGCAACCTGGGTTCGAGGGATTCTCCTGCCTCAGTCTCCCATGTAGCTGGGATTACAGGAGCCCACCACCATGCCTGGCTAATTTTGTATTTTTAGTAGAGATGGGGTTTCTCCACGTTGATCAGGCTGGTCTCAAACTCCCAATCTCAGGTTATCCGCCCACCTCAGCCTCCCAAAGTGCTGGGATTACAGGCGTGAGCCACCACGCTGGGCCTAAGTATAATCTTTTTTAAATTATATCAATGCTTTATCCCTGACAGGGAGATAGGGATGGTTAATGTGTATGAAACAACAAACTTTCAAATGCATTGTGCCATTCCTTCTCTCAGAGAATGGCTTCTTATATTTTTGAAAGTCCAGGCTGTTGAACTAGGCTAAATAAGTGTTTCGTCCTTTATAGTATGCAGATCTCTGCTACCATGTTTATTTAAGACACCCACTGGGGTCAGGGAAAGGAAAATGATGCTCACTGTATCTTCAAAACCCTATTGAATAACTATCTATACACAGTAGGCCAAGTCCTGCAGTTCTTTTTTAGGCAAAGTTCCCTTTGTACTAATTAGGAGCTATCTCTACATGAGGATTTCTAACTCAGTAGAGTCTGATCTTAGAATAAAATATCCTTCATCCCTGTAGATTTCCTCAGACTCAAGTATATTGGAAAACTCAGAACCAAGGAATTTCTGGTGAAAAATATCTCTGTTCTTGTTTGAAAGCTACTGAAAGTTATAGTGGAAATTAGCACCTTAAACTTCTACACAAAGAAAAGTCTTCAACTCAGAGCCTCCTGAGAATGACAAATGTCAGGGAACAAGCCTTATTTATTGGAAAGGCAAAGCAGATGACCACCTACATTGCCTAATTTGAGGATCATGAGTTGGACCCCTTCCTCTTCTAACTATCTTCCTCCCTAGCCTCTCTAGACCTGAAATGTTTGAGGTACTGGGCTACCATGAAGAAGAAGAAATCTGTGGATAAAGGAATGTGATTAATGATAATGGCATATTTAGCATGTTCAAGGAAGTACATAAGTTTCTCAGTACCCATAAAAATCCAGTGAGATAAGAATTACTACCCCTATTTTAAAACTGAGTCAGAAAGTCAAATACTGCATGCTCCCACTTATAAGTGGGAACTAAATAGTGTGTATACATTGCCAGAAAGTGTGAAATAATAGACATATGAGACTTGGAAGGGTGGTGGAGTGGGAGGTGGTGGGTGATGAGAAATTACTTAATAGTTACATTGTATATTATTTGGATGATTGATACACTAAAAGGTCAGACTTCACCACCACACAATATATCCATGTAACAAAATTGCACTTGTATCCCTGACATTTATACCCGCAAAATTAAAATGAGTAAGCTGAGGTACAAGCAAGTTCAACAAATAGTCCATGGTCACACAGTTAATAAGTTGCAGGGGAAGCATTCAAATCCAAGTGGCTTGTTCCAGATCCTATGCTTATAACATGAAGGCCCCCAAATACTTTCAGTCAATTGCTAAGGGTCAGCCTAAGTGGACAAACAGCAGGTTATTCTATAGGTTTGAAATTGTTTCGTTGGCCAGTGAGAGTAGAAAAATTAAATACCTATAACTTGTTTCTTAGAGAAATTTCCCTTTGAGGTGCTCTGAGCCTTAGAGTAGCCTGATCTGCACAGGACTCTGTGGATTCCAGGAGTTCATGTAATACCACAAGAAGCTATGCCATCTGCACATTTCATATCTCCTGTTGGTTTGTAAAGAAAGTATTTATCCCATTTCCAACCTCTAATCATTATTGCTATTTGAAGCTTCTGGAGTTTTTATTGAAAAATAACCCAGCACCTAATACTAATTTTTCCTTAAAGTTCTAGAAACTCATCACCAAATGGACACTTGTTAAAAATGTGCCTGTTTGCCCTTCAGTATGTCTACAGGGCAGATATTAACTCCCTTCCCATAAAATGTAATATCAATTCAAGGTAAACAAATCACATTTTCCATCCATCAGTTGAGTGCTTTCATTTTGCAATTTTATCCAAAAACTGCTTATTTACTGGACACTCTTATCTATTCTCTGCATGAGCTCCCCTTGCAGTAAAGAAAGCTGAGAATTTTGACAGTATTGAAGATTTGGTTTTGATTTGAAACCAACTCAAGGTTTCACTTTGATTTCCTCCTCTTAGATACTAATATTTCATACAAAGCAATAATACCAAATATGTCCTGAGCTGTGGGCACCTCTCTCTATTGTGGAAGAAGTAGAAATATCTCCTGGGTAGCCCACCAACAACAAATTAATCTCTGAATTTGTCAAGGGATTTTCTCAGAGCAATAAATGATCTGATAACGATTGGAATTGCTGACACCTAGTCAAAGCAATATAAAAAGGGAATAGTCTATTGACTCTTCTGAGCATTTCACTTTAAAAATAATGCTCAATAGATGTCAAAGGGTAAAATGAAAGCATCATCTTTTACAATTGCCAAATGACGAAAATGCTCTACTTAGGAGGAATTTAAAGGCCCATTTGCCCACAAATCTCTTCTCCACCAGCATGTCAGGTTTCCTGAATAACCTGCCATTAGCATCTCCTCTTGGAGACCTGCTGAAGGGAGATAGAGTCATTTTACTCATTTAAGAGATTGTATTAACTGAGAAAGTTAGGTATCTCTTTACTGTGTTACTGTTATACACTGTATATCCTTCTCTCATGACATTCATCTTGCTGTCTTGTGATTGTTTATCTTTGGACTCTCACATTAAATTCTTAGATCCCTGGGGAAAGGGAAAAATTAGACTAAATTTCCAGTGCTAAATGCAGTAACCAAAGTCAACTGTGTTGTATTTGTATACTAAATATTTTATAAATCATAACCAAATGGAGAAATGAAAAAGTAATAAAGACATCAATTACAAATTATAATAACAACAATTTATGTTATTAAGCCATTACCATCCAGAGCTGAAAGCCAGAACATAAATCCCCTAAAAAAGAGGTTACAGGCCGGGCGCGGTGGCTCAAGCCTGTAATCCCAGCACTTTGGGAGGCCGAGACGGGTGGATCACGAGGTCAGGAGATCAAGACCATCCTGGCCAACACGGTGAAAACCCGTCTCTACTAAAAAATACAAAAAACTAGCCAGGCGAGGTGGCAGACGCCTGTAGTCCCAGCTACTCGGGAGGCTGAGGCAGGAGAATGGCGTGAACCTGGGAGGCGGAGCTTGCAGTGAGCTGAGATCCGGCCACTGCACTCCAGCCTGGGTGACAAAGCGAGACTCCGTCTCAAAAAAAAAAAAAAAAAGAAAAAGAGGTTACAAACTGGCGGCTTTTCAAGTTCCAAGAAGGCCATAGATGAGCTTTATATAACTCATACAGTATGATCCAGAACAGTGTTAAAACAACAACAACAACACAACAACAATTAGTTGACAGTACTAATAAAACAAATAATTTACTATTTAAAATGTCATTATGTTTGGCTTTTCATGGAAGATTGAACAATGTCACAATATAGGGTCAATATTCCCATGCAGCCATAATCTATTGTTCCCTTTGGATAGGCATGAACTTTGCTTTTGTTTAAAGTTCCTACTTGACTTATTTCATTCCTTTATGTTAGTCGCCTGAAAAATAGAGCTATTCGAGATTATGTCCTAAGGGAAGATGACACAAGTATATTATCTATGAAAGTTGTAATTGAGAGAAGGGAATAAGTCACTGAATTAGAAGGGCATGAATGAATGGGGATCAAAGTGAGAACTACCACCACTTCATGAGGGCACTGGGTATCTTTCAAAAAGGAATAGCAGTACTAAAGAAAACCTCTGTCTTACTTCATAATTTTTTTTAAGAGTCAACCCTGTAAAGAAGGATGCCCACAGGGTCAGGTGTTAAGACATTTTCTTCCCTTATAAATTAAGAAGTAATATATATAGTCCAACTTAGAACTTCATACTACAAACACTATTTGCACTGAAGCAAAGGTTTAAGTTAATGTGGAAGCTGAAAATAAGTGGATAAAGTGGCTCAGATGGTGTTTGCCCAATTAAAGAGCCAATCAGTAATTTCTTTTCATCAACCTTGGAATATAATTTTGCTTTCTTCAATTCACATGCAAATGCACTTACTCAAATGCAAAAAAAAAAAAAAAAAAAAAAAAAAAAAAAAAGATGCACAAAGAATTCAAACATTATTTATCCAAAGACTAGGGTTATAACATGCCAAGTAAAATTTTTATAAAGCTTTTCTTTCGGTTTTTTGTACAATAAAACTGCTATTTCTATTCACCCAGGGCTTTTTTCTTTCTTATTTTTTTAAGGGAACTGGTGAGTGTGACTACAGCAGAATGTCTTCTTCAGTCATGTTGAAAATAGCAAAATTTTCTTTTAAAATATCATTGACAAATGTAAAGTGTTTCTATAACAGAATGTAATTTTATAAAACCAAGTATTTGTTAGAAACAACAGGCACTATGGGAACTATTTCTACTTATTGTTTTCATATCTTTTGGGCATAAAACCTCATCAAAAGATAGTGAGCTGAAAAACATTGGAAAGAAAGTAAAGAAATAAGGTTTGCACCAACCAGATTTTGAAATGCTTCCATGTATCATCAAATCCAGTAATATTTCCATTTAAGAATTAAACACACTTCTTCCTATGTGAAATTATTCAATTACTTTTACCATTACAGGTTGAGTAATCGTTACCTACAACCCTTTGGACAAGAATTGTCTCAGATTTTGACTTTTTTTTTTCAGATTTTGGAGTATTTGCATTACACTTACAGGTTGAGCCTCTCTAATCTGAAGATCTGAAATCACAAATGTTCCAATGAGTATTTCCTTTGAGTATCATGTGGGCACTCAAAAAGTTCAGGATTTGACTTTTTGAATTTTGGATGCTCAACCTGTACTACCAGTAGTTATAAAAAAAAAACAAAACAAAACAAAAAAAAAAGAGGTGTGAGGGGATAAAAATGCTTGAGATGAGAAAATAGATATTCATGGGTAGATAAAATAAATTTAAACTATGAAAATATTAAAATGTGTCCTAAAACCCCCATTATATACTATTCTTCTAGAAAAAAATATTAAGACATTCCCTAAATCACTGTCTACAAAGCTAGTTCCCACAATTGTATTTTTAGAGTTTGAGTGAAGAAATACTCTCTTTACAGTAAGATTGTGATTTTTGGTTTTAACCTATAAGGCCTTAGTGATTTCAGTAAAGTACATACTAATTGTCATGGTTGAAATAAGAAAGGCTCTTTCAAAATCCAAAATGTTTAATGATTATTTCCTATATTACAATAATTTGAGATGTAATATTTATTGAGCATTTATTAGGTACCTTTCTAAACCTTTTACATAAATTAATTTGTGTTATCACTGTTCTTCATAAGTATTCTCTCTTTCTCTGTGTGTTTGTGTATATACTTGTGAGTTATATATTATGAGATAGATATGATAATTATCCTCATTTTACACCTAAGAAAACTGAAGATCAGAGAGGTAAAGAAGCAAGCCGTAGATCACATCACTAATCAATGTTGAAAATAGCATTTTAATCCACATCTTTCAAACTTCAAAGCTCATCCTCATTCCATTTGGCTACACAAACTTACACTATAATAAGCAGCTCTCATCTTTTAAATATGAAGGTGCTATTTTCCAAGTATTGAGACTGAATCTCCAGAGTCACTCTTTTATTTTCTTTGTGAATGAGAGATTACTAGAATCTATGTAGAACAGAAGTAAATATGGATCAAGAGACACTACTGGATTAGTGAGGTGATCTAAGTTATAGCTATGGTCCATGTCTTGAAGTACAAGAAAAGAAGAAAAGGACTGAAACTTGGGTCTTTTCAGCAAGCAGAAACTTCTGATAACAGACACTTTCTACTGACAATTACCTGGCCAAGCCCTAAAACATAGAATACTGACATTGAGAAATGGTGTGATAAAGATGAATTATTCTTTGTAAAGCCAATATACCACACTCTGCATAATCATACTGCAGTTTCCTTTTTCCATGCTAGTAGACCTAATCTGCTTTGTCTCATGGGAAGAAATAAATTGATGGTGACCCACGGGAATAAGGAATTAATTACCTGGGTTAGATGTACCCACAAAGAGAGCTTTGTAAATGTAACGATGAGCTATCTCAGTGCTTTGGGAAGCTGAGGCAGGATAATCACCTGAGTCCAGGAGTTTGATACCAGTCTGGGGAACATAACAAGACCTTGTCTCTACAAAAAAATTTAAAAACTTAACGAGGCATGGTGACATGCACCTGTAGTCCCAGCTACTTGAAAAGCTGAGTTGGGAAGATCTTTTGAGTTCAGTAGTTAGAAGTTGCAGTGAGCTATGTTAACGCCACTGCACTCCAGCCTGGGTGACAAAGTGAAAAAAAAGAAAGAAAGAAAAATAATAGTAAATGGCAGGGATTATCATTGTTTGGCCATTCTGGTATAAATTGGCTATTGAAAAACCATACATTTTGAACCACTGTGAATTAGTTGGAAGCAAAAAACAAACAAAGCAAAAAAAAAAAAAAAAAAAAAAACCCCAAAAAAACACCTCTTTGCCCTCTTGCTGCACAATAACAAGTTTGTTCTGGGAAATATCAACTTCAAATCTAATTTACACAAACCCCCAAATGGTAGTTTACTATTTAACAGAACTGTGTTATAAGTTTAGTATCAGCACCAAAAAAAAAAAAAAAAACTTGCCCTTAGTGTTGAAGAAAGTGCAGGCATAGTGCACAGTGGAGAATGCATTGGATCAGTGTTAAGGGACCTAATTCTAGTCTGAATTCTCCTAACTACCTATTATGTTCTGAATGTTTGTGTCCTCCCTAAATTTATATGTTGAATCTTAACTCCTATGGTGATGATATTAAGAGTTGGGGCCTTTAGGGGGTGATTAGGTTATGAGGGCTTTTCCCTGACAAATGGAATTAGTGTCTTTATAAAAGAAGCTCTGGGGGAGTTTTTTAGACCCTCCTTTCACCCTCCCACCATGTGAGAACACATAGAAGGCACTATTTATGAGGAATGGGCACTCACTGGACACTGAATCTTCTGGTACCTTGATATCAGACTTCCCAGACTCTAAACTGTGAGCAATAAATTTCTGTTGTTTACAACTTACCCAGTCTACTGCATGTTGTTATAGCAGCCTGAACATACTGAGACACTACCCAGTAGAAAATCCTTATAACTCCCAAGTTTACTATTTTTCTTGTAGCACAGGGGTCATCACACTCTTTCTGTAAGGGTCTGTGGAGTAAATATTTTATGTATTGTTGGCCATAAAATCTCTGCTGCAACTACTAAACTCCGCTCTTGTGGCACAGAAACAACAATAGACAATACATAAACAAATGGCCATGGCTGTGTTCCAATAAACTTTATTTACAAAAACAGGTGCTGGGCTGGATTTGGCCCACTGGTCATAATGTGCCAAAACTTGCCTAGGAAATAACAAGTTGAACCAGATTATTAAATTCAAACCTGTTAGGTATAAGGATAATTTTGAGGAGCATTTATAAAATACAGATTTTTGAAGCCCCCTTCCTTTACTGAATGAAAATCCCCAGGGGAAGGCCTAGGAATCTATAAGACTCACGCTCCTAAAGTAATTTAATTGCACATCTGCAGATAATGTTTGACAATCACTGGAGCAGATGATTTCTAAGGCCTCTTCTAATCCCAATATCCTTTGATGAATAAGGGTTTTCAATCAAGGGATTTGATCAAAATTTGATATACCTATTAATATAAAACATATTGAAATAATTTGCTACTTTTAATGAGAGGAACTTTGAGAATAATTTAACTTTTGGAAGATATTGTCAGAAAAGTCTGTAAAAGATATGGATATATAATAAACATTAATACTCTAAAAAAAAACACTCAGAAGTCCTTGGATTTCATTTTCTGAAGCACTTCTTTTACAGCAGTGGCTCTTAATCTTTTTGGTATATTTTGCACTTTGAATGTACCTTTTCATCCAAGCCTAATTTTGTAACATTCGTGCATTATTCACTTAGAAAATATTGGTTGAGTTACGCAGATCTTCCAAATATTGACACCTTTCATTTCATAATATCAAAAGATCACATTAATATCATCATCAATCTCCTAAGTTTTTTTTTTTTTTAATTATGAATCTGTCACCTCTCAGTGACGGTTACAAATTTTCCAAAATCTTAATTTTCACTGGAAAGCACAAATGTTATCATTGCCAACAAATACTCTCTTTTGCTTTCCTTGATGTGAAAAGCTCACTTTATCTTTTAAAACTCTGCCAAATACCTAAGTGTAACTAAACATATTTTATCAGTCCTTTAAGGAAAAATGGTATTCCATAAAAACTTGGCCAGTTCAGCTAGCAATTCAAACAGTCATACAAGTGCTTTTTTGACATAATTAAAATACTATGATAGGCAGTAGTACTCTATACATAATTCCCATTTTTTTTCCACACAGAATATCTGCAAATATGTGCTAAAAATTGATATTTTATGAAATTAAAAATTTTGACTACTTCATCAAGGATATTCCTAAGTAAAACTTGGGCTTTTCCTTGTTATATTCCTGGTTTCAAACTGCAAGTTTTAGGCAATGAAAAATATAATCACTGAAATGTTCTGGTGATACTACCTCAATTTATGCTGAAGCTCTAGCAGTTTTACCCACCATTAATTTTGCACTATCTGTACAAATGTCAACACAATGAAAAAGGCAAAAAAGTCCTGATATTACTGCAAAATCATTTTGATATTACAGACCCCTTAAAGGGTCTCAGTGGCCCTCAGTGCTCAGTGGACTAGTCTTCCAGAAAAATGACGCTAGAGAAGCTTACTTTAAAATATATTCTATAGAGTACTAGTTTTTTAGTTGCTCCACAACAAATCCCTTATTTTAAACATTCATAAAACATATTAGCATAGTATTGAAAGATCTAAAATTCTTATGGCAAGTAAAGTTTTATAATAAGAAATGTAGAATGATAAATTCCGAAATTTCCTGTATAGAAACACAACTGATTTTTGGCATTTGTCTTATATATTGCAACTTTACTGAATTTGTTTATTAGTTTTAACAGGTGTTTTTGTAGAATCTTCAGGTTTTTATAAAAAATAACTATGTCATCTGCAAACACAGATAAGTTTACTTCCCCTTTTCACATTTGGGTGCCTTTTAAAATTTCTTTTTCTTGCCTAACTGCTCTGATTAGGACTTCTACAACTATAGAAGTGATGAGACTGGACATCTTAGCCTTCTTCCTGATATTCCTAGTATCAGAGGAAGAATTTTGCATTTTTCACCATTGAGTATGATGTTAGCTACAGATTCTTCAAATATATTCTTTAATATATTGAGTTCATTGCCTTCAATTCCTAGTTTGATGAGTGTATTTTATCATGCAAGTGTATTGGATTTTTTCTCACACTGTTTTTCCACATCAATTGAAAAGTATATGTACGTTTTGTCCTTTATTTTGTGGAAGTTGTGTATTACACTGATTGACTGTCATATGATGAACCATCCACGAATTCCAGGAATACATCCTACATAGTATTGATGTGTAATACTTTTAAGGTTCTATTGAATTTAGCTTGCTAACATTTTCATTAATTTACAATTTATAATTTGTTGTTGGTACATAGGTATATACATATATATACACATATATATATGTATGAGTTACATATGATATTTTGATACAAACATGGACTACATAATAATCACATCACGGAAAATGGGGCATTGAACCCCTCAAGCATTTGTCCTTTGTGTTATAAAAAAATCCAGTTATAGTCGTCTAGATATCTTAAAATGTAGAAACAAATTATTATTTACTATATTCATCCTGTTATGCTATCAAATACTAGGTCTTATTCATCTTTCTACCTATTTTATTTGTACCCAATAACCATCCCCACCTATCTCCCAACTTCTACTACACTTTCCAGTCTCTGGTGACCATCTTCTACTTTTCCTCTTCATGAGTTCAATTATTTTGACTTTTAGCTCCCACAAATAAGTGAGAACATGTGATGTTTGTCTTTCTGTGCCTGGTTTATTTCACTTAACATAGTGACCTCCAGTTCCATCCATGTTTTTGCAAATGACAGGATATCATTCTTTTTTATGGCTGAAGCATACTTCATTGTGTATAAGCACCACATTTTCTTTATCCATCTGTTGATGGATACTTAGGTTGCTTCCAAATCTTGCCTATTGTGAACAGTGCTGCAACAAACATGGGAGTGCAGATATCTCCCATGCAGATATCTTCAATATACTCATTTCCTTTCTTTAGGATATATACCTAATAGTAGGATTGCTGGATCATATAGCAGCTCTATTTTTACTTTTTTGAGGAATCTTCACACTGTTTTTCATAGTTGTACTAACTTACATTTCCACCAACAGTGTACAATGGTTCCCATTTATCCACAACCTTGCCAGCATTTGTTATTGCCTGTGTTTTGGATTCAAGCCATTTTAACTGAGGTGAGATGATACCGCATTGTAGTTTTGATTTGCATTTCTGTGATGATCAATGATTCTGAGCATCTTTTCATATGCCTGTGTGCCATTTGCATGCCTTCTTTTGAGAAATGTCTATTCAAATTTCTTGTCCATTTTTGATGGGATTATTAGATTTTTACATTTAGGATTAAGTATCTCATATATTCTGGTTATCAATCCTTTGTCAGACAAATAACTTTCAAATTTTTCTCCCATTCTGTGGGTTGTCTCTTCACTGTGTTGTTTCCTTTGCTGTGCAGAAAGTTTTTAACTTGATGTGATCCCATTTGACCATTTTCGCTTTGGATGCCTATGGTTGTAGGAATTGCTCAAGAAATTTTCAGCCAGACCAATGACCTGGAGAGTTTCTCCAAAGTTTTCTTGTAGTAAGCATATAGCTTGGAGCCTTAGAGTTAGGAATTTAATTCATTTTTATTTTATTTTTGTATATGGCAAGAGATAGAAGTCTAGATTCATTATTATGAATATGGATTTCCAGTTTCCCCAGCACCATTCATTGAAGACACTGTCTGTTTTCCCCAGTGTAAGCTCTTGCACCTTTGTCAAAAATAAGTTCACTGTAGGTGTGTGGAACCCACTGTAGCTGGGCTCTCTATTTTGTTCTGTTGTTTGTTTTAAAGCCAGTAACATGCTGTTTTGGCTACTATCCCTCCGTACTATAATTTGCTTTTTTGTTGTTATTGTTGTCGTTTTTTTTTATTTTTATTTTTTGAGATGGAGTCTCACTCTGTCACCCAGGCTGGAGTGCGGTAGCACAGTCTCCGCTCACTGCAACCTTTGCCTCTGAGCTCAAGCAATTCTCCTGCCTCAGCCTCCCGAGTAGCTGGGACTACAGGCACATGGCACCACCCTGGATAATTTTTGTATTTTTAGTAGATATGGAGTTTCACCAAGTTGGCCAGGCCAGTCTTGAACTTCTGACTTCATGTGATCCACCTGCCTCAGCCTCTCAAAGTGCTGAGATTACAGGTGTGAGCTACTGCGCCCGGCCTCTGTAGTATAATATGAAGTCAGGTAACGTAATTCCTCCAGTTTTGTTCTTTATTCTTAGAATAGCTTTGGCTATTCTGGTTTTTTTGTGGTTCCATATAAATTTTAGGACTGTTCTTATCTATTTCTGTGAAGGATGTCATTGGTATTCTAATAGGAGCATATTGTTCAATTTCCATGTGTTTGTACAGTTTTCAAATTTTTTTTATTGATTTCTAGTTTTATTCCATTGTGGCCCGAGAAGATGCTTCAAATAATTTCCATTTTTTAATGCTTTCAGACTCATTTTGTTACGTGACATATGGTCTATCACTGGGAATGGTCTATGGGCTGAGTTAAAGACTGTGTTTTCTGAGCCTTTGGATGAAATGCTCTCTAAATATCTATCATGTCCATTTGGTCTACAGTGAAGAATAACTCCAATGTTCCTTTGTTGATTTTGTATCTAAAGATCTGTCCAATGCTGAATGTAGGGTGTTGAATTCTCCAACTGTTATTGGACTGGAATCAATCTCTCTGTTTTGGTCTCCTGATATTTGCTTTATATATCTGGGCACTCCAATGTTGGGTGCATATATATTTACAGTCATTATATCATCTTGTAGAATTAACCCCTTTTTCATTATATAATAACCTTCCATGTCTCTTCTTACATTTTTTGCCTTAAAATCTATTTTGTCTTGTATAAGTATAGCTACTCCTGCTCTGTTTTGGTTTCCATTGTCACTGAATATCTTTTTCCATCCCCGCATTTTCAGTGTATGTGTATCTTTATAGGCAAAGTGTGATTCTCATAAATAACAGATCATTGAATATTGTTTCCTTCATCCATTTAGCCACTCTATGTCTTTTAATTGAAGAGTTTGGTTCATTTACATTCAATTATATTATTGATAAGTAGATACTTACTCTTACCACTTGTTATTTGTTTTCTGGGTTTTTTTTTGTGAGACTCTTCTCCTTTCCATCCTTTTAGCGAAGGTTACTTTCTCTGGTGGTATAATTTTTTTCTTTTCATTTTTTGTGCATCTGCTGTATATTTTTCAATATGAGGTTACCATGAGGCTTTCAAATACTATTGTTACAACCCATTATTTTTAAATGATGGCAACTTAACACTGATTGCGCAAACAATAAACACACAAAAACGCTAATAAAACACTATACTTCATCTCCCAGCTTTTTAACTTTTTGTTTTTTTTTTTTTTCCTTTTTTATTATACTTTAAGTTCTAGGGTACATGTGCACAACATGCAGGTCTGATACATATGTATACATGTGCCATGTTAGTGTGCTGCACCCATTAACTCATCATTTACATTAGGTATATCTCCTAATGCTATCCCTACCCGTCCCCCCACTCCACAACAGGCCCCGGTGTGTGATGTTCCCCTTCCTGTGTACAAGTGTTCTCATTGTTCAGTTCCCACCTATGAGTGAGAACATGCGGTGTTTGGTTTTCTGTTCTTGTGATAGTTTGCTGAGAATGATAGTTTCCAGCTGCCCATGTCCATACAAAGGACATGAACTCATCCTTTTTATGGCTACATAGTATTCCATGGTGTATATGTGCCACATTTTCTTAATCCAGTCTAATTGATGGACATTTGGGTTGGTTCCAAGTCTTTGCTGTTGTGAATAGTAGCACAATAAACAGACATGCGCATGTGTCTTTATAGCAGCATGATTTATAATCCTTTGGGTATATACTCAGTAATGGGATGGCTAGGTCAAATGGTGTTTCTAGTTCTAGATCCTTGAGGAAACGCCACACTGTCTTCCATAATGGTTGAACTAGTTTACAGCCCCACCAACAGTGTAAAAGCATTCCTATTTCTCCACATCCTCTCCAGCACCTGTTGTTTCCTGACTTTTTAAATGATTGCCATTCTAACTGGTGTGTGATGGTATCTCATTGTGGTTTTGATTTGCATTTCTCTGATGGCCAGTGATGATGAGCATTTTTTCAAGTGTCTGTTGGCTGCATAAATGTCTTCTTTTGAGAAGTGTCTGTTCATATCCTTTGCCCACTTTTTGATGGGGTTGATTTTTTCTTGTAAATTTGTTTGTGTTCTTTGCAGATTCTGGATATTAGCCCTTTGTCAGATGGGTAGATTGCAAAAATTTTCTCCCTTTCTGTAGGTTGCCTGTTCACTCTGATGGTAGTTTCTTCTGCTGTGCAGAAGCTCTTTAATTAAATCCCATTTGTCAATTTTGGCTTTTGTTGCCGTTGCTTTTGGTGTTTTAGTAATGAAGTCCTTGCCCATGCGTATGTCCTGAATTGTATTGCCAATGTTTTGTTCTAGAGTTTCTATGGCTTTAGGTCTGAAATTTAACTCTTTAATCCATCTTGAATTAATTTTTGTATAAAGTGTAAGTAAGGGATCCAGTTTCAGCTATCTACTTAAGGCTAGCCAGTTTTCCCAGCACCATTTATTAAATAAGGAATCCTTTCCCCATTTCTTGTTATTGTCATGTTTGTCAAAGATCAGATGATTGTAGATGTGTGGTGTTATTTCTGAGGGCTCTGTTCTGGTTCATTGGTCTATATGTCTGTTTTGGTACCAGTATCATGCTGTTTTGGTTACTGTAGCCTTGTAGTATGGTTTGAAGTCAGGTAGCATGATGCCTCCAGCTTTGTTCTTGTGGCTTAGGATTGTCTTGGCAATGCAGGCTCTTTTTTGGTTCCATATGAACTTTAAAGTAGTTTTTTTCCAATTCTGTGAAGAAAGTCATTGGTAGCTTAATGGGGATGGCATTGAACCTATAAATTACGTTGGGCATTATGGTCATTTTAACGATTTTGATTCTTCCTATCCATGAGCATGGAATGGTCTTCCATTTGTTTGTGTCCTCTTTTATTTCGTTGAGCAGTGGTTTGTAGTTCTCCTTAAAGAGGTCCTTCACATCCCTTGTAAGTTGGATTCCTAGGTATTTTATTCTCTTTGAAGCAATTGTGAATGGCAGTTCACTCAGGATTTGGCTCTCTGTTTGTCTGTTATTGGTATACAGGAATGCTTGTGATTTTGGCACATTGATTTTGTATCCTGAGACTTTGCTGAAGTTGTTTATCAGCTTAAGGAGATTTTGGGCTGAAATGATGGGGTTTTCTAAATATACAATCATGTCATCTGCAAACACAGACAATTTGACTCCCTCTTTTCCTAATTGAACACCCTTTCTTTCTTTCTCCTGCCTGATTGCCCTGACCAGAACTTCCAACACTATGCTGAATAGGAGTAGTGAGAGAGGGCATCCCTGTCTTGTGCCAGTTTTCAAGGGGAATGCTTCCAGTTTTTGCCCATTCAGTATGATATTGGTTGTAGGTTTGTCATAAATAGCTCTTATTATTTTGAGATACGTCCCATCAATACCTAGTTTATTGAGGTTTTTTATCATGAAGGGCTGTTGAATTTTGTTGAAGGCCTTTTCTGCATCTTTTGAGATAATCATGTAGATTTTGTCTTTGGTTCTGTTTATATGCTAGATTACATGTATTGATTTGCATATGTTGAACCAGTCTTGCATCTCAGGGATGAAGCCAACTTGATCATGGTCGATAAGTTTTTGATGTGCTGCTGGATTCGGTTTGTCAGTATTTTACTGAGGATTTTTGCATCGATGTTCATCAGGGATATTGGTCTAAAATTATTTTTTAATTGTGTCTCTTACAGGCTTTGGTATCAGGATGATGCTGTACTGATAAGATGAGTTAGGGAGGATTCCCTCTTTTTCTATTGATTGAAAGAGTTTCAGAAGGAATGGTACCAGCTCCTCTTTGTACCTCTGGTAGAATTCACCTGTGAATCCGTCTGGTCCTGGACTTTTTTTGGTTGGTAGGCCACTAATTATTGTCTCAATTTCAGAGCCTGTTATTGGTCTATTCAGGGATTCGGCTTCTTTCTGGTTTAGTCTTGGGAGGGTGTAGGTGTCCAGGAATTTATCCATTTCTTCTAGATTTTCTAGTTTATTTGCATAGACGTATTTATAGTATTCTCTGACGGTAGTTTGTATTTCTGTGGGATTGGTGGTGACATCCCCTTTATCATTTTTTATTGCATCTATTTGATTCTTTTCTCTTTTCTTCTGTATTAGTCTTGCTAGTGGTCTATCAATTTTGTTGATCTTTTCAAAAAACCAGCTCCTGGATTCATTGATTTTTTCAAGGGTTTTTTGTGTCTTTACCTCCTTCATTTCTGCTCTGATCTTAGTTATTTCTTGCCTTTTGCTAGCTTTTGACTGTGTTTGCACTTGCTTCTCTAGTTCTTTTATTTTTTTTATTTTTTTTTATTTATTTTTATTTTTTTTTTGAGACGGAGTCTCACTCTGTCGCCCAGGCTGGAGTGCAGTGGCACGATCTCGGCTCACTGCAAGCTCCGCCTCCCGGGATCACGCAATTCTCCTGCCTCAGCCTCCTGAGTAGCTGGGACTACGGGCGCCCGCCACCGCGCCCGGCTAATGTTTTTTGTATTTTTAGTAGAGACGAGGTTTCACCGTGGTCTCGATCTCCTGACCTTGTGATCCGCCTGCCTCGGCCTCCCAAAGTGCTGGGATTACAGGCCTGAGCCACCGTGCCCGGCCTCTAGTTCTTTTAATTGTGATGTTAGGGTGTCAAGTTTAGATCTTTCCTGCTTTCGCTTGTGGGCATTTAGTGCTATAAATTTCCCTATACACACTGCTTTAAATGTGTCCCAGAGATTCTGGCATGCTTTGTCTTTGTTCTCATTGGTTTCAAAGAACATCTTTATTTCTGCCTTCATTTCGTTATGTACCCAGGAGTCATTCAGGATCAGGTTGTTCAGTTTCCATGTAGTTGAGTGGTTTTGAGTGAGTTTCTTAATCTTGAGTTCTAGTTTGTTTGCACTGTGGTCTGACAGACAGTTTGTTATAATTTCTGTTCTTTCACATTTACTGAGGAGTTCTTTACTTCCAACTACATGGTCAAATTTGCAATAAGTGCGATGTGGTGCTGAGAAGAATGTATATTCTGTTGATTTGGGGTGGAGAGTTTTGTAGATGTCTATTAGGTCTGCCTGATGCAGAGCTGAGTTCATTTCCTGAGTATCCTTGTTAATTTTCTGTTTGTTGATCTGTCTAATGTTGACAGTGGGGTGGTAAAATCTCCCATTTTTATAGTGTGTGAGTCTAAGTCTCTTTGTAAATCTCTAAGGACTTGCTTTATGAATCTAGGTGCTCCTGTATTGGGTGCATATATATTTAGGATAGTTAGCTCTTCTTGTGGAATTGATCCCTTTACCATTATGTAATGGCCTTCTTTGTCTCTTTTGATCTTTGATGGTTTAAAGTCTGTTTTATCAGAGACTAGGATTGCAGCTCCTGCCTTTTTTTGTTTTCCATTTGCCTGGTAGATCTTCCTCCATCCCTTTATTTTGAGCCTATGTGTGTCTCTGCATGTGAGATGGGTCTCCTAGATACAGAAAATTAATGGGTCTTGACTCTTTATCCAATTTGCCAGTCTGTGCCTTTTAATTGGAGCATTTAGTCCATTTACATTTAAGGTTAATATTGTTATGTTTGAACTTGATCCTGTCATTATGATGTTAGCTGGTTATTTTGCTTGTTAGTTGATGCAGTTTCTTCCTAGCATCTATGGTCTTTACATTTTGGCATGTTTTTGCAATGGCTGGTACCAGTTTTTCCTTTCCATGTTTGTTGCTTCCTTCAGGAGCTCTTGTATGGCAGGCCTGGTGGTGACAAAAATATCTCAGCATTTGCTTTTCTGTAAAGGATTTTATTTCTCCTTCACTGATGAAACTTAGTTTGGCTGGATATGAAATTCTGGCTTGAAAATTCTTTAAGAATGTTGAATATTGGCCCCCACTCTCTTCTGGCTTGTAGAGTTTCTGCCGAGAGATCTGCTGTTATTCTGATGGGCTTCCCTTTGTGGGTAACCCGACCTTTCTCTCTGGCTGCCCTTAAGATTTTTTCCTTCATTTCAACTTTGGTGAATGTGTCTTGGAGTTGCTCTTCTCGATGAGTATCTTTGTGGCCCTCTCTGTATTTCCTGAATTTGAATGTTGGCCTACCTTGCTAGGTTGGGGAAGTTCTCCTGGATAGTACCCTGCAGAGTGTTTTCCAACTTGGTTCCATTCTCCCCGTGACTTTCAGGTACACCAATCGGACGTAGATTTGGTCTTTCCACATAGTCCCATATTTCTTGGAGACTTTGCTCATTGGTTTTTACTCTTTTTTCTCTAAACTTCTCTTCTCACTTCATTTCATTCAGTTGATCTTCAATCACTGATACCCTTTCTTCCAGTTGATCGAGTCAGTTACTGAAGCTTGTGCATTTGTCACATAGTTCTCATGTCATGGATTTCATCTCTATCAGGTCGTTAAGGACTTCTCTGCATTGGTTATTCTAGTTAGCCATTCGTCAGATCTTTTTTCAATATTTTTAGTTTATTTGTGCTGGGTTCATAATTCCTCCTTTAGCTCAGAGAAGTTTGGTTGTCTGAAGTCTTCTTCTCTCAAATCATCAAAGTCATTCTCCATCCAGCTTTGGTCCATTGCTGGCAAGGAGCTGCATTCCTTTGGAGGGGGAGAGGTGCTCTGATTTTTAGAATTTCTAGCTTTTCTGTACTGCTTTTTCCCCATCTCTGTGGTTTTATCTACCTTTGGTGTTTGATGATGATGACGTACAGATGGGGTTTTGGTGTGGATGTCCTTTCTGCTTGTAATTTTTCCTTGTAACAGTCAGGACCCTCAGCTGCAGGTCTGTTGGAGTTTACTCAAGGTCCACTCCAGACCCTGTTTGCCTGGGTATCAGCAGCGGATGCTGCAGAAGAGTGAATATTGCTGAACAGCAAATGTTGCTGTCTGATCATTCCTCTGGAAGCTTCGTCTCAGAGGTGTACCTGGCCATGTGAAGTGTGAGGTGTCAGTCTGCCCCTAGTGGGGGATGTCTCCCAGTTAGGCTACTCGGGGGTCAGGGACCAACTTGAGAAGACAGTCTGTCCATTCTCAGATCTCAAACTCCATGCTGGGAAAACCACTACTCTCTTCAAAGCTGTCAGACACGGACATTTACATCTGCAGAGGTTTCTACTGCCTTCTGTTTGGCTATGCCCTGTCCCCAGTGGTAGAGTCTACAGAGGCAGGCAGGCTTCCTTGAGCTGTGGTGGGCTCCACCCAGTTCAAGCTTCCCAGCCACTTTGTTTACCTACCTAAGCCTCAGCAATGTCGGGCACCCCTCCCCCAGCCTTGCTGTCGCCTTACAGTTAGATCTCAGACTGCTATGCTAGCAATGAGGGAGGTTCTGTGGGCGTGGGACCCTCTGAGCCAGGCGAGGGATATAATCTCCTGGTGTGCTGTTTGGTAAGACCCTTGGCAAAGTGCAGTATTAGGGTGGGAGTGACCCAATTTTCCAGGTGTTGTGTGTCATGGTTTCCCTTGGCTAGGAAAGGGAATTCCCTTCCCCCTTGGGCTTCCCGGGTGAAGCGATGCCTTGCCCTGCTTTGGCTCTTGCTCAGTGGGCTGCACCCACTGTCCTGCACCCACTGTCCAACACGCCCCAGTGAGATGAACCCGGTACATCAGTTGAAAATGCAGAAATCACCCATCTTCTGTGTTGCTCACGCTGGGAGCTGGAGGCTGGAGCTGTTCCTATTTGGACATTTTGGCACAGATCCCCCCCAACTGACTCTGTCGTTTCTCTTAATGTCTCATTGTACAGTCTATGTCTTGAAAAAGTTGTTATTTTGCTATTATTTGTTGATATATCATTTAGCCTTTCTACTTAAGAGTAGTTTACACACCACAGTTACAGTGTTATAATATTCGGTCTTTCTGTGTGCTTACTATTATCAGTGAGTGTTGTATCTCCAGATGGTTTCTTCTTGCTCATTAACATCCCTTTCTCTAGGATTAAAGAACTCCTGTTAGCTTTTCTTGAAGGACAGATCTGATGTTGATGTAATTCCTAAGCTTTAGTTTGTCAGGGAAAGGCTTTCTTTTCTCTTCATGCTTGTAGGACATTTTCACCAGATATACTATTTCGATAAAAGTATTTCTCCCTCAGTACTTTAAATATGTCATGCCACTCTCTCATGGCCTATAAAGTTTTCAGTTAAAAAGTCAACTGCAAGACATATTGGAGCTCTCCTGCATGTTATTTGTATTTTATTTTATGGCTGATTTTGTATCCTTCATTTCTCCTTGACTTTTGGCAGTTTAATCATTAAATGCCTTGAAGTAGTCTTCTTTGGGTTCAATCTGCTTAGGTATCTATAACCTTCTTATACTTGAATGTTGATCACTTTCTCTAGGTTTTGGAAATTCTCTGATATTATCCCTTTGAATAAACTTTCTATCCCTATCTTTTTCTCTATCTTCTCTCTCAGGCCAATAACTCTTGGATTTGCCCTTTTGAGTCTATTTTCTAGATCTTACAGACATGTTTCATTCTTTTTTATTATTTTTTCTTTTGTCTCCTCTGTATTTTCAAATGGTCTGTATTTACACTCAGTAAATTCTTTCCTCTGTTGGATCAATTCTGCTGTTAAAGACTAGTATGTCAGTTGCATTGTCATCTTTAGAATTTCTGCTTTTCATTTATTTCAATCTCTTTGTTAAATTTGTCTAATGGAATTCTGAATTCCTTCTCTGTGTTATCTTGAGTATCTTTGAGTTTCCTCAACACAGTGATTTTGAATTCTCTGTCAGAAAGGTCACATATCTGCCTTTCTCCAGGATTGTTTCCAGTTTTTTAATTTAGTTTGTTTGTTGGGGACATGTTTTTCTGGATTATCTTGAGGCTTATAGGCATTCATCACTGATATTCATCTGTATCTGGGAGTTTAAGGGCTAGGTATTTAATGTAGTTATTGCAGTCTGGGCTTATTCGTGCCTGTCCTTTTTGAGAATGCTTTCCAGATATTCAAAGGGACTTGGGGCCCAAACCCAGTGATGCTGTGGTTTTTGCAGACTCATAGAAGTACGACTTTGGTGGTCATGGATAAGATTTGGAAGAATTCTCTCGATTACCAAGCAGAGACTCTTGTTTTTTCCGCCTACATTCTCCACAGAAAACTGAGTCTCTCTGTGTTAAACATCCTGAAACTGGGGGCATGTTGATGCAAGCACCCTTTAGGCCACCAACACTGGGACTCCAGTGGGCCAGACATGAAGTCAGAATAGCACTGGATCTCTCTCAAGGCCCACTGTAACCACTATCTGGCTACCACCTATTTTCACACAAGGCCCTGGAGCTCTATGATTAGCAGACAGTGAAGCCAGCCAGGTTTGTGTCCTTCCCTTCAGGGTGGTGAATTTCCAAGACCCTGGATGGGTCCAGAGATACTGTCTGGGAACCAGGAATTGGAGTAAAAAGCCATAGAAATTTACCTGCTCTTCTATTCTACTGTTACTAAGCTAGCATTCAAACCACAATACAAAAGTTCTTCCCATTCTTTCCTTTCTACAGGTAGAGGAGCCTCTCCCTGTGGCCACCACCACCACCAACCCACACGGGGTTCTGCCAGGCCACTGATGATGGATGGTCACCTTAAAACCCAAGGGCTCTTCTGACAACTTATGATGAATACTACCAGGACTGGGACTCATCCTTCAGGGCAGTAGGCTCCCCTCTGGCCAAGGGAGGGGTCCACAAATGCTGTCTGACAGTCCAGGCCTGACAGTTTGCTAATATTTTGTTAAGGATTTTTATGTCAACATTCATCAGGGATGCCTGTAGTCTCAGGTACTCTAGAGGCTGAGGTGGGAGGATCGCTTGAGCCTGGGAAGCAGAGGTTGCAGTGAGTTGAGATCGTGTCTCTGTACTCCAGTCTAGATGACAGAGTGAGACACTGTCTCAAATATATATATATATATTCTCAAAATATAGTCTCAGAAAAACATGTCCTCAACAAACAAACAAAGTTAAAAAAAACTGGAAACAATCCTGGAGAAAGGCAGATATGTGACCTTTCAGACAGAGAATTGAAAATCACTGTGTTGAGGAAATTCAAAGACATTCAAGATAACACAGAGAAGGAATCCAGAATTCCATTAAATATAACTATCTCTATCTATCTATCTATCTATCTATCTATCTATCTATCTATCTACCTACCTACCTACACACACATATATCAGGTATATTGGTCTGTAGTTTTCTTTTCCTGTACATAGTATCTTTTCCTGGCTTTGGTATCAGGGTAATACCAGCATAACATGAGTTTGGAAGTGTTGCCGTCCTTTAATTATTTCAAAGAGCTTGAGAAGGATTGTCATTAACGCTTCTTTGAATGTTTGGCAGAATTCACCAAAGAAGACATCTTCCTGGTGCCTTTATTTTATTTACTGTGCGGGGGGTGGGCTTTCATTGCTGATTCAATTTCCTTACTAGTAATAGAGCTGTCCAAATTTTTTATGTTATCATGATTTAATCTTGTAAATTGGGTATTTCTAATTTTTTTTTCATTTATTCTAGTTTATTCAATTTATTGGCACATAATTATTAAAAGTAGTCTCCAATAATCCTTTTCATTTCTCGGACATTAGTTGTAATATCCTTTTTTCTTTTTCTGAATTTAGTTATTTGATTCTTCTTTCTTTCTTAATCTGTCAATATAGTTGATCTTTTCACAAAACTGATTATTAATTTTGTTAATATTTTCTGCTTTTCATATTCTCTATTTCATTCATTTCTACTCTAATCTATTATCACCTTCCTTCTGTTAACTTTAGGTTTAGTTTATTCTTTTTCTAATTTATTTAGGTGTAAAGTTATATTGCTGTTTTAAAAATCTTTCTTTGTTAATGTAAGAATTTACCACTATAAAATTCCCTCTTTGTACTTCTTTTTCTGCATTCAATTACTTTTGGCATGTTTTGTTATAATTTGTCTCAAGATATTTTCTAATTTTCTCATAATTTCTGTTTTGTCCCATTGGTTGTTTAAATGTGTGTTGTTTAATTTCCTAATACATGTGGGGTTTTCCATTTTCTCTTCTGGTATTTATTTCTACCTTTATTCCATTGAACAAGATACTTGGTATGATTTCAGTCCTCTTAAATTTGTTTGAGATTTGTTTTGTAGCCTAGCATATGGTCTATTATGGAGAATATTCCATGTATTCTAAAGAGGAATGTGTGTTCTGCAGTTGATGGGTGGAGTGTTCTGTACATGTCTGTTAGGTTCAATTGAGCTAGTGTTTTTCAAGTTATCTGTATGAATTTATAGCCACACATGCTGTTTTCTAGTTACCTTTTGAATGGAATATCTTTTACCTATCATTTAATTTTCAGCCTATGTATGTCCTTAGATCTAATGTGAGTCTTTTGTGCCCAATTTATATTTAGATATTTTGTTTTATCCATTCAGCTAATCTATGTCTTCAGACTGAGGAGGTGAACCATTGACATTTAATTACTGATAGGGGAAGCCTTACTATTGCTTGTTTCATTCAGGTTTTAGAGTAACATGCTTTGATTACTTTTCATTTCCTTTGATGTATTTTCTATATATAATTTCTTTGGTTGTCATGAGGATTACATAAAATATCTTAAAGTTATAATATTCTCTTTAAGCTAATAACAACTTAAATTCAATTGCCTACAAAAAATACTATTTTGCATCTCTACTTCTACCCAAATTTATATTATTGATGTCACAAATCATATTTTCTATTCCATGTCCATTGACATGGAATTAAAGAAATTTTAAGGTTTATTATTGCCTTTTAAATTCTACACAAAATTAAAAGTTATTTATGCATATTATTACAATAATACAGGACTCTATATGTGTCTATATATTTACCTCCATTATGCAGCTTTATATTTTCCTATGCTTTTGTGACATTGTCTATTGTCGTGTTGTTTCAACTTGAATGACTCCCTTTAGCATTTCTTCTAGAGCAGGTATGTGGGTGGCGAACTACCTAAACTTTTGTTTATTTGAGGTTTTCATTTCCCTTTCATTTTTTCAGGACAGTGTTTCCAGATTTCCAAATACAGTATTCTTGGTTGGCAGGTTGTTTTTTTTTTTTTTTTTTTTTTTTCCTTTCAGCACTTGAAATACATCATCCCACTACTTTCTGTTCTGTAATGTTTCTGCTGAGAAATCCACTGATAATTTTATGAAAGCTCCTTTTTATATCAGACTTTTTATTCTTACTGCTTTTAAGATTATCTTTTTGGCTGCAACTTTTGACAGCTTTACTATAGTTGGTCTCTGTATTTATTGATTCTCACGTGTTATAAAGAATTTCCTGACACTGGGTAATTTGTAAAGAAAAGAGGTTTAATTGGCTCATGGTTTCATAGGCTGTACAAGAAGCATGGCAAGGGAGGCCTCAGGAAACTTTCCATCATGGCAGAAGGCAAAGGGGAAGCAGACATGTCCTATATGGCTAGAGCAGTAGGAAAAGAAAGAGAGGAAAGGTGCTACACACTTTTAAATAACCAGATCTCTTGAACACTCACTCACTACCATGAGAGCAAGACCAAGGAGGAAATCCACCTCCATGATCCAATCACTTTCCACCAGGTCCCACCTCCAACACTGGGGATTGCAATCTCAACAGATCCAAACCATATCATTCCACTCCTGACCTCTCCCAAATCTCATGTCCTTCTCACATTGCAAAATACAATCATGTCTTCCCAACAATCCCCCAAAGTCTTAACCTATTTTGGCATTAACTCAAAAGTCTGAAGTCTTATCTGAGACAAGTCTAGTCCTTTCCACTTATGAGGCTGTAAAATCAAAAACAAGTTAGTTACTTTCAAAATACAATGGCAGTACAGGCACTGGGTAAACAGTCCCATTCCAAAAGGAAGAAATCAACCAAAGGAAATGGCCTACAGTCCCCATGCGAGTCTGAAACCCAGCAGTGCAGTCGCTAAATCTTAAAGCTCCAAAACAATTTTTGACTCTATGTCCCACATCCAGGGGACATTAGTACAAGATGGGGGGGTCCAAAGGCCTTGGACAACTCTGCCCTTAGGGCTCTGCAGTGTACAGTCCCTGCAGCTGCTGCATGGAATACATTATGTAGAGATTCATGTATGAAATATGTCTCCATCAGTGCTAGTTATTCCATCGCATCATAACAATGTTAGTTCAGTGAATGAATGTTTTCAGCACACTGTGGTGCAGGTAATATAATATGTGAAGGCATAGATATAAAGGATGATTCAAAGAGTTCTAATTGTACATGTGAATCAGTAGAGTTTTTTTTCAGGAAAACAATGTGCTAACCCACTGTGGTGTTTGTAACATATTATGTAAATATGTATATATGAGAGTTCTAAAAGTGCTGGTTACTTGTTGCATCAGTGAGGTAATATTTCAGTAAAAAATGTCTTTCCCACACCCTGGTACATGTAACATACTATGTAAAGACACATGTATCAAGTACATTTCTCAGATAGTTGTGTATGTGGATTAGGACACTATTGTTTCAGTGAAAGAATATGCTCACCACATTGTGGTACATGGAATATGCTATGTATATATACATGTATATAAGATAACTAAAAAATGATGGTTTCCAGCTGCATCCATGTCCCTACAAAGGACGCAAACTCATCCTTTTTTATGGCTGCATAGTATTCCATGGTGTATATGTGCCACATTTTCTTAATCCAGTCTGTCACAGATGGACATTTGGGTTGCAACCATCATTCTTAGCAAACTATCACAAGAACAGAAAACCAAACACCACATGTTCTCACTCATAGGTGGGAACTGAACAATGAGATCACTTGGACTCGGGAAGGGGAACATCACGCACTGGGGCCTATCATGGGGAGGGGGGAGGGGGGAGGAGGGAGGGATTGCATTGGGGAGTTATACATGATATAAATGATGAATTGATGGGTGCTGACGAGTTGATGGGTGCAGCACACCAACATGGCATAAGTATACATAAGTAACAAACCTGCACGTTATGCACATGTACCCTAGAACTTAAAGTATAATTAAAAAAAAAAAAAGATAACTAAAAAAAAAATACAATGTTAAAAACAAGTGTAAATATATTAGTAACCACAACAAAAGATAATAGATTAAACATGTCTGATACGTAGTGTAATGTTTTCTCAAAGAACTTAAAACAGAATTACCATTTGACCCAGCAATCCCATGACTGTGTATGTGCCCAAAGGAATATAATTAATTCTACCATAAAGACACATGCACATGTATTTTTACTGCAGAAATGTTCATAATACCAAAGACAAATAAGCAACCAAAATCCCTACCAATGATAGACTGGATAAAGAAAATGTGGTACATACATTCCACAGAATACTATGCAGCCATAAAAAGGAACAAGATCATGTCCTTTGCAGCAGCATAGATGGAGCTGGAGATCATTATCCTAAGCTAACTGATGCAGGAACAGAAAACCAAATGTCACATGTTCTCATTTGTAAGTGGGAACTAAACAAAGAGAAAACATGGACACAAAGAGGTGAACAACAGACCCTGGTGCTTATGTGAGGGAATAGGTTGGGGGGAGGGAGAGGATAAAACAAATTATCTATCAGGTACTATGCTTATTACCTGGTTCACTAAATAATCTGTATACCAAACCCCATGCAGTTTACCTATATAACAAAACTGCACATGTACCCCTAAACCTAAAATAAAAGTAAAAAAATAGTTTATCATTTTGAATTTAAAAATTAAAAAAAGTCTTAATAGCATAAATAAATACATTCTTGTATATACTCTGTAATAGTTATAAAAAATAACTAGTTCTCATGAGTAACATGGAACTATCACCAAGTAAACAAAGGAAGCTACAGAGTAACAATAAGTGTATGTATGCAAATAATTTTATGCATGTGAATACACAGAAAACAAGTGGAAGCATATATTTATATGGGGAGGGAGGGAAATTGAGGAGGCTAGGGAGTTGGGACATTCTCTTTTTAGTATACTTTTCATGTGGTTTTATTAATTTTTATGAGGTAAATATACTAAAAAATGTCACATTCTGTTCCTTTTACTTTTAGAGAAGTCAATTCTTTCTATTCCAAAAATTCAACTTTTATAGACTAAATAATCCTCATCTAATTAATCTGCTTTCAAATCTCAGCCTAATGACCATTTGGATTTTTTTTTCATGTATATGAAAGCTCTTTTTCCAAAAAGGATTATGGAACACTGGGGAGTCCCTAGAGGAACTCAATTGAAAGGAAACACATAATAAATATCTCAGTAATTGACCTAATTCTATTTTCACCTTGCTTTTTCTTCTAAGACTAGGTTTCTATGACAAGCATGGTGAATAGATATGAAAAGTACTCAAAGTTTTAGTCTTGATCTTTTTTTCAGAAGAAAGTAAGCAATACTCTCTACTTTTAATCCTTCTCCTTGAACACTGACTGACTGAAACTGAGGAGCTGCTTGAACTTCATGTTTGCAGGTAGTCACATCCAAACCATATTGCAGTTTGTCTTCTCTAGGCTGCAGCACTGTAAAACAAGCTCAAGTTATATTTTGAAGTTACATTCCACGTACTCATTTGATGGACACATTAAAAATGCAAGGAGTAGTTTGAGTAATATATGAGCCTGGAAAATGTAGTCTTGAAAATGAAAGAATCAAGTTTGGGAAGGGTGTAATTCGCTAAAGCAGAGACATATATTCTCTACTCATTTCCATTACAAAAAAATCACTGGGCTTTGGGTTTCCAAATTGAACTTAATATTGACAGTGAATAATTTCTGCCATATCCTGCAGCCATCATACACAAGTAAGGATGTGACTATAATTGTTCTAGGAAGACATTAGGCAGGATAAGCATCCAAACACGAAATCAGTAATAAGAAACACAGCAACAATCCATGGGTTAAAATACCAAGAAAATAAAATTATGTTGTAACAATTCATATTCTCATTATGAAAAATGTTGGAACATAACATGTATTTTTATGATGTTTTATGTTTTTTTTGTCACAGAATATTCACAAAATTGGAGATGTTTTATAGCAATTTCTTTATCTTTCATAATAATTATCAGAATATTATGTAACCCTGAGGAAATGTTGATCTTTAAAATACAAGATATCTTTTTCTTAACACAAAGGTTATAAAGCAGAAAATATGGCATTAATTTAATCTAGATTTATTGTTTTTAAAATAGCATATTTGTATGAAAACATATTCTAAGATTAGCCTCAATCTCCTAATGAGTATGTGCATGTGAGAGCATGTGATTGAAAAACTATATGTACCCACCATGTAATTTCTCTAAAAGATATTGCTTGCTTATATGTAGACACAAATACACATAGATTCATGAAAACTTATTGGAATTGGAATTTTATGGGTATTTTAAATACACTAGAATAATAAATTCTTAGAAAAACCTTAAAATTGTGACAAGCTTTAGAATTCATTTAAAATTGTGACAAATTTGAGAATTCATTTAGTTCCCAGTAGTATCACGAACCATGAAGGGTGTTATCCGTGGTACCTTGAGAAATTATCTAGGAGGCTTCTTACTTGATAAAGTGACCTATCCTATATTTGAAGCAATTTTAATTGTTGGAATTTTTTTTTCTATTAGGATGAGAGCTTCCTTCTGGTAAACTCACCTATAAATTTTAGTTCTTTCTTATAGATCAGTCATTCTCAAAGTTAGGTGATCATATTCCATAGCTTGTACAAAATTATCCATTGGAACAAAATAAAACATATATAATCTTTTATAAAACCATAAAAGACAGGGTATCAATGGCACTATCAGCATGACGACCACTGAAGTTTTCTTACTTTAATAACTTTATTTATTTATTTTTATTATTATTATACTTTAAGTTCTACGGTACATGTGCATAACGTGCAGGTTTGTTACATATGTATACTTGTGCCATGGTGGTGTGCTGCACCCATCAACTCGGCAGCACCCATCAACTCGTCATTTACATCAGGTATAACTCCCAATGCAATCCCTCCCCCCTCCCCCCTCCCCATCATAGGCCCCGGTGTGTGATGTTCCCCTTCCCGAGTCCAAGTGATCTCATTGTTCAGTTCCCACCTATGAGTGAGAACATGCGGTGTTTGGTTTTCTGTTCTTGGGATAGTTTGCTGAGAATGATGGTTTCCAGCTGCATCCATGTCCCTACAAAGGACACAAACTCATCCTTTTTTATGGCTGCATAGTATTCCATGGTGTATATGTGCCACATTTTCTTAATCCAGTCTGTCACTGATGGACATTTGGGTTGATTCCAAGTCTTTGCTATTGTGAATAGTGCCGCAATAAACATACGTGTGCATGTGTCT
This sequence comes from Rhinopithecus roxellana, assembly GCF_007565055.1. NCBI lineage: Eukaryota > Metazoa > Chordata > Mammalia > Primates > Cercopithecidae > Rhinopithecus > Rhinopithecus roxellana. Next base: position 107,786,840 of record NC_044555.1, on the reverse strand, counting down.
TTATAGCAGCATGATTTATAATCCTTTGGGTATATACCCAGTAATGGGATGGCTGGGTCATATGGTACTTCTAGTTCTAGATCCTTGAGGAATCGCCATACTGTTTTCCATAATGGTTGAACTAGTTTACACTTTAATAACTTTTTTAAACACCTGGTAAAATTTGTCACAATACATTTGTTCAGGATTATGGAAATGAAACAAAGGTTTGCATTGATCAGAGATAATTTATTCCAGAAGAAAAGAATTAAAGAATTTAAGTAAGAACAAAATTTGTGGCATTTAACTTGCTCTATTCCCACCTCCCCTTTCTCAGCTCTGTAGCACCCTTGAAAATCAACATCCTGCGATCACTGTGAAAAGCAGCCGATTGGTATCTAATGGAGTAAGAATAGTGTTGGAGCTATTTCAAAGCTCCATTTCCTCAGAATTTATCATTATTTATGATTGTGGGGGTTTCTTGGAAGACCTCATTCTGAGAATCTATCTTTCTTGGACCTTACTCACAGCTTACCCAATAAGAACAACTTTTCACTGGAAGCATTGTTAAAAAAAAAATAATAGTTAGTAATGGTTTAATATCACAGCTGCATGGGGAAGAGGACAAGAGTGGATGTGAAAAACAGAGGTTAAAAGGAAAAGCTTGGGAAGAAGATTTAGGCATAGGCAGTTTATTCTTGGGAATCTAGAAAGCCATACATCTGTGCAGAATTGTTCTCAAGCTCAAAAAAAGAATGAGAAGGCCCTAAACACATACCACTGGTTAATCCTGAGGCTCTGTCGAAACAAAATATAAAATACTAAGGCAAAGAAGTAAACTGGCTGTCCTAAAGATATGCCATAACAACACAGATCCCCTAAGAAAAGAAAGTGACACTTACTGGCTCCAGTCAAGGAAATTTCCGGCCAACACAGGTGATGACAAAACTAACAGAGCAGAGACTTTAGTGGCCATGCAAGACAAAGAATACAAACATCATAGAATTATTTTAGCAAAGTCAGCAAACTAGCAACAACAAATAACAACAAACAATCCTGAAGGAGTGAAAATTTTGGTTTCCATAGTTTCCAAGCTGTACTATACTCAATGGCCAATTTTCAATAAAAGATTACAAGATATGTGAAAAAAAAAAAAAGGTATGGTCCATACATGGATAAAAAAATGGTTAACATAAACTGTTCCTGAGGAAGACATAACATTGAACTTAATAGACAATGAATTTAAATCAGCTGTTTTAAAATTGCTCAAAGAATGATGGATAACCATGCCTAAAGAAGTAAAGAAGGTATAAAAATGTTGTATCACCAAACAGACAATATCAGTAAAGATAGAGAAATTATTTTAAAGACTCAAATAGACATTCTGAAGTTTAAATTGTACTAAATAAATAAATTACTAGTGAGAATACATCAGTAAACCTTAAGATAGGTCAATTAAGATTATTGAATCTGAGAAATAGAAAGATTTCAAAATGAAGAAAATTGAACCGAGCCTAAGAATCCCTTGAGATACCACCAAGCATACCAACATAGGCATAATGTGAGTCTCAGAAGGAGAGGAAAGAGACATGAGGGCAGAATGTGTATTTGAATAAATAATGGCTAAAATATTTCTAAATTTGATGAAATATATGAATCTACTCATATAAGAAGCTCAATAAACTCCAAGTAAGATGAATCTAAGATACTCATAGAAACACATTATAATCAAACTGGAAAGACAAAGAGAGAACCTTGAAAGCAGCAAGAGAGGAGTGAATCATTGTATACAAGGAATCCTCACGAATACTAATAGCTGATTTATCATTAGAAACCATGCAGGACACAAGGTGGGAGTATGACAATTTCAGTGTATTAAAGCAGTGGCCCCCTAAATTTTTGGCACCAGGGATTGGTTTTGGGGAAGATAATTGTTCCACAGATAGATTTGAGGGTATGGTTTTAGGAGGAAACTGTTCCACCTCACATCATCAGACATTAGTTAGATTCTCACAAGGAGTGAGCAACCTGGATCCCTCATATGCATAGTTCACAATAGGGTTAGCCTTCCTATGAGAATCTAATGACACTGCTGATCTGACTGAAGGCAGAGCTTAGGTAGTAATGCTCACTCACCTGCCACTCACCTCCTGCGGAGTAGCCTGGTCCCTAATAGGCCACAGACCGGTACTGCCAGTGTGTGGTCTGGGGGTTGGGGACCTCTGTGTTAAAGAAAAAGACCAAGAATTCTATGTGTAGGAAAACAATCCTTCAAACATGAAAGACAAATTAAGATATTCTCAAATAAAAGCTAAGATGATTCATCACTAGCAGACTTAACTTATGAAAAATACAAACAGGAGTGCTTCAGGCTAAAATTTAAACACACTAGGCACTACCTTGAATCCACATTGAAGAACTAACAAAACCACATTCCATGGCACAGGTAACATATATGACTTATAGGTTAAATTACATAGGTAATATTCCATGGCCACTACATGTGTAAATATAAAAGACAGAATAAATGTATTTCTTGGTTTAAAACTATTATCTTCTAGTAAAATGGAGCTATAGAAGCAAAGTTTTGTATACAAGTGAAACTTTATTATTATTAATCTGAGCTAGATTGTTATAAATTCAGATGTTAATTTTAACCCCCCAGAGAAGATCTTGAGTTAAGAAAATAACTCAAAATCATAGCAAAATAAATGACAAACGACTTATGTGATGGTCGTTTTTATCTGTCACTTTGATGGGCCATAGTGCACCCAGATATTTGGTCAAACGTTATTCTGGTTATTCATGTGAGTATTTTTGTATGACATTACTTTTCATTTTGGTAGGCTATGCAAAGCAGATTTCCCTGCCTAAAGTGGGTGGGCCTCATCCAACATGTTGAAAGCCTAAATAGAACAAAAAGGCTGATTCTTTTCCAAGTAAGAGATAGTTCTTCCTGTTTGACAGCCTTCAGAATGGGACATCAGTCTTTTTCCTGCCTTTGGGCTTGAACTGAAAGTTTTCTGACTCACCCTGAAAATCTTGAGATTAGCCTTCATAATCATATGAACAATTCTTTACAATAAACGCCTTTATATATATGTAAAAATACATTAAAAATATATGTCTTCTTATACATACACATACATAAACACATCATATTGGATCTGTTTCTCTGAAGAACCCTGACTAATATAAAATAAAGTGTTATTTCAGAAAATATCTATTTAACCCAAAGAAGGCAATAAGGGAAAAATAGGTGAATAAAAAATAAATAAATAAGACACGTAGAAAACAAAGAATAAATGGAAGACGTAATTCCTACTTTATCAGTAATTACATTCAATGTAAATGGATTAAACACTCCAAGCAAAGAACAGATTGGCAGAATGAAACTAAATTTTTTACAAAACAAAAGCATGACTTAACAATATGCTTTCTAGAATAGACATACTCTTGATGAAAGACACAAATAAGTTAAGCGTAACAGCATGGAAAAGATAACATGTAAACAATAATCAAAAAACAAACACTGGAATATTAAAAGGAGGGCTACAAGAAGAATATATAACAATTATAAACATATATGCACTTAGCAAAAGAGTCCTAAAATATATATGATGGAAAACTGACATAATTGAAGGGAGAAAGAGAAAAATCAGCAGTAATTGTTGGAGACGTCATCACTACATTTTAATAGTAAATAGAGAAGTCAGGCAGAAGATTAACAAAGAAATAGAAGACTTGAACAACAATATACATTAACTAGGCCTACCAAATATCTGTAGAAGGACTCTATCTCACAACAGAAGTGTACACATTATTTATAGGTCTATCTTGAAAATTGTTTTATGTATGCTGGAGAAGAATGTAACTATCTATATTAAAAAAGAAAAAACCCTCAAATCAATAACCTAACCTTCCACCTTTAAACCTAGAAAAAGAAGGGCATAATAAATATGAAGCTTGCAGAATAAAGAAAATAGTAAAAATCAGAGTGGAGATAAATGAAATAAAAATTAGAAAAAATAATTCTTACAATAAATATTGACAAATCGTTAACTAGATTGAGCAAATAAATAATAGGCTAAAATTAGCAGATAGTGACAAATCTTTGGCTTGAGTCAACAACGAAAGACTAGACTGAACAACAATAAAAATGGGGCAATATTATCCACCTATAGAAGTTAAAAAGATCACAAGGGAGTATTATGAGCAATTACATGCAAACAGATAACCTGGATGAAAAGGAAAAATTCCTAGAAAGACACAAAGTATTGAAACTGATTCAAAAAGAAAGAAAAAATCTAAGTAGACCAATAACAACTAAATAGATTAAATCAGTAACCAAAAAGTTTTCCACAAAGGAAAACCTACAACTGGATGTCTTCCCTGGTAAATTCTAACAACTGTTTAAAAAGTAATTCACACCATTCCTTTACAAATTCTTTCAAAATGTAAGAGGAGGAAACATTTTACAATCCAACCTATGAGGCTACTCTTACCCTAATACCAATACTAGAAAAAAAAAAAAAGAAAAGAAAAAAGAAAAGAAAAACAATTTCTACTGACCAATGTTTCCATTAATATAGATGCAAAAGTCCTAAACAAAACATTAGCAAATCAAATTAACCCTTAAAGTAAAAGAATTATACTCCATGATGAAGTGGGATTTATTCCAGGAGTGCCAGGTTTTATTAATGTAAAATTAATCAATGTAATATATTATAATAGAATAAAGGACAAAATCTACATGATATATCAACAGATGTAGAAAAAGCATTGCACAAAACCCAACACCATTTCATAATTAAAAAAAATACTAAAGAAACTAAGTATAGAAAGGAACTTTCTCAATCTGCTAAATGGCATCCATAAAAAAATTAGTTACCATCATACTTAATAGTGAAAGACTGAAACCTTTCCCTCCAATATTAACAACAAAACAATCATGTCTATTCTTGCAACTTCTATTCAACATAGTATGAAAAGTTCTAATTTATACCAATATAGGCAAGAAAAAGTAAAAAAATAAATAATAGGAATCTTTCACCTCCCCGATTAGCTGTATTCCTAGGGTGTGTGTGCGTGTGTGCATGTATGCGTGTGTGTGTCTATTGTGAATGGGGTTGTATTCTTGATTTGGCTTTCAATTTGGATGTCACTGATGTGTAGAAATGTGACTAACTAAAACAGCATGGTAATAGTACCAAAACAAACACATAGAATAAGGGAACAGAATAGAGACCTCAGAAACAAGACCACATATCTACAACCATCTGATCTTTGACAAAGCTGACAAAAGCAATGGGGAAAGGATTTCCTATTTAATAAATGGTACTGGGAAAACCGGCTAGCGATATGCAGAAAATTGAAACTGGACTTTTCCCTATACCCTATACAAAAATTAACTCAAGATAGATTAAAGACATAAATGTAAAACCCAGGATAAAAACCCTGGAAGATGGTATCTAGGCAATACCATTTAGGACATAGGCACAAGAAAAAATTTTATGACGAAGATGCCAAAACTAATTGCAACAAAAGCAAAAATGGACAAATGTAACGTAATTAAACTAAACAGCTTCTGCACAGCAAAAGAAACTATCATCAGAGTGAACGGACAACCTACGGAATGAAAGAAAATTTTTGCAATCTGTCTATCTGTAAAAGGTCTAATATCCAGAATCTACGAGGAACTTAAACAAATTTATAACAAAAATCAAATGACCCAATCAAAAAGTGGGCAACAGACATGAGCAGACACTTCTCAAAAGAAGACATTTATGTGATCAACAAACATATGAAAAGAAAACCAACATCACTGGTCATTAGAGAAATGCAAATCAAAGCCCCAGTGAGATGCCATCTCATGCCAGTCAGAATGGACACGGAATCAACCCAAATGCTCATCAATGATAGACTAAATTTTAAAAAAATGTGGTACATATGCACCATGGAATACTATGCAGCCATAAAAAGGAACAAGATCATGTCCTTTGCAGGAACATGGATGAAGCTGGAAGCCATTATTCTTAGCAAACTAACACAGGAACACAAAACCAAACACTGCATGTTCTCACACGTAAGTTGGGGCTGAACAATGAGAACACAAATGGACACAGGGAGGGAAACAACACACACCAGGGCCTATGGGGGTCAAGGGGAGGAAGAACATCAGGATAAATGGCTAATGCATGCTGAGCTTAATACCTAGGTGATGGGTTGATAGGTGCAACAAACCACCATGGCACACATTTACCTGTGTAACAAACCTGCACGTCTTGTTCGTGTATCCCAGAAATTAAAATAAAAATGTTCTAAAAAATGAAATGTGACTAATTTTTGCACATTGATTTTATATGCTGAATCTTTGCTGAAGATGTTTATCAAATCCAGGAGCCTTTGTGTAGAGACTATGGGGTTTGCTGGGTACAAAATCATATTGTCTGCCAAGAGAGATAGCCTGACTTCCTCTCTTCCTATTTGGATGCCCTTCATTTATTTCTCTTTCCTGATTACTCTGGCTAGGACCTCCAGTACTATGTTGAATAGGAGTGGTGAGAATGTGCATCCTTGTCTTATTCCAGTTCTCAGTGGGAAAGTTTCCAGCTTTTGTCCATTCAAATTGATGTTGGCATGGATTTGTCATACATTGTTTTTATTATTTTGAGGTATGTTCCTTTGATGACTAGTTTGTTGAGGGCTTTTAACACGAAAGAATATTGAATTTTATCAAAAGCCTTTTCTGTGTCAATCGAGATGATCATGTGGTTTTTGTTTTTTGTTCTGTTTATTTGATGAATCAAATTTACTGATTTGCATACGTAGAACAAATATTACATACCAGGAATAAAGCCTACATGACCATGGTAGATTAGCTTTTTGATATGCTGTTGGATTTGCTTTTGTGGTTTTATTTTAAGATGTTTGCATCGATGTACTACAAAGATATTGGACTAAATTACAAACTACTGGTGAAAGAATCGCAAACAATAGAAACAAGTGGAAAAACATTCCATGCTAATAGATAGAAAGAATCAATACTGTTAAAATGGCCATACTGCCCAAAGTAATTTGCAGATTCAATGCTAACTGTATCAAACTACTAATGACATTTTTCACAGAATTAGAAAAAAAAAAAAAAACTACTCTCTAAAATTCTTATAAAACCAAAAAAGAGCCTGAATAGCCAAGGCAATTCTATGGAAAAAAAAAAAAAAAAAAAAAAAAAACAGTCAGAGGCATCATATTACCTGACTTCAAACTATACTACAAGGCTACAGTAACCAAAACAGCATGCTACTGGTACAAATAAAAGACACATAGACCAACGGAACAGAGTAGAGCACCCATAAATAAAGCTGCACACCTATAAACATCGAATCTTTGACAAAGTCAACAGTAATGAGAAATGGAGAAAGGGCACCCTGTTCAATAAAGGTAGTGGGATAGCTCACTAGCCATATACAGAATATTGAAACTGGACTCCTTCATTACACCATATACAAAAAAATCAACTCAAGATGGATTAATGAGTTAAACGTAAAAACTAAAACTCTAAAACCTCTAGGAAACAAGCCTAGGAAATACCATTTGGTACATAAGACCTGGAAATGATTTCACTGAAATAACTCCAAAAGCAATTGGAACAAAAACAAAAATTGACAAGTGGGACCTCATTAAACTAAAGACCCTCAGTACAGCTAAAGAAACTATCAACAGAATAAACAGACAACTTATAGAATGACAGAAAATATTTGCAAATTATGCATCTGTCAAAGATCTAATATCAAACATCTATTAGGAATATAAAAAAATTAACAAGCAAAATACAAATAACCCCATTTAAAAATGGGCACAGGAAATGAACAGGCACTTTTCAAAAGAAGACATACACATAGCCAACAAGCATATGAAGAAATTCTCAATATCACTAATCATTAGAGAAATGCAAATCAAAACCACAAAGAGATACTATTTCACACCAGTCAGAATGGCTATTATTAAAATGTCAAAAAATTACAGATGCTGGTGAAGTTGCAAAGAAAGGGGAATGCTTATATATTGCTAGTGGGAATGTAAATTAGTTTAGTCATTGTGTACAAAAGTTTGAAAATTTCTGAAAGAACTTAAAACAAAACTACAATTCAACCAACAATCCCATTACTGGGTATATATTCAAATGAATATACATTATTCTACCATAAAGACACATGCACTTGTACATTAATAACAGCACTATTCACAATAGAAAACAGATGGAATCAACCTAGATGTCCACCAGTGAATGTATATGTATACCATGGAACACTATGCAGCCATAAAACAAAGTGAAATCATGACCTTTGCAGTAACATGAATGGAGCTGGAGACAATTTCATACTAAGCAAATTAACACAGAAACAGAAATCCAATTACTGCATGTTCTCACTTATAAGTGGGAGCTAAACCTTTTATACACATGGACACAAAGAAAGGAATTACAGACACTGGGGCCTAGTTATGGGTGGATAGTGGGATGAGGGTTAAGATCAACAAACAACCTATCAGGCACTATGCTCACTCCCTGCGTAACAAAACAATCTGTACAGCTAACTCCATGACATGTAATTTACCCATGTAACAAACCTGCACATGTACTCCCTGGAAGTAAAATAAGAGTCGGAGGGTCAGGTATGGTTGCTCACACCTGTAATCCCAGCACGTTGGGAGGCCAAGGCGGGTGGATCACAAGGCCAAGAGATCGAGACCATCCTGGCCATAATGGTGAAACCCCGTTTCTACTAAAAATACGAAAATTAGCTGGGTGTCGAGGTGCATGCCTGTAGTTCCAGCTACTTGGAAGGCTGAGGCAGGAGAATTGCTTAAACCTGGGAGGTGGAAGTTGCAGTAAGCCAAGATGAGATTGTGCCACTGCACTCCAGGCTGGCGACAGAGCAACTCTCTGTCTCAAAAACAAAAACAAACAAACAAACAAAAATTGTTGGAAAGAAAATAAAAAATGGTATTGAAAACAAAAAAAATAAAATAAAATAAAAAATGGGTATAGCAATTAGAAAGGAAGAAATAAAACTATCTGTATCTGGACATGATATAACCTTTTATCAGGAAAATCCCAGGAATTCACAAGGAAGCTATTAGAATTAATAATATACAAGTACATGTTACAACTCTTTTAGAATTTGTCTAGCTGGTTTTCAGGTTTTTACCAGAAAACTCATGAAAATACACACATACATACACACACGAGTTTACCAAAATTTCAGAATACAAAAGCAAAATAGTAAATTTTATTTTGATACACTAGAAAAGAACAATCTGAAAAGAAAATTTAGAACACAATTTCATTTACAATAGCATCCAAAGGAATAAAATACTTAGGAATATGTTAACAAAGAAATTGTAAAACTTATATACTGAATATTACAAAATATAGTAAAAAGAAATAAAAGAACATCTGTACAAATGGAAAGACACCTACTGTTCATAAAGTGGAAGACTGATAACATTCATAAAATGACAATGCTCCTTAAGTGATCTACGGATTAAATTAAATCCCTATGAGGGGTGAGGGAGAGAAGATAAATGGGGAGAGTGCTGATAAGTACAAGGGTTCATTTTTGTGCCAATGAAAAGTGTTCCAGAATTAGGACTATGCAGTTATTTTTAAAACCACTAAATTATAAATTTTAAAAGGGTAAATTTTATGCTATGTGAATTATATCTTTAAAAAGAAAAACATACTAATATTTGAGACATATAGCAAATATATGTTCAAACTACTTTTACTGAATTCAAAAATTGTTTTTCAACAGCCATATTTTATCCATAGCTCACATTTACTTTGTTATTAACTTATTCAATACTCATCTTCACTCCTCAACCTCCTCTACCATTACCAAAAAAATTACTATCAGATCATTTCAGTGTACACATGTGGAGGCAATTTGATTATTCTAGCCCAAGATATTTATGTTGAAATAATAGATATATTTTCCTTCCTATGAAATGTAGACAACTAGAAACATGAGTCAGAAATGAAAGTGTAAATTCGGATTGTTTAGAAGACAAGTTAACATTATCTGTAACTGTAACTGTAACTGAGAGTGGCTCAATGTTCACCAAACCCATTTTTTCCCATCCTGGGCATACAAACTATATTTCTCAATCCCTCTAGGTGAAGCCATTTGATTAGTTGTGATCAGCAAAGGCTATACACCACTCCTATTCAACATAGTGTTGGAAGTTCTGGCTAGGACAATCAGGCAAGAGAAAGAAAGAAAGGGTATCCAGTCAGGAAAAGAAGCAGTCAAATTGTCCCTGTTTACAGATGACATGATTGTATATTTAGAAAACCCCATTGTCTCAGCCCCAAATCTCCTTAAGCTGATACGCAACTTCAGCAAAGACTCAGGATACAAAACTAATGAGCAAAAATCACAAGCATTTTTATACACCAGTAACAGACAAACAGAGAGCCAAATCATGAATGAACTTCCATTCACAATTGCTTCAAAGAGAATAAAATACCTAGGAATCCAACTTACAAGGGATGTAAAGGACCTCTTCAAGGAGAACTACAAACCACTGCTCAGTGAAATCAAAGAGGACACAAACAAATGGAAGAACATACCATGCTCATGGATAGGAAGAATCAATATCGTGAAAATGGTCATACTGCCCAAGGTTATTTATAGATTCAATGCCATCCCCATCAAGCTGCCAATGAGTTTCTTCACAGAATTGGAAAAAACGGCTTTAAAGTTCATATGGAACCAAAAAAGAGCCCGCATTGCCAAGACAATCCTAAGTCATGAGAATAAAGCTGGAGGCATCACGCTACCTGACTTCAAACTATCATACAAGGCTACAGTAACCAAAACAGCATGGTACTGGTACCAAAACAGAGATATAGACCAATGGAACAGAACAGAGTCCTCAGAAATAATACCACACATCTATAGCCATCTGATCTTTGACAAACCTGAGAGAAACAAGAAATGGGGAAACGATTCCCTATTTAATAAATGGTGCTGGGAAAATTGGCTAACCATAAGGAGAAAGCTGAAACTGGATCCTTTCCTTACTCCTTACAAGAAAATTAATTCAAGATGGATTAGAGACTTAAATGTTAGACCTAATATCATAAAAACCCTAGAAGAAAACTTAGGTAGTACCATTCAGGACATAGGCATGGGCAAGGACTTCATGTCTAAAACACCAAAAGCAACGGCAGCAAAAGCCAAAATTGACAAATGGGATATGATTAAACTAAAGAGCTTCTGCACAGCAAAAGAAACTACCATCAGAGTCAACAGGCAACCTACAGAATGGGAGAAAATTTTTGCAATCTACTCATCTGACAAAGGGCTAACATCCAGAATCTACAAAGAACTCAAACAAATATACAAGAAAAAAACAAACAAAGAACTCAAACAAATATACAAGAAAAAAACAAACAACCCCATCATAGTGGGCAAAGGATATGAACAGACATTTCTCAAAAGAAGACATTCATACAGCCAACAGACACATGAAAAAGTGCTCATCATCACTCGCCATCAGAGAAATGCAAATCAAAACCACAATGAGATACCATCTCACACCAGTTAGAATGGCAATCATTAAAAAGTCAGGAAACAACAGGTGCTGGAGAGGATGTGGAGAAATAGGAACACTTTTACACTGTTGGTGGGATTGTAAACTAGTTCAACCATTGTGGAAAACAGTATGGCGATTCCTCAAGGATCTAGAACTAGATGTACCATATGACCCAGCCATCCCACTACTGGGTATATACCCAAAGGATTATAAATCATGCTGCTATAAAGACACATGCACACATATGTTTATTGCGGCACTATTCACAATAGCAAAGACTTGGAATCAACCCAAATGTCCATCTGCGACAGACTGGATTAAGAAAATGTGGCACATATACACCAAGGAATATTATGCAGCCATAAAAAAGGATGAGTTTGCGTCCTTTGTAGGGACATGGATGCAGCTGGAAACCATCATTCTTAGCAAACTATCACAAGAACAGAAAACCAAACACCGCATGTTCTCACTCATAGGTGGGAAATGAACAATGACATCACTTGGAGTCGGGAAGGGGAACATCACACATTGGGGACTATCATGGGGAGGGGGGAGGGGGGAGGGATTGCATTGGGAGTTATACCTGATATAAATGACGAATTGATGGGTGCTGACGAGTTGATGGGTGCAGCACACCAACATGGCACAAGTATACATATGTAACAAACCTGCACGTTGTGCACATGTACCCTAGAACTTAAAGTATAAAAAATAATAATAATAATAATATATGACATGCCCAGGCCTGGTTGTTAAAATGTTTTAAGTAATCCTCCATGTTCTTTCATCATTCTCAGTCACAGACAGATATAAAGAATTGAGATGTAAAGAATCCCTACCCCAAGGCCCTAGGGAATGTTGGAGCCACTAGAAGGAAAGAACCATGCTTCCTGAGTCATGCAAATAAGTCACACAAGCTCGAATTTCCACACTGGATGCTTTATCAATGAATAATAAACTCTTAACGTGTTAAAGAACTGAGGTTTGGCTATTACAATTCACTACTGTTAAGTTTCTGTGATTAAATACATGATTTCTCTGAAAGATTATATAAGGAAGTCAGAGGTCTCTCTAAAGTCACTGATTAAACTGCAAGAAGCTTTAAAATGCATGAATAAAAAATAAATATAGGCTAGGCATGGGGGCTCATGGCTGTAATCCCAGTACATTGAGAGGCCAAAGTGGTCAGCTCATTTGAGTCCAGGAGTTTGAAACCAGCCTGGAAAACATAGTGAGATCCTGTTTCTACAAATAATTTTTAAAATTAGCTGGACACGGTGGTGCGTGCCTGTGGTCCCAACTACTTGGGAAGCTGAGGTGGGAGGATCACTTGAACCCAGGAAGAATAAATTGAAGTGAGCCGAGATCATGCCACTTTACTCCAGCCTGAACAACAGAGCAAGACTGTCTCAAAAATAAATAAACATGTATATACTTATATATAAATAAACATTTATATGCTTATATATCTATATATGTTACAAACACATAAATATTATATAAACATATATAAATATATAAATTTTATATATATATATGTAAAATACTTTTAACCCTGCCAAAGTGTCCAACATTGTTAGCTGATCTTTTCCACTTACACTAGGGAAATAAGCCAGCACTGAATTTGGCAGGGATTAACAAAAACAAATTCAAGTTTATTGAGTAAGATACTTAATTTTCATCTAAGTGTCCATGTTCCTATAAAATTTTGATATTTCTGCTTATTATCTTCAGTGCCCATTTTATGCAAAAAAAATTAGGTCAAAGAGAAATATATGCCAGAGTTTATACTCAATCATAATTACTCAGATCTGGAGAAGATCTGGTACACAGGGAGGCATAGCTAAGCTTCCCAATTCACTCATGCATTCTACAGGTATGGATCATTAGGTGACAAAAGCCTAGATGTATAAGCAAAGTGGTGTTATAGGAGAATTATGGATTTGCTAGCTTGATGGAGGGAAAGCACTCTTAAAAAACAATTTGACTGTTTTTATAGCAATCAAGATAGGTGGTAGGATCTTGATTAAAAATATAGCAGAATAGAGAATAAGGAGTGGGCCTAAGTAATGGCATAATTCATGGACTAGATAAATATCATAAAATAACAATCTACATTATTTCCAGTATTCCCACATGGAGACAGGAAGAATGATAAATAGAAAGACAGAATTTGGAAGTAAGAAAGGAAAAACATATTGGTGGGGGCTTGGGCAAAGGACTTGGAAGCCCTTCATATGAAGATGATATTTGAAGTTATGAAAATGAGTGAGCATTTTGAGAAAATCAATACAGAGCTGTGCATACAGTTACCCACAAGAAGCTGGAGAGCCAAGTATCAGTAATCAATATAGAAGAAAGGCATTTGGATGAAAGAAAGTAGACTCAATATATTCACCCATTCTCACACTGCTATAAGAAACTGCCTGAGATTAGGTCATTCATAAAGGAAAGAGGTTTAATTGACTCACTATTCCACCTGGCTGGGAGACCACAGGTAACTTACAATCATGGGAGAAGGGGAAACAAACATGTCCTTCTTCACATGATGGCAGGAAGGAGAAGTGTTGAGCAAACAGGAAAAAGCCTCTTATAAAACCATCAGATCTCGTGAGAACCTACTAATTATGAGAACAGCAGCATGGAGGATAACCGTGCTCATGATTAAATTACCTTTCACTGGTCCCTCCCATGACATATGGGGATTATGGGAACTACAATTCAAGATGAGATTTAAGGGAGGACACAGCCAAATTATATAATTATGTCCATGGCCGCTCTCATATCTCATGTCCTCACATTTCAAAACACAGTCATGTCCTTCCAATAGTCCCCAAAAGTTTTAACTAATTCCAGCATTAACTCAAAAGTCCCAGTCCAAAGTCTCATCTGAAATAAGGCAAGTCCTTTCCATCTATGAGCCTGTAAAATCAAAACAAGTTAGTTACTTCCTAGATACAATGGACGTACAGGCATTACATAAATACACCCATTTCAAACAGGAAAAAAAATGGCCAAAACAAAGGGGTTAAAGGCCCCCATGAAAGTCTGAAATCCACCAAGGGAGTAATTAAATCTTAAAGCTTCAAAATAATCTCCTTTGACACCATGTCTCACATCCAACTCATGCTGATGCAAGAGGTATGCTTCCTCTGCCTTGGGCAGTGCCACCCCTGTGGCTTTGCAGGATACAGCCCTGCTACCAGCTGCTTCACAGGCTAGCAATGAGTGTCTGTGGCTTTTCCAGGTGCAGAGTGCAAGCTACCAGTGGATCTATCATTCTGGGGTCTGGAGGATGGTGGGTGGTCCTCTTCTCACAGCTCCACTAGGCAGTGCCCCAGTGGGGACTGTGTGGGGGTTCCGACCCCCCGTTTTTCTTTTGCACTGCCCTAGCAGAGGTTCTCTATGAGAGCTCCACCTCTGCAGCTCACCTCTGCCTGGACTTCAAGGCATTTCCATACACCCTCTGAAATCTTGGCAGATGTTCTCAAACCTCAATTCTTGTCTTCTGTGCTCCCACAGTACCAACACCAGGTGTAAGCTGCCAAGGCTTGGAGCTTGCACCCTCTGAAGCAAGCCTGAGCTTTAAGCCACAGCTGGCGTTGAAGCAGTTGGGACACAGGGCACCACGTCTCAAGGCTGCACAGAGCAGTGGGGCCCTGGGCCCAGATGGGACCTGGGGCCTGGCCCACAAAATCATTTTCTCGTCTAGGCCTCCAGGGCTTTAATGGGAGGGTCTGCCATGAAGGTCTCTAACATGCCTTGGAGACATTTTCCCCATTGTCTTGGTGATTAACATTTGGCTCATCGTTACTTACGCAAATTTTTGCATTGGGCTTGAATCTCTCCCCAGAAAAATGAGTGTTTCTTTTCTATCACATCATCAGGCTGCAAATTTTCCAGACTTTTATGCTATGTCACTTCTTGAACACTTTGCTGCTAAGAAATTTTTGCTTCCAGATACCCTAAATCATTTCTCTCAAGTTCAAAGTTCCACAGATCTCTAGGGTGGGGCAAAATGCTGTCAGTCTCTGCACATAGCAAGAGTAACCTTTACTCCCGTTCCCAACAATTTCCTCATCTTCATCTGAGACCACCTCAGCCTGGAATTTATTGTCCATATTGCTCTCCCCATTTTGGTCAAAGCCAGCAAACAAGTCTCCAGGAATTTCCAAATTTTCCCACATTTCTGTCTTCCTCTGAGCCCTCCAAACTGTTCCAACCTCTGCCTGTTACTGAGTTCCAAAGTCACTTCCACATTTCCGAATATCTTTACAGCAGCACCCCACTCTCTGTGGTATCAATTTCCTGTATTAGTCTATTCTCACGCTGCTATAAAAAACTGCCTGAGACTGGGTCATTTACAAAGGAAAGAGTTTAATCGACTCACTGTTCTGCATGGCTGAGGAGGCCTCAGGAAACTTACAATCATGGCAGAAGGGGAAGCAAACATGTCCTTCTTCACATGGTGGCAGCAAAGAGTAGTTCTGAGCAAACAGGGAAAGCTCCTTATAAAACCATCAGATCTCGTGAGAACTTACCCACTATCATGTGAACAGCAGCATGGAGGTGATTGACAACAAGCTTGCCTCAAGTAACAGCAAGAAAATGGTAGATAAGGAGACCCAGGGAATATCAAAATGCAGTTATGGTATTTGACCTAAATTTCATCATAGGAATGTATAACTAGTTTAACATATCTAAATATGTAGTCTGATATTTTAAACCATACAAACTCATAGATACATATGTGTATAGTATAGATACATATACACAAAATTATACCAATAATACCATGTTTTTAATCTGCATTGTTTACTCAACAGTATGCCATGAGCATTTCATCCTTTCAAATAAAGTTCTAAAGTATCATTATCAATAGCTGGATATGCTCTATTATCAATTTATAGGCGAATCTACGATGAATTGTAGTAATAAACAGCTACTGCACTTTTAATTTGAGCATTCCAAAAACATTTTCCCAATGCCTGTATTGTGCCTGACAATGCTCGGCTTATGGGAAAAAGATTATTTCAATTAGTTTACAAAGTAGAACAATGATTTTCAAGAAAGGGGTCATAAGTAAATCAACTCCCTCTTTCATTTGCTTTAGAGCCACTGTCTTTATTTTGCACTTGCTTTATCTTTGATTAGTCTCAAATAAATACAAGATCATTATAAAACCAAATTTAAAGAAAGTTAACTTTAAAAATTCAAACCTATTACATTGAATTCAAGCCTCTTATATTGAGAAACACTGATTTAGTAGAAGAGAGAAAATGCTTATCATAGGAGTATAATAGAAGCTTACACTTCTGGTAACTCATAACTTAAAGGTTTGATCATTTTCCTGACTTGCTATAACTCCACAGGATGTCTCGGTCAGAAGGAAGAAGATAGAATGTGGGAAAACGTCTCCCTACTAATAAACATAAATGATTATATTAAGGGGAAACTATAGGAGAAAATGGTTTCAAGGTTATTAGCTCTTACATTAGGATGAAAGACTTTATAACACTGAAAATTTAATAGTAGCAACAACCTAATGGGTCTTTAGCTACAACGACCAAAATATGTGACAGACTTGGGTCTGTATTTGGTAATTATATAGTTGCTAAATGACACTGTAATCAAGGCCATTGTCATCTCTCCTTTCATAAACAGTAGAATATTATTCTTTTAATTTATAGTAAAATAAATAATTTCTAAAGATGCTTAAAGAATATAAAACAAAAAGCAGAGGGAGGTGTTAATGAGTCTAATTCTCAATCAAGTTATTTGTAGTTTACGAGTTGTATTTCTAAGTACTTCATTTTTTTTAACCTTCAAAGCCACTATACCAAACTTTTGAAGGACTTTTAATCACACTACAAATACTAACAAGATATTTACTGTATGCAATAAAACTTATTATCTGCCCTCAATCTAGTTGGGGAAATGAAACAAACTTAGGACAAAATATCAAACAATATGGTTCAGTATGTAATTACAGAATAAATTATATGATACAAATTACAAATAGTTGAGAAAGAGACATGAAAGAAGGCTGGGATAGTCAGGAAAGATTTAAGAAAAAAGTCCTGTAGTATGAGTGGTATTGAGATAGGCAGAAGATTGACTCAAAACCACCATATCCACTGTAAAAAACATAAGTTATTTATGGTTACAACTGATTTTACTACAAAAAAAGAAAATTTTTGGTCATGACTAAAATTTAAAAATGTCCTCAATTGATTGTGCCCTATTGTTTATTTCCCATATTTATTTGGCTCCTCTTCTGCAAACCTATTGTCCCCTAGTACTGTATCGACTTTTTCCTCCACTATTCTTATATTTAGCTCATTTCTTACTTTATAGAAAAAAAATAACCTATTCAGATTAATGCAATACTGTTGCTCCTCAACTTCACAATGGGATTATGTCACAATAAACCCATCATAAATTAAAAATATCATGTCAATAATGAATTTAGTACACCTAACTTATAAAGCATTATAGCTAAGCCTAGCATAACTTAAACATTCTCAGAACATTTATATTAGCCTACAGTTGGGAAAAATCATCTAACACAAAGTCTATTTTTTAATAATGGGTTGAATACCTCATGTAATTTATTCATTATTGTACTGAAAGTAAAAAACAGTATGAGTGTATGGGTACTCAAAATACAGTTTCTACAGGATGCATATCACTTCTGCAATCATTATAAAACTAAAAAAAAAATGCTTGTCAAACCATTGTTAAGTTGAGGACCATTTGTATTTATGGTGTCCCTATTATGTGCCCACAATCATACCAGGTGAAAAGAGAGTATAAACAAATGTCACCGCCATAGAAGACTTCATAATTTTATTGGAGGAAAGAAAACTAGTGAAGATGAAGCAAAGGTACATTATGTTTCAAATCAAAGATCATAAATCACCATGCATATACTCCTGGAAGTATATGCAAAGCTTTTCAAATAATGTGTGGAAGAATGAAAATTTTTAGGATAATTTCAGACCTTCAACTTTCACCTTCAACTTTCATATGAATTATTTCCTAATAATTGTCTACCTGAGACTACACCTGCTAGCCTGCAATTGACAGATTCTCCTTGTCTAAACCCCATTCAAAATCCCCTTCTCCGACTTTACCAAAGAAAAGCACAGCTCTCAGCCATCAGCAATTTTATTATAGTGCATTACTGGATGTAAAAACCTGTAGTGTGCCAAACAAAGAGGCAATTTGAAATTATCATAATGAAGTTGACAAAATGAATGACTAATGACTGAATAACATCATTGTGCAACTTGAATAGTGTCTAATTCTTTACTTTTAACAAACTTGAAGCAGGGTCTAATTGAATTGCTACCTGAGAGATCTTTAAAAATAATTTTGATGGTAAATCAGTATGTGATTTTTGGCAGGTAACTCAAAATGTTTTCAAAAGATTAAGAGACATTGTTATGAGAAAATTTCTTTCGTGCCAGTTTAATCATGTATGATAACAAGTTTTTCCTGTGTTTACATATTTTAAAAATTAAATAAAATTTTTGAAAATTGATTATATCTGTCTCATTCTTATAAAAAATGGAATTCATCTAGAATATTAAAATATTGAAAAACAGCTTCTATCATTTTATTGAGATACATTTTCAATAACATTTTATATTTTAATTTGCCAAAATATTAATATGCTTACAATTTGATAAATTATGTAATAATTTGTAATAATTCATTCCAAAAGAAAAAAATTCAACACTTGGAGCTTCATAGACATAGAGGATTCTAAAAATATATATATACACACACACACACACACCAAAGTAATATAATTAGATTATCAATTTAGTTTTTAAGAATTAAATCATATTAATTAAGATAAAATACTCTAGGAAAAGTAGAACGGGAAAATGAGCTAAAGGAGAAAAAGTAATGATGTAAACTTTACAATCATTAATGTATTTTGACCTAATTTATGTACTTCTAAAATAAATGATATAGGAATCAAATCAATATAGTATTTAGATTCCACTGGAAACATTTGAAAGAGGAAAATGACTTTTATTTTAAAATGTAGAAGTTTATACTATCACTGAAATCACATTCTTTACAACTACTTAAACTTATGATAAATACTTTTTAAAATTATGCCCCTTTGCCCATGCAGATTCATTTATCACCCTTTTCTAGCCTCCTCTAAATGCTACACAGGCTCATTCCATAAAATATTTTTGTGACTGAATAGCTTCACTTGCATAAACAGATAATTCATACACACCACCTACAGAAAACCTTTTTCTATATAGGTAAAAAAAGAAACATGAACAGAAATTAAAATAATATTTTCTTCTCTTAAATTAGTTATTTCTCCTCTTTTAAAACAATATTCAGTAAAGATAAGTGCATGGAAAAATAAGTATTCTCACATACTACCAGTGGCAATGTAAATTAGTAACTCTTCCTGAGAGATAATTTTAAAATATGAATCAAAAGCTTAAAAGTACCCATTCTCTTTTAAACACAGAAATTTTATATCTGAGATTTAGTCTAAGAAAATCACCTTGAAAAATCACAAATATTTAACCATAAAGATGTTTATCAAAACTATGTATAAAATATTTTTGAAAATAACAATTTAAACATCAACAATAAGATTCTGGGGTTGCTGGCAAGATGACTGAATAGGAACAGCTCCAGTCTGCAGTTCCCAGGGAGATCGATGCAGAAGGCAGGTGATTTCTTCATTTCCAACAGAGGTACCTGGTTCATCTCACTGGGGCTGGTTGGACAGTGGGTGCAGCCCAAGGAAGGTGAGCTGAAGCATGGTGGGGCATCACCTCACCTGGGAAGTGCAAGGGGTTGGGGAACTCCCTCTTCTATCCAAGGGAAGTCATTAGGGACTGTACCATGTACTTTGGCGCAGATACTGTGCTTTTCCCATGGTCTTTACAACCCACAGATCAGGAGATTCCTTCCAATGCCTACAACACCAGGGCCCTGGGTTTCCAGCACAAAACTGGGCGGCCATTTGGGCAGACACTGAGCTAGCCACAGGAGTTGTTTTTGTTTTGTTTTTGTGTTTTTCTTTTTTTCATACCCCAGTGGCGCCTGGGATGCCAGCAAGACAAAAACGTTCACTCCCCTGGAAAGGGGGCTGAAGCCAGGGAACCAAGTAGTCCAGCTCGGTGGCTCCCACCCAACAGAGCCGAGCAAGCTAAGATCCACTGGCTTGAAATTCTCGTGCCAGCACAGCTGTCTAAGTTGACCTCAGACGCTTGAGCTTGGTTGAGGCAGGGGCATCCACCATTGCTGAGGCTTGAGTGGGAGATTTCGTCCACACAGTGTAAAAAAAAGCCACTAGGAAGTTCAAACTGGGCAGAGCCCAACCCAGCTTGGCAAGGCCACTGCAGCCAGACTGCCTCCTCTCTCGGCAGGGCATCTCTGAAAAAAAGGCAGCAGCCCAAGTCAGGGACTTAAAGATAAAACCCCACCTCCTGGGACAGAGCACCTGGGGGAAGGGGCAGTTGTGGGCACAGCTTCAGTAGACTTAAATGTCCCAACCTGGCAGTTGTGAAGAGAGCAGTGAATCTACCACCACAGCATTAGAGCTCTGATAAGGGACAGACTACCTCCTCAAGTGGGTCCCTGACCCCTGTGTATCCTCACTAGGAGACACCTCCCAGTAGCGGCAGACAGACACCTCACACAGGAGAACTCTGGCTGGCATCTGGCAGGTGCCTCTCTGGGATGAAGCTTCCAGAGGAAGGAACAGGCAGCAATCTTTTGTGGTCTGCAATCTCCGCTGGTGACACCCAGGCAAACAAGGTCTGAAGCGGACCTTCAGCAAACTCCAGCAGACCTTCAGCAGAGTGGCCTATTAGAAGGAAAACTAACAGAAAGGAATAGCATCAACAACAGCAAAAGGACATCCACTAAGAGACCCCATTCGAAGGTCACTGACTTCAAAGACCAACGGTAGATAAATCCATGAAGATGGGGAGAAAGCAGTACAAAAAGGCTGAAAATTCCAAATACCAGAACACCTCTTCTCCTCCAAAAGAATTGCAACTCCTTGCCAGCAAGGGAACAAAACTGGACAGAGAATAAGTTTGATGAATTGACAGAAGTAGGCTTCAGAAGGTGGGTAATAAACTCCTCTGAGCTAAAGGAGCATGTCCTAAGCCAATGCAAGGAAGCTAAGAACCTTGAAAAAAGGTTAGACAAAATGCTAACTAGAATAACCAGTTTAGAGACGAACATAAATGACCCGATGGAGCTGAAAAACACAGCACGAGAACTTTGTGAAGCATACACAACTATCAATAGCCAAAGTGATCAAGTGGAAGAGAGAATATAAGAGATTAAAGGTTAACTCAACGAAATAAACTGAAAAAACGAGATTAGAGAAAAAAGAGTAAAAAGAAATGAACAAAGCCTCAAAAAAGTATGGGACTATGTGAAAAGACCAAATCTACATCTGATTGGTGTACCTGAAAGTTACGGGGAGAATGGAACCAAGTTGGAAAACAATCTTCAGGATATTATCCAGGAAAACTTCCCCATCCTAGCAAGGCAGGTCAACATTCAAATTCAGGAAATACAGAGAACACCACAAAGATACTCCTAGAGAAGAGCAACTCCAAGACACATAATCATCAGATTCATCAAGGTTGAAATGAAGGAAAAAATGTTAAGGGCAGCCAGAGAGAAAGGTCAAGTTACCCAAAAAGTGAAACCCATCAGACTAACAGCAGATCTCTCTGCAGAAACCCTACAAGCCAGAAGAGAGTGGGGGCCAATATTCGACAATCATAAATAAAAGAATTTTCAACTCCGAATTTCATATCCAGTCAAACTAAGCTTCATAAGCGAAGGAGAAATAAAATCGATTATAGACAAGGAAATGCTGAGATTTTGTCACCATCAGACCTGCCCTACAAGAGCTCCCGAAGGAAGCACTAAACATGGAAAGCAAAAACCGGCCACTGCAAAAACATACCAAATTGTAAAGACCATTGACGCTATGAAGAAACTGCAAAAACTAATGGGCAAAGGAAGGGGCAAGATGGCCGAATAGGAACAGCTCCAGTCTCCAACTCCCAGCGCAAGCGACACAGAAGACCGGTGATTTCTGCATTTTCAACTGAGGTACTGGGGTCATCTCACTAGGGAGTGCCGGACAATCGGTGCTGGTCAGCTGCTGCAGCCTGACCAGCGAGAGCTGAAGCAGGGCGAGGCATCGCCTCACCTGGAAGCGCAAGGGGGAAGGGGATCCGTTTTCCTAGCCAGGGGAACTGAGACACACAACACCTGGAAAATCGGGTAACTCCCACCCCAATACTGCGCTGTAAGCATACAGGCATTCCAGGAGAATATATCCCACACCTGGCCGGGAGGGTCCCACGCCCACGAAGCCTCCCTCACTGCTAACACAGCAGTCTGCCGCGATCTATCCGCAAGGCAGCAGCGAGGCTGGGGGAGGGGCGCCCGCCATTGCTGAGGCTTAAGTAGGTAAACAAAGCCACTGGGAAGCTCGAACTGGGTGGAGCTCACAGCAGCTCAAGGAAGCCTGCCTGTCTCTGTAGTCTCCACCTCTGGGGACAGCACACAGCTGAAGACCAACAGGGGAAGTAGCGGGAGCCGGTGCAGACGCGAACGACTCTGTCTGACAGCTTTGGGGAGAGCCGCGGATCTCCCAACGCGGAGGTTGAGATCTGAGAACGGACAGACTGCCTGCTCAGGTGTGTCCCTGACCCCTGAGTAGCCTAGCTGGGAGAAATCCCCCACTAGGGGCAGTCTGACACCCCACACCTCACAGGGTGGAGTACACCCCTGAGAGGACACTTCCAAAGGAAGAATCAGACAGGTACACTCGCTGTTCAGCAATATTCTATCTTCGGCAACCTCTGCTGCTGATACCCAGGCAAACAGGGTCTGGAGTGGACCTCAAGCAATCTCCAACAGACCAACAGAGAGTCCTTCTGACTGTCAGAAGGAAAACTATCAAACAGGAAGGACACCTATACCAAAACCCCATCAGTTCGTCACCACCATCAAAGACCAGAGACAGATAAAACCACAAAGATGGGGAAGAAGCAGGGCAGAAAAGCTGGAAATTCAAAAAATAAGAGCACATCTCCCCCTGCAAAGGAGCGCAGCCCATCACCAGCAACGGATCAAAGCTGGTCAGAGAATGACTTGGACGAGAGGAGAGAAGAAGGCTTCAGTCCATCAAACTTCTCAGAGCTAAAGGAGGAATTACGTACCCAGCGCAAAGAAACTAAAAATCTTGAAAAAAGAGTGGAAGAATTGACAGCTAGACTCATTAATGCAGAGAAGATCATAAACGAAATGACAGAGATGAAAACCATGACACGAGAAATACGTGACAAATGCACAAGCTTCAGTAACCGACTCGATCAACTGGAAGAAAGAGTATCAGCGATTGAAGATCAAATGAATGAAATGAAGCGAGAAGAGAAACCAAAAGAAAAAAGAAGAAAAAGAAATGAGCAAAGCCTGCAAGAAGTATGGGATTACGTAAAAAGACCAAATCTACGTCTGATTGGGGTGCCTGAAAGTGAGGGGGAAAATGGAACCAAGTTGGAAAACACTCTTCAGGATATCATCCAGGAGAACTTCCCCAACCTAGTAGGGCAGGCCAACATTCAAATTCAGGAAATACAGAGAACACCACAAAGATACTCCTCCAGAAGAGCAACTCCAAGACACATAATTGCCAGATTCACCAAAGTTGAAATGAAGGAAAAAATCTTAAGGGCAGCCAGAGAGAAAGGTCGGGTCACCCACAAAGGGAAGCCCATCAGACTAACAGCAGATCTCTCGGCAGAAACTCTACAAGCCAGAAGAGAGTGGGGGCCAATATTCAACGTTCTTAAAGAAAAGAATTTTAAACCCAGAATTTCATATCCAGCCAAACTAAGTTTCATAAGTGAAGGAGAAATAAAATCCTTTACAGATAAGCAAATGCTTAGAGATTTTGTCACCACCAGGCCTGCCTTACAAGAGACCCTGAAGGAAGCCCTAAACATGGAAAGGAACAACCGGTACCAGCCATCGCAAAAACATGGCAAAATGTAAAGACCATCGAGGCTAGGAAGAAACTGCATCAACTAACGAGCAAAATAACCAGTTAATATCATAATGGCAGGATCAAGTTCACACATAACAATATTAACCTTAAATGTTAATGGACTAAATGCTCCAATTAAAAGACACAGACTGGCAAACTGGATAAAGAGTCAAGACCCATCAGTCTGCTGTATTCAGGAGACCCATCTCACAAGCAGAGACATCCATAGGCTCAAAATAAAGGGATGGAGGAAGATCTACCAAGCAAATGGAGAACAAAAAAAAGCAGGGGTTGCAATCCTAGTCTCTGATAAAACAGACTTTAAACCATCAAAGATCAAAAGAGACAAAGAAGGCCATTACATAATGGTAAAGGGATCAATTCAACAGGAAGAGCTAACTCTCCTAAATATATATGCACCCAATACAGGAGCACCCAGATTCATAAAGCAAGTCCTTAGAGACTTACAAAGAGACTTAGACTCCCATACAATAATAATGGGAGACTTCAACACTCCGCTGTCAACATTAGACAGATCAACGAGACAGAAAGTTAACAAGGATGTCCAGGAATTGAACTCATCTCTGCACCAAGCGGACCTAATAGACATCTATAGAACTCTCCACCCCAAATCAACAGAATATACATTCTTCTCAGCACCACATCGCACTTATTCCAAAATTGACCACATAATTGGAAGTAAAGTACTCCTCAGCAAATGTAAAAGAACAGAAATTATAACAAACTGTCTCTCAGACCACAGTGCAATCAAACTAGAACTCAGGACTAAGAAACTCAATCAAAACCGCTCAACTACATGGAAACTGAACAACCTGCTCCTGAATGACTACTGGGTACATAACGAAATGAAAGCGGAAATAAAGATGTTCTTTGAAACCAATGAGAACAAAGATACAACATACCAGAATCTCTGGGACACATTTAAAGCAGTGTGTAGAGGGAAATTTATAGCACTAAATGCCCACAAGAGAAAGCAGGAAAGATCTAAAATTGACACTCTAACATCACAATTAAAAGAACTAGAGAGGCAAGAGCAATCACATTCAAAAGCTAGCAGAAGGCAAGAAATAACTAAGATCAGAGCAGAACTGAAGGAGATAGAGACACAAAAAACCCTCCAAAAAATCAATGAATCCAGGAGTTGGTTTTTTGAAAAGATCAACAAAATTGACAGACCGCTAGCAAGGCTAATAAAGAAGAAAAGAGAGAGGAATCAAATAGATGCAATAAAAAATGATAAAGGGGATATCACCACTGACCCCACAGAAATACAAACTACCATCAGAGAATACTATAAACGCCTCTACGCAAATCAACTAGAAAATCTAGAAGAAATGGATAATTTCCTGGACACTTACACTCTCCCAAGGCTAAACCAGGAAGAAGTTGAATCCCTGAATAGACCAATAGCAGGCTCTGAAATTGAGGCAACAATTAATAGCCTACCCACCAAAAAAAGTCCAGGACCAGATGGATTCACAGCTGAATTCTACCAGAGGTACAAGGAGGAGCTGGTACCATTCCTTCTGAAACTATTCCAATCAATAGAAAAAGAGGGAATCCTCCCTAACTCATTTTATGAGGCCAACATCATCCTGATACCAAAGCCTGGCAGAGACACAACAAAAAAAGAGAATTTTAGACCAATATCCCTGATGAACATTGATGCAAAATCCTCAATAAAATACTGGCAAACCGGATTCAGCAGCACATCAAAAAGCTTATCCACCATGATCAAGTGGGCTTCATCCCTGGGATGCAAGGCTGGTTCAACATTCGCAAATCAATAAACGTAATCCAGCATATAAACAGAACCAAAGACAAGAACCACATGATTGTCTCAATAGATGCAGAAAAGGCTTTTGACAAAATTCAACAGCCCTTCATGCTAAAAACGCTCAATAAATTCGGTATTGATGGAACGTACCTCAAAATAATAAGAGCTATTTATGACAAACCCACAGCTAATATCATACTGAATGGGCAAAAACTGGAAAAATTCCCTTTGAAAACTGGCACAAGACAGGGATGCCCTCTCTCACCACTCCTATTCAACATAGTCTTGGAAGTTCTGGCTAGGGCAATCAGGCAAGAGAAAGAAATCAAGGGTATTCGGTTAGGAAAAGAAGAAGTCAAATTGTCCCTGTTTGCAGATGACATGATTGTATATTTAGAAAACCCCATCGTCTCAGCCCAAAATCTCCTTAAGCTGATAAGCAACTTCAGCAAAGTCTCAGGATACAAAATTAATGTGCAAAAATCACAAGCATTCTTATACACCAGTAACAGACAAGCAGAGAGCCAAATCAGGAATGAACTTCCATTCACAATTGCTTCAAAGAGAATCAAATACCTAGGAATCCAACTTACAAGGGATGTAAAGGACCTCTTCAAGGAGAACTACAAACCACTGCTCAGTGAAATCAAAGAGGACACAAACAAATGGAAGAACATACCATGCTCATGGATAGGAAGAATCAATATCGTGAAAATGGCCATACTCCCCAAGGTTATTTATAGATTCAATGCCATCCCCATCAAGCTACCAATGACTTTCTTCACAGAATTGGAAAAAACTGCTTTAAAGTTCATATGGAACCAAAAAAGAGCCCGCATTGCCAAGACAATCCTAAGTCAAAAGGACAAAGCTGGAGGCGTCACGCTACCTGACTTCAAACTATACTACAAGGCTACAGTAACCAAAACAGCATGGTACTGGTACCAAAACAGAGATATAGACCAATGGAACAGAACAGAGTCCTCAGAAATAATACCGCACATCTACAGCCATCTGATCTTTGACAAACCTGAGAGAAACAAGAAATGGGGAAAGGATTCCCTATTTAATAAATGGTGCTGGGAAAATTGGCTAGCCATAAGTAGAAAGCTGAAACTGGATCCTTTCCTTACCCCTTATACGAAGATTAATTCAAGATGGATTAGAGACTTAAATGTTAGACCTAATACCATAAAAACCCTAGAAGAAAATCTAGGTAGTACCATTCAGGACATAGGCATGGGCAAGGACTTCATGTCTAAAACACCAAAAGCAACGGCAGCAAAAGCCAAAATTGACAAATGGGATCTAATTAAACTAAAGAGCTTTTGCACAGCAAAAGAAACTACCATCAGAGTGAACAGGCAACCTACAGAATGGGAGAAAATTTTTGCAACCTACTCATCTGACAAAGGGCTAATATCCAGAATCTACAAAGAACTCAAACAAATATACGAGAAAAAAACAAACAACCCCATCAAAAAGTGGGGAAAGGATATGAACAGACATTTCTCAAAAGAAGATATTCATACAGCCAACAGACACATGAAAAAATGCTCATCATCACTGGCCATCAGAGAAATGCAAATCAAAACCACAATGAGATACCATCTCACACCAGTTAGAATGGCAATCATTAAGAAGTCAGGAAACAACAGGTGTTGGAGAGGATGTGGAGAAATAGGAACACTTTTACACTGTTGGTGGGATTGTAAACTAGTTCAACCATTATGGAAAACAGTATGGCAATTCCTCAAGGATCTAGAACTAGATGTACCATATGACCCAGCCATCCCACTACTGGGTATATACCCAAAGGATTACAAATTAGTCTACTACAAAGACACACGTACACGTATGTTTATTGCGGCACTATTCACAATAGCAAAGACTTGGAATCAACCCAAATGTCCATCTGTGACAGACTGGATTAAGAAAATGTGGCACATATACACCATGGAATACTATGCAGCCATAAAAAAGGATGAGTTTGCGTCCTTTGTAGGGACATGGATGCAGCTGGAAACCATCATTCTTAGCAAACTATCACAAGAACAGAAAACCAAACACCGCATGTTCTCACTCATAGGTGGGTACTGAACAATGAGATCACATGGACTCGGGAAGGGGAACATCACACACTGGGGTCTATCATGGGGAGGGGGGAGGGGGGAGGAGGGAGGGATTGCACTGGGGAGTTATACATGATATAAATGATGAATTGATGGGTGCTGACGAGTTGATGGGTGCAGCACACCAACATGGCATAAGTATACATATGTAACAAACCTGCACGTTATGCACATGTACCCTAGAACTTAAAGTCTAATAAAAAAAAAAAAAAAAAAAAAAAAAAAAAACTAATGGGCAAAATAACCAACTAGCATCATAATGGCAGGATCAAATTCACACATAACAATATTAACCTTAAATGTAAACAGGCTAAATGCCCCCAATTAAAAGACACAGACTAGCAAATTGGACAAAGAAGACCCATCAGCGTGCAGTATTCAGGAGACCCATGTCATGTGCAAAGACACACATAGGCTCAAAATAAAGGGATGTAGGAATATTTACCAAGCAAATGGAAAGCAAAAAAAGCAGGGGTTGTGATCCTAGTCTCTAATAAACTTTAAACCCACAAAGATCAAAAGAGACAAAAAAGGGTATTACATAATGGTAAAGGGACCAATGCAACAAGAAGAGCTAACCATCCTAAATATATATGCACCCAATACAGGAGCACCCAGATGTATAAAGCAAGTTCTCAGAGCCCTGCAAAGAGACTTAGGCTCCCACACAATAATAGTGGAAACCTTTAACATCCCATTGCCAATATTAGACAGATCAATGAGACAGAAAATTAACAAGGATATCCAGGACTTCAACTCAGCTCTGAACCAAGCAGACTTAATAGACATCTACAGAACTCTCCACCCCAAATCAACACAATATACATTGTTCTCAGCACCACATCACACTTATTTTAAAATTGACCACATAATTGGAAGTAAAACACTCCTCACCAAATGCAAAACAACGGAAACCATAACAAACAGTCTCTCAGACCACAGTGCAATCGAATTAGAACTCAGGATTAAGAAACTCACTCAAAACTGCACGACTACATGGAAACTGAACAACCTGCTCCTGAATGACTACTGAGCAAATAAAATGAAGGCAGAAATAAAGATGTTATTTGAAATCAATGAGAACAAAGACACAACATACCAGAATCTCTGGGACACATTTAAAGCAGTGTGTAGAGGGAAATTTATAGCACTAGATGCCCACAAAAAAGCGGAAAAGATCTAAAATTGACACCCTAACATCACAATTAAAAGAACTAGAGAAGCAAGAGCAAACTAATTCAAAAGCTAGCAGAAGAGAAGAAATAACTAAGATCAGAGCAGAACTGAAGGAGACAGACATGAAAAACCCTTCAAAAAATCAAGGAATCCAGGAGCTGGTTCTTTGAAAAGATCAACATAATAAATAGACTGCTAGCCAGAATAATAAAGAAGAAAATAGAGAAAAATCAAATAGACACAATAAAAAATCATAAAGGGGATAACACCACTGATTCCACAGAAATAAAAACTACCATCAGAGAATACTATAAACACCTGTACACAAACTAGAAAATCTAGAGAAATGGATAAATTCCTGGACACATATACCCTCCCAAGAATAAACCAAGAAGAACTCAAATCCCTAATAGACCAATAACAAGTTCTGAAATTGAGGCAGCAATTAATAACTGACTAACCAAAAAAAGGCCAGGACCAGATGGATTCATAGCCAAATTCTACCAGAGGTACAAAGGGGAGCTGGTACTATTCCTTCAGAAACTATTCCAAACAATATAAAAAGAGGGAATCCTCCTTAACTCATTTTATGAGCCCAGCATCATCCTGATGTGAAAACCTGGCAGAGATACAACAAAAAAAAGAAAATTTCAGGCCAATATTCCTGATGAACATCAATGCGAAAATCCTTAATAAAATACTGGCAAACTGAATCCAGCAGCACATCAAAAAGCTTATCCACTACAATCAAGTTGGCTTCATCCCTGGGATGCAAGGCTGGTTCAACGTACACAAATTAATAAATGTAATCAATCACAAAAACAGAATCAATGACAAAAACCACATGATTATCCCAATAGATGCAGAAAAGGCCTTCAACAAAATTCAACAGCCCTTCATGCTAAAAACTCTCAATAAACTAGGCATTGATGGAACCTATCTCAAAGTAATAAGAGCTATTTATGACAAACCCACAGCCAATATAATACTGAAGGGGCAAAAACTGGAAGCATTCCCTTTGAAAACTCGAACAAGACAAGGATGCCATCACTCACCACTCCTATTCAACACAGTATTGGAAGTTCTGGCCAGGGCAATCAGGCAAGAGAAAGAAATAAATGGTATTCAATTAGGAAAAGAGGAAGTCAAATTGTCTCTGTTTGCAGATGACATGATTGTATATTTAGAAAACCCCATTATCTCAGCCCAAAATCTCCTTAAGCTGATAAGCAACTTCAATAAAGTCTCAGGATACAAAATCAGTGTGCAAAAATAACAAGCATTCCTATATACCAGTAACAGAAAAACAGGGAGACAAACTATGAGTGAACTCCCATTCACAATTGCTACAAAGAGAATACAATACCTAGGAAAACAACTTACAAGGGATATTAAGAACCTCTTCAAGGAGAACTACAAACCACTGCTCAAGGAAATCAGAGAGGACACAAACAAATGGAAAAACATTCCATGCTCATGGATAGGAAGAATCAATATCATCAAAATGGCCATACTGCCCAAAGTAATTTATAGATTCAATGCTATCCCCATCAAGCTACCATGGACTTTCTTCACATAATTAGAAAAAACTACTTTATATTTCATATGGAATGAAAAAAGAGCCCACATATTCAAGACAATCCTAAGCAAAAAGAACAAAGCTGGAGGCATCACACTACCTGACTTCTAACTATACAACAAGGCTACAGTAACAAAAATAGCATGGTACTGGTTACCAAAACAGAGATATAGACCAATGGAACAGAACAGAGGCCTCAGAAATAATACCACAAATCTACAACCATCTGATCTTTCACAAACCTGATACAAACAGGCAATGAGGAAAAGATTCCCTATTTAATAAACGGCGTTGGGAAAATTGGCTAGCCATATGCAGAAAGCTGAAACTGGATTCCTTCCTTACACCTCATACAAAAATTAACTCAAGATGGATTAAGGACTTAAATGTAAGACCTATAACCATAAAAACCCTGGAAGAAAACCTAGGCAATACCATTCAGGACATAGGCATAGGCAAAGACTTCATGACTAAAACACCAAAAGCAATGGCAACAAAAGCCAAAATTGACAAATGGGATCTGATTAAACTAAAAGCTTCTTCATAGCAAAATAAACTATCATCAGAGTGAACAGGCAACCTACAGAATGGGAGAACATTTTTGCAATTTATCCATCTGACACAGGGTTAATAACCAGAATCCACAAAGAAACAGGTTCACAAGAAAAAACAAATAACCCCACCAAAAATGGGTGAAGGATATGAACAGACACTTCTCAAAAGAAGACATTTATGCAGCCAACAAACATATGAAAAAATGCTCATCATCACTGGTCATTAGAGAAATACAAATCAAACCACAATGTGATACCATCTCACGCCAGTTCAACTGTTGTGGAAGACAGTGTGGCGATTCACCAAGGATCTAGAACTAGAAATACTATTTGACCCAGCAATCCCAAAAGATTACTGGGTATATACCCAAAGGATTATAAATCATTCTACGATAAAGACACATGCACACATATGTTTATTGCAGCACTGTTCACAATAGCAAAGACTTGGAATCAACCCAAATGCCTATCAATGATAGACTGGATAAAGAAAATGTGGCACATATACACCATGGAATACTATGTAGCCATAAAAAAGGATGAGTTCCTATCCTTTGTAGGGACATGGATGATGCTGGATACCATCATTCTCAGCAAACTAACACAAGAACAGAAAACCAAACACTGCATGTTCTCACTCATAAGTGGGAGTTGAACAATGCGAACACATGGACACAGGTAGAGGATCATCACACACCAGGGCCTGTTGGGGGATGTGGGGCTAGGGGAAGGATAGCATTAGGAGAAATACCTAATGTAGATGATGGGTTGATGGGTGCAGCAAACCACCATGGCACGTGTATACCTATGTAACAAACCTGCACATTCATGTACATGTACTCCAGAACTTAAAGTTTTTATACACACACACACACATTCACATATTTATGTATTCATGTATTTAAAATTTATTTAAAGAAAAGTAATTGAGGCAGTACCCTCAAATAGAAGACTATTATGCAGACCAGAAAACAACGGACAGCATGAATCTACTTCTATAAAATGTTTTCAGTATATATAAATATATGCAGAGAAAGTAATGTAGAATAATTCCCCAAAACATTAACACTAGCTTTCTCTGTGTTGGTTTCTAGTTTGATTCCTTTTGTTTAACTGTGTTATTTAATTTTCTTCTGCAATGAGCATATATTACTCAGGTTTTTAAAAATTATTTTAAAAGTATTATAAACTTGCATCTAAATAAATTCATACAAATGAATATACTAGATAATATTCCAGAAAAAGTTCCATCAAAATGTAAACAGTGCTTATCTCTAGGTTGTAAAACTAGAGATCTTTGTTTGCTCTTCTTGCCATTTATCTGTATTTTCTAAAGTTAACATGTTATTTAGGTATTAAAAATGATACAAATTACAAAATATAATATCACTTAGCATGAGATCTATGATTTAATCTTATTTAGGACTTATTTAATTCTATTAAAACAGATTTAGAAACACCCTCTCTAGTGTTTTGTTGTTGTAGTGATGTTGGTAGTTCAGGGTTTAATTCTGATAGAAAATGGTATATTTTGCATCAGAATATGAAATTTTAGGTATTTTTCATCTCCAGCCCATGTATAAGATCATCTTGCCATTCTAATTGTACAGATCAAAAACTCAGTTCCAGAATACTAGAGGTAAAATACTGGTCCACACAGGAGCAGAAAGCTATTATTACTAACGTAGGGGAAAGAGTATCTTCCTTCTTTGGGAAAGGTATGAAGAAGTGGGGCAAAGTATTTACAGGTAGATATTTCTTTCATTTAAAGACTGGAACAGGAGATGAGTTAAAAGAAAAAGGGTCATAAAAACTATTCTAGGCTGGGCTCGGTGGCTCATGCCTGTAATCCCAGCACTTTTGGAGGCCGAGGTGGGCGGATCACCTGAGGTTGGGAGTTCGAGACCAGCTTTGTCAACATGGTGAAACCCTGTCTCTGTGAAATATACAAAAATTAGCCGACCATGTTGGCACATGCTTGTAATCCCAGCTACTCAGGAGGTTGGGACAGGAGAATTGCTTGAACCCGGGAGGCAGAGGTTGCAGTGAACCAAGATCACACCACTGCACTCCAGCCTGGGTGGCAGAGTGAGACTCTGTCTCAAAACAAACAAACAAACTATTCTAACCGATGCTTCATAATGTAAAGAATAAACAAACCAAATCTAATAGAATAGTTTAGAAAAAAAAAATGAGAAGTCAGCAGATGCTATATTGTAGCAGTTAACAAACAACTTGAGCTCTAGAATCAGACTTCCTGGGTCCAATTCCTGCTGTTGTCCCTTATTAGTTCTATAATATTGACTAAGTTATTACATTCTCCCTGTGTCTCGGTTTCCCTATTTGTCTAATGGCAATATCAGGAGCTACCTCTTAGGATAGCAAATAGAATTAAAATCAATATGCTTTCAATAATCCTAGCCAATAATAATAAGTTTCATAGAGAAGAAATGCAGAATGATATTTATGAGACTAGACCTGAGGTGATTATCTGTGTGACTTAGGTCAAATTAATTAAACTCATTATACTTCAACTTCTCGTCAGTACAGTGGGTCTAATAAAATATTCTCTCATGATTTTATGAGAATTAAAGGAAATAATATATATAAGGAATCTATAGGTTATCACATATAACGTAAGACACATCATATATGTTCAATAAATACATCTGACTGACATGTTTACACCTCTGGATTCTGAGGGTTTTCTTTCTTCTTTATCTGGCTTTCTTCCTCAGGAGGCTGATCTGTGTGGACTACACATTGAATTCCCCTGCCCTATGGCTTTCAGTTGGGTTGAGCCAATAGGGAGCACTCAAAGACCAGAGGGAGAGAAGAGTGAAGTTGGCTATTTATTTTTCTGGTTCCCTTCTTAGGAGGTTTTACTTTGGCTGTGCCTCTCATGAGAAACTGACTGCTCTTTAAAGCAGTGGGCTTTACGTAAACCTCTCTCCCTTTGAGTTGTATTAACCACTGTCTTTCTCTGTCTCTCAGGATTAGAGACAGTAACAATGTCAACTTCTCTTGGTTCTTACACTGAATCTTGTGGTTCCCATATACCCTGTCAATGTCTTTATGAACATTCCCTTCACAAATAAACCCTCCTCAAATAATTGTACTATGAATGTTCCATGTTGATATGGTTTGGCTGTGTTCACCACTGCCCCCCCACCAATCTCATCCTGAATTGTGGTTCAAATAATCCTGATGTGTCATGGGAGGAACCAGGTGGAGATAATTGAATCATGGAGGTGGTTTCCCTCATCCTGTTCTCATCGTAGTAAGTTAGTTCTCATGAGATCTGGTGGTTTTATAACAGGCTTCCCCCTCCACTGGGCACTCATTCTCTCTCCTGCCACCTTGTGAAGAGGTGCCCTCTGCCATGATTGTAAATTTCCTGAGGCCTCTCCAGTCATGTGGAACTGTGAGTTAATTAAATCTTTTTTCTTTATAAATTACCGGGTCTCAGGTATTCCTTCATAGCAGCACAAGAACGAACTAATACAGTGTTTCTTGTTGAGGTCTTCAATGACTCAGGGAATATGCTGTGGCACATAATAAAGCCTTATTTTGTAACCCAATAATTTCAAGATACTTGTGTTAATAATCAAATTCAAGCATTTAAGAGGGCTTGAGAATCACTTCGTTAATATTCTTGTTTCATTAGGGAAAAAAAACCACACAGGAGATGTTCATGTACCTCAAAACAGAATCAGTTTCAGAAGGTCATATATTTTAAGTATTTTTCCTATTGAATTTCCTGTAGAAAAATGATCCCCAATGTTGAAGGTGGGACCTAGTGGGGGGCATTTGGGTTATGGGGGATGGATCTCTCATGAATGCCTTGATGCCCTCCCCATAGTAATAAGTGAATTCTTTATTAGCTACTATGATATCGGATTTTTAAAAAGAGTCTGGTATCTCATTCCCCTCTCTTTTGCTCCCTCTCTTATCATGTGACATTCTGTCTCCCCTTGCCTTCCTTCATAACTAAAAGCATTTTTGTCAAAAGCAGATGCTGATGCCATACTTCTTATGCAGTCTGCAGAACTGTGAGCCAAAATAAACCTGTTTTCTTTATAAATTACCCAGCTTCAAGTATTTCTTTATAGCAATGCAAAATGGGCTAACACAGGTGGGGGAAGTGATGAGTACTGGGGATAACTGAAATCTACAGGGCAGTTGTTCCATGAGTTGGAGGAATTAATGGTCCTCCTGCTGAGAATATCTTCCACAGCAGGATATCCACTACAAGGGATATTATTACTGGTTGACTAACCCAAATGCAAATCTCTCAAATCTAAACTGCTCCAAAGTTTGAAACTTTTTGAGTACTGACATGACACTTAAAGGAAATGCTCATTGAAGCATTTTGGATTTCAGATTTTCAGATTTGGGATGTTCAACTTGTTAACTACTGGCATGCATTTCTTATTGATGGGGATACATAGTAAGAAATGCATTGTAAGGCCATTCTGTTGATTTGTGAACATCATAGTGTGTACTTATACAAACCTAGATGATATAGCCTACTATCCACCTAGGTTATATGGTATAGCATATTGCTCCTAGGCTAGGAACCTGTACAGAATGTTACTATACTGAGTAGTGTAGAGAAATAGTAATTCAATAACTTGTCCAATAGAAATTTTTCAGCTCCATTATAATCTTATGGGGGCACCATTATATGGTGGTCCACTGTTGACCAAAATGTTGTTATGCAGTCTATGACTATATAATGCAAATATTACAAAACCCCCCCAAAAATCTGAAATCAGAAATACTTATGATCCCAAGCATTTTGAAGAAGGGATACATGATCTGCACTGATACGCAGACCATATTTTATGAGGGACATCAGAAAATCCTGTCTTTATTAATAAGCAGAGACATTTTAATAAGTTGCTTTATTATAAAAATAAAGAAGGGCAGTTTGATGTTATATGTCTTAGTTTCCTACAATTTCATTCACACTCTCTAGGAATTCCTTCATTATTTTCATTCTTCCTAAATACTAGAGTCCAAAGTTAAAGTGTCTTCCATCGCAAGGGACCCAAATTTCCCACATGCTCAATACTTTCAAGGGAAACCTCTCAATCGTGGTTCCTGATGTAGTACCCAGAGAAGAGAGCTTTCTTTAGAACTGTATATTTATATGCTGTTGAGTTAGTCAATGCCTTTAAATACATTAAAAATTATGAAACTCCAATGTGTCAAATTATCTTCTTTATATAAATAGTTTGTGTGGATTACATTCGCCACTAGCAACCCTGTAGATATGAAGCATAACCTCCTCAAAGACATATACATTTTTCTCTTATTCAATGTAGAATTTCTAGGATTTAATAATTGTAATATTGTGTGCAGCCAAGTATCCTTAATGCTGCATAAAAAGCCTTAAATCCTCTAAGGCTTTTAACTGAGATAACTACAATCAACAACCAGCTTTTGTGCATAAGAAACAATTTGGTGATTTTCCCTGATTGATGCATTTTTAGACTTTATTAAAAGCCAGGAACTGGTGTAAGTAGATGTATAAATAAGGAAAATTTGATGGAAGAGTGTGCATGCCGAGAAAAATGAATTAGCATGAAGTATGTATGCAGAGTATCGGAAAGGCAATATTATAGGGGAGTATAATGATAAAGTCATTTGACTTCTGTGCACATTAAATGAATATCAATTAGGTACACTTTTGGCAAATTGCCTTTTATAACAACTGCCATCTGGACTCATAAATGCAATCCTAAGTCTAAACAAATAATAGTACACTGCATGATTTGAAGCATAGAATTCACAGTTAATAGCCTTCTCTTTAATATATGATTTATAAGTGAGCAATATATTAAAAATGTATAAAATTAAGATACAGTTAAATGTACTTGTACAGAAAATTTAACTTCTAGATAACTTTTTTTCTGACAAGATAACTGGTTACCTCCAACGTCAATAGACAGAAGTGTTCCTCACTTCAAATTTGAATGTTACTTTTACTTGCTATTTATTAGGTACATTTTTATGCTTTTTAAGGGAAGAGCTCTATATATTTTTATAAATATTTGTTGGATTTTGATATTCAAATGCTTCACTGGTTCTATGACACTTCTTAACTGTATTAAATGGTATCCCAAATTATACCATAGGTGGAAACTGAACTACTCATGCTGCAAATTGAATTACTCAAACTGAATCCTTTATAAATAAAGCATATTAACATAAAAAACTAAATTAAATGAGGTCATTTATATTTCTCGAAAAATGCTTGATTAGCAAATCCATCAACTCCAATAAGACATATCAGAATAACTAAAAAGCAAGATAAACTACAATCCTATAAAAATTAAAATCCAGCTCTTTCTGTACCAAATTTTAGAGGTGCAAGAGACTTTAGAAGTCATAACTATGACATTTTCTCCCATTTTAAAAATCAAAGGAGTGAGGACAGAAATGAAACAGGGAAAGTGGCCAGATACAATGTCCCCTACTGTATTAATTAGGGTTCTCTAGAAAGACAGAACAGGATATATATATCCTATATATATGTGTGTGTGTGTGTATATATATATATATATATATATATATATATAAAAGGGAGTTTATTAAGTATTAACTCACATTATCACAAGGTCCCACATTAGGCCATCTGAAGGTGAAGAGAAAGGAGAGCCAGCCGAGTCCCAAAACTAAAGAATTTATAGTTCAATGTTTGATGGGCTAAAGATGTAGACTGGGAGGCTAGATAAGTCTACTCTTTTCACGTTTTTCTTCCTGCTTTATATTCTAGCTGCTTTATATTCTAGCTGTGCTGGAATATATCTTTGACTCCCAAAGATCAAAGATAAAGGATCCTAGAGCAGCACGAGAAAAGAAAAATAAAATACAATGGATCTCCAATAAACCTGGCAACAGTCTTTTCAGCGGAAACCTTACTGATCACAGAAGAGTGGCATGACACATTTAAATTGGTCAAGAAAAACATAAATGCTTTTACCCTAGAAAACTGTATATGGGAAAAACATCATTCAAACATAAAGGGGAAATAAAGACGTTTCCAGCCTTGCATCCCAGGGATGAAGCCCACTTGATCATGGTGGATAAGCTTTTTGATGTGCTGCTGAATCCGGTTTGCCAGTATTTTATTGAGGATTTTTGCATCGATGTTCATCAGGGATATTGGTCTAAAATTCTTTTTTTGTTGTGTCTCTGCCAGGCTTTGGTATCAGGATGATGTTGGCCTCATAAAATGAGTTAGGGAGGATTCCCTCTTTTTCTATTGATTGGAATAGTTTCAGAAGGAATGGTACCAGCTCCTCCTTGTACCTCTGGTAGAATTGAGCTGTGAATCCATCTGGTCCTGGACTTTTTTTTGGTGGGTAGGCAATTAATTGTTGCCTCAATTTCAGAGCCTGCTATTGGTCTATTCAGGGATTCAACTTCTTCCTGGTTTAGTCTTGGGAGAGTGTAAGTGTCCAGGAAATTATCCATTTCTTCTAGATTTTCTAGTTGATTTGCGTAGAGATGTGTATAGTATTCTCTGATGGTAGTTTGTATTTCTGTGGGGTCGGTGGTGATATCTCCTTTATCATTTTTTATTGCATCTATTTGATTCCTCTCTCTTTTCTTCTTTATTAGTGTTGCTAGCGGTGTGTCAATTTTGTTGATCTTTTCAAAAAACCAACTCCTGGATTCATTGATTTTTTGGAGGGGTTTTTGTGTCTCTATCTCCTTCAGGTCATCCCTGGGATGCAAGGCTGGTTCATCATTCGCAAATCAATAAACATAATCCAGCATATAAACAGAACCAAAGACAAGAACCACATGATTATCTCAGTAGATGCAGAAAAGGCTTTTGACAAAATTCAACAGCCCTTCATGCTAAAAATGCTCAATAAATTCGGTATTGATGGAACATACCTCAAAATAATAAGAGCTGTTTATGACAAACCCACAGCTAATATCATACTGAATGGGCAAAAACTGGAAAAATTCCCTTTGAAAACTGGCACAAGACAGGGATGCCCTCTCTCACCACTCCTATTCAACATAGTGTTGGAAGTTCTGGCTAGGGCAATCAGGCAAGAGAAAGAAATCGAGGGTATTCAGTTAGGAAAAGAAGAAGTCAAATTGTCCCTGTTTGCAGATGACATGATTGTATATTTAGAAAACCCCATTGTCTCAGCCCCAAATCTCCTTAAGCTGATAAGCAACTTCAGCAAAGTCTCAGGATACAAAATTAATGTGCAAAAATCACAAGCATTCTTATACACCAGTAACAGACAAGCAGAGAGCCAATTCAGGAATGAACTTCCATTCGCAATTGCTTCAAAGAGAATAAAATACCTAGGAATCCAACTTACAAGGGAGGTAAAGGACCTCTTCAAGGAGAACTACAAACCACTGCTCAGTGAAATCAAAGAGGACACAAACAAATGGAAGAACATACCATGCTCATGGATAGGAAGAATCAATATCGTGAAAATGGCCATACTGCCCAAGGTTATTTATAGATTCAATGCCATCCCCATCAAGCTACCAATGAGTTTCTTCACAGAATTGGAAAAAATGGCTTTAAAGTTCATATGGAACCAAAAAAGAGCCTGCATTGCCAAGACAATCCTAAGTCAAAAGGACAAAGCTGGAGGCGTCACGCTACCTGACTTCAAACTATACTACAAGGCTACAGTTACCAAAACAGCATGGTACTGGTACCAAAACAGAGCTATAGACCAATGGAACAGAACAGAGTCCTCAGAAATAATACCACACATCTACAGTCATCTGATCTTTGACAAACCTGAGAGAAACAAGAAATGGGGAAAGGATTCCCTATTTAATAAATGGTGCTGGGAAAATTGGCTAGCCATAAGTAGAAAGCTGAAACTGGATCCTTTCCTTACTCCTTATACGAAGATTAATTCAAGATGGATTAGAGACTTCAATGTTAGACCTAATACCATAAAAACCCTAGAAGAAA
The DNA here is from genome assembly GCF_007565055.1 of Rhinopithecus roxellana. Taxonomy (NCBI): domain Eukaryota; kingdom Metazoa; phylum Chordata; class Mammalia; order Primates; family Cercopithecidae; genus Rhinopithecus; species Rhinopithecus roxellana. Next base: position 107,745,966 of record NC_044555.1, on the reverse strand, counting down.
ATCTAGGTAGTACCATTCAGGACATAGGCATGGGCAAGGACTTCATGTCTAAAACACCAAAAGCAACGGCAGCAAAAGCCAAAATTGACAAATGGGATCTGATTAAACTAAAGAGCTTCTGCACAGCAAAAGAAACTACCATCAGAGTGAACAGGCAACCTACAGAATGGGAGAACATTTTTGCAATCTACTCATCTGACAAAGGGCTAATATCCAGAATCTACAAAGAACTCAAACAAATATACAAGAAAAAACAAACAACCCCATCCAAAAGTGGGCAAAGGATATGAACAGACATTTCTCAAAAGAAGACATTCATACAGCCAACAGACACATGAAAAAATGCTCATCATCACTTGCCATCAGAGAAATGCAAATCAAAACCACAATGAGATACCATCTCACACCAGTTAGAATGGCAATCATTAAAAAATCAGGAAACAACAGTTGTTGGAGAGGATGTGGAGAAATAGGAACACTTTTACACTGTTGGTGGGATTGTAAACTAGTTCAACCATTATGGAAAACAGTATGGCAATTCCTCAAGGATCTAGAACTAGATGTACCATATGACCCAGCCATCCCACTACTGGGTATATACCCAAAGGATTATAAATTATTCTACTACAAAGACACATGCACACGTATGTTTATTGCGGCACTATTCACAATAGCAAAGACTTGGAATCAACCCAAATGTCCATCTGTGACAGACTGGATTAAGAAAATGTGGCACATATACACCATGGAATACTATGCAGCCATAAAAAAGGATGAGTTTGCTTCCTTTGTAGGGACATGGATGCAGCTGGAAACCATCATTCTTAGCAAACTATCACAAGAACAGAAAACCAAACACTGCATGTTCTCACTCATAGGTGGGAACTGAACAATGAGATCACTTGGACTCGGAAACGGGAACATCACACACTGGGGCCTATCATGGGGAGGGGGGAGGGGGGAGGGATTGCATTGGGGAGTTATACATGATATAAATGATGAATTGATGGGTACTGACGAGTTGATGGGTGCAGCACACCAACATGGCACAAATATACATATGTAACAAACCTGCACGTTATGCACATGTACCCTAGAACTTAAAGTATAATAAAAAAATGAAAAAAAAAAAAAGAAAAGAAAAAAGACTTTTCCAGACAAACAAAAGTTAAGGGATTTCATCAACACCAGACCTCAACACCAGTTGAGGAATTTCATCAACACCAGAAACACTAAAGGGAGTACTACAATCACAACCCAAAGGACGTTCACGAGCAATGAAAATACTACCTGAAGGTATAAAATTCACTGATAATAGTAAGTACACAAAGAAACACAGAATATTATGACATTGTGACTGTGTAAACTACGCATATTAGGTAGAAATACAAAACAATGAACCAATCAAAAATAATAACTATAATAGCTTTTCAAGACAGAAGAAGTACAACAAGATATACATAGAAATAATAAAAAGTTAAAATGCAGAGAACGGAGTTAAAGTGTATAGCTTTTATTAGCTTTCTTTTTGCTTCTTTATGCAAACAGTATTAAGTCTTAATCAGCTTACAATAATAGGTTAAGAAATAAAATTTGTAAGCCTCTTGTCAACCTCAAATCAGAAAACATATACCAGATGCACAAAAAATAAAAATCAAGAAAATAAATCATAACACCAAAGAAAAGAAAGAGAGGAAGGAGAGAAATTAGGAGAAAAAGACTAGAAAAGAACCAGAAAACAAATAACAAAATGGCATGAGTAAATCCTTAATTCTCAATAATAAGAATATGAATGGACTAAACCATTCAAAAAACAAAGTGTGGTTGAATGAACAAGAAAACAAGAACTAATGATCTGTTGTCTATAAGAAACACAATTCACCTATAAAAACACACATATCCTAAAAATAAAAAGATGGGGAAAGATATTCCATGCCAATGGAAAGCAAAAAAGAACAGGAGTAGCTATACTTAGACAAAATAAATTTCAAGACAAAAACTAAAAAAAGAGACAAAGAAGGTCACCACATAGTAATAAAGGAGTCAATTCAGCAAGAAGACATAATAATTACACACACACACACACACACACACACACACACACCCAATACTAGAGCACCAAGATATATAAAGCAAATATTATTAGAGTTAACAGATAGACCCCAATACAATAATAGCTGGAGAATTCCAAACCCAACTTTCAGCATTGGTCAGACCTTCCAGACAGAAAATCAACAAGGAAACATCAGAATTAACCTTCATTATAGATCAAATGAACTTAATAGATATTTACAAAACATTTCACCAATGACGGCAGAATAAATATTCTTGTCCTCAGCACATGGATTATTTTCAAGAATACACTATATTTTAGATCACAAAAAGAGCCTTAAAACATTCAAATAATATAAAGCATCTGCTCTGACCACAATGGAATAAAACTAGAATCAATAACGATAAATTTTGGAAAATATGTAAACATACAGAAATTAAACAATATGCTCCTGAATCAGTGGGTCAATAAAGAAATTGAGAGAAAATTAAAATTTATCTTAAAACAAATGGTAATGAAAACACAACGTACCTACAACACGAAAAAAAAAAAACCTATGGGATACATGAAAGCAGTATTAAGATGGAAATTTATAGCTTTAAATGCTTACTTCAAAAGAAGAAGATATATGTCAAAAAAATCTAATGATGTATTTTTAAATACTAGGAAAGCAAAAGTAAATAATACAAAATTAGTAGAGAAAAAGAAATAATAAAGGTCAGAGCATAAAAAATGAATTGGAAATGAAGAAAATGATACAAAAGAATAAAACAAATTACTTTTTAAAAATATACACAAAATTTAAAAATCTTTAGCCAGATTAAGAAAAAAAAGACTCAAATAAAATCAGAGATAGAAAAGGAGACATTTTAACTCATACTGCAGAAATTCAAAGGATCATTAGTGGCTATAATGAGCATCTATAAGCCAGTAAATTGGAAATCTAGAAGTGGATAAATTTCCAGATACATACAGCCCATAAAGACTGAACCAGGAAGAAATCCAAAACCTGAAGATACCAAAACCAAGTAACAATATCAAGCTGTAATAAAATACCTTCCAGCAAAAAAAAAAAAAAAAAAAAAAAAAAAAAAAAAAAAATACCATGACCCAATGGCTTAACTAATTAATTCTACCAAACACTTAAAGAACTAATATTAATCCTGCTCAAACTATTTTGAAAAATAGAGGAGAAGGAAATACTTCCAAATTCATTCTTTTTTTTTTTTTTTTTTTTTTTTTTTTTTTTTTTTTTTTGAAATGGAGTCTTGCTCTGTCACCCAGGCTGGAAAGGAGTAGTGCAATCTCGGCTTATTGCAATCTCTTCCTCCCAGGTTCAAGAAATTCTCCTGCCTCAGCCTCCCAAGTAGCTAGGACTACAAGTATGCATCACCACGCCCAGCTAATTTTTGTATTTTTAGTAGAAACGGCGTTTTGCCATGTTGGGCAGGCTGGTCTCAAACTTCTGACCTCAAGTGATCCACCTGCCTCGGCCTCCCAAAGTGTTGGGATTACAGGAGTGAGCCAGAGTGCCCGGCCCCAAACTCATTCTATGAGATACCAAAACCAGACAAAGACACTTAAAAACAACAATAACAACAACAAAACCTATAAGCCAATATTACTGAAGCATACTGTATAAACATCTTCAACAATATACAAGAAAACTGAATGCAACAACACATTAGAAAAATTATTTATTATGACTAGGTGGGATTTATCTCAGGGATGGAAGGATAGTTAACATATGCAAATCAATTAATGTGATACACTATATAACCAGAATAAAGAATAAAACCAAATGATCATTTCAACTGATACTGAAAAACCTTTGATAATATTTTACATTTCTTCTGGAAAAAAGACCTCAAAAACAGAGAACATACCTGAACATAATAAAAGCCATATATAGGCCGGGCGCGGTGGCTCAAGCCTGTAATCCCAGCACTTTGGGAGGCCGAGACGGGCGGATCACGAGGTCAGGAGATCGAGACCATCCTGGCTAACACGGTGAAACCCCGTCTCTACTAAAAAATACAAAAAACTAGCCGGGCGAGGTGGCAGGCGCCTGTAGTCCCAGCTACTCGGGAGGCTGAGGCAGGAGAATGGCCGTAAACCCGGGAGGCGGAGCTTGCAGTGAGCTGAGATCCGGCCACTGTACTCCAGCCTGGGCGACAGAGCGAGACTCCGTCTCAAAAAAAAAAAAAAAAAAAAAAAAAAAAAAAAAAAGCCATATATGACAGACACATAGCTAGTATCATACATTTGAGGAAAAATGGAAAGCTTTCCTTTAAGTTCAGAAATAAGAAAAGGATCCACATTTTCACTACTGTTATTCAACAGAGTACTGAGAGCCCTAGTTAGAGCAATCTAACAAGAGGGGGAAAAAAAAGAACATCCATCTTGTGAAGGAAAATGTCAAATTATCCTTATTTGCAGATGATATAATCTTACACATGGAAAAACTCAAAGACCCCACCAAGAAAAACCTGTTAAAACTGATAAACATATTCAGGAAAGTTACAGGATACAAAATAAATGTACAAAAATTAGTAGCATTTCTACATGCCAACAATGAACAATCTGAAAAAGAAATAAAGAGTGAAATCCCATTTACAGTAACTATAAATAAAATACCTTGGAAGTCATTTAATCAAATTTTAAGTGAAAAACCTCTACAATAAAAATTATAAAACTCTGATGCAAAAATTTGAAGAAAACAAGAAAATCGAAAGAAATTCCATGTTCATGGACTGGAAGAGTTAATATTGTTAGAAAATCTACATACTACTCAAAGCAATCTACAGACTTCATGCAATCTCTACCAAAACATCTATGATATTCTCAACAGAAATAGAAAAAACAATTTTAAAATTTGTATAGATACACAAAAGACCCAGAATAGCCAAAGTCATCCTGACCAAAAAAAACAAAACTGCAGGAATCACTTTACCTGACTTTACGCTACAGAGCTATAGAAACCAAAACAGGACGGTACTGGCATAAAAACAGTCACACAGATCAGTAATACTGTTTAGGAAACCCAGAGGCAAATCCATACATCTACAATAAGTTCAGTTTTGATAATGCTGCCAAGAAGTTACATTGGAGAAAGGACACTCTCTTCAAAAAATGGTGCTAGGAAAACTGAATATCCATGTGCAAAAGAATGACACCAGACCACTATCTCTTGCCATTTATCACAAGCAAATAAAAATGGATTAAATACTTAAATCTAAGACCTCAGACTCTGAAACTACTAAAAGAAAACTTTGAAAAAACTTTTCAGGACATTAAACTGGGCAAAGATTTCTTGAATAATACCCTGGAAGCACAGGCAACCAAGGCAAAAATGGACATGTGGGATCACTTCAGGTTAAAAAACTTCTGCACAGAAAAGGAAACAATCAACAAGGGGAAGAGACAATCCACTGAATGGGAGAAAATACTTTCCAACTACTCATCTGACAAGGGATTAATAATCAAAATATATAGGGAGCTTAAACCATTATATGGGAACAAATGAATAATCCAAATAAAAATGGACAAAATATTTGAATAGGCATTTCTCCAAAGAAGACATACAAATGGCAAACAGGCACATGAGAAGGTGCTCAACATCACTGATCATGAGAGAAATGCAAATGAAAACTATAATGAGATATGATCTCACCCCAGTTAAAATGCCTTTGATCTAAAGAGTCAGGCAATAACAAATTGTGGTGAGAATGTAGAGAAGATGGAACCCTTGCTTTTTGTAGCACTATTTACAACAGACAATATTTGGACACATCCTAATTGTCCATCAACAGATGAATAAAGAAAATGTGGTACATATACACAATGGAGTACTATTCAGTCATAAAAACGAATGAGATCCTGTCATTTGCAACAACATCAACGGAATTGGAGGTTATTGTATTAAGTGAAATAAGCCAGGCACAAATCGACAAATTTTGCATACTCTCCCTTATTTGTGGGAGATGAACATTAAAACAATTGAATTCAGAGAGAAAGTAGAGGAATGGCTACCAGAGGCTGGGAAGTGCAGTGGAGGAAGAAGTGGCAATGGTTAACGGGTATAAAAAAATAGAAAGAATGAATAAGACCTAGTATTTGCTATCACAACAGGGTGACTATAGTTAAAAATATATTAATTGTATATTTTAAAATAACTAAAAGAGTATATTAGTTCACTCTCACACTGCTGATAAAAACATATCCAAGACTGGGCAATTTATAAAAGAAAGAGGTTTAATTGGACTTACGGTTCCAAGTGGCTGGGGAAGCCTCACAATCATGGCAGAAGGCAAGGAGGAGCAAGTCACATCTTACGTGAATGATGGCAGGCAAAGAGAGCTTGTGCAGGAAACTCTCCCTTATAAAGCCATCACATCTCATGAGACTTATTCACTATCCTGAGAACACCACAAGAAAGACCTGCCCCCATGACTCAGTTATCTCCCACTGGGTTCCTCCCACAACATATGGGATTTATGGGAATGCAATTTAAGATGGGATTTGGGTGGGGACACAGAGCCAAACCATATCATTCCATCCCTGGCCCCTCCAAATCTCATGTCCTCACATTTCAAAACCAATCATACCATCCCAACAGTCTCCCAAAGTCTTAACTCATTTCAGCATTAACCCAAAAGTTCACAATCCAAAGACTCATCTGAGACAAGGCAAGTCCCTTCCACCTATGAGCCTGTAAAATATAAAGCAAGCTAGTTACTTCCTAGATACAATGGGGGTACAGGTATTGGGTAAATATAGTCATTCCAAATGGGAGAAATTGGCAAAAACAAAGTAGCTACAGGCCCCACGCAAGTATGAAATCCAGTGGTGCAGTCAAATCTTAAACTTCCAAAATGATCTCCTTTGACTCCATGTCTCACATCCAGGTCACGCTGAGGCAAGAGGTAGGTTCCCATAGTCCCCTATGGCTTTGCAGAGTACAGCCTCCCTCCCAGCTGCCTTCATAGCCTGGTTTTGAGTGTCTGTGGCTTTTCTAGGTGAACAGTGCAAGCTGTTCGTGGATCTACCATTCTGAGGTCTGGAAGATGTTGGCCCTCTTCTCACAGCTCCATTAGGTGGTGCCCCAGTAGAGACTCTGTGTGGGGGTTCTGACCCCCATTTCCCTTCCACACTGCCCTAGCAGAGGTTCTGTATGAGCACCCCACCACCGCAGCAAACTTCTGCCTGGGCATCCAGGCATTTCTATACATCTTCTGAAATCTAGGCAAAAGTCCCCAAACACCAATTCTTGACTTCTGTGTACTTGCAGGCTCAGTTGCCAAGGCTTATGGCTTGCATCCTTTGAAGCCATGGCCTGAGCTCTACATTGGCCCCTTTCAGCCACAATTGGAGCAGCTCAGAGGCAGGACACTAAGTCTCTAGGCTGCACACAGCACAGGAACCCTTGACCTGGCCCACAAAATTATTTTATCTTAGGCCTTTGGGCCTGTGATGAGAGGACTTGCCACAAAGTTCTCTGACATTTTCTGGAGACATTTTTCCTGTTGTTTTGGGAATTAACATTCAGCTCCTTATTACTTATGCAAATTTCTACAGGGGGCTTGAATTTCTCTGTAGAAAACGGGTTTTTCTTTTCTACCACATTGCCAGGCTGCAAATTTTCTAAACTTTTATGCTCTGCTTTCCTTATAAAATTGAATGCCTTTAACAGCACCCAAGTCACCTCTTGAATACTTTGCTGCTTAGAAATTTCTTCCACCAGATACCCTAAATCATCTCTCTCAAGTTCAAAGTTTCATAAATCTCCAGGGCAGGGGCAAAATGCCCATCAGTCTCTTTACTAAAACACAAGAGTCACCTTTGCTCCAGTTCCCAACAAGTTCCTCATCTCCATCTGAGACCACCTCAGCCTGGACCTTATTGTCCATATCACTATCAGACTTTTGGGCAAAGCCATTCATCAAGTCTCTAGGAAGTTGCAAAGTTTCCTACATTTTCCTGTCTTCTTCTGAGCCCTCCAAACTGTTCCAACTTCTGCCTGTTACCCAGTTCCAAAGTTGCTTCCACATTTTTTGATATCTTTTTAGCAACACCCCATTCCTGGCACCAATTTACTGTATTAGTCCATTTTCACGCTGCTGATAAAGACATACCCGAGACCGGGCAATTTACAAAAGAAAGAGATTTAACTGGACTTATATATAGTTCCATGTGGCTGGGGAAGCCTCACAATCACAGCAGAAGGCAAGGAGGAGCAAGTCACATCTTAAGTGAATGATGGCAGGCAAAGAGAACTTGTGCAGGAAAACTCCACTTTACAAAGCCATCAGATCTCATGAGACTTATTCACTATCATGAGAAAAGCAAAGACCTGCCCCCCATGATTCTATTAGCTCCCACTGGGCACCTCTCACAATATATGGGAATTATGGGAGTGCAATTCAAGATGACATTTGGGTGGGGACACAGAGCCAAACCATATCAAAGAGTATAATTGGATTGTGTGTAACACAAAAGGTCAATACTTCAGCTGATGAATACCTCATTTATGCTGATGTGATTATTACACATTGCATGTCTGTATCAAAATATCTTATATAACCTATAAATATTTATACCTACTATGCACCCACAAAAATTAAAAATAAAATTTTGTAAATAAATGTGCAAAATTGTCAACAGGAATTTCTCAAAAGAAGACATACAAATTGCAAACAGGTATATGAAAAGTTGCTGAATATCATTGATTATAAGAGAAATGCAAATTGAAACTATAATGAGATATCATCTCACCACAGTTAAGATGGCTTTTTCCAATAGACAGATAATTAAGGAATGCTGGAAAGGATGTGGAGAAAAGGGAACCCGACACTGTTGATAGTAATATAGATTAGTACGACCACTATGACGAACAGTTTGGAGGTTCCTCAAATTACTAAAAACAGAACTACCACATGATACAGTGATCAATTTGGAAGCCAAGATTTGGAAGCAACCTGTATCCATCAACAGATGAATGGACTAAAAAAAATGTGGTACATATACACAATGGAGTATTATTCAGTCATTAAAAAAGAATGAGATCCTGTCATTTTCAATAACATATGAAGAACTGGAGGACATTATCTTAAGTGAAAGAAGGCAGGCACGGAAAGTCAAACTTCAAATGTTCTCACTCATTTGTAGGAGTTGTAAATTAAAACGATTAAACTTACAGAGATAAAGAATAGAAAGATGGTTACCATAGGCTGAGCAGTCTTGTGGGGGGGACAGAAATTGAGGATTGTCAATGGTTATAAAAATATAAGACAGAATAAATAAGATCTAGTATTGGACAGCACAACAGTGACTACAATGAAGAACAATTTATTATACATCTAAAAATAACTACAAGAGTTTAATTAAAATGTTTGTAACACAAAGAATGATAAGTGCTTGAGGTAATGAACACCCCATTTATCCTGATATGGCTATTACACATTGTATGCCTGTATCAAAATATCTCATTTACCCTAGAAATATGTTAATCTAATATGTACCCATAAAAATTAAAAAAGAACAAACACTCTTTGTAGCATATTTTGAAAAAAAAGTTAGTTTGGAAACAATTAAAATGTGCATAACTATGAACCTACACGTATAAATATATTTCCACATCCTTAAAACTTCCAGTAAAACAGAACTAAACATATTTGATGTGAACAGGACATATAACATGGCAGATTATAGGTATTCCACAATCACTTCAGCAGAAAGTAATGCATTCAAAAATAGTATTGGTAATAGAGGAGAAAATGACAATTAAAGAACAGTTTGGCATAGGGTAAAATGTCTAATAAACAGTTGGGCATAGGGTAAAATGTCTAACAAATATACGCATATACATAGTATGCATACACAGGTTGAGCATCCCTTATCCGAAACGCATAGGACCAGAAGTGTTTTAGATTGCAGATTTTTTTTGAATTTTGGTATATTTGTGTATACATGTTTATATATCTTTGGAATGGGACTCAAGTCTAAACATGAACTTTATGTTACATATATACCTTACACATATAGCTGAAGTTAATTTTATACAATATTTTAAATAATTTTGTGAATAAAAAAAGGTTTTTGTTAAGCACTTTGTGTAATTTTCCACTTATGGCATCACATCATCACTCAAAGTTTTGGATTTTGGAGCATTTTATATTTTTGGATTAGGGATGTTCATTTTGAACTGATTGATGTGTGGGGGTTGAGAAGAACAATTATAGGACAGTGGTATCAGGAAAGGGGAATACCATATCATTTTTCTATTTCCTATCCTTAGTCAGAAGAGACTGAGTAATTCATAATAATCTTAAACCAAAATATCCAGCTAATTCAGCCCCTAAATCTTATGAATACCTAGATGCATTCTCTACATCATCTTAAACATGCAGACTGACTTATATAGGCCTTGAATTAGCCAGATGGCTTGATTTGTAGTTGTACTACTTGCTATTTTTTGTATAATTGTTTCAAGGTCCTTGATTAGGTTTGCTTACCCAATCGAATGAAAAAAGCCTCAGTGTGTAATTTTTTTCCTGATAAATAAAAAACCAACTACATAGTGACAATCACTAAGAACTCAGTAAATACTTGAGTTAATCATATGACTTAATTCATCTGTTCAACAAGTACATACTAAATGCTTCTCACGCACAAATTACTATAATAAGCACTACTTTTTTGTGGTACCATTTCTATACTCCTTCTCATGTCTATCATTAAGGATAAATTCCTAATATATTGTTCTTGGGGTCTAACAGAGTTGGAAGAAACTCCACATTTTATAAATACCCTTATACCAGAGTACTCAGTACTAATTGAACCAGCATGAGATGATATCTTCTTAGAGAATACTCTCCATACAAAGAAAAATCTATCCCCATTACTGGCAATCAAAAAATAAATATTTGTCCACCACAGAAGAGAAATATATATATATATATATATATGAAATATATACAACATATATATGAAATATATATAACATATATATGAAATATATGACATATGGCATATATATATGACATATGACATATTTAGGATATATATGACATATCTATATATAGGATATATAGGAGGTATATATATATATAGGAGATTTATATATATATCAGAGATTATATATATATATATCTTACCTGAAAATTATCTAAATGCTCACAACATAAGAAAACTTATCCTGCCTTCACCATCATCCTGAAAAGGTTTAAACAACTTTAATTTATAAATTGTCTATGGTTCATTCAGACCATAAATACAAGCAGTACCTTTAATAGAGTCGACTGGAAAAGAATAAATTTAATTTCTTGGGATTGAGAAACAAATAAAAAATCACATTCTTCCTGAAGAAAGCAGCATAGACTTTATATCAAGCTCTTTCAAGGAGGTTGAATGTTCTAATTAAGTAAAAAGAAGTCATATAGTTGATAAGAGATTAATCTCCAAAATGTATAAGGAACTCCTATAACTCAGTAGAACAAAAAATAATCTGATTTTAAGAATAAGCTAATGATATAAATAGACATTTCTCCAAAGAAGACTTACAAATGATCAACAGGTATATAAAAAATGTTCAACATGATTAATCAACACAAAAATGCAAATAAAAACCACAATGATATATTGCTTCACACCTGTCAGGATGACTATTATGAAAAAAAAAAAGTGTTGGCAAGAATGTTGAGAATTTGGAGCCCTTGTACACTATTGGTGGGAATGCAAAATAGTGCAGCTTCCATGGTAAATATTATCAATGTTTCTTAAAAAAATAAAAACAGAAACATATGATCCAGCAGTTCCACTTCTGGATATATATTCTGGATACATACATATATATTTAAAGGGAAGTTTATTAAGTATTACCTCACACAGTCACAGGGTCCCACAATAGGCCATCTGCAGGCTGAGGAGCAAGGAAAGCCAGTCTGAGGTTCCAAAACTGAAGAACTTGGAGTCCCATGTTCGAGGGCAGGAAGCACGAGAGAAAGATGTAGGCTGGGAGGTTAGTCCAGTCTCTCTTTTCACATTTTTTTGCCTGCTTATATTCTAGCTGAGCTGCCAACTAATTAGATTATGGCCCACTCAGATTAAGGGTGGGTCTGCCTTTCTCAGCCCATTGAGTCAAATGTTAAACTCTTTTGGCAACACCCTCAGAGACAATCAACACCTTCAATCAAATCAAATTGACATTCATTATTAACCATCACAAGTTCACCCCTTGTAAACCTGAACCCATACACATCTCCTGAGATCATACATAATCTTAAAATAAAGAAAATAATAAGGTCATAATTACACCTAACATAATACAAACTATTCTTCATACAACCGGAAACGCACCAATCACCAACCCAAATACTATTACATAATGTTAACAATACTTAAATGCTGAAATGAACTCAATAAATCTTATGTCACATGATACAGGAGAAAGGAAATAAAATGAAGGTATTTTCTTAGTACAATTGTATACATGCACAAATATGTTTTCAACAAAAGAAGGAGGAAATACACTTAACATGTCTGCAGCTGATCACGTGGTGGTAGCTGCTATTGAGGAATACCTTCTACTGCCCACTCTGTATTCCCTTTGCCTTCAGTAAGCACCTCAGCAGGTCATGTTGTTTTTGTTTGTTTTTGTTTTTTGTTTTTGTTTTTTCCTGGTGGAGTGACCCAAACCTTCATTCCTGAAGGGTCTGGGTTATTTGTAGTCCTGCCTGGATTTGGCTGTTGTAGTTTCCCATTGAGCTTAATCACAGGGCATAGTAATACTAAGAGACACCCTAATGGATCTCCTGTATTCCATGCATACTCCTCCTTACCTCTGTTGTGGAGTAGTATGGCTGATTTCATCTTAACAGTCCAGGTCAATCACCCCAGCCGACACTGTAAGTCCTGTCTTAGCCTGTTGATTAAAGGTAGAAGGAACTCAAAGGGTCCAGGTGGCAATCTTAATTTTTTAGTTTAATGGAACCATTATGTCTCCTGGTGGCAGCATTCCTCCCTCTGGAACTAAGACCACTAGGCCAGCACAACATAATGTCCCAAAATCAAGAAAGGAAAAGTTTTGCTAGTGGATCACTGGGGGTAATGGTGAGTGGTGTCACTTCCACTTCCACCCCTTGATTCCCGGACATGTAAACCCTGGCTATTGGAGAAATAGTACCATATATTGGAGGCTGATTCAGAGCATACACAGCCTTCTGGAGAACTTTGCCCCAGCCCTGCAAAGCATTGACACCTAGTTGGCATTGTAAGTGTGACTTCAAAAGGCCATTCCACTGTTCTACCAATCCAGCTACTTCAGGATGATGGGGGACATGGTAAGACCAGTGAATTCCATGAGCATGAGCCCACTGCTACACATCTTTAGCTGTAAAGTGAGTGCCTTGGCCAGAGGCAATGCCGTGTAGAATACCATGACGGTGGATAAGGCATTCCTTGAGTCCACTAATGGTAGTCTTGGCAGAAGCATTACATGCAGAATGGCAAACTCATATCTGGGGTGTCTATTCCAGTGAGGACAAACCTCTGCTCTTTCCATGATGGAAGAGTTCCAACATAATCAACCTGCCACCAGGTAGCTGGCTGATCACCCAGAGGTGCCATATCGAGTACTCAGAGTTGGTCTCTGCTGCTGGCAAACTGGGCACTCAGCACTGGCCATAGTCAAGTCAGTCTTGGTGAGTGGAAGTCCATGTTGCTGAGCCCATGCATAACCTCCATCTCTGCCACCATGAACATTTTGTTTATGGCCATTGGGTGATAACAGCAGTGGCTGGGAAAGAGCCTGAGTGGTGTGCACAGAATGGGTCATTCTATCTACTTGATTATTAAAATCCTCCTCTGCAAGGGTTACCCATTGGTGAGCACTCACATGGGATACAAATATCTTCAAGTTTTTGACCACTCAGAGAGGTCCATCCACATACCTCTTCCCCAAGTTTCTTTGTCACCAATTTTCCAGTCATGCTTTTTCCAAGTCCCTGACCATCCAGCCAAACCATTGGCTACAGCACATGAATTAGTATATAATTGCACACCTGGTCATTTCTCCTTCCATGCAAAGTGCACAACCAGGTGCACTGCTAGAAGTTCTGCCCACTGAGAAGATTTCTCTTTACCACTGTCCTTTAGGGATGTCCTAGAAAGGGGCTATTGTGCTGTAGCTGTCCACTTTCGGGTGGTGCTTGTACATCATGAACTATCTGTGAACCAGGCCTTAGTCTTTGCTTCCTTGTCAACAGATCATAGGGAACTCCTCATGAGGCCATTGGTGCAGGCTGGGGGAAAGAATGCAGGGGAGAGAGGAAACCATGGGCATTTGAGCCACTTCCTAATGTAACTTACTTGTGCCTTCAAGACCTGTTGGAGCCGGATCACATATATACCCCTTCCATTTGATGATGGAATGCTGCTATGCATGACCCACCTTACGGCCAGATAGGTCAGAAAGCACTCAGTTCATGATAGGCAGTTCAGGTCACATGGTGACTTGATGGCCCAGAGACAAATGTTCAGTTTCCACCAACGCCCAGTAACAGACCATGAGCTAGCTCTCAAAAGGGGAGTAGTTATCTGCAGAAGATGACAGGGCCTTTCTCCAAAATTCTAGAGGCCTGCTCTGTGATTCACCTACTAGGGCCTGCCAAAGGCTCCAAACAGCATCCCTATCTGCCACTGACACCTCAAGCACCATTGGATCTGCTGCATCATATGGCCCAAGTGGCAGAGCAACTTGCACAGCAGCCTGGACCCGTGGCAGAGCCTTCTCCTTTTCTGGACCCCACTCAAAACTGACAGCCTTTCATGTCACTCAATAAATGGGCTAGAGTGACACATCCAAATAGGCCCACCAGGCATTGTGCCACTTTCTTGGTTGTAGGAGGGGCCAAATGCAGCAACTTATCCTTCACCTTAGAAGGAATATCTTAATAGGCCCCACACCACTAAATCCCTATACATTTTAGTGAAATAGAAGGTCCCTAAATTTTAGTCAGATTTATTTCCCATCCTCTAGCATGCAAATATCTCACCAATAAGTCCACTGTGTTTGCTACTTCTTGCTCACTGGATCCAATAAGCATAATGCCATCAATGTAATGGACAAGTGTGATATCTTGCGGAAGCAAAAAGTAATCAAGTTCTCTTCAAATAAGATTATGACACAAAGCCGGAGAGTTTATAATCCCATGAAGTAGAACAGTAAAGGTATATTGCTGGCCTTGCCAGATGAAGGTAAATTGCCTGTGGTAGGCCTAATGGACAGGAATGCAGAAAAATGCATTTGCCAAGTCAATGGCTGCATACCAGGAACCAGGAGATGTGTTAATTTGCTCAAGCAATGAAACCACATCTGGCACAGCAGCTGTAATTGGAATCACCATTTGGTTAAGCTTACAACAGTCCACTGTCATTCTCCAAGATCCATCTGTCTTCTGCACAGGCCAAATGGGCGAGTTGAAGAGGGATATGGTGGGAATTACCACCCCTGCATCTTTCAAGTCCGTGATGGTGGCACTAATCTCCACAATCCTTCCAGGGATGCAATACTGTTTTTGATTTACTATTCTTCTAGGAAAAGGCAGCTCTAATGTCTTCCATTTGGCCTTTTCCACCATAATAGCCCTCACCCTACCAGTCAGGGAGCCAGTGTCGGGGTTCTGCCAGCTGATAAGTATGTCTATGCCAATTATGCATTCTGGCATTGGGGAAATGTCAACAGGATGAGTCCGGGAACCCACTGGACCCACTGTAAGTTGGACCTGAGCTAAAACTCCATTAATTACCTGATCTCCATAAGCCCCTAATTTAACTGGAGGACCACAATGACTTTTCGGCTCCCCTGGAATCAATGTCAGCTCAGAGCTACTGCCCAGTAGTCCCCAAAATGCCTGATCATTTCCCTTTTCCTAATGCACAGTTACCCTGGCAAAGGGCCAGAGGTCGCCCTGGGGAAGGACGAGAGAAAGATTCACTGCATAAATTTTCAGTAATGTAGTGGGGTCTTTCCTCAAGGATACACAACCTCCCCTTCATTCAAGGGATACTAGGTCTGTAAACTGGCCCAAGTCTGGAAATTGATTGAGGGGCCATGCTTCTCTGTTTTTATAATTCAAATTAGTCTTCTGTCCATTTGACCTGGAAGTTTTCTGCTTATATAAATTAAGTAGGAATGCAGTAGGTTTCTTACTAATTTCACTTCAAGGAACACTGTAATTAATTAGCCAATGCCAGAGCTCTACACGAGTCAGATTACTCTGATTGCTACGTTGCCTCTGTTGTCCATTATGGTAGCTATGCCCACCTTGCATTTTATGGTTGAGTGCTGCTACTTGGCCCCTGCCACCTTCAGATCCAATTATTCTCATGGTATTTAAATTCTGTAGTTGAGTGACTGTGGTTCTCACTGTTAGATCTGACATACAGAGAAGAGCAATTACAGAAGATGCATGTGCTGCCCTCACAAATCTATTTCACAAGGCATGGGTCACAAGTATATGTTCTGGACCCTCCCAGCTGGGATGAGTAGGTCTAAAGTGACTAATCCATTCCACAATCCCAAACTCCCTAAGCCTTTGGATCTCTTCCTCTACATTAAACCAAGGGAGATCAGGCATTTCCAGCTCACTCACAGTGGGCCAACATTTAATCCATATTTAATCTAACCAAACAAATAAACTATTAGAACCTCAACTCCCCAAGCTGCAACATTAAATGCAGAGTCCCTACTTAGTGAGCCTAAATCAATAAAATCAGCCAGATCCAACTCGATGTTCCTTCCACCATTATCCCACACCTTTAATATCCGTTCCCAAGCTTGTTCTCCAGATTTGTTGATATAAATTAGAAAACTCAAGCAGTTCTTTTCGAGTGTAGCACAACTCCTCATGGGTCACACTCTCAACCTCACCTCTAGGGGCCCGCCGGGATTTTAGTCTAGTCATAGGTCTAGAAGCAGACAGAGGTGTTGGGGGTGGCTCCTAAGGAGAATCAACATTATCTTGCCTGGCAACTGCCTCAGGGGAGGTCATTATTTTTGCCTCAGGCAGTGCAGGGTTTATCTCCTCAGATAAAGGTGGAAAGGCTGATGGCAGCATGGGTTGGGAGGGGATGTTGCCATTATTGGAGATGGGGAAGCTGTTTCTTCTAGCAAAAAAAAAGTTCATCCTAATTTATAAACGCAATGTCCCCAGCTTCATCAGTGTTCTCCCACATGTCCCCATTCCAAGTTGCAGGGTCTCATTCTTTTGCAATCAATGCGCACACTTTAACAGTAGACACCTCATGAGGTTGTGCATGTACCCTTCATTGCAAGTCGGTCACTCACATGTTAAAAGCTTGTATCTGTTTTTCTAAAATTTCAGCTCTTTCTCTACAGGAGATAAGACTCTCACTCAAGGCAATCTTAGCATATCTGAGGCTCAGTATCTGCTTCTGAAGCTGGGAGATAGAATCCCTGAGTTCATCATTTTCTTTCATCACTTTCTCCACTAAAGTTATGAGCAACCAATCAGCTTCATTATGTTCCTTAGTTCTCCACATATGGTCAAAGGTATTATGTATAGAGTCACTAAACTCCTTGCCTCTCACAAGTGATAAATCAAGAGTGTCAAATGCATTTATTTTGCATAACTCTCTAAACAGGTCATGCCAAGGACTATCAGTGTTCTCCACACTATTAGAAGTAGAGCCCTTAGCATTTTGGGCTCTAATTATATTAAGCAGCCAACTACAGAAACCCCCAAACCAACAAAAGAACTCCATTCTTAATATTCTGTTCCTCTAGAATCACTTCTGGTACCAGAATCTGTGTTAGGGTTCTCTAGAGGAACACAACATATACACATATATATACATATATATATACACACACATATATATACATATATATATATACACACATATATATACATATATATATACACATATATATACATATATATATACACACATATATATACATATATATATACACACATATATATACATATATATATACACATATATATACATATATATATACACATATATATACAATATATATACACATATATACATATACACACACATATATATACATATATACACACACATATATATACATATATACATATATGTACACACATATATATACATATATACATATATGTACACACATATATATACACACACACATATATATACGTATATACACACACACATATATATACGTATATACACACACACACACACACATACATATGTATATAATACATATAAAGTTTACTAAGTATTAACTCACACAATCACAAGTTCCCAAAACAGGTCGTCTGCCTGAGGAGCAAGGATAGCTGAGGAGTAAGGCTGAGGAGCAATAATAGCCAGTACAAGCTCCAAAACAGAAGAACATGGAGTCCCATGTTCTAAAGCAGGAAGCATCCAGCAGGGGAGAAAGATATAGGCTGGGAGGCTAGTCTAGTCTCTCTTTTCACATTTCTCTGCCTGCTTATATTCTAGCAGTGCTGACAGCTGATTAGATTGCGCCCCACTCAGATTAAGGGTGGGTCTGCCTTTCCCAGCCCACTGACTCAAATGTTAATCTCCTTTGGCAACACTCTAACAGACACACCCAGAATCAATACTGTTTATTTTTTAATCCAATCAAGTTGACACTCAGTATTAACCATCACATACATACATTGGAATATTATTCAGCCTTAAAAAATGAAATTCTGCAATATACAACAACATGGGTGAACTTTGAAAACATTATGCTGTTTGAATTAAACTAGTCACAGAAGGATAAACATGCATGACTGCACTTATATGAAGTATCTAAAATATTCAATTTCATAGAGTCAAAAAATGGAATAATATTTGCCAGAAGCTAGAGAATGAAGGAAATGGAGAGTTACTAATCAACTGGCATAAAATTTCTGTTAAGCATAATGAATAAGTTCTAGAGATCTGATGTACAATATTGTACCCATAGTCAACAATGCTGTACTGTATGCTTTAAAAAGTGTTAAGAAGACAGATTTCATGTTGTGTTCTCATTGCATGAAGTAATTTTTAAAAATTAAAAGGGCAGGCCAGGCACCGTGGCTCACACCTGTAATCCCAGCACTTTGGGAGACCAAGGAGGGCAGATCACAAGGTCAGGAGATCGAGACCATCCTGGCTAACAAAGTGAAACCCCATCTCTACTAAAAATACAAAAAATTATCCAGGCATGGTGGCAGGCACCCGTAGTCCCAGCTACTAGGGAGGCTAAGGCAGGAGAATGGCATGAACCTGGGAGGTGGAGATTGCAGTGAGCCAAGATCGCGCCACTGCACTCCAGCCTGGGCGACAGACTGAGACTCCATCTCAAAAAAATAAAAATAAAAATAAATAAATAAATAAATAAAAGGATAAGTGACTATTTGTGTGCCTAACATATGTAAGACTCTGTTACATACTTTATTTTTATTTGCCTTTACAGATTAATTTGTTTATCTAATATTTATTGAGTTCCTATTACGTTCCAGGTACTGGGGATTTAGCATGAATGCAACAACAAAAATCCCTGCCACATATAGCTTATATTCTATCAGGAACAAATAGACAATAAACAATAAACATAATGCAGATAACTAATATTAAAAGCAATATGTACAAATAAAATGTAGATGAAGGAAATTACAAGTGGAGAGGAAGTGAGCTACAATTATAAATGAGGTGAACAGGGTACTCTTCATTGAGATTTTTAGGAAAGAACAAGGTAAACCTCATTAGATATTTGGGGAACAATATTCTAAAAATACAGAACAGCAAATACAAAAGTTAGCATGGCTCAGTGTGCTCAAGGAAGAACAGGGCAACCAGTATGTCTGGAAGAGACAGAGTGATGAAGAGAGAGAAGGAAAAGATCAAGTAAGGGACAGATAGGAGCATTTCAAGTAGAGCTTTATAGGTCATCATAAGGACTTTGGATTTTACACTGAGAGATGGCAATGCACTGGAGGGTTTTGAATAGAAGAAAGATATTATTTGGCTTACAATTTAATATAATTATCTGGTTACTATATTGATAATATATTATACAGTGGCAAGAATGCAAGCCAGGGACACCAGAAAGGAAACTACTGAAATAATCCATGTGAGAATTGATGGTGGTTCAGACAACAATAATAGCAGAGGAGATTGGAAGAAGTAATTGGATTCTGGTGATGTTTTGAATGTAAGGCCGACAGCATTTCCTGAATTATTGAATGTGGTCTGTTAAATAAGGCAATCAAGAATGTTTGCAAGTTGTTCATCTAAGCAACTGAGCAGATGGAATTGCCATTTACTGAAAGAGGAAAGATATTGGGTGTTGGCGGGGGGGTATCAGGAGTTCAGTTTGGGACAAGTTACATTTGAGATGCCTATTAGATATTAAAGTAGACACATTAGGTAAACAGTTGAAAATGTAAGTTTACAGTTTGAGGCAGAGGTGTGGAGTGAAGAAGTAATTATTATTGTATTTGGCTCATAGATGGCAGTTGAAGCTGTGAAGCTAAATGAGATCAATAAAGGGATGTGTGTAGACAAAATAGAAGTCCTGAGATTAAGCCCAAGGGCACTGCTACATTATGATGTCATGAAGAAAAGGATAGAAGTGATAAACAAAGGAGACAGAGACAGATGACCAATGAGGTACTGAGGAACAGAGTGTGGTTTCCTGGAAGCCAAATACATGTGTATCAAGAAGGGTAAATTGCTGTTACTGAAACAAGTAACATAAGGTATGAAAACTGACCTCTGCATCTATGAAAATTAAAGTCATCAATGACCTTGACAACAATAGTATCAGTGGAGTCATGGAAGGAATAGCCTTATTGAAATGGGTTAAAAGGAAATGGGAGAAGAGGATTTGAAGACCACATACAGACAAATTTAAGGAGTTTTGAGGCAAAAGAGAACACAGAAATTGGGTACGAGTTAGTGGAGAAAAGAGGTGTGAAGTAAAGAGAATGGTTTCTTTTAACATGGGAGAAATAGAGTATATTTGTATACTGAGAGGAATACTCAAGTTAAAAGAAAAAGTGATGATGTTGGAGAGAGATAAGAGAATTGCTGAAGTAATGTTCCAGAGTAAGTGAAAATGGTTAGGATCTAGTACAAAAGTAGAGAGTCTGATTTTATTAGGAGTACAGAGAGTGTATGTTATTATTTATTCTAAAAACAGGACAGTGAAGTATATAAGTTCAGATTCTGATAGATAGGGAGATATAGTCATGGGAGTCAACGGAATATACCCTGGGGCCAAGACTATGCATTGTGTTCTTCCCTTTGGTCTTTATATCCACACTCCCCTTAAATGTTAAACATATTCCACCACAGGTAGCCATCACTGATGTTACAGAAAAATAACTGCACTTGGAATTTAACACATTGTGTTTGAGCCCCAGCTCCACAATGTACTAGTCTGTGATCCTGTGCAAATTATCCCACTTCTCTGATCTGTTTTCTCAACTATAAAAAGAGTAGCTAAGACAATTACCAAAAAGTTATGTGAAAACACTTAGTGACTAAAGCTAAATGATTTTGAAAGTAACTTTAACTACAGGAAGACCATTCTGGTCAACTGAAATATCATGTAAAAACCTATTATATGAGAAGATAAAGGCAGACATCCTTTGGTTACTGTGGAAGTATGTAGTTTGAAGCACTGTCTACTTACCCCCTCCCCCCACCACCAACTTTGACAGCTTTTGAAAGGGTTTTACAGGGTCTCTATACTTCTGAGGAACAGTTGAAAGCCACTTCAACCTACAAATACTTCATATTATTATTGTTAACCCACTATTTATATGTTACACATATGTATCTTTAATGCTTGATATAACTTGATTATCCTATTGATAAACATGCCTATGCAGTTCGTTTACAAGCATTGAGTCCAGCCATGTCTGCAAAATAGTCCTTAGTCCAAACTTGATCTCCTCACTGTTGAATTTGTCCTTTTCTATCTTGATTCTTAGGTTGCTCCAGCATAAGGGCCATCTTCTGCCCATGGTCATGAGGCAACAGGTTGGACAATGTTTCAAACTCTCAAGATATAATGATATTATGTATTTATTTCCCTGTTCCCCAAAATACAGCAACTGGTTATCTATTTCCTACTTGACCCTTGTATACAAATGCTGCAGATTTTCATTTCAACTGACTCTCTTGTGGTAAATCTCCTATTAAGCTGTCACCTCCTTCCCCATAATATATCACTATTCTTCACCTCACAGGATCTTCATGATTTTTTTCCATCCTTTTCTGGCTAAAGAGGCTGCAGCACTTTCTCCAGAAATAGATTAGTTAAATTTGGACTTGTCAAACCATGGGGATATCTCCATAATTGTTTCTATTCACCATTATTCACTTGTTTATACACAATTAGTGTAAGTATAGTGCTTCAGAGCCTTGGTACTAGAGCCACACTTCCAGGATCCAAAGTTATCCCACTTAATATCTGTGTAACTTTGTGCAAGTTAATTAACTGATTTATGTTTAATTTTTTTCATCCAACTTGGGGATGATTATGATAATGACTATAATAGTAACATTTATTGAGCCTTGTTATCATCATGTTATTATTCCTTTACATGAAAATTGTACTTACCTCATAAGGTAAGGATTAATTTGAGATAGTGCTATCAGAGTACATAGAATAATACCTGCAAATAGGTGCTCCATCAATATTAGATATGTTTTTCAATATAAATTCAATAAATGTTTATTGTGCACTGGCTATGTGGAAAGCAATATGCTGTTCCTTGGGGAAAACATTCTTTAAAAACACAGTTCATATCCTCAAAGAATTTTCTTGGGATACTAACACATGTACAAAAAGTCATTCCAATAAAGTACCATACATACTATCATTGAAGAATGCAGGAGATGCTATCTTAGCATCATGGACAAAGCACCTAAGTCTGCCAGGAAAATTCTAGGAAAGCATCATAGAACAGGCAATTCCAGAACTGAGCTTTTAAGAATGAACAGAAGTTTAACAAGTAAATAAAGTGAAAAGGGGTATTCCAAGAAGAAAGCAAAACATATATGCAGGTACCTGAAGCAATATAGTAAATTAAGGAGGGTTCAGAGAAATGTCAATAGATTAGAAACACTTGACAGTAAAGTCTAAGGAAGGAAGGAGTGGAGGGGAATAGAAGGGTAGAAGCATTATAAGCCGAAAGGCAACAGTTCTCAAATTTTCAGGTCTCAGGAGTTGTTTATACTCTAAAAATTTATTGAGGATCCCAAAAGGTTTCTGTTTATATGGGCTGCATCCATAAATATTTATGGTATTAAGGTTATAACTGACGAGATTTTAAACATCGTAACATTAGAATATGTAAGCAAACTTTCCATGCTTTCTGAAAAAGTTTGTTGTATACTTTTGAGAAAATAAGAATGGAAAAAAAACCATTTCCAATGGCAATGAGAAAAAAGATATTTCAAGGGAAGATGGGTCAATGATAACAGCTCTACTCCACAAAGATTAGTCAAGTATCCATGTTGGGTTTTACAAAAACACATTTTCATTCTTTTCTTTGCAGAGGATTTTATGTGTTATGGTGCATTCATTTATTGAAGTTTAAACATACTAGACAATGCTTGGGGATACATAAGTTTGTCATTTTCAGTCTTGTGCCTTCAGCTATTATTTCTAATGAAGTTAACCTCTATATCTTTATCTCTGGCACTGACTTCTTTACCAAGCTTCAGCACAATTCGCCACTGTTGGACATCTTTCCACAGAGTCCCTCCCACAACTTGAGTATTGGCACATAATAATCACATAATTCAGTGAAAATATTCATTGGCTCCCTATTATATACCAGGCACTATTTTAGAGGTTGAAGATCTTGCAATCAGTTAGTCAGAAAAACATATCTGACCACATAATATTCCAGTAAGGGTGATAGGCAATAAAGACACACATGAAAATATGGAATATGTTGAAATGCAGTTAATTCAATGAATGAAAGTAGCACACATTTTCACTGAGCCAACTATAACCCACAATTCCATTAGTATGTAGAGTAGATCATTGCCTTCCTTTGTAGACCTCATTCATTTTCACAGCCACAGGTGTGAAATGAATGAGGTCTACAAAGGAAGGCAAATACATAGTTCTAATATTTGTTCCCTCCAAATCTCATGTTGAAATTTGATCCTCAATGTTGGAGGTGTTTGGATCATGGGGGTGGGTCTTTCATGAATTGTTTGGTGCCATTCTCAAAGTACTGAGTGAGTTCTTGCTCTATAGTAATGAGTGAGTTCTTGCTGTGAAAACTGATTGTTACAAAGAGTCTGGCACTTCTTCCTCTCTCTCCCTCTCTCTTGCCACATGACATCTGTTCCCCTTCCCTTTCTGTCATGACTGCTGGCAGCCTGAAGCCCTCACCAGAAGCAGATGCTGGTGCCATACTTCTTGCACAATCTGCAGAACTATGAGACAAATAAACCTCTTCTTTTATAAATTACTCACTCGTGTATTCCTTTATAGCAACAAAAAATGGGTTAAGAGAGGCTACAAGAGACTATGTAGGGTACAAAAGGGTATGTAGGAGGGTCTATAGCATTCAAACTCTGATATTAGTTTAGCTGGTTATAGAAAAGTGCCAATTATCCTATGAATAAGAGTTCACATTTTATTTGGGTATACTATTCTAAAATTTCTTGTATCACCACAACCTACAGTTTACCACCAGCACCCCTCTCAAAAAATGTGTTCTCTTGATTAAAAAATCAAACAGTGAGTAAAAGAATGTCAAAATACATCAGCAAAGTCTATCCTCAAACCCAGAATAACAACTCCAAGCTCATGCCTTACTGAAGATAGGTTGAGAACGACATTTTTACTCAGTAGCTAGTACAGAAAAATATAGATAATATATACATAAATGTAGTTCAGAGAAAACACCATATACCCTATATTTACATTGATCCAAAAGGTAAAACAATGAGCCTATTTAGATCATACTCACTGCAGCAAAATTATAACATATTAATATGTAGCATAATTTTAGCATATCTAATTTATTTAGATCAGATCACATTTATTCTAAGAAGATGTTTTAACATCAGATGTTTAGAAATGAGCACCAATAAGGATTATCAGCATAGGCATACTTCTTTAACAAGTTATTTGAACATTTAGTGCAAAAGCACAGCATTGGAAACATTTGATGAAGACCATGTTAAGTCTATAAGCAATTTTATTTCCTTTAGTAGATATTTTGAAAATAAAATAAATGAAAGCTCTTGGAGAAAGGACATACAGATGTGCCTTTGAAAACTAAGTGCCTTCTACAAGGGCACGCTGAATTTAAAATTATGTAATACATTTATAAACCAAGAAAACTGTCTATTTGAACAAGTTTGAATCAACTGAGGAAGAATGAACTACTTCTTAAACTTGTTTTATTTATTTATTTATTTATTTATTTATTTATTTATTTAGAGATGGACTCTTGCTCTGTTGCTCAGGCTGGAGTGCAGTGACGTGATCTCGACTCACTGCAACCTCTGCCTCCTGGGTTCAGGCGATTCTCCTGTCTCAGCCTCCTGAGTATCTGGGACTACAGGCATGTACCACCATGCCAGGCTAATTTTTGTATTTTTAGTAGAGACAAGGTTTCACCATGTTGGTCAGGCTGGTTTCAATCTCCTGACCTCAAATGATCTGTCTGCCTCGGCCACCCAAAGTGTTGGGATTACAGGCGTGAGCTACCATGCCCAGCCAACTTGCATCATTTAGCCATTAAATAATATTTAATAAATATTAAATGGGCTAAATAATGGGCTTGGTAGTTTAATTGTTGCCATTCTTCTAAATGCAATCCGATGTAAAGATAATGTGTCAGGAAATGTACTGAACACTTTAGTCAGTATTCCACGTATTATTTACCTTTCAAAGTAGGCATAGTGATAATAGACTATCATAGATAGATCATCATACATTTAGGAAAAAATACTTAAGGCTCCCAAAGATTCATTTATTTACAAAGTATTTGAGTACTTGGTTTATATGTGATGTAAAGAAATATGCTTCTTCTACCTGTTCAAGACCCATTCTACACTTGATAACAGCACTTCTTTTGTTCTACAGAGAACCACTACTTCACATTCTAGACTGTCCCAGCTCCAGGCATGGACATGTGACCCAGGCTTGGCTGATCAGCATATGACACGTGGATGGGCTTTGACACTTGTTCAGAGATGAGCATTTGGTCCAATTAAGCCAAAAAGACAATCCCAGGACATCTTGCAGAACCTCTGGCAATGCGAACTCTCTTCTGCTGGAACTGTTAACTCTGAGGTTATAAGCCTAGAGAGCTAGAAACCAGCAACCCCATGGAAAATGTCAGCTAAAGAATGAAATCATCTGAAAGCGGCATAGTCAATGAATTGGAATGAGGAATTGAAATAATGTAGGAAGAAACAGAATCTATCGATTACCACAGTTTAATCTCTGGGTCAGACTATGTTTGCAGCAAGTCCTACCCATATATTTCTCATACAAATAAAGCAATAAATCAATCCAATCCTGGGCTTGTCTTGTTGAGAGTTTTCTAATTACTACTTAAATCTACATATGTGTTATTGGTCTATATTTATTCCTGATTCAGTGTTGGTAGATTGTATGTTTTTAGGAATTTATCCATTTATTCTAAGTTATCCAATATGTTGGCATATAATTATTTATAATAGTCCCTTATAATCAGTTTTAATTCTGAGGCATCCATTCTACTGTTGAAGCTATCATTTCTAATTATTTGAGTATTTTCTCTTTTCTCTTAGTCTAAGGATTTGTCAGTTTTGATTTTTTTTTTCAAAAAACCAATTCATAGTTTAATTTTTTTCTATCATTTTCCGTTCTTCATTTATCTCTGCTCTGATCATTATGTTTTTCCTTCTGCTAACATCAGGTGTAGCCTGTTCCTGTTTTTCTAGTTTAGTGAGGTATAAAGATAGTTATTTGAAAACTTTTTCAATGTAGGCAGTTATTGCTATAAACATCCCTCTTAGAACTGTGATTACTTCATATCACAAATTTTAGTAAATTATCTTTTCATTTGCCTTGAGATATTTTTTAGATTCTCTTTTGACTACTTCTTTGACTCAGTAATTGTTCAAGATTATGTTATTTAGTGTCCACATATTTGTGAATTTTCCCTTTTTTAATGTTAATCTTTCAAGTTTTATTCCATTGTGGTCAAAAAATATACTTGGTATAATTTTGATATTTTAAATTTGTTCAGTGAACTAACACATGATCCATTCTGCAGAATTCTCCATGTATGCTTCAGAAGAATGTGTGTTCTTCTGCTGTTGGAAGAAAAGTACTGTATATGTCTGTTAGGTCTATTTAGCCTATAGTATTGCTAAAGTCCACTATTTATTAATTTTCTGTCTAGAAGTTCTATTCATTATTGATAGTGGGGTAATTAAATTTTTCTACTATTATTCTGTTATCATTTCTCCTTTTAGATTCGTCAATATTTGCTTTAAGTAATCTGATATTGAGTGCATATATATTAATAACTGGTATAACTTCCTGTTAATTTTACCCTTTTATTATTATGTAAAGAGCTTTATTCTATCTAGAGACAATTTTAACTTAAATTCTATTTTGATAAAAGTATAGCCACTCCTGCTTAATTTTGGTTGCCAATCACATGGAATAAATTTTTCCTTCCCTGTAGTTTCAACTTATGTATGTCCTTAAATCTAAAGTGAGTTTATTATACAGAACATACAGTTGGATATTCTTCCTTTTTATTCTTTAACCTGTTCAGCCACTCTATCTTTTTAGTGGGGAAGTTAGTCCATTAACATTTAAAGTAACAAATGACAGGGATGGATTTACTATTGCCATTTTGTTTATATTTGTATGTTTGTCTTACAGGTCTTTTTTTTTCCCTTTTTTTATTCTTTTATGTTTCTTTGTTTTATTGTGTTGATAGGCTTTTAATCCTTTCTCTTTTTCTTTTTTTATAGTAACTTCTATAGGTATTGTCTTTGTGGTTACAAAAGAGCATACACAAAATACCTTATAGAAATAGTTTGAGCTGATAGCAACTTCACTTGCATAGAAGAAGTCTTTACTTTTACATCTCCTCCACCCACTTTGTTTGCTGTAGATGTCACAACTTACACATATTTATATAGACATTAAAATAATTAACTTATAATTGTTTTAACACTTTTGTATTTTAACTTTATAGAATTAAAAGTAATTTATCCACTACCAGTATAGTAATACAATATTCTGGTTTTGTCTATATAGTTTCCTTTACCAATAAGTTTCATACTTTCTTAAACTCTCTTCTTGCTATTTATTACCCTTTCATTTCAAATTAATGAATATCCTTTAGAATTTCTTGTAAGGCAAGATTAGTAGTAATAAACTTTTGGTATTCAAAGTGCTGGAATGAAAACAACTTTCAACCAAAAATACTATACCCAGCAAATCTGTCCTTCAAACATGATTGGGGAATAAAGATTTTATCAGACAAAGTTTTAGGGCATTTATTACCACTAGTCTTGCCCTACAATAAATTCTACAGGGAATTCATTAATTTAAAATGAAAGGATAGTAAATAGCAAGAAGAAAGTATAAGACAGTATGAAACTTATTGGTAAAGGAAACTATATAGACAAAACCAGAATATTGTATTACTATAATGGTGGTGCATAAATTACTTATAATTCCAGGGCAAAATTACAACACAAAAGTGTTAAAATAACAGTGGATACCCACTCCCTTCTGACCTACAAGTTTCCTGCTGAAAAATC
This sequence comes from Rhinopithecus roxellana, assembly GCF_007565055.1. Classification (NCBI taxonomy): domain Eukaryota; kingdom Metazoa; phylum Chordata; class Mammalia; order Primates; family Cercopithecidae; genus Rhinopithecus; species Rhinopithecus roxellana. Next base: position 107,717,087 of record NC_044555.1, on the reverse strand, counting down.
CACTGAAAAGTTCAGGACATTATTGTTTCACTGCTGAATTCAATCAAAGAATAAAAGAAGAATTAATACCAATCCTTGTTAAAACATTACAAAAAGCAGAAGTAGAGTGAATACTTCCAACTCCTTTTATAAAGGTAGAATCATTCCAACATCAGAGCCAGACAAAAATTAAAAATAATAAAATTACAGGCTAGCACATCTAACATATATGTAAAACTCCTCAGTAAAATACTAGAAAACCAAATTTAATAACACATGAAAATATTATATCATGACCAAGTGGGATTTATCCATGGTATACAGTTATTTTAACATATACAAATCAAAAAATGTGATACACCACATTACTAGAATAAAAGACAAAAAACACGATCATCTCAATAGATGCAGAAAGAGCATTTGCTAAAGTACAATATCCATTCGTGATTTAAAAAATAACCTCTCAATAAAATAGGTATAAATGAGATATTTTCCAATATAATACAGGCCATTTATTAAAATGCCACAGCTGCTGGTTCCTCTCTGAGCGGAGACGGCAAATGGCAGACTTCGACCTATGACAATCGGGCCTACAGCAGCTTCGGTGCGGCAGAGGGTCCCGCGGCAGTGCTGGTGGCCATGGTTTCCGTAGCCAGAAGGAGTTGCCCACAGAGACCCCCTACACAGCCTACGTAGGAAATCCACCTTTTAATAAGGTTCAGGGCGACATAGATGCTATCTTTAAGGATCTCAGCATAAGGAGTGTATGACTAGTCGGAGACAAAGACACAGATCAATTTAAAGGATTCTGCTATGTAGAATTCGATGAAGTGGATTCCCTTAAGGAAGCCTTGACATACAATGGTGCACTGTTGGGCAATGGGTCACTTCATGTAGACATTGCAGAAGGCAGAAAACAAGATAAAGGTGGCTTTGGATTCAGAAAAGGTGGACCAGATGACAGAGGAATGGGTAGCTATCGAGAATCTAGAGGTGGATGGGATTCCCAGGATGACTTCAATTCTGGCTTCAGGGATGACTTCTTAGGGGGAAGGGGAGGTAGTCGCCCAGGTGACTGGCAAACAGCCCCCACCATGGGCAGCCGCTTAAGAGATGGCCCTCCCCTCCGCAGATCCAACATGGATTTCAGAGAACCCACAGAAGAGGAAAGAGCACAGAGAACACGACTCCAGCTTAAACCTCGAACAGTCAGGACACCCCTCAATCAAGTAGCCAATCCCAACTCTGCTATCTTTCGGGGGTGCCAGGCATAGAGAGGAAGTCGTTCAAAAGGAGCAAGAATGAGCCTGCGGCTGAGAGGGAATGGGGCATGGGGGGTCAGAGCAGGACCACAGCCTGCAGCTCTCCTGCAGCCGCCACTCCCACGCCTGCCGTTGGCCTCCTCACAGTGGAAACACAGCTTGTGAATGCATGTCAGCTGTTAACAAGTGGTTTTTGGTACATTCTTGGCTTTGCTGTATCTATCTAGTGCCTATTTGTGCAGTTTTTTTCTTTCTTCTGCTGCTTCCCCATTTTCCTTATGTCCTTTTCCTCCTGCTCCTTGTTTTCCCAGCAGCACATGGGGTTCCTTGGAGGAGCAGAGGTGGCTGCTGTCAGTGGGACGTTTGGGCTGCGGTGCTGCGTCATTTTTCTCCTTTGCTTTCTGTTTTTACTTTAGACAGTGGCCCAACTCCAGGCATTTCCTTTCATTTCCTCAGTACTTCTCTTCTGACCTGCATGTTGAGTTCTGTATTGCTGGGGCTTCCAACAAAAATCAGAGTCACTGACAGAGGGAATGGCAGGGACCTTGTTGGTATTTGGCTGTGATGGATATAGAGATCAGAGGCACCTTGTTTTCACAACTAGGATAAAAATATCTGCAGGGTTCTTTCCATTCCTATTTAGAAGGAGTCCTGGCTCTATGACCCCCTCCCCAGTGAACTGTCCAAGCAGATAGGCTCACACGAGAAACAGTGAGGCTGAAAGTGGGGGCCAGGGAAGAGCGGTAGGGAGTCCACGGAGAAGATACAGTGAATGCTTGCATGTGTTCATACGTGTTTGTTACTGCTCTTTCAAGGCGGTGGTCCAGCTAGTTCACTCTTTTCACCGGGCGTGGTTGAGGCTCCCCTCTCTGGCCAGGTGTAGCAAATGGCCGGCTGGTTTCTTTTCTGCTGGGCCAAGGCGCTTTGGGGGTGGAGGGGGTGATGCTGGCGCTGCGCTGGGCTGACAGCAGCGCTGACGCCACGTTTCCCCCCATCCCTGTTGCCTGTGTGTTTGTATTGATCTGTTCCTAGTATAGGCAACATAATGAGATACTGTGCTTCCCACCTCCCCTTCAGTTCAGAGCCACAATGGGTCTAGAATCTGGTACTTTACTCATTTCCTTGGATAATTTAAATTGTACTATGCAGAGTGTCAGGAACCTTCAGATAGCCGTAGAGCACTGCAGCTGTCTAGGTCTGTGGCCACATCTTGGGGACACACTGGATTGTTCCCATGTGCAGGGTTCAGCACTTACTTGGGAGTGCTAGGGGTTAGGCTTTTGAGCTTGAACGCCTATGTGTGAACAGATGAAAAATCCTTCAGCATCCAAGTCCCAGTCTGTCCTATGGGGAGCACTTTGGGGGCGGCCGGCAGCAGGAGCCTGGGAAAGAGGCCCTCGCCAGGTGATGGCCGGGCCAAGGTGGCCTGGGGCGCCCAGCAGAGTGTGCTTAGTAGTTGGCCACCAGCTGTCATCCTTGGCTTTCCCTACTGTGTCTTTATTAAAAGGCCTCAGCAATCCACAGAACTCTCTCTCTCCTTCCTTCCACCTGTCAGCTTCTCTGCCTCCAAGATAAGAACCATTTGTGTAACACCAATACTCAACTTTAGAAAGACATGCATTATGTGGTTGTAATCAACCCCAATGCTTTCAGATGACCTACTTACATCTTCAATGTGGATAAGATAAAGAACAAAACAAATGCATCTAAACTTCTGGGCAATTCAGTTGACTTTTAAATGTAAGAATGGAATTCCAAACACTTAACACATTCAGCTATATGACAGAAAGCAAATCTATGGATATGGTATTTTGTCAATGATCTTTAAATAAAAGAAAACCTTATGTAATATTTACAAAAAAAAATTGCCACAGCTAACATTATAATCAGTGGAGGAAAACTGAAATGTTTCCTCTAGGATCTGGTAAAGGAAAGTATGCCCACTCTTACCATTTTCATTCAACACAGTACTGCAAACACCAGCAAGTGAACTCAGACAAGAAAAAAAGGATGCAAATTAGAAAGAAACAACATTATGTTTTAAGATAACATAATCCTATATATAAAAACAAAACTCTAAAGACACTGTATAGTACATTCTCACACTCCTTACGAAGACATACCCAAGACTGGGTAACTTATAAAGGAAAGAGGTTTAATTGACTTGCAGTTCTGCAGGGCTGTGGAGGCCTCAGGAAACTTACAATTATGACAGAAGAGGAACCAAATATGTCCTTCTTCACATGGCAGCAGCAAGGAGAAGTGCCAAGCAAAAGGGGAAAAAGCCTCTTATAAAATCATCAGATCTCATGAGAACTCAATATTATGAGGGCAGCAGCACAGGGGTAACCATCTTCATTATTCAATTACCTCCCAACAAGTCCCTCCAAAAATATGTGGGAATTATGGGAACTAAAATTCAAGATAAGATTTGGGGGGAGACACAGCAAAACCATATGAGACACAAACAAAAATTGTTAGAACTGATAAATGAATTCAATAAAGTGGCAGGATACAAACTCGATATGCAAAAATGAATTGTGTTTCTTTCTATCAACAATGGTCTATCTGGAAAGGAAGTGCAAAAAGTGATCTAATTTTAGAAAGCATCATAAAGAATAAAATGCTAGGTATAAATTTAACAAAAAAGATGAAAAATCTATACACTGAAAACTACAAAACATTGATGAAAGAAACTGAAGAAGACACAAGCAAATGGGAAAAAATTCCATGTTCATGAATGGGAAGAATTAAATTTGTTAAAATGACCATACTGCCATATAGATTCAATGCAATTCCTATAAAAATTCCAATGGCATTTTTTACAGAAATGGTAAAACCAATCCTAAAGTTCATATGAAATCACAAAAGACCCCAAATGCCTAAAGCAATCTGGATAGAAAAGAGAAAGTTGGAGGCATCATTACACCTCTTAATTTCAAATTATATTACAAAGATACAGTAATAAAAATGATATGGCACCAGCATAAAAATAGACACATAGACCACTGGGAGCAACAGGGAATCCAGAAATAAACCCAAGCACATAGTATGAACCAAATTTTGACAAGAGCACTACATCTAGAATGTAATATTGGAATAGTCCCTTCAATAAATAATATTGGGAAAACTGGATATCCACATGCAAAAGAATGAATTTGGACCCCTATCTTACACCACACACACACACACACACGAACACACAATAAAACAATCCTCAAAATGGATTAAAGACTTAAAATATAAGACCTAAATTCATAAAACTCCTAGAAGAAAGCATAAGGGAAAAGCTTTTTGACATTAGCATTAGCAATAATATTTTTTATTTTTATTTTTTATTATACTTTAAGTTCTAGGGTACATGTGCATAACGTGCAGGTTTGTTACATATGTATATTTGTGCCATGTTGGTGTGCTGCACCCATCAACTCGTCAGCACCCATCAATTCATCATTTATATCATGTATAACTCCCTAGTGCAATCCCTCCCCCCTCCCCCCTCCCCATGATAGGCCCCGGTGTGTGATGTTCCCCTTCCTGAGTCCAAGTGATCTCATTGTCCAGTTCCCACCTATGAGTGAGAACATGCGGTGTTTGGTTTTCTCTTCTTGTGATAGTTTGCTAAGAATGATGGTTTCCAGCTGCATCCATGTCCCTACAAAGGACGCAAACTCATCCTTTTTTATGGCTGCATAGTATTCCATGGTGTATATGTGCCACATTTTCTTAATCTAGTCTGTCACAGATGGACATTTGGGTTGATTCCAAGTCTTTGCTATTGTGAATAGTGCCGCAATAAACATACGTGTGCATGTGTCTTTGTAGTAGAATAATTTATAATCCTTTGGGTATATACCCAGTAGTGGGATGGCTGGGTCATATGGTACATCTAGTTCTAGATCCTTGAGGAATTGCCATACTGTTTTCCATATGGTTGAACTAGTTTACAATCCCACCAACAGTGTAAAAGTGTTCCTATTTCTCCACATCCTCTCCAACAACTGTTGTTTTCTGATTTTTTAATGATTGCCATTCTAACTGGTGTGAGATGGTATCTCATTGTGGTTTTGATTTGCATTTCTCTGATGGCGAGTGATGATGAGCATTTTTTCATGTGTCTGTTGGCTGTATGAATGTCTTCTTTTGAGAAATGTCTGTTCATATCCTTTGCCCACTTTTTGATGGGGTTGTTTGTTTTTTTCTTGTATATTGGTTTGAGTTCTTTGTAGATTCTAGATATTAGCCCTTTGTCAGATGAGTAGATTGCAAAAATGTTCTCCCATTCTGTAGGTTGCCTGTTCACTCTGATGGTAGTTTCTTTTGCTGTGCAGAAGCTCTTTAGTTTAATGAGATCCCATTTGTCAATTTTGGCTTTTGCTGCCGTTGCTTTTGGTGTTTTAGACATGAAGTCCTTGCCCATGCCTATGTCCTGAATGGTACTATCTAAGTTTTCTTCCAGTGTTTTTATGGTATTAGGTCTAACATCTAAGTCTCTAATCCATCTTGAATTAATTTTCATATAAGGAGTAAGGACAGGATCCAGTTTCAGCTTTCTCCTTATGACTAGCCAATTTTCCCAGCACCATTTATTAAATAGGGAATCCTTCCCCCATTTCTTGTTTCTCTCAGGTTTGTCAAAGATCAGATGGCTGTAGATGTGTGGTATTATTTCTGAGGACTCTGTTCTGTTCCATTGGTCTATAGCTCTGTTTTGGTACCAGTACCATGCTGTTTTGGTTACTGTAGCCTTGTAGTATAGTTTGAAGTCAGGTAGCGTGACGCCTCCAGCTTTGTCCTTTTGACTTAGGATTGTCTTGGCAATGCGGGCTCTTTTTTGGTTCCATATGAACTTTAAAGCAGTTTTTTCCAATTCTGTGAAGAAACTCATTGGTAGCTTGATGGGGATGGCATTGAATCTATAAATAACCTTGGGCAGTATGGCCATTTTCACGATATTGATTCTTCCTATCCATGAGCATGGTATGTTTTTACAATTGTTTGTGTCCTCTTTGATTTCACTGAGCAGTGGTTTGTAGTTCTCCTTGAAGAGGTCCTTTACATCCCTTGTAAGTTGGATTCCTAGGTATTTCATTCTCTTTGAAGCAATTGTGAAAGGAAGTTCATTCCTGACTTGGCTCTCTGCTTGTCTGTTACTGGTGTATAAGAATGCTTGTGATTTTTGCACATTAATTTTGTATCCTGAGACTTTGCTGAAGTTGCTTATCAGCTTAAGGAGATTTTGGGCTGAGATGATGGGGTTTTCTAAATATACAATAATGTCATCTGCATACAGGGACAATTTGACTTCTTCTTTTCCTAACTGAATACCCTTTATTTCTTTTTCTTGCCTGATTGCCCTAGCCAGAACTTCCAACACTATGTTGAATAGGAGTGGTGAGAGAGGGCATCCCTGTCTTGTACCAGTTTTCAAAGGGAATTTTTCCAGTTTTTGCCCATTCAGTATGATATTAGCTGTGGGTTTGTCATAAATAGCTCTTATTTTGAGGTACGTTCCATCAATACCGAATTTATTGAGTGTTTTTAGCATGAAGGGCTGTTGAATTTTGTCAAAAGCCTTTTCTGCATCTATTGAGACAATCATGTGGTTCTTGACTTTGGTTCTGTTTATGTGCTGGATTATGTTTATTGATTTGCGAATGTTGAACCAGCCTTGCATCCCAGGGATGAAGCCCACTTGATCATGGTGGATAAGCTTTTTGATGTGCTGCTGAATCCGGTTTGCCAGTATTTTATTGAAGATTTTTGCATCGATGTTCATCAGGGATATTGGTCTAAAATTCTCTTTTTTTGCTGTGTCTCTGCCAGGCTTTGGTATCAGGATGATGTTGGCCTCATAAAATGAGTTAGGGAGGATTCCCTCTTTTTCAATTGATTGGAATAGTTTCAGAAGGAATGGTACCAGCTCCTCCTTGTACCTCCGGTAGAATTCAGCTGTGAATCCATCTGGTCCTGGACTTTTTTTGGTGGGTAGGCTATTAATTGTTGCCTCAATTTCAGAGCCTGCTGTTGGTCTATTCAGGGATTCAACTTCTTCCTGGTTTAGTCTTGGGAGCGTCTAAGTGTCCAGGAAATTATCCATTTCTTCTAGATTTTCTAGTTGATTTGCGTAGAGGTGTTTATAGTATTCTCTGATGGTAGTTTGTATTTCTGTGGGGTCGGTGGTGATATCCCCTTTATCATTTTTTATTGCTTCTATTTGATTCCTCTCTCTTTTCTTCTTTATTAGTCTTGCTAGCCGTCTGTCAATTTTGTTGATCTTTTCAAAAAACCAACTCCTGGATTCATTGATTTTTTGGAGGGTATTTTGTATCTCTATCTCCTTCAGTTCTGCTCTGATCTTAGTTATTTCTTGCCTTCTGCTAGCTTTTGAATGTTTGCTCTTGCCTCTCTAGTTCTTTTAATTGTGATGTTAGAGTGTCAATTTTAGATCTTTCCTGCTTTCTCTTGTGGCCATTTAGTGCTATCAATTTCCCTCTACACACTGCTTTAAATGTGTCCCAGAGATTCTGGTATGTTGTATCTTTGTTCTCATTGGTTTCAAAGAACATCTTTATTTCTGCCTTCATTTCATTATGTACCCAGTAGTCATTCAGGAGCAGGTTGTTCAGTTTCCATGTAGTTGAGTGGTTTTGATTGAGTTTCTTAGTCCTCAGTTCTAGTTTGATTGTACTGTGGTCTGAGAGACAGTTTGTTATAATTTCTGTTCTTTTACATTTGCTAAGGAGTGCTTTACTTCCAATTATGTGGTCAATTTTGGAATAAGTGCGATGTGGTGCTGAGAAGAATGTATATTCTGTTGATTTGGGGTGGAGAGTTCTATAGATGTCTATTAGGTCCGCTTGGTGCAGAGATGAGTTCAATTCCTGGATATCCTTGTTAACTTTCTGTCTCGTTGATCTGTCTAATGTTGACAGTGGAGTGTTGAAGTCTCCCATTATTATTGTATGGGAGTCTAAGTCTCTTTGTAAGTCTCTAAGGACTTGCTTTATGAATCTGGGTGCTCCTGTATTGGGTGCATATATATTTAGGATAGTTAGCTCTTCCTGTTGAATTGATCCCTTTACCATTATGTAATGGCCTTCTTTGTCTCTGTTGATCTTTGATGGTTTAAAGTCTGTTTTATCAGAGACTAGGATTGCAACCCCTGCTTTTTTTTGTTCTCCATTTGTTTGGTAGATCTTCCTCCATCCCTTTATTTTGAGCCTATGTATGTCTCTGCATGTGAGATGGGTCTCCTGAATACAGCAGACTGATGGGTCTTGACTCTTTATCCAGTTTGCCAGTCTGTGTCTTTTAATTGGAACATTTAGTCCATTTACATTTAAGGTTAATATTGTTATGTGTGAACTTGATCCTGCCATTATGATACTAACTGGTGATTTTGCTCATTAGTTGATACAGTTTCTTCCTAGCCTCGATGGTCTTTACATTTTGGTATGTTTTTGCAATGGCTGGAACCGGTTTGTTCCTTTCTATGTTTAGTGCTTCCTTCAGGGTCTCTTGTAAGGCAGGCCTGGTGGTGACAAAATCTCTAAGCATTTGCTTATCTGCAAAGGATTTTATTTCTCCTTCACTGATGAAACTTAGTTTGGCTGGATATGAAATTCTGGGTTGAAAATTCTTTTCTTTAAGAATGTTGAATATTGGCCCCCACTCTCTTCTGGCTTGGAGAGTTTCTGCCGAGAGATCTGCTGTTAGTCTGATGGGCTTCCCTTTGTGGGTAACCCGACCTTTCTCTCTGGCTGCCCTTAAGATATTTTCCTTCATTTCAACTTTGGTGAATCTGGCAATTATGTGTCTTGGAGTTGCTCTTCTTGAGGAGTATCTTTGTGGCATTCTCTGTATTTCCTGAATTTGAATGTTGGCCTGCCCTACTAGGTTGGGGAAGTTCTCCTGGATGATATCCTGAAGAATGTTTTCCAACTTGGTTCCATTTTCCCCCTCACTTTCAGGCACCCCAATCAGACGTAGATTTGGTCTTTTTACATAATCCCATACTTCTTGTAGGCTTTGTTCATTTCTTTTTCTTGTTTTTTCTTTTGGTTTCTCTTCTCGCTTCATTTCATTCATTTGATCCTCAATCGCTGATACTCTTTCTTCCAGTAGATCGAGTCGGTTACTGAAGCTTGTGCATTTGTCACATATTTCTCGTGTCATGGTTTTCATCTCTGTCATTTCGTTTATGACCTTCTCTGCATTAATTAGTCTAGCTGTCAATTCTTCCACTCTTTTTTCAAGATCTTTAGTTTCTTTGCGTTGGGTACGTAATTCCTCCTTTAGCTCTGAGAAGTTTGATGGACTGAAGCCTTCTTCTCTCATCTCGTCAAAGTCATTCTCTGACCAGCTTCGATCTGTTGCTGGCGATGGGCTGTGCTCCTTTACAGGGGGAGATGGGCTCTTATTTTTTGAATTTCCAGCTTTTCTGCCCTGCTTTTTCCCCATCTTTGTGGTTTTATCTGCCTCTGGTCTTTGATGATGGTGATGTACTGATGGGGTTTTGGTATAGGTGTCCTTCCTGTTTGATAGTTTTCCTTCTGACAGTCAGGACCCTCAGCTATAGGTCTGTTGGAGATTGCTTGAGGTCTACTCCAGACCCTGTTTGCCTGGGTATCAGCAGCAGAGGTTGCAGAAGACAGAATATTGCTGAACAGCGAGTGTACCTGTCTGATTCTTACTTTGGGAGCTTCCTCTCAGGGGTGTACTCCACCCTGTGAGGTGTGGGGTGTCAGACTGCCCCTAGTGGGGGATGTCTCCCAGTGAGGCTACTCAGGGGTCAGGGACCCACTTGAGCAGGCAGTCTGTCCGTTCTCAGATCTCAACCTCCGTGTTGGGAGATCCACTGCTCTCTTCAAAGCTGTCAGACAGAGTCGTTCGCGTCTGTTGCTTCCCCTGTTGTTTTTTTAGCTGAGCCCTGCCCCCCGAGGTGGAGTCTATAGAGACAGGCAGGTTTCCTTGAGCTGCTGTGAGCTCCACCCAGTTCGAGCTTCCCAGCGGCTTTGTTTAACTACTTAAGCCTCAGCAATGGCGGGCGCCCCTCCCCCAGCCTCGCTGTTGCCTCGTGGTTAGATCGCCCCAGACTGCTGAAATTGTGTTGTATTTAGGATTCCTGCTGAATGAGTAGATTTTGGCTGTTCTTGCCACAAAAACAAACAAAAATGTGTAACTGTGTGAGATAATAAATATGTTAATTTGCCTCACTATAGTAACCATTTTACTAACTATTCATATCCCATAACATAATATTGTACACCTTAAATATGCACAATAAAATGTATTTTTAGAAAAAAAAAAAAAAAAAACAAGGGAGGCTCCGTGGGCGTGGGACCCTCCCGGCCAGGTGAGGGATGTATTCTTCTGGTGTGCCCGTTTGCTTAGAGCGCGGTATTGGGGTGGGAGTTACCCGATTTTCCAGGTGTTGTGTGTCCCAGTTCCCCTGGCTAGGAAAAGGGATACCCTTCCCCCTTGCGCTTCCCAGGTGAGGCGATGCCTCACCCTGCTTCAGCTCTCGCTGGTCAGGCTGCAGCAACTGACCAGCACCGATTGTCCGGCACTCCCTAGTGAGATGACCCCAGTACCTCAGTTGAATATGCAGAAATCACCGGTCTTCTGTGTCGCTCGCGCTGGGAGTTAGAGACTGGAGCTGTTCCTATTCGGCCATCTTGCTCCGCCCCTCAGCAATAATATTTTTTTAAGATAAGGCATAAAAAGTTCAGGAAACAAAAGCAAACATAAAAACATGGGACTACATCCAACTAAAAAGCTTCTGCACAGCTACAGAAACAGTCAATAAAATGAAAATGTAAACTATTAACTGGAAGAAAATATTTATTAGCCATATATCTGATAAGAAGCTATTTCCCAAAATATTTTAGGAGCTCAGTTAATAGTCGAAGAATAACTCAAATTAATTCTTCTAAAACATAATTAAATACCTCAATGTAAAGATGGACAAAAGAGAGAGTAATGGAGCAAGATGGCTGAATAGAAGGCTCCATTTATTGTGCCTCCAGCAATCAATGGAGCCTTCTATAACAAATTATTACAAAAATTTAATAACTATCTACACAAAGAAAGCACCTTTATAAAAAAAACAAAAATCAAGTGAGCAATCATAGTACCTGGTTATACCATTTTATCACTGAAAGAGACACTGGAATTGGCTAGGAAAGATAGTCTTGAATTACAAATGCAATCCTTCCCCCATACCTTGATAAAGGTTGTGTGGCATAGAGAGGGAATCTGTGCACATGGTAGAGAGAGAGCACAGGGATTGTGAGACATTGCATTGAACTCAGTGCTACCCTGTCACAGCAGAAAACAAAACCATGCTGAACTCAGCTGATGCTCGCCCATTAAGGGAGTATTTAAACCAGCTCCTCTATCCACAGGTGAATCGCACATCCCAGTGGTGAGAACTTGAGTTCCAGCATGCCTCATTACTGCAGAGTAAAGAGCTCTGGGGCCTAAATAAACCTGAAAGGTAGTCTAGACAAAAACAAACAAACAAAAACCCTACAACTGCTAGGTGTATTCTACTGCTGAATTGGGCTCACAGCTAGTGGCTGCAGTGGGCATGTGACCTACTGAGACAACAGCTGGGAGCTAAGGGAGTACAAGCACCATCAAATCCCCAACTGCAGGCTGCACAGCTCACGCCACCAAAAGAGACCCCTTCCTTATTCTTGAGGAAAGGAGAGGGAAGAATAAGGTAACTTTGTCTGGCATCTTGGATACCAGATCATCCACAGCAGGACAGGGCACAAGTCAAAGTCATCGAGATCACTTTCAAGGCCCTAGCTCCCAGATGACAAGTCTAGACCCATCCTGGGTCAGAAAGGAACCCACTGCCTTGAAGGGAAGTACTCAGTTCCGGCAGGATCCATCACCTGCAGACTAAAGTGTCCTTAAGGCTCAAAGAAGGAGCAGTGACACCCAAGTAGTATGCTATGGGCCTTGGATGAGACTATGAGACAAGCTAGCTTCAGGTGAGACACAACACCTTCTTGCCTTTGGTGGCTAAGAGAAGAGACTTCTGCTGCTACAGAATAGCAGAAGGAAAAGTAAAGGGGAATTGATCTTGCACCTTAGATACCAGCTAAGCCACAGGAGGGTAGATAACCAAGCAAGCTCTTGGAGTCCCCAATTCCAGGCATTGGCTCTAGAGCGGTATTTCTGCACCTGCTCTGGACCAGAGGGGAGCCCACTGTCCTGAAGGGTGAGTTTCAGGACAAGTAGCATTCACCACAAGCTGAGTAAAGAGCCCTTGAGACTTAAGGGAACATCAGCAGTAGCCTGAAACTACTCCCTGTGGGCCTGTAGTGCTGGTGACCATGGCACAAAGCTGCCCTGCCTGTGGAAAAGAAAAGGATGAATGGGAAGGGCTGTGTCTTGTAGTTTGAGTGCCAGCTCAGTTGCAGAACAATAGAACAACACGTAGAATTCTAAGGTTTTTGACGACAACGCCTATTTCCCACAAAACACCTTTGAACCTGACTGGGGCCTGAGAGAACTTGACACACTGAAGGGAAGGTCACAACTCTTGACTGGTTCACCATCTGCTGATTGTAAAGCCCCAGAGCCTTGAGCAAACATAGGCAGTAGCCAGGTAGTGGCTGAATGGACCGTGGGTGAGACCAAGTGCTGTGCTGGCTTAATGTCTGACTCAGCACTGTCATAATGTTGGTGGTCACAGTGGTACATGTATTACTCCACTGCCAGCTTCAGGCAACTCAACACAGAGAGGGATACTTCATTTGTTTGGGAGAGAGTAAAGAAAGACAATATGGGTCTCTGCCTGGTAATTCAAAAAATTCTTCTGTACCTTTTCCAAGACCATCAAACCAATACCTCTGAGTCTGCAGAAACTACAGCATTACTGAGCTTGGGTGCCCCTAAAGCAGATATGGCTTAGATTAAAACACACAAGATCTTTGGACTACCTGGAAAGCCTTCCCAATAAGGACAAGTGCAAACAAGCCCAGAATACAAAGATTAAAATAAACACCAAACTCCTCAATGTTTAGATACAGATGAACATGCATAACCTTTAAGATCATCCAGGAAAACAGGACCTTACAAAATGAACTAAATAAGGCACCAGGGACCAATCTGGGAGAAATAGATATGAGAACTTTCAGGCAGAGAATTCAAAATAGCTGTTTTGAGGAAACTCAAGGAAATCCAAATAACCTAGGGAAGCAACTCAGAATTATATCACATATATTTAACAAAGAGATTGAAATAATTAAAACAAATCAAGCAGAAATTCTGGAGATGAAGAACACAATTGGCATACTGAAGAATGTATCAAAGTATTCAATAGCAGAATTGGTCCAGTAGAAAAAAGAGTTATTGAGCTTGAAAACAGGCTATTTAGAAACATACAGTCAGAGAAGGCAAAAAAAAAAAAAAAAAAAAAAAGGAATAAAAAACAATGAAGCTTGTTTACAGGATCAAGAAAATAGCCTCAAAAAGGCCAATCTAAAGGGTAATGGCCTTAGAGAGGAGATACAGAAAGAGATAGGGATAGAAGTTTACTCAAAGGGATAATAACAGAAAACATCCCAAACCTAGAGAAAGATATTAATATCTAAGGACAATAAGTTTATAGAACACCAAGCAGATTGAAACCAAAGAAGACTACATCAAGGCATTTAATAATGAAACTCCCAAAGATCAAGGACAAAAAAAAGTACCTAAAAGCAGTAAGAAAAGCTAGAGGAGCATGACATATTTAGAGTGATGAAGGAAAAATACTTTTACCCCAGAAGAGTATATCTGGGGAAAGTATTCCTCAAACATTAATGAGAAATAATGACCTTCCCAGACATACAAAAGCTGAGGGACTTTATCAACATAATACTTAATCAAAATTTCTTGTCCTACAAGAAAGGCTAAAAGAAGTACTTCATTCAGAAAGAAAAGGATGTTTAAGAGCAAAAAGAAATCATCAGAAGGTACGAAACTCACTGATAGTAGTAAATACACAGAAAAACACAAAATATTATAACATTGTAACTGTGGTATGTAAATTACTCTTATCCTAAGTAGAAAGACTAAACAATGAAACAATAAAAAATAATAACTACAACTTTTCAAGACATAGACAGTACAATAAGATATAATTAGAAAAAAAAAGCTAAAAACTAGGGGACGAAGGTAAAGTGTAGAATTTTCATTACTTTTGTTTTTGCTTATTTGTTTATGCAAGTAGTGTTAACAGCTGAAAATAATTAGATATAAGATGGTATTTGCAATTCTCATGGTAACCTCAAATCAAAAAACATACAATAGATACACAAAATATAATAACCAACAACTTAAATCATACAAACAGAGAAAATCGCCTTCACTAAAAGAAAAAGGGGAAAGAAGAAAATTATAAGGGGAGGTCCACAAAACAACCCCAGAAAACAAGTAATGACATGGCAGGAGCAAGTACTTACTTCTCAATAACATTGAATGTAAGTGGACTAAACTCTCCAATCAAAAGATACAGACTGACTGAATGGGGAAAAAAAAGACCCAATAATCTATTCTCTACAAGAAACACACATCAGCTGTAAACACACACATAGGCTGAAAATAAAAGTATTGGAATAGATGTTTCATGCCAATGAAAACCAAAAAAGAGAAGGAGCAGCTATGCTTATATCAGCCAAAATAGATTTCAACAGAAAAACTATAAGAAGCAGCAAAGAAGGTCATTATATAATGATAAAGGGGCCAATTCATCAAGAAGATATAACAATTGTAAACAGACATGCACCCAACACTAAAAAAACCTAGATATATAAAGCAAATATTATTAGAGTTAATAGAGCGATAGACCTCCCCAATACAGTAACAGCTGGAAACTTCAATGCCCCACTTTCTGCACTGAACAAATGTTCCAGACACAAAATCAACAAAGAAATATCAGACTGAATCTGCACTACAGACCAAATGAACCTAATAAATATTTACAGAACATTTCATCCAATGGTAGCAGAAAACACATTCTTTTCCTCAGCACATGGATCATTCTCAAGAACACACCATACATTAGGTCACAAAACAAGTGTGAAAACATTCAAAAAATTTAAATAATATCAAGCATCTTCTCTGACTATAATGGAATAAAACTAGAAATCAATAACAAAAGATTCCTGAAAACTATACAAACATATGAAAATAAAACAAGATGTTCTTATATTAATGGATATACAATAAAACGAATTCCATAGGATAAAGCAAAAGCAGTACTAAAAGGGAATTTTATAGGTGTAAGTGCCTACACCAAAAAAAGAAGAAAAACTTCAGATAAGCAACCTAATAATGCATCTTGAAAACTAAAAAAGTAGGAGAAAATGAAACACAAAATTAGTAGAGAAAAATAAATAATAAAGATCAGAACAGAAATAAATGAGTTTTAAATGAAGAAAATAATACAAAAGATCAATGAAACAAAAATGTGGTTTTTGGAAAAGATAAAATTTACAAACCTATGTCAAAGTAAGAACAAAAGAAAGAAGACCCAAAGACATTTAGAGATGAAAAAGGAGACATTACAACTGATATTGCAGAAATCCAAAGGATCATTAGTGGCTACTATGGGTAACTATATGCCAACAAATTGGAAAATCTAGAATAAATGGATAAATTTCCTGACACATACAAATTACCAAGGTTGAGCCATGAAGAAATCCAAAACCAGAGCAGACCAATAACAGGTAACTAGATCAAAGCTGTAGTGAAAAGTTTCCCAGCAAAGAAAAGCCTGGGACTCAATGGCTTCACTGCTGAATTCTACCAATTATTTAAATAAGAAAAAGAAGTAATACCAAGAAGTAATCCTATTCAAACTATTCTGAAAAAATACAGGAGGGGATATTCAAACTCATTTGATGAGGCCAGTATTATCATGATATCAAAACCAGAAAAAGACACATCAAAAAAGAGAAAACTATAGGCCAATATGACTGATGAGTACTGATGCAAAAATCCTCAACACTAGAAAACCAAATTCAAGAACACATTATAAAGATCATTCATCATGACGCAAGTGGGATATATTCCCGGGAGGCAAGGTTGGTTCAACATATGCAAATCAATCGATGTGATAAATCATATAAACAGAGTGAAAAAAAAATGAAATGATCATTTCAATTGATGCTGAAACAGTATTTGATAAAATTCAACATCTCTTCATGATTAAAAAAAAAAAAAAAACAGGCTGGGCGCAGTGGCTCAAGCCCGTAATCCCAGCACTTTGGGAGGCCGAGACAGGCGGATCACGGGGTCAGGAGATGGAGACCATCCTGGCTAACACGGTGAAACCCCGTCTCTACTAAAAAATACGAAAAACTAGCTGGGCGAGGTGGCGGGCATCTGTAGTCCCAGCTACACGGGAGGCTGAGGCAGGAGAATGGCGTAAACCTGGGAGGCGGAGCTTGCAGTGAGCTGAGATCCGGCCACTGCACTCCAGCCCGGGCGACAGAGCAAGACTCCGTCTCAAAAAAAAAAAAAAAAAAAAGCTGAGTAGAGAAGAAATATAATATCTCAATATAATAAAAGGCACATATGAGAGACCCATAGCTAGTCTACTGAATGGGGAAATACTGAAAGCCTTTTAGCTAAGATTCAGGAGGATGCCCACATTCCCACTGTTATTCAACAGAGCACTGGAAGCCCTAGCTAGAGCAATCAGACAAGTGAAATAAATAAATGGCATCCAAATTGGAAAAGAAGAAGTCAAGTTGTCTTTGTTTGCAGATGATATGATCTTATATCTGAAAAAAAAAAAAAACTGAAGAATCCACAAGAAAACTATTGGAACTGATAAATTCAGTAAAGTGCCAGGATACAAAACCAATATACAAAGATCAGTAGCATTTCTATAAACCAGCAACAAACAACCTGAAAAAGAAATCAATACAATCCCATTTACAGTAGGGACAAATATAATAAAATACAATACCTCAAAATTAAATTTACCAAATAAGTTAAAGATCTCTACAAAAAATAGTGTAAAATACCGATGCTAGAAACTGAAGACAAAAAAATAGAAAGATATTCCATGTTCATGGATTGGAAAGATAAATATTGTTACAATGGTTATACTTCCCAAAGCAATCTAAAGATTTAACGCAATCCTTATCAAAACATTAATGATATTCTTCACATAAATTTTTTAAAAAGCAATTATAAAATGTATATGAAGTCATAAAAGGCTGTAATAGCCAAGGCTATCATAAGCAAAAAGAACAAAACTGGAGGAATCATATTATCTGACCTCAAATTATACTACAGAGCTGTAGTACCCAAAACAGCATATTACTACTAGCTTAAAAACAGACACGTAAACCAATGAAATAGAATAGAGAACCCAGAAACAAGTTCACATACCTACAGTGATCTTATCTTAAAACAAAGGGGCAAAGAACATACACTGGGGGAAAGATGGTCTCTTCAGTAAATGTTGCTGGGAAAACTGGATATCCATATACAGGAGAATGAAACTAGACTCCTACCTCTAGCCATATACAAAAATCAAATCAAAATAGGTTAAAAACTTAAATCTAAGACCCTAACTTGTGAAATTACTACAAGAAAATATTGGGGAACATCTCCAGGACATTGGTCTGGGCAAATATTTATTGAGTAATACCCAACAAGAACAGGCAATGAAAAACAAAAATGAACAAATTGGATTACATCAAGTTAAAATGCTTCTGTACAGTAAAGGAAACAATCAACAAAGTAAAGAGATAACCAAAAGAAGGTAAGAAAAGATTTGCAAATTACACATCTGACAAGGGATGAACAACCAGAATATATAAGGAACTCAAACAAAACTATAGGAAAAATTCTAATAACCCAATTAAGAAATGGACAAAATATTTGAAGACATTTCTGAAAAGACATACAAATCGCTTAAAGGCATATGAAAAGGTGCTCAACATCACTGATCATCAGAGAAATGCAAATCAAAACTACAATGAGATATTATCTCACCCCAGTTAAAATGGATTATATCCAAAAGACAGGCAATAACAAATCCTGGTGAGGATATAGAGAAAACGGAACCCTCTCTCACTGTTGTAGGGAATATAAAGTAGTACAACTATGGAGAACAGTTTGGAGGTTCTTCAAAACCTAAAAATAGAACTACTATATAATCCAGTAATCCCACTGCTGGGCATATGTCCAAAGCAAAGGAAATCAGTACATTGAAGAGGTGCTTACACTTCCATGTTTGTTGCAGCACTGTTCACAATAGCCAAGATTTGGAAGCAACCTAAGTGTCCATCAACAGAAAAATGGATAAAAAAGGTTTTACTTATACACAATGGAGTACTGTTGAGCCACAAAAAGAATGAGATCCTGCCCTTTGCAACAACACGGATGGAACTGGAGATCATTATGCTAAGTGAAATAAGCCAGGCACAGAAAGAGAAACATTGCATGTTCTCACTTATTTGTGGGATCTAAAAAATCAAAACAATTGAACTCATGAAGATAGAGAGTAGAAAGATGGTTATCAGAGACTGGGAAGTGTAGTGGAGGGATGAGGGGAGGTGGGGATGGTTAATGGGTACAAAGAAAATAGTTAGAAAGAATGAATAATACCTAATATTTGATAGCACAAAAGACTGACTATAGTCAATCATAATATAAGTATACATTTTAAAATAACTAAAAGGGCATAAGTGGATTGTTTGTAATGGAAAGGATAAAGACTTGAAAGGATATATACCCCATTTTCCATGATGTGTTTATTATGCATTGTACGCCTGTATCAAAACACCTCATGTAACCCATAAATATATACACCTATTTACTCACAAAAATTAAAAATAATTTTTAAAAGAGAAAAATCGAAAATGTGGTATATATACACAATGTATATTGGTTTGGACAAATGTATTCAGCTATAAGAAAGAATCAGATCCTATCATTCGCAACAATATGAATGAAACTTGATATCACTTTGTTAAGTGAAATAATACACACATAGAAAGAGAAACGTCGCATGTTCTCATTTATTTGTGGAAGCTAGAAATCAAAACAATCGAACTCATGGAGATAGAGAGTAAAAGCATGGTTCCCAGAGGCGGGGAATGGTAGTGGAGCATTGCTGGGGAAGTTGGGATGACTAACAGGTACAAAATATAGTTAGAAAGAATGAATAGGGCCTAGTGGTTGACAGCATAACAGAGTGACTATCATCAAAAGTAACTTAAAGGCA
Organism: Rhinopithecus roxellana; assembly: GCF_007565055.1. NCBI lineage: Eukaryota > Metazoa > Chordata > Mammalia > Primates > Cercopithecidae > Rhinopithecus > Rhinopithecus roxellana. Next base: position 107,697,596 of record NC_044555.1, on the reverse strand, counting down.
CATTTTAAAATAACTAAAAGAGTATAATTGGATTTTTTGTAACACAGGATAAATACTTGAGGTGGTGATGGATACCCCATTTAACCTGATGTGTTTATTATGCATTGGATGCCTGTATCAAAACACCTTATGTAACCCATAAATATACATACCTATTATGTACTCACAAAAATTAAAAATTAAAAAACTAAACAGAGCAAATAAACAATGGACAAAAGATCTAAATAGTCATTTTTTTCTACAAAGGACATACAGATTGCCAACAGCTATATATAAAGCAGTTTACCATTATTAATCACCAGAGAAATGAAAATCAAAGCCACAGTGCAGTATCATCTCACCCAAATCAGGAGAGATATTATCAAATCACAAAATATAACAAATGTTGGCAAGGGGTGGAGAAAAGGCAACCCTGGCACACTGTTGGTAGAAATGTAAATTGGTACAGCCTTTATGGAAAATAGAATGAGAGTACCTCAAACAAACAACAATAACAACAAAAACAACTATGTGATCCAGCAATGCCACTTCTGGTATACCCAAAATAAATGAAATCAGTACATTGAATGACTATCTGTGATTTCATGTTCACTGCAGCATTGTTCACAATAGATGAGATATGAAAATAACCTAAGTTTCCATCAACAAATGATTGGTTAAAATTTTTATATAAATGTATACATGCATATGTGCACAGTAGAATATTACTCAGTCTTAAAAAAGAAGGAAATCCTGCCATTTGCCTCAACATAGATTAAACTGTAGGACATTTTACTAAGTGAACTATGACGGACATAGAAAGACAAATACTGCATGGTTTCACTTATATATGTAAAATCTAAAAGTATCAAATACATAGAAACAGAATAGAAGAGTCGTTACCAGAGGCAGAGGCAGGGAGGTGGGGAAAATGGGGAGATATTGATCAAACGGTACAAAGTTGAAGTTATGTAGGGTGCATAAGTCTAAAGATCTAGTATATAGCATGATCACTATAGTTAATAACACTGTATTATATACTGGAAATGCTCTAAAAGAGTAGTTTACAGAAGCTTTCAGAAGCTAGCATGATAAAAAGGTAACTATGTGAGGAAATAAATATGTTCATTCGCTTGACTATAATAATAATCATCCTTATTTATATGTATATCAAAACATGATGTTGTACATCTTAAATATATGTAATTTTATGAACAGAAATAAATAATGCAATAAATTATCATTTTACGTAAACCATTTTTGAAGTGGCTGCCTGTCACTGGCAGCTAAATGAATCCTAATTGATTATACTTGCTTCAGCTATAAAGCTTTAAAATGACAATGACTGGATTTAAACTAAAATCACTGACTTTGAAATCTATGCTTTTTTCCCTTTTGCAATATTGACTCCTCAGCATACTTGCCAATATATATTTCTATTCCATTATGAACAAGCTCCAAGAAAAATACCTGAGCTTACTACTTTCTATTTATCCTTTAATGTGTTTAGCATGAGTATTACTGGTTGATGGAGCAGCCTTGTTTTAGATTAGTTAAAAGGCGTAACAAAGTAGTACTATAAATTATCCGAGTTTATGTACTTCTAACCCTTAAGCAAATTTTAGACTTAATGAAGAAAAAGCATACAGAAGTACAGAAAGCTGAAACACTTCAAAGCAAAAGAGGCAAAATATGGAACAAGCTAAGAACATAAGATTTAAAAGATACAGAATAATAGTGATAGGTAGGGGTACAGTATCATTCTTCTGCATATGGCTACCCAGTTATCCCAGCACCATTTACTGAATAGGAAGTACTTTCTCCATTGCTTATTTTTGTTGACTTTGTCAAAGATCAGATGGTTGTATGTGTGCAGCTTTATTTCTGGGTTCCCTGTTCTGTTCAATTGGTCTATGTGTCTGTTTTAGTAATAGTACCATGTTGTTTTGGTTACTGTAGCCTTTTAGTATAGTTTGTTGTCGAGTAATGTGATGCCTCCAGTTTTTTTTCTTCTTAGTATTGTTTTGGCTATTCATGCTCTTTATTGGTTCCATATTAATTTTAGAATAGTTTTTTCTATTTGTGAAAAATGACGTTGGTAGTTTCATAGAAATAATGTTGAATATGTACTTTGCTTTGCACAGTATGGCTGTTTTGACAATATTGATTCCTCCAATCAATGAGCATGATGCTTTTCCATTTATGTGTGTCATCTCTGATTTATTTCAGCAGTGTTTTGTACTTCTTTTTGTAGAGAATTTTCACCTCCTTGGTTAGCTATATTCCTAGGTATTTTATTATTTTTGTGGCTATTGTAAATGGGATTGCATTATTGATTTGGTTCTCAGCTTGAATGTTAATTGGTGTATAGAAATGCTACTAATTTTTGTACATTGATTTTGTATCTTGAAACTTTACTGAAGTTGTGTATCACTTCTAGGAGCCTTTTAGCAGAGTCATTAGGGTTTTCTAAGTATAGAATCATATCGTCAGCAAAGACAGATAGTTTGACATCTTCCTTTGCTATTTGAATGCATTTTAATTTTCTCCTGCCTGATTGCTCTGACTAGGACTTCCATTACTATGTTGAATGGGAGTGGTGACAGTGGACATCCTTGTCTTGTTCCAGTTCTCCAGGGGAGTGCTTTTGCCTGTTCAGTGTAATGTTGGCTGTGGGTTTCCAGAAGAATGAAACTGGACCACTACCTATCATAATTTAAAAAAATTCACTCAAGATGGATTAAATATTTAAATGTAAGGCCTCAAACTATAAAAATCCTAGAAGAAATCTTAGGAATGAAATATCTTTGTCAATATCAGCCTTGGCAAATAATTTATAGCTAAGTAACCCAAAGTAATTGCAACAAAACAAAAATTGACAAGTGGGACCTAATTAAAAAGTTTCTGCACAGCAAGAAAACTATCAAGGCCACTCAAAAGCCAAACATGAGAGGCAACGTTTATTGGGAGGAGAAGCAATTTTAATTGGAGAGCCAGAAAACCAGAAGATGGTGAACCACCCTTCTAAAGTATCATCTTAACTTTTAAATTTTATTATAGGGTTTTTAAATAGAAACTTGTTATAAGAGATATGCAGGAGTGGAACAGAGTGCAGGGTCCGTGTCTCTTGTTCTGATGGTTATCTTGGGTAATTACTTGTCCAGAGGTCTTGTTGGTGTTTCCCTGACTTTGGCCAGATGGTGGCGGACTAATTGTGACTCCCCTTAAGTGGGAAGACTCCATAGGGACTCTGTTTCTGGTTTGTTCCAAGATTAGCCCCTGGAATTCCTAAGTAAGCATATAATTAGATGAGTGTGCATGGTGCAAGGGAGTGTATAATGAAAAAGGGAGAAAAACAGTTTCAAAGCATATTTCAAGCCTATCATCTAAGACTAAAGAAAAAGAGTTTTAAAATGAAATTCAAACCTGAGATGCTTAGTTAGAAAGGGAGTAAGCAGACAACCTACAAAATGGGAGAAGATATTTGCAAACTATGCATCCAGCAAAGTTTGCAAATAGCAAAGAAAAAAAAATCTAATATTCAGAATCTATAAAGAACGTAAATTAATAAAAAACAAATAACCCCATTTTAAAAACAGGCAAATGACATAAAAAGACACTTCTCAAAAGAAGTCATATAAGCGGCCAACAAACATTAAAAAGTGATCATCATCACTAATCCTCAGAGAAACACAAATCAAAATCCTAATGAGATACCATCTCACATCTGTCATTTAAAAATGTCTTTTGTTAAAAAGTCAAAAAATAACAGATGTTGGTGAGGCTGCACAGAAAAGCAAACACTTATACACTGTTTTTGGGAATGTAAGTTAGTCCAGCCACTATGAAAAGCAGTTTGGAGATTTCTCAAAGAACTATTATTTGTAGTTGAAATACCATTCGACCCAGAAATCCTATTACTGGTAGATACCCAAGGGGAAATAAATCATTCTACCAAAAAGACACATGTACCAGTATGTTCATTGCAGCACTATTCACAATAGCAAAGACATAGAATCAACCCTGGTGCCCATCAATGGAGGACAGGATAAAGAAAATGTGGTACATATACACCATGGAATACCACACAGTCATAAAAACAAATGAAATTATGTCCTTTACAGCAACATGGATGTGGCTGCTGGCCATTATTGTATCAAACTAATGTGGAAACAGAAAACTAAATGCTGCATGTTATCACTTATAAGTGGAAGCCAAATATTGGGTACACATGGACACAAAGATGGGAACAACAGACACTTTGAACAGGCAATGGCTGATAAACTACTATCAGTTACTATGATCACTACCCAGGTGATGGATTCATTCAAACTCCAAACCTCAGTATCACACAATATACCCAGGTTACAAACCTGCACGTGTACCCCCCCCCCCTCCCCGATTCTAAAATAAAAGCTGAAGAAAGAAAAACCTGATAGAGAATAATGAAATGGTATAAATATTGGACATGGACATCCTTGTGAATAGAATCAGATCAAAAAAAAAAAAAAAAAAAGGATAGCCACTAAACACCCTGAAATTCAAACTCCAAACTGTGCTATATATGGAAGCTCACTGCTATCTGCTATCCAGTGTGAAGTTAACACCACAGTACACTGACTAATCCCGGTGATGGCATTTCCTGTAAATCTTCCATAATATCAACGTGCTTATGTAACCGGAATGTCATATTGTCCACTTCTCTTGGAAATAAAACTATTACCATCAATTCTGAAGAATAAATTTGAATTGTGCCCTAACTCATATTAACCTCTTTTTGTAGGCCATTATACATCCTCATTTTTTATTAAAAGAAATAATTTCCATCATTTGAGAGTTTATAAAGCAAAAAACAGCTCTTGATTACTCAGCACTTTTACAGAAATCATATCCTGGTAATTATGTGTTACTCAAAACTGCATAAGTAAAACTATCGCCATTATACTAAAATTAACTTAAAAGAGTCATTTCCCTTGCATGTTCTTAAAATTCTAATTACCTTGCAAGTTTGTTTAGAAAGAGTTAGCTGATATTTCCATCCATTAGTCTTAAAACTAAGCTGACTGGAAAGAACAGCTATAGATGGACTGAAGAGGAAATAATGCTATACCTTCATTAACAACTAAATGAACTGATTTGAATAATCTTTAAAACACAGCAGACTTTTGCACTTGTTTTCTCTGCCTATACTCTTTTCCCAGATAATCCTATAGATGCCTTGCTTCCTACATTCATTCAGGTCTATGCTTAGATATGTTATCTGTACCGATTGTCCTTGACTACCCTAACTAAAATAGCAACCACTATACCCTTCATAACTCTGTCTTCTAGCTTGCTTTATTTTTCTTCTTAGCACTTATCATTTAGAAATAAGTGCTTATATTCTGTGTTTGATTTATTCTTGGTGGACACAAACTTTGTCTTCCACAACATCTAGCAAATAGCAAGCACCCAGTAAATATGTTTTGAATAAATTAATAAATTCAGGAAACTAGTTTATAGATTTCAGCTCCATAGCTCTTTCTAATCTTTTGGTCTCCTCAGTGATTACTGGCTTATCCATCTGGGATCAACTACAAGAACTAAAAGAAAAGAAGCTAATAGCTAGGACTAAAAACAGGGAATTAAACAATTACAAAAGGCCAATAATAATTTTCAGATACTTCATCTCATTATAACTCATATGAATCAAAGAATTTAAGAACAAATTACAATCTTTCACTTACCAAATGACTGGAATCTTTTCTGTATTATTAAAATTCCCAGTGTTGTTATCTAAAAAAAAAAAAAAAAAAAAAAAAGGGCAATCTTAGACACTGGCAATGAGTATATTATACACTGGTGCAATTGATCTTGACAGCAATTTGGCAATAGGTATCAAAACATTAAGTGCATAATATTGGATATATCAACCTTATTTGGAAGAAGTTCTACTAAGGAAATTATTATTGCTACTTTAAAAGATCATACTATATGGAAGTTTTTTGCAGTATTGTTTCTAGGAGTGAACACTTTAAAACTACCTATACATCAGAAAGTGAGGACTGCTTAAAAATCTATGGAGCATTTATGCAAAAAGATATTATACAACCATTAAAAATAATGGTGAATAAAATTAAATGTCATTTATATTATTGAAAAAATTAATTTCCATTTATTTTTATATCCAAAATTAATGTAAGTGATTTTATTGAATATTCCAAGATTTCATTTTTGAATATTAAAAAAAGTTAAGTGTTTGTTGTATAACTATTTTTAAAGTGTACTATAAGGATATAAATCAAAGTGTTATTATTAATTTTCCTATGTATATAATTATATTACAGAATGATTTATTTTCCTTTTTTTGCTTATCTATATTTTTTAAAATTTGTACAATTAACCATTAGTTCTATCACTAAAACGAGATTTTTAAATAATGTTAACTGAATTTCCTTAAAACTAACCAGCTTGCATTGTGGGCACTTCAAGTAAACGTATATTAAGAAGTTTCATTGAAATAGCTGATCAGCTAAAATTGCCTGGATTTTAAAATGTCTATGGTGATGTCTTTCTCTTTATTAAGAATACAAAACATGGCTTTTAAAAATAATATGTGCTTCTCTCTCCACTAATAGAAGAGACCATACAAAACAATATGGATATTCAAAATTATTTTTTATACATGGTCCCTAATCTAATCAGATGCACACACATATAATATCTTAATATTTCATATATTAAACATATGATACTAGCCAGGTGTAGTGGTACATGACTGTAGTCCAAGTTACTCAGGATACTAAGGTAGCAGGATCACTTGAGACCAGGAGTTTAAGACTGCAGTGAGCTATTATCATGCCACTACACTCCAGCCTAAACTACAGACCAAGACCCTGTCTCTAAATATATAATTCTATAATATTGCCGTAGATGTTGTATTAGTCCATTCTCACACTGCTGGAAAGAACTTCCTGAGACTGCATTATTTATGAAGAAAAGAGGTTTAATTGACTCACAGTTCTGCAGGCTGTATGGGAAGCATGGCTGGGAGGCCTCAGGAAAATTACTACCATGACAGAAGACGAAGAGGAAGCAAGCTTACCATGGTGGAGCAGGAGAGAGAGTAGAGAAAGTGCTACACACTTTCAAACAATCAGATCTCTTGAGCACTCTATCACAAGAACGGCAAGGAAGAAGTCTGCCCCCATGATTCAATCACCTCCTACCTACCCCTCCATCAACATGTGGGGATTACTATTCGACATGAGGTTTTGGTGGGGACACAGAGTCAAATCATATCAGAACTGTTTTAGTAAAAATAATTAATGCAACTCTATGCTCTCTCTAGCCTGTAGATAAAATACTCAGATGTTATTTTCCAATGTTTCTTATGGCACAGACGTCAGTAAATACATTTATCTTTTTTTATGTCTTATAATAATGTAGTAGATTAGAACCAGAGAATTACTCAGTATGTTTAATATATGAAATTCTGTCTACAAGATGGAAGGAAGCATTCTCTTTTCTGCCTATCCAAATTCTTTAAAACTACTTCAAGAATTTATTTTTGGTTTCCCCAATCCACAATGAAATTTTTCTTAGCATTTAAATTCAAATTCAGTATTCTATTATGTGACTTCAGAATATTATCTGGTTACTTGTAACTCCTTCCCAGATAAAGTAGAAAAACTCATGAGGAGAGGGGTTATGGGTTATTAGATTAATTTCGTGTTCCTCACAGAGTGAATACCTATAGATTTGACAATATTCATTTGTGTGTTCATTTATAAAATGTGAAGACATATGCTGATTCCTGTTCATCTTGAGACTATTTTGATGGCTATGCAAGGCACAGGGCATGAACGGCAAAGCTTAGGGTGCTCAAAGGCAGAAGTTCAATAATTGACCCCAGAACAAAACCAGGACCTCAAAGAGTTACATCTTCTGCAAAAGAGTAAACCATAGAACAGCCCATTCCAAAGAGGCACACAGCAAGGATATCTTCCTGTCTCAATCTTGATGTAAGCTAGAAAACAAAAATCTCCCCCCGAGAATCTAACAAGATAAAGTCCTCTCAGGGGGTTAGAGTCTCAATCCGTATTCTCTCTCAAATGAAAAATAATCTAAGTTGGACATTTATTTTAAGTGGTACTGAGTTAATGCAAAACCTAAATGTTTGATAAAAACAAATTAAACTCCTTGAGGAATCTGCTTTGAACATAGACATCAGAATTCCCATAAATGCGGTTTCATTATCATGGATTTACAACCAAAAGGTACAGAAACACAAGAAAGCTAGGCACTAGGATCAAAAGCCTGCAAGTACAAGCACACATGCACAAACGCACACAAACACTATAAAACTATACTTCCAAAGAGTTCTGAAATCAGGCTTTCTGAATATATAATACAAAATAAGTATGCTTAAGTTTTAAACAGGGTATCAATAGTATTAGTAAATAAATGTTGAACAAGTGCATCAGTCAAGTTAAAAAAGAACAAGAGACTTTTTAAATGTCCAGAAAACTAAATAGAACTTCTAGAAATAACGTACATAAATAAAATTCTAAAAATAACTCGATCGATAGTATAAAAGCAGAATAGGTATAGCTGAAGATAATATTAGCAGAATGAAATATAGCTGAAGAAATAACACAGAATGTGGAAGAAACAAAGATGTAAAATATAAAAGGTTAAGAAACATGAAAGATACCATAAGGACATCTAATATACATCTACTATAGTTACAAACAGAAAAATGAGAGAATAGGGACAGGCAATACTTGAAGAAACAATAGCTGTGAATATTCCAGAATTGTTATATAAATTAATCTTCAGACACAAGAATATTTCATCAAGATAAAAAATAAAATAAATCCACTCCAAGACTTATCACAGTGAAACTGCAGAAAAATAAAGACAATGAAAAAAACACTACAAGCTGCGAGAAATAAAAGACAATGTACACACACACAGAAATAAAAAGTAGATGGATGGTGGACTATACAACACTACCAATGATAGCTAGAAAATAGTGCAAAGATATCTAAAAATTGTTCAGGTAAAATAACTGTTAGAGGTATATTATTACAATTAAGATTGTAAAATAATCTTAAGAATATGGGCAAGTTAAAGACATTTTCAGACAAACAAAAGGATTCATGACCAACAGATATTCACTAATAAAAATTTCAGATAATATAATCCAGAAAGAATTAAAATGACTCCAGGATGAAAGCAAAAAATAATGCTGATTATAGTGAATGAACGAATTCCAGAACCAGTAAACTTTGGATTTGGATTTATACCAACTATAAGCAATCTTACCAGGAAAAAAAATAATGTAGAGAACTAGAGCTTAACTAAATCACACCACAGGAAAAACCTAGTTAAAAGGAGGGAGGAAATCAATATAAAAACAAGGTTTGACATTACAAAATAAATGCAGTTAATTTATTCCAGCTTATTAATTATAGTTGTTCATCCCATACTATTCCTCAGAATGTATTGTTCTTTTATAGACAACAATGACACCCTGGCCTGCCAACGTTGGAACATGTCGTGTGAGTTATTTTACAAGGAGGGATGGGTTTTGCTCTGAGATAGCCACTTGGTGATTAGTGACCCATATTATAAGGAAGAGGATCAGTGCTAATAAGGACTAGAGTGTCTACCTGAGCCCTCAGTAGGCAAACCTAATTGAGTGTTCCTTGAGAAAAATTGTCTCAATTAGGTGAAATTCCAACAGCTCCACTATAGTATCAGATTGCCTTTATCACAGAGTTCCTTCTACTGTTAAACTAGAAGACCTGGACACACTGAAGAGTATTCCCTCAGACTAAAATTAAGAAAAAAATGGGCACATACAAGAAATCTCTATCTTCTCCATCCTTAATTGTTGAGTTGCCCCAATGAATGAATCACTTGCAAATCCCAAGCAACCCCTTATTGAGAGAGAACAGATCACTAATAGTAAATAAGTGTGGACAAATTATGGCCCTATTAGCTGCATACAAAGGGAAATAGAAACTTGGGGACATATTAAAAAATGAGAGCTCAAAGATAGCCACTCTTTAGAAAGTCCCAAAAGGAATAGGGCTGTTAGGTTCATAATGCATCCCAGCAGTCACATTCTATGTCATTTACTATTTTCAGCTGGCTGATGTAAACTCAAAAGGAAAGAAAAAAATTTATTACATAAACTTTCAAGGATGGGAGTGGAAGTTGAGGAACAGGTTAAAAGAAGATAGTAAACCTCCCCATTTTCTGAAACATCTGGTCTCCCCATTTTGCTTCATAATGGGATACTATACATACACAGATGACAATATAATAATGCTTTACTTATCAAATTATTTTCCATTTGTCATCTCATTCTATTTCCACATGCATCCAGTGTAATAAGGCAAATTTTACTCTCCATACACAAAAGATATGAAAACTAATCAACAAAAACATAAGTGACTAGTCCAGGATTAAATGTATTATCAGCAGTGGAATGCTTAATTCCTATTCCACTGCTCTACTGAGTATAATGGTTCTAAATAATACTGCCTGGGTTTCAATCTTACCTCTGCCACTTGTTACCTATGTGAGATAGAACACCACATTACTTAATCTCTCTAAGTCTCGGAGTATTTTTTGGTGTGTTTGTAAAACCAGGTTGACAATAAAGATTAAATATGACACACATAAAGTCAATTACACATAGTAAGTCCTCTGTGTGTAATTGATTTACTAAGCATTTTGAACTGAGTAGCTTTATTTTTCTCCAATCACTGCTCTCCTAACTCCATGGAAATTCCCATTGTGGTCCCTTACTGACTCCTGGGCTTACTTCAAAAAAAATATGCAGTCACCTTCAGGTGGTATAGCTTAACCTAGTTAAAATTCCAATACCATATTCAATGTAAATATTATCCCTTTTCCTGCACTAGCCACTAACCTCCACCTTTCAGACTGGACAGGCTTATGGGCCCAGGACCCACTGTGAGAAGTGAGAATATGGAGTGGGCTTCATTTACACTTCCCCTTCCATTCCAGAACTAAGGGCTGAGGGAATTTATAATCTTGTTTTGGAATTCCTCCTCCCTTTCTCTATTCAATGCCTAACTTGCTAACGTTGAGGGACTGGGAAGAAAACAGTGACAGAAGAACAAACATCTTTTCCCAACTGCCTACAGTCATAATCCCCTCTTTGCTCATTGCCATTGTTTTTCTGGCTAATGCTGACTAGTTGTGGATACCTTCTCAGTGTCAGGCATCAAATGGGATGCATAATTTGGGGGGAAACTGCTACAAGGGCCTCTATACTGTGCAGTTTTATAATAGAAGAAATCTGCCCCCTGTTCAATATTTTCCACCACTCCCACATGCTCACAGTATGCTTTACCTACCTGTTAATGGGTAATTCTGTTGGATTGGTGTATCAGCAAGACAGTTCAGGTTTGGCTACCTTCTCCAGTGGCCAACTCACCCATGGAAAACTCATGCATCCTTACTACACCAACCCATGAGAGCATAAGCTGTTTCACTAAAGCCTGTTTTCTCACCCATTTGCCTGTCTACATGTTCCCTTCCCCTGCTCAGCAAGGCACATATCAGCAAGACACATGTTCCATCTGGAAATGAGACGCCAGTCTGCTCTATTGAAAGCAAGCCACCACCTGTTTCTCACATGGATTATCACAATAGCCTACTAACAGGCATCACTACTTTCAATCTTAGCAATTTTTAGTTATGAAAACTTAGGTTATTCCATGTGACTTCTTAGCTCAATAATCTCTAGCACTCCCCATCTCAGAGGAAAAATCAAAATCCTTAAAAAGAACATATAAAACCCTACATGTACAAATAGCCTGCTATTTCTGAGTTCATTTCCTAACTATGCTTTTTCTCTTTCTCATCCTGTTACAGTCACACTGTCTCCTTGCTAAAAGCTATTACCTCAGCCTAAAGCACTACTACCATAGGTTAGTGCAGATCTGTGCTCAAGTGTCACTTTCTCCACAAAGGCCTACCGGAGCATTCTTTATAAAATGCAAACCATATCCTCTGGCACTCCCTACTCCACTTCTCTGCCTTATTCTTCTTCATATTACTCATCACCATGTACCATATTAAATTTTTTTTCTTCTACCCTAAAATTTAAGCTTCCAGTATTTTGCCTGTTTTCTTCACTGATATATCCCAACAGCAAAACACTGCTCAGCATACAGTAGATACACAATAAATATTTGTTGTTAATAGCAATAAATAGAAGACATGACACATGGAAGCCAAAATAAGATACAATAAAAAGCTCTCCTGTTTTGTTGCTCTTCTTTTGATATCTCTGGACAGCCTACAAAAACAGAATTCCTTTCTCTAAGAAAATAAGTACCGAAGTCAAATATTGACTAGGATTTTTTCCATTGTTCATATATTGGCAATTATGACTCAAAACTACATACTGTTCATTTCACATTTCAAAGAAGGCCAATAGAAATTTGGACCAGAAAACTGTCTCAGGATTCATTAAGAGATGGTGAAACCAGCTCAGTTATCCATTTGTCCTAAAATATATTTTATAGCTATTATTTTGAATAGCTTGGACCCAATAAGGGTTCAAACATTGCATTTGATTTTTAGTCTCTTTGTCTGTTTTAATCTAGTTCTGCCTTTTTTTATGATGTTGACTTTTTGGAGAGTACAGCCCTACTATTCTATGGAATAACTCACATTATAAATTTGATTACTTCCTTGTGGTATTATTAAATTTGTACCTCCATTTCCTGGATTTACAGTAAAATTAAGATACGGAAGCTTTATTAGACTCAGATTGAACATTTTGGGCAAGAATATTTCAGAGGTGATTTTGTGTAATTCATTTTGCCCATATCAAAGTATCAGTATACAAAATTTTGGGTTATTTCACTATTAATGAGGCAAAGTCTGATTTTTCATTAAGATAGTGACCATCATATTCTTCCTTTTCAAAGGTACATTTTTCTCTTTGCACTTTTTAAGTTATTAATACTTAAAACTGTTAGGTAACATTTTCAGTTATTTGGGGTAAAGCTTTGACATTATAAAACATTTTCCCCAAGGGCCTTTTATCTATTGTTTCTAGAAACTTGGTGATCTTTGCCTCAATCATTTACATTGGAGGTTACAAAGTAGTAGAGTCTATATTTTTCACCAGCATAAATATACCATTATTTTCTCCAGCCATAAAATTTCTGAGGGGAATAATGAAAGGAAGAATGTCGGGCAATAAATGTAGGGTCTAAGACATGCGGTGCTCAGTAAAAGCTATAAAATTGCTTTCCTACTGGGACTTCCAATTTAATCAAATTACCAGCACCTTGTCTAATAAGCACAAATGAATGATCTTGTTCACTGCCCAATATACCATGTCTTAATGCAAAGCTACCTTTTTGAATGTTTAAGCTAGTTCACATTAGACTATGAAGGTATTTATTTTCTATTCAAAAACCCTAGACACGTCTGATGAATTTCCAACTCTCAACTGTAAATCCTATAAGCATGTCCACACCATTGCCAGGATTAAAAGAAATCTAATATTTACCACAAAGTCAGGAAATTACACGGAAGAAGAAGTAGTTCCTGTTGGTTTAAAATGAAAATTTGTGGCCGAGCACGGTGGCTCAAGCCTGTAATCCCAGCACTTTGGGAGGCTGAGACGGGTGGATCACGAGGTCAGGAGATCCAGACCATCCTGGCCTACACGGTGAAACCCTGTCTCTATTTAAAAAACACAAAAAACTAGCCGGGCGAGATGGCTGGCACCTGTAGTCCCAGCTACTCGGGAGGCTGAGACAGGAGAATGGCGTAAACCCGGGAGGCGGAGCTTGCAGTGAGCCCAGATCGGGCCACTGCACTCCAGCCTGGGCGACAGAGCAAGACTCCGTCTCAAAAAAAAAAAAAAAAATATATATATATATATATAAAGTGAAAAGTTGTTAAGAATACCCATTACTACTTAGAACAAAGGGTCTTGCTGGATTACTGTAATAATCTTCTGGTCAAATTGGGCTCAAAATATTTCCAGAGATGGATATAAATACACTTTAGAAATTGCTTCCTTTTGAATAACATATTTTCTTATAGTTAATTATAACATTTCCTTTTTTATTACTCAGAAGACAGAAGCAGAACAACTTCACAATAAGCTGAGGGGCATTTTAGACAGTACTGAGGCACTAGAAAAGTAATCCTGTGTTCCTACAGAATTTCCTGCTGAATCTCATGAATATTGTTTACTAAATCATATTATCTTAGAATCCAAAAAACACAATTAACAGGAATCTGAGAACTAAAAATGTACAATTCCTTATTTTATGGGGATGCATGCTTAAATATAAGTTCTCTAAGACTATTTAAAGGAAGTGATAACAGTCAACCAACAAAAATTTACTAATCACTTACTATAAACAAGCTATCATTAAGGAAGATGGGATCAAAAAGGATTTAATATAGCCTCTACTTAAAAAAAAGTACATTATGTGGTGGGAGCACTGAAAGGTAATCAGGACAAACATATACCAACACCAAAAAAGAAGAATACAAGGCAGTATGTGCTGTGCAAAATGACAACCATGAAGAGGAAGTGCTTTATTTATTTATTTATTTATGTATTTTTTGAGATGGAGTCTTGATCAGCCACACAGGCTGGAATGCAGAGGCACGATCTCGGCTCACTGCAACCTCCGCCCCTGGGTTCAAGCGATTCTCCTGTCTCACCCTACTGAGTAGCTGGGACTACAGGTATGCACCACCACCACCATGCCCAGTTAATTTTTTTTTTTTTCTTTTTAGTAAAGACAGGGTTTCACCATGTTGGCCAGGATGGTCTTGATCTCTTGACTTCCTGGATCCACCCACCTTGGCCTCCCAAAGTGCTGGGATTACAGGCATGAGCCACCATGCCTGGCCAGAAGTCCTTTAATTACTGAGAGAAAGGCAAGATTAGTGAGGGCTGAGGTGGTCAGAGAAGACTTCCTAGAGGAGATGGAACTTTAATAGAATCTTGAAGAATGGGTAAGATTCAGAAAAGCAAAGAAGAGAGTAGTGGTAGGCTAAGATGGAATGAAGTCATGAGGAAATCACAGGGGTATCAATGTGTTGGGTATTCACGAGACACAGTGAAGACATAACTGTGGCCACTGTTAGAAAAATTTTGGTAATTCAGATGTCATATTAAAATCCTAATGAAGCACAACTTTGCAGATGCTGCTTTCCTTTGTAAATTGTCTTGTCAAGGCCTCATTTTTTTAAATTTTTTTAAATTTTTTTTTTTTTTTCAGACAAAGTCTCACTCTGTCACCCAGGCTGGAGTGCAACGGCACAATCTCGGCCCACCACAACCTTCGCCTCCCAGGTTCAAGCGATTCTTCTGCCTCGGCCTCCCAAGTAGTTGGGATTACAGGCACCCACTACCATGCCCAGATACTTTTGTATTTTTAGTAGAAATGGGGTTCACCATGTTGGTCAGCTGGTCTCAAACTCCTGACCTCAGCTGATCCTCCCACCTCGGCCTCCCAAAATGCTGGGATTACAGGCTTGAACCACTGCACCCGGTCCCAAGGTGTCATTTATAAGAATAATTCACGTCTCAAATCAGTTGATTTTACAAACCAAAACTCAATAAATTAACAATACCTTCAATATGCTTTCAACTGGGTCCTGCAATTAGTTCCTACACACTAATAGAAACTTCCATTTATTGGGTCCATTATTTTATGTAGAGTTAGTCTGAATTTTAATTTTTCTCATTAAATTACTTCATTCTGCTTATTAGCACCCATTTACCTCAATCTTTAACAGGCTATACTTAAACAGCATTTTAAAATTCCAATTTAAGTGAGACAAGCCTTTCCATAGGATTCTGAAGTAGGAAGGTTTGACTCTACTTTAAACTCTTCCTCTGTTAAATGAAGAAATTAGAATAGACTGGTGGTTTTTTAAACCATTTTTTTAAACCAAGGGAATCCGCTTTAAAAAGAAAAACTCATTTAAAGACATAGTAAACAGATGAAGTATATCTGCTCTACATGAACTATAGGTAGAGGATCTGGTGTTACCCTGTTATTCCTTCTCTTTCCCCTTATAGAGCCCCCAAGAAATTTTTTCAGAGTCACAGGGTTCTGGGAAAAACAATTTGAAAACCATGGGAATAGATGATCTCTAAGGGCCCTAGCAGTTCTAAATTTCTGTCATTCTATGAAAATTGCTTCAAAAGATTCAGCCAATGCATAGCAATATGTGATTCACATTTTGATGACAATCTTTGGTCCAGTAGCTAGTTCCAAATCTATAAAGAGTTTAGAGAGAACCATTACATGTATGGATTATCATGTTTCCTCAGGAATTGTATAAAGAGAGGACTGGATGTAGGGAAAAGCCAGTCTTTGACACTGCTCACCTTCTTTCCCTTTTTGCATCTTTGGACCTTACAGCCAAATGTACTCTCCTTCTCATCCCTTAGTTGATCCCAATAGGGATGGCTCTTCTTGAACCTGTCTACCCTAGAAATAATCCATGATTTATATGTCTCTTTTATTCCAAAATATCCTTGTCCCAGGTCACATTTTCCTCAGGAATTACTCCCTATATGGCAATAATTAACTCTGCTTGATAAACACTTAAATGCTAATGTGACAATGCATGTTATTGATGAGAGAATATCTTACTTTAGATAATATGTTTACATGTTAATGCTGACACTCCATAGACTAAGTACAATATTGCCATTGTGAGAATTTGGGGAACTATTCTTGGTCAATGGAAGAATTGATTTTGAAGTGGTAGATCATTCAGTGTTTCTCAAATCACAATACAGTTAACTCTTAAAAATGCAGAGGATAGTGGCACTGACCACCTTACTACAGTCAAAAATCCATATATAATATTGGCCTCCTCCCAAAATGTAACTACTAATAGCCTACTGTTGACTAAAGCTGAACTGATAAAATAAACAGTTGATTAACACAGATTTTGTATGTAATACGTATTATATACTGTATTCTTACAATGAAGCAAACTAGAGAAAAGAAAATGTTTTTAAGAAAGTCATAAGGAAGAGAAAATATATGTAGTATTAATTAAGTAGAAGTGGATCAACATAGAAGTCGTCATCTTACTCATCGTCACATTGAGTAGGCTGAGAAGAAGTAGGTGTTAGTCTTGTTGTCTCAGTGACGGCAGGGGTAGAAGAAAATCCACATATAAGTGAACTCATGAAGTTCAAACCCACGTTGCTCAAGGCTCAACTGTGCGTAAGTGTCAGTTTGCTTTTCTTATTTTCATACTTTATTATTTTTATTTATTTTCAACTTTTAAGTTCAGGGGTACGTGTGCAGGATGTGCAGGGTTGCTACATAGGTAAATGTGTGTCATGGTGGTTTACTGCACAAATCATCCCATCATCTAGGTATTAAGCACAGGACTCATTAGCAATTCTTCCAGATCCTGTCCCTCCTCCAACCCCCCACCCTCTGACAGGCTCCAGGGTGGGTTTTTCCCCCTCCATGTGTTCATCTGTTCTCATCATTCTGTTCCCACTTATAAGTGAGAACATGCAATATTTGGTTTTCTGTTCCTGCATTACTTTGCTAAGGATAATGGCTTCCAGCTTCATGTCCCTGCAAAGGACATGATCTTGTTCCTTTTTATGGCTGCATAGTATTCCATCATGGATGTGTACTACATTTTCTTTATCCAGTCTATCATTGGTAGGCATTTAGGTTGATTTCATGTCTTTGCTATTGTAAATAGTGCTGCCATGTATCTTCATAATAGAATGATTTTTATTCCTTTGGGTATATACCCAGTAACAGGAGTGTTGGGTCAAATGGTATTTCTACCTCTAGATCTTTGAGGAATTGCCACACTGTCTTCCACAATGGTTGAAATAATTTACACTCCCATCAACAGGCTAAAAGTGTTCCTTTTCTTCACAACTTTGTAGGATTTCTGCTGAGAGGTCCACTGTTAGTCTGATGGGCTTCCCTTTGTAGGCAACCTGGCCTTTCTCTCTGGCTGTCCTTCACTTTTTTTCTTTCATTTTGACCTTAGAGAATCTGATGGTATGTGTCTTGGAGATGATCTTCTCATGGAGTATATCTTACTGGGGATCTCTGTATTTCCTGAATTTGAATGATGGCTTGCCTTGCTAGGTTGGGCAAGTTTTCCTGGATGATATCCTAAATTATGTTTTCCAACTTGATTCCATTCTCCCCATCTCTTTCAGGTACCCCAGTCAGTCATAGGTTTGGTCTCTTTATATAATCCCACATTTCTCAGAGATTTTGTTCATTCCTTTTCATTTTTTTTCTCTATTTTTGTTTACCTGTCTTAATTCAGAAAGCCAGTCTTCAAGTTCTAACATTTGTTTGGTCTATTCTGCTATTAATACTTGTGATTGTGTTGTGAAGTTCTTGTAGCATATTTTTCAGCACTAACATATCAGTTATGTTCCTCTCTAAACCGGCAATTTTGGCTGTCAGCTCCTGTATTGTTTTATCATGATTTTTAACTTCTTTGCATTGGGTTACAACATGCTCGTATAGTTCAGTGAAGTTTGTTATTATTCACATTGTGAAGGCTACTTCTGTCATTTCAGCCATCTCAGTTAGCCCTATTTTTGTTGAAGAGATGTTTTGGTCATTTAGAGAAAAAGGGTCACTCTGGCTTTTTGAGTTTTCAGTGTTTTGCATTGATTCTTTATAAATCTTTGACAACTTATCTACCTTCAATCTTTGAAGCTGCTGACCTTTGGATGGGGTTTTTGTGGGTGGTTGTTGTTGATTTTTGTTTGCTTTACTTTTAACAGTCTGGCTACTCTTCTGTAGTACTGCTGTGGTTTTCTGGGAGTCCCCTCCAGACTCTAGTTTCCTCAGTTCTTCCCATACCAGGAGGTATTACCAGTGAAGGCTGAGAAACAACAAAGATGGCAGCCTGCCCCTTCCTCTGGAAGCTGCATCCCAGTGGGTCACTGACCTATTGCCAGCATGAATGCATCTGTAGGAGATGGCTGGGGACCCCTGTTGGGAGGTGTCATCCCGTCAGAAGGAACAGGATCAGGAACCTGCTTAAAGAAGTGGACGCCGGCAGTTCAAACGCACCTTGTTCAAGGCTCAACTGTACGTAAATGTCAGTTTGCTTTTCTTCTGCACAGAGCACCATGATTAATCATTATCTCGTCTGGTTACAACTGTGATGCTTTATAATTGTATCAGAATATTTTATTGTTCATTTATATATTTGAAAAACCTTTCTACATGGAGGCATGTTACCCATAGATAGATCTTTCCTTCCTAATCAAGAAATTTTCACAACCTGCTTTAGTTACTAGTTCATAAATTAAATAATCCCTAAAAAATGTTTCATTTTCTTTATAAAATCTATCTAATGTGGAAAGAGGGCACCTGTACTGTAAAAAATGAGCACAGAACCTCTCAGACAAGCACATGATACCAATATTATGTGTAATGAGAAATCTGACAACACTACATCAGATTAGAAACAATTCTTCTGAAACATATATAAGCTTCTATTTTGTCTGACTTGGATTAAGTTAAGAATCATGCTCATTCCCTGTACATGCCACCTAAATGAATCTGTATATAGGTAGTCTAAAAGAACCTTGGATATCAAAGGAATTCATTATCAAGTTTCATTGTGGGTGGGACTAATCTATACAGACAAGGGTGAGATAATTATAATTACTACTAATTCATAGTAGACTGCAATCTTCGGTGGAGATAGGTTTAATGCCTGAGCTTTTTTCATCAAACCTCTTGTATATTTATACATGCAATGTATACAATTTATCTAGCCTCACTTTTAGGAGGTAATCACTATATTGTTCTATTATTTGATATTCCAGTATCCCAGATTATTATTTATTTTAGCATAGTCTATTTCAAATGTTTCAAAAGTGGTCATCCTTATAAAGGAATTTATTCATCAAACTCTAACATCCACAAGCACTGTGTCATTTTCACAGAAACCACAATCCAGAAAAGATAACACGACAGCTTCCCTGACACCAAGGATAGATTCTGAAAGAGGATCAGACATAAAGCCCAAGGGACACCTGAAAAACCAATTCAAAACTGAGCCCAAGGGAGTATAGCTTTATATTAAAGATCACAAGTACCTCAGGCACCATTAATTTTGAAATCACTGCCACCTCCCAAATGAGGTGCTTTCTTAGAAATAATGAGGTACTGATATACTTTTTGCAGTTATGATGCATCTGAGACCTTACCAAATTGTCATTTCCTCAAAAAATTTAATGAAAGAAAAATATCAGTAAAAGTACATGCTCAGAAGTTCTGGTTTGGCATTCAATTTCATACTAAGTGAATTTACACAGACAAATTAAATATAAAAGATCTTTCAGAAATAAAGAATTCAAATATTACTGCTTAAAAGGAAGATGAAATGATCAGGGAAAGAGATAGACAGGCACATGCCTGACCATTCTCATGACATGTGGTTTTGAATATGAAGCATGTAAAGTTTGTCAATTACTTGCTGCCATCCTTAGAAAGTTCTTTTGGTGCAATATCCTTGCTAGTGACCTGGGCAGGGTATTATATGCATCTTGCCAGTGCTGCATATAATTTGTACATGAATAAAGAAACACTTTCTAACAAATTTCTAAGTAGGGGTCTTAATAGCTAAGAATGTTGTTATATTAGAAATCTCATAGATTCATCAAAGCAAAGATATTTTTCCAGGAATAACAGTAGAGTTACTGTATACATCTAATAGGATTTGGAACACATACACACACACTCATTTTTAAAAATTCCAGGTGCCAAGCAACAACTTCAGTTTATTCTATCACTGTGTCACTGTTTGGGGCAAGAAACAGAAAAATGAATTTAGATATCATAAACAATATAAAAAAGATTTAAGTAAGCAGAAACCAATTATCGAGTGTAGGTGCCAACAATTTGCAAGGATTCCCCATGCTGTGTCTTTGGTGTATGACAAATTGTTACCACAGTATTTAATTTGGGAAAGTAGTCCACAGAGAACAATAAAGACACCTAGGAGGAGAAAGTTGCTATTGAATAAACAAAAGGGGATAGTATTAAGTCACATATAACTTTCAGGGATAAATCTCTGGCATGTATGATTATATCTGGCTCCCCTACTTATGATTCCCTCTGACTATAACCTCAGCTTATCTAAATCCTTCTTTATCCAGAGGGATTTCCTCAAGGCCTATCTCCTCTACAATTTGATTCACTCCATCCATAGAGAAAAAGCTTTCTACAAGCTGTTATTGATGTAAATAACATACCAAATTCTACCTGGTTGCTTGCTAATTGTCTCAGGGATGATTTTTGCTTCTCTATTTAAATAGACTGCATGTTCCCTGAGGAAAAGGACACGTTATCATATACTAATATATGTAACAATACTGAGTAGTCAAATTTAATAGATAGTATAAACTGATTGACATATAGTAATTCACTATTCTACCTTAAGAGCTATGCTTAGATAAAAATAATTGGCTAGGGGAAGGCTTCAAGATGGCTGACTACAGGCATTTTGTACTTGCTTCCTCCACTAAGATGGACCAAAATAGCGAGTAGGTAATTATACTTTGAATAGATCATCCAAGAGAGAACACCAGAATTCAAGAGAAGTGTGACAGGCAATACCTAAAGCAAGCAAGGATAAGAAAATGAGGCAGCCTACTCAACTGGGATTGGCTGGGAGATGAAAGTGACTTCACAATATGGGGAAAAGATAAGTGAGTCACTCAGTGGTCTACATTCCACCAGGGACACATGTAATCCTAGCTACTGGATAGCCCATTGACCCTCATGGGCCATGGAAATAACATAGGCAACTATACCAGGAGTTTGTACAATGGTGCTGCCCCAGGGAGGAAGCTCATGCTTAGTCCCTCACATTCTCTGAGACCTATGCAGCTACAGAAAGGCACCATTTTAGAGCTCTGCCCCTAACAGACTACACATTGTCTTAGAGTCCATCAGCTCCAGGGTTGAGGTGCAACAAGAGCATGGATTGCTACTCCTGGGGCTTAGTTGTAAATGACTGCAGAATATCATACCCAGGGAAAAGGTATGACTGAGTCCTTTAGGACTGAGATGCCTTTAGAACTGAGGTGACAGTGAAGTACAATCCTAGAGCCCCACCCCAACAGGCTGTGCACTCTCCTGGAGTTCAGCAGCACTGGGACTGAGGCACAACAGAAGAGTTGACTGAATCCAGAGCTTAAGGACAAGCAATCACAGGCTACCACACCCAGAGCTGAGGTGCAAGCACCACTGGGACCAAGGAATGAGTAGTGAACACACTCCCTACTCACTGGCCTGGGCTATCACTAAAGACAGCACCCATCCCTGCCCTGCAGTGACAGGGCAGCAGCACAGAACGCACACTTGCATGCAAATATTCTGTCCATGGCCTGGGGATCACTCCACTCCTGCTTATCAGAGCCAGCACCTGTACACACAATTGAGGGGCCTAAAGATAAATCAGCCCAGTTCAGCTTTGCCACTGTCCCCCACCCTATGTCAGAGCACACATTCCTGGAGACAGGGCATTGCCCAGCCCAGTCCACTACCACTGGTACCTAAACAATCTTCTCAGGGGCTTGAGGTTGGGACTACCCACCTGGCCACTACCACAACAGCAGGCACCTACTTACATATGCCACCTCTGGGCCTGGAGACTGGCTTGCCAAGCCCATCATAGCCACTGCTAGCATCACCATGCATTGGTTGAGATCCAGAGGGTCATCCTGCCACTGCCATGGCCGTTGCCATGTCACACCAGCTGTCCAGGGGCCCCAAAACTTGTCCACCTCCACAGTTCATGGCTGCCACTAGCAGCATCTTAGTATTCTACTTAGAGGCCCAAGAATCAGCCCACCTGAACATACTGACACCCATGCCAGTGTATACCACCCAGTGGCCTAAGAAAAGCCAAATGCAGTCCCAGCTGCCACCACTGGAGTCCAAAGCATGACCTACTTAAAATCCCAGTACACAGAAAACCTACCATACAACCTGCACTAATAACTGTATCCTAAGCCACTGAGAAAATTACAGATATCATTGATGCTGTTTACAACCAAAGAAATCATATAAAGACTCTACTACTTCCTGTACCTAAAATGAAAACCAAAGTGCCCTATTCAAAAAAACTTCATAGATTTGTCCTCAGGAAAAAGTCCTCCCCTATAAAAGCAAATTCAAAAAAGGGGAAGAAGCTACTATTATACCAGATGCACAGATATCAGCATAAGGACATGGGAAACATGAAAAAGCAAGGAAATATGACACCTCCAAAGGAACGCAACAATTCTCCAGAGACATATTCCAATATGAAAAATTCACAAAACCTTAGAAGAATTAAAATTATTGACATTAAAGAAGTTCAATGAGATACAAGAGAAATCTGAAAAACAAATCAGAAAAACCTTTTACAATATGAATAAGAAATTTACCAAAGAGGTATCATAAAAAATAATTGAACAGAAATTCTGGAACTAAAGAATTCATTGATTGACCAACAAAATACATTTGAAAGCTTTAAGAGCAGACTACATCAATCAGAAGAAAGAATCTCAGAACTTGAAGCTAGGTATTTTAAAATAACCAAGTCAGACAAAAATAAATTTAAAAGAATTAAGTAAGCCTTCATTATATATGGGACATCATAAAGTGACCAAATGCATAAATTATCAGTATTCCAGCAGGTGAAGAGAGACCAAAAGGGTTCTAAAACCTACTTAAAGATATGATAGTAGAAAACATCCCAAATTTAACAAGGGACTTAGATATTCAGATACATGAGGCATACTAATCTTGAAACAAATACAGTGCAAAAATGTGCTATGTGGCACATTACAGTCCAAATGTCTAAATGTCAATGACAAAGAAAGAATTCTAAAAATAGTAAGATACATGTCTAGTCACCTGTAAAGGAACCCTCATCAGACTAATAGTGGACTTCTCAGCAGACTTCTTACAGGCCAGGAGAACATGAGATGATATATTCAAAAGGCAAGAAGGAAAAAAAATCTGTCAAAGATACTATAACCTGCCAAATTATCCTGCATAATTGAAGGAAAATATACAGTCTTTCCCAGACAAGCAAAAGCTAAGAGAATTCATCACCATTTGACTGAAATCATCAAGAAATCATCAAGGAAGCCTTAAACCTGGAAGTATGGGAAGATTTACCATTACAAAATACACAAAAGTATAAAATTCAATGGTAAACCAAACACACAAATGAGAAAAAGAAAGAATTCAAATGATATCACTACAGATAAAAATGATGTCACTACAGATCAATGGCAAACCACAATAAAAAAACAATAAAAAGAAATAAACTAAGAATATACAAAGCAACCAGAAAACAATTAACAATATGATAGAAACAAACCTCATATATCAATGTGAAATGTGAGTCAATTAAACCTCTTTAAATGTGAGTCAATTAAATAACCTTGAATGTAAATGGATAAATTCTTTACTTAATAGATACAGACTTGCTGAATGAATTTAAAAACTACATGATCCAATTATATTATGTGTACAAGAAACACATTTTACCCGTAAAGACATATAATCTAAAAGGAAAGTGATGGGAAAAGGTATTTTACACAAATGTAAACCAAAAGTGAGCAGGAGGAGCTACACTTATATCAGATAAAACAGATGTTAATACCCAAACAGTAAAAATAAATACAAAAAGACAAAGAAGGCCATTATATAATGATAAAGGGATCAATCTAGCAAGAGGAAATAATTATTCTAAATATATAGTTAGCCAACACTGGAGCCCCTAGATTAATAAAGCAAATATTATCAGATCTAAAAAGAGAGGTAGACTCTGCATTAGTCTGTTTTTGCATTGCTATAAAGAACTGCCCCAAACAGGGTAATTTATAAAGAAAAGAGGTTTAATTGACTCACATTTCGACATGGCTGGGAAGGCCTCAGAAAACTTACAATCATGGCAGAAGGGAAAGTAGGCACCTTCTTCGTAAGATGGCAGGAGAGAGTGTGAGCATGTGAAGGAGGAATTATCAAACACTTATAAAACCATCAAACCTCATGTAACTCACTCACTGTCACAAGAACAGCATGGAGGAAATTGCCCCATGATCCCAGTCACCTCCCTCCCTCACACATGGGGATTACAAGTCCCTCATTCAACACAAGCAGATTACAATTTGAGATGAGACTTGAGTGGGGACACAGAACCAAACCATATCAGACTCTAATACAATAATAGTGTGGGACATTAATATCCCATTCTCAGTATTAGATGGATCATCAAGACAAAAAATCAATGAAGAAAAATTGGGTAAAAACTAGACTTTAGACAAAATGGACCACACAGACATTTTTAAAATAATTTACCCTGCAACTTGAGAATGTACATTATTCTCACCAGCACATGGTGCATTCGCCAGGAGAGAGCATATATCTGGCTCCAAAACAACTATCAACAACATTTTTAAAACTAAAATCATTTCAAGTATCCTCTCAGACCACAGTGGAATAAAATGAGAAATCAATACCAAGAAGAACTTTAGAAAATATACAAACACATGGAAGTTAAAATAACAAGTTCCTAAATGACAATTGGGTCAATCAAAAAAATTTCTGAAAACAGATGAAAATGAAAACAGAATGTATCAAAACCTATAGGATACAGAAAAACCAGCACTAAAAAGTTTACAGCAAGAAATGCCTGCATCAAAAAGTAGAAAGACTTCAAATAAGCAATTTAATGATGCAATTAAAGGAATGAGAAAGCAAGAAAAAAACACATTTAAAATTAGCAGAAGGAAATAAATAATAAAGAACAAAACTAAACAAAACTGACTTAAAAATGGTACAACAAACCAATGAAAAGTTATTTTCTTGAAAAGATGAAAAAAATTAATAAACCACTATCTAAACTAACCAAGCAGAGAGAAGACCCAAGTAAACAAAATCAGAAATGAAAAAAGGAGATATCAGAACAGATGCCACAGAAACACAAAAGATCATCAGGGACTATTATGAACAACTATATGCTGACAAACTGGAATATCTAGAGGAAATGGATAAATTCAAGGAAACACACAATTTATAATTACCAATATTAAATCAGGAAGAAATAGTAAACCTGAATGAAACAATAATAAGCAGTGAGATTGAATCACTAATAAAAAGTCTCCCAACAAACAAAACCCAGGACTGCATGGATTTACTGTAAAAATCTACTAAACATATAAAGAATGAATAATATCAATCCTCCTGAAACTCTTACAAAATAATGAAGAGGAGGGAATTCTCCTTAATTCATTCTACAAAGACATCAAGACCCTGATACCAAAACTAGATAAGGATGCAAAAATGAAAAGAAAACTACAGGCCAATATACTTGATGAACATTGACATAAAAATCCTCAAAAAATACTAGGAGATAGAATGCAGCGGTATATCAAAAAGATAACACACCATGATCAAGTGGATTTATACCAGAGATGCAATGATAGTTCAACACATGCAAGTGAATATATGTGATACAGTCCATCAATGACATTAAAAACTAAAACCATATAATCATCTCAATGGATGCAGAAAAAGCAATTGATAAAAATCAACATTGCTTCATGATAAAAACTCTCAACAAAGTAGGTATAGAAGGAACATACTTCAAAATAGTAAGGTCCATATACAACAAATTCACAGCTAACATCATACCGAATGGGGAAAAGGTGCAAGCCTTTCCTCTAAGAACTGAAACAACACACTTTCACCACTCCTATTCAACATAATACTGGAAGTCCTAGTCAGAACAATCATACAAGAGAAAGAAATAAATGAAATCCAAATTGGAAAGAGGAAGCTAAACTGTCCCTCTTTGCAGATAACATAATCTTATATTTAGAAAAACCAAAAGACTTTGTTAGAACTGATAGATGAATTCTGTCAAGTCGCAGGATACAAAATCAACATAAAAAATCAATGATGTGTTCACATATTAATAATGGAACAGCCAAAAAAGAAATCAATAAGGCAATATCATTTACAATACCTATACAAAATAAGGCATAAAGAAACAAATGTAACCAAGGAACTAAAACTCTCTACAAGGAAAATTACAAAATACAGATGAAAGAAACTGAAAAGGACACAAAAAAATGGAAGGACATCTCACGTTCAAGAATTAGAAGAATTAACATGGTTAAAATGTCCATACTGCCCTAAGCAATCTACAGATTCAATGCAATCCCTATCAAAATGCCAATGGCATTATTCATATCAATAAAAATAAAATCATAAAATGTATGAAACCAAAATGAGCCCAAAAAGGCAAATCAATTCTGTGCAAAAACAAAGCTAGAGGCATGACACTACCTGACTTCAAAATATATTACAAGGGTATAGCAACCAAAACAGCATGGTGTTGATATAAAAATAGATAATGGAACAGATTAGAGAACCCCCATGTAAGGTCACATGTTTACAGCCAACTGATTTTCAAAATAGGCATGAAGATCAGACATGGGAAAGAATATCTTCTTCAATAAATTAGGCTGGGAAAATTGGATATCCATATGCAGAAGAATGAAACTGTATCCTTAGCTCTCCTCTCAGTATATACAAAAATCAACTCAAGATGGATTAAAGAATTAAATGTAGGACCTAAAACTATAACACCACCAGAAGAAAACATAAGGAAAACACTCCAGAGCATTGGTCTAGGCAAACATTTTATGGCTAAGGCCTCAAAAGCACAGACAACTAAACAAAAATAGACAAAACTACTATACCAAACTAAAAAGCTTCTTTACAGCAATGACAACAGTCAACAGGGTAAAAAGACAACTATCGAATGGGAGAAAATATTTGTAATTTATTCATCCAAAAAGAGATTAATATCTAGAATATATAAGGAACAATACAAAACAAATAATCCTATTAAAAAGTTTGCAAAGGACATGAATTGGTATTTCTCAGAAGACATACCAATGTCCAATGAGTGTATGAAAAAATGCTCAAAATAACTAATCATCAGAAAAATGCAAATCAAGACAACAATGAGATATTAACCCAGTTAGAACGGCTATTATCAAAAAGATCAAAAAAAAAAAAAAAGGAGCTGAAAAAGATATAAAGAAAAGGGAACTCTTATACACTGTTAGTGGGAATGTATATTAGTACAATCATTATAGAAAATGGTATGGAGATTACTCAAAAACTAAAAATGCATCTGCCATATGACACAGCAATTCCACTACGGGAATATTTATTCAAAGGAAATGAAATCAGTATGTCACTAGGATATCTGCACTTGCATGTTTATCACAGGACTATTCATAATAACAAAGATATGCAATCAACCTAGGTGTCCATCAACAGATGAATGGATAAAGAAAATGTGGTATATATACACAGTAAATACTATTCGGGCATAAAAAATAAGGAAATCATGTCATTTACAGCAACATGGATGGAACTGGAGGTCACTACATTAAGTGAAATAACCTAGGCACAGATAAACAAGTATTGCCTGTTCTCATTCATATTTGGATGCTAAAAAAGTAGATCTTTTCAATGTAGAGAGTAGAATAATAGACACCAGAGGCTGGGAAGAGTGCGTGGGCAGGAGAGAACATGAAGAGAGATAGGTCAATGAGTACAATGATACAATTAGATAAAATGTATAAGTTATATTATTTGAGAACATAGTAGAGGGATTACAGTTAACAACAATGTATCATATATTTCAAAGGAGCTAGAAGAGAGGAGTTGAACCATTGCCAACATATAAAAATGATCATCTCAAATATCCTGTCGTGGTCACTGCATATTACATTTTGCATGTAACAAAATATCACATGTACCCCTTAAGTATGTAAAACATCATGTATTACTAAAAAAGGCCTATGCTTAACCTCTACAAATTGGGAAGCATCAAAGGCCAAAATAAGAATAAGGCCCAACTAAAGTTAGCTGTTAGCTGAAATACTGAGGACTGCCTAGAATATTTTAAGTGTTACTGTCAGTAGCACTACAAGAAGTTATTTTGCCCAGCCCCTTGCCTTAAGGCAGACGAGTATTTAACTGAATTTGTTCTCTTACCAAAGAACACAGAGAAAGAAACACACACATTTCAGTATAAATGTCTATTGCAATATCTTATTCACCCCATCAGTTAAAAAGTTTTACCTCTGCAATACAAAATCTTATGAATTTATGCTATCTCAAACACACAATGATTCCTCTGATTATTTCTTTTCATTTAAAATTGACTGATTTGGTTGGGTATTATGTTGCCAAAACTATTGAAAAATGTTTCATGATAGGTCAGTAATTCAGAAAAGAACAATCTTAACTCCTTTTTATGCCCAGCTTCCAGTCTTCACCAGTATGGGTCAAGTGCTAAACAGATCCACAAGAAAAGGAAACTAACATTACATCCACTCAGTCTGGGAATATATTGTTTCTTGTGTTAAAGTGCAACAATGTGTTGACATAACATCTCAGTATCTTATAATTCAGGCAATGAAAACTTTTTAACTCCTGTCTACCTTGGGCTCAGGCCAAAGTGATGAAGTTCACTTTAGCTCCTCAGGAAGGACTCAACTCTAAGGCTATGGGTACTTAGCATACCATCTCTCAACAGAAGGTGACCAGAGATGGAAAGCCTTTAATCTCCATGGTCACTATTAAACTTTATATATTTTTAAGCATTTTTGGAAGTATAAATGTCTACTCTATCAAGGTTTAGAGAATGTCTTTCAGCATGGCTCATCCTCAACAGACAAAAGGAGGACATATCATTATCTTTGTTTGGTCTTACCTTTGACAATACTACAAATTACTTAGAATTTGTTTTAGCATAAAAGTATTTTCTAGAATAATCCCTGAACCAAAATGCCTGACATAAAATGAATTTTTAAAACGCATAAAAAGGGTTCCCTTTCCATTTCAATTAGCTTCATTGAATACATGTTTACTGATCTACTATCTTCATACCCAACTCTAGGTTATACACACGGGGAATCAAAAGATAAAGATATTGCCTTTAACAATAAAGTGCCCCCAATATTGTGAGATGAGACATTTGTATAAAATCACAAAACTATCATATTTCTAAAATCTGAGTACAGCTAATCTCGTTTCTTGACTAAGCAAATATGCATAATTTCCAAATATCCTTCCATCTCATTATTGAGAAAATGATATTCACTCCAAATGTAACTGTATTTATGAATTCAATTGCATCCTAAATTGGAGGGAAAAAATAGCTCCAATAGAGTACTAATTCCCACAGTGAAACGGGAGGATTTCCATTATCCCCATAGCAGGGCATGTGACGGGTGTGGCTCGCTTCTTTGGTGCCCTGCTGCTCAAACCCCTAGGGGGAGCATGAGACAAGCAGGTAGTGGGGAGTGTTTTAGGACTCCAACCCTACAACAGCATCTAGAGTTGAGCGTTTACAGTTACTGAAGCCCCAGTGGGTGTGTGTTACAGTGTGCTCCTTCAGTTTTGCCATCTGTAGGTGGCTTGCACTAATCAGCTCAATCAGATCCTCTGCCTTATCGCAAGAACAAAGGGCTTTCTGTATCCTGGGTTCTTACCCCAGTGTACTGGAAAAATTGGATCATATGTGGCCTTAAAGAATGGGTGCAAGGTTTTATTGAGTAGTAGAAGTTGCTCTCAGCAAGGTGGATGGGGAGCCAGAAGGGGGATAGAGTGGGAAGGTGGTCTTCCCCTGGAGTCAGGCTGCCCAGTGGCTGGATTTTCCTCCAACCGTCCCCGACTAAATTCCATGTTGTCCCAACATCGATGGCCTGTGGCATCTACTGGTGTCTGTCGGTGTGCTCTTCTGCTCCTCTCATCATACAGCCACCTGTGTGTTTGCCTGTTAGGGTCTCAGGATTCCTATGGGCACAGGATAGGGGGTGTGGGGGACCAGAGTGGTCCTGGAAAATGCAACATTTTGGTGCAAAAACAAGAGAATCTATTCTCACTTAGGTCCATGGGCAAAGGCCTGAAGGTGGAGCCCTTGCCAGAGACCCCACCCTTCTCTACCCAATACTTCCCTGCTCCTCTCCCATATCAACAGCAAGCTATACCTTTTAAAATACATTCCACTGTTGTGGTCAGTCCAGATATAACAACATTACTGCATGATGCTCAATGTTACCCCTTCCCTAAAGCCATAGAGATAAACTAAGCCATATAAATATATTAAAATTGACATTCTCCAAATAGTCAAAGAAATGTCAATTAAACAAAAATATGTCATTTTTGCTCATCCATTGTCGAAGATATTTCTAAATTATTGAACTGCTGATGGAAGGTGTAGGAAAGTTTCCTTAATCACGAATGGTTTAAATATAAAATATTATCCTCCTGGAAAATAATTTCCCAATAGATAACACAAAGATTTATGAAATTTACATACCAGTAATACCTATTTCAGCATGTAATTCAGCATTTAGTTATTACGGGAGAAAATGTGTGGTTTTCCTCTATTTTGGGACAAATAGGAATACTGACTTTCCTACTCCCTTGAGGTTAAATGCAGCAATATGACTAGTTCTAGGCAATGAAATGTAAGCATGAATACTTCACTTCTAGGCCGATGCATTTAAAAGCCAGTAAACAATTCTCTACATTCTTATTCCCTACCAAGGTGTTCATGGGAGCACATATTGAGATGGCAGCGTCAGAAAATGATGGAGCCTCAGTAGATTTGCATCTCTGCTTATTAAGCAGGGCTCCCCTATCAACCTGCAATGGAATTGTATTGTGAGCAAGAAACAAACCATTGGTTTAAGCTATAAAGATTTCTGGGTATTTGTTAGCACAATATAAACTAGCCTATCCTGACTGATACAGTAGTCTATTTTTAAAAAATGAATATGAATGTGCATAAATGTATTTTTAAATAATGCTAGTAAATTGGAAATAACCTAAAAGACCCACAATACAAAAATTTAAAATTACACTGTAGTAAATCTGTTTAGTGTAATACTATGCAGCTCCGAAAGGAAACTATCTTGAGCCCCCAAAATCACTAAGGAAAACTCAAGCTGGAAACTTCTTAGGGCAAACCTGCCTCCCCCATTCTATCCAAAGTTATCCCTCTGCTCACTGAGACAGATGCCTATCTGATTGTCTCCTTTGGAAAGGCTAATCAGAAGCTCAAAATAATGCAACCTTTCCTGTCTCACCTATCTGTGACCTGGAAGCTCCCTTCCCGCTTTGAGTCTTCCTGCCTCTACTTCAAGTTGTCCCACCTTTCCAGACTGAACAATGTACTTCTTACATATATTAATTGATGTCTCATGTTTCTGTAAAATGTATAAAACCAAGCTGTGCCCCGACCACTGTGGGTACATGTCATCAGGACTTCCTGAGGTGTGTCCTCAACTTCACGGGTGTGTCCTCAACGTTGGCAAAATAAACTTTCTAAATTAACTGAGACCTGACTCAGATTTTCTGGGTTCACACAGCCATTAAAAATTATATTGCATATGTATATTTACTGACAAACATATTCATTATATAACATTGAGTGAATGAAGTAAAAGAACATGCATTGTATGATCCAATTTTTGTTACAAACACACGCACCATGTACAAACACCAAAATGTTAACATCGGTTATCATTGGTGATTAACTTATGATTTCTCCCTCTTTCCTCTTGTTTGAATTTCTTAATTGTCTAAAGTAAAGATTCCATTATTTGTATAATAAAAAACAAAACATTAATTTTTTAAATGAGTGAGGTTACTATTCAAAGACCTCATTGAGGTGAATTCCTTTTAAGGAATGGAGATTTTTTTGCCTCTACAACTAGGAAATAAATAGTATCTGCATTTAAACAACGGTAAAGGTAAGTTTTTAAAAATCTACCACAGATAATATGGATTTTCTGCATAAAGTAGATAAGTCTGATTTATTTCCTTTCATTTTCCTAGTAGATAGAATGTTCTTTTACTCACAAACCTCCTGTTACAAGTAGGACACTTGAGCCAAGACCCTGAGGGGTGATTTTTAATTGTTAATGTTGAACTCTGGCGATAAAGAGAGACTACTATTATTGTGCAATTCATGGCAGCTCTCAACCTTTTCAACTGCATTTTGATGCCACCACTTCAAGTTTCACACACTAGCTGTATTTTGAAAAGGAATTGTAAGAAAACTGGTAGCTTTTAATAGGCTAAAAATTTTATTCTACTTAAGAGACCTCTGCTACTGAATGACATATCAGGATGAAAATTTACACCTCTTATTATTGCCATGATGCTTCACTACTGATTCTCATGGCAGGGTTGGGGCTGGAGGGGTAAGATTTCATGTTAAAACCCATATAATTATGATATGAATTGATATGCACCCATGCACACTTTGTTTGAGGCCTTTATTTACCACTATCTACTCCCTCAAAAAAAATGAAAACTAGCAAAGCTAAGAAAATTGATACACTATAAAGAAGTACACAGACTTGAGAACCTCTCAAGGCAAAAAGGTTCACACTTGGGTATACTTAGTTTCGACCAGCAAATTACCCAAACTTCTCATATTTAAACATCTGTGTTGATGCTCAGATAGCTAAGGTAAAAAGGCATATCATTCATTGATTCGACAACCATTTGAGTACATACTGTGTACCTGGCATTGTACTAGATTGCCAGGACACAATGATGAACTAAAATAAACATGATCCCAGTTCTCCTGGACTTATAGGTAATGATACAAGGTGATAATGGCTAGAATCAAAATATATACAAAGAATTATTGATCTTTGGTGATGGAGAGTGATGAATGAGGAGCAGATTGGCTATGTATGAAAATCATTTTGTGTGCTTTGTGAAGAATGGGTTGAAGAAATAAAAGAATAACATCAGAGAGACTGAATTAGAAGGCTACTATAGTAGCTAAGTGAGCTAAGTGAACAATTATGGGCTGATACTATAAAGCATTGGCAGTGGGGATAGAGGGTATGGGGAAAGGATATGGGAGATACTAAGGATGTTGATTTCAACAGAACTTCCAGGATCAGTTGTATACTGAAAGGAGTTTAGGGCAGACAAAAATGAAGTGATAAACACATGTTTCTACCTTTGGCAACTCAGTGAATCTAAGTATCCTTAAACAAACAATATAGGAAGTACTAGAGGAAGAAGAGGTTATGCGGAAAGAGGGAAAACATAATGAATTCAAGATATATTTATACTAGGTGCCAACCATGATTTTAACTATTAGGAAAACAGCCTATCCTCCTCTCATCTTACCATCTTTCATATCACTTTATTTACTTTCCAACATTTAACATGTTTGGTAACTAGCTTATTTCACATCAAATCTAAGACATCTTTATTTGCAATGCTTACAAAGATTTGGTATATTAATAAAAAGGAAATAAAATTCTTCCTTCTTAAACTGATTATAGAACACATCCCAATTACATATATGATGTGAAAATGTGAAAAAAGGGGCACTTCAGAATCAATAAAATAAATTATTTTGTTTGTATGTTTGTTTTTAATTTTTTGTTATGTTCTACTAAATAGTAATCTTCACGGAGACATTGGCATTATTTCTTTTTGCTCATTATTGTATTTCTAGCAGCCAGCACAACGCCTGGCATAACAGTATCTCCTTGATAAATGTTTGTTTGTTTTGAAAAAAGGAGAGGGAAGGAAGGTGGGAGAAGAGAGTAAGCAAAGATAGGTCTGGTCTCTGATCTCATAGAGCTTATCGTCTATTGAGTCAATCTGAAGAACAGCTATTATCAAGTAATTTTAATAGAGAAATTACAGGGTTCTGTGGGAAATGTATAAAATAGAATATAAGCATAATTTGAAGAGAGTCAAGGACAGCTTTCTGAAGGAAAAAAATACTAGTGTTTCACCTCCTGAAAAATAAACACAACCAAGTTAGCTAAGGAAGATGGGAAATGAGTGTCTCTATGTTCATGCTGCTGTAACAAAATACCTTAAATTAAGCAATTTAAAAATAACAGAAATGAATTTCTTACAGGTATGGATACTTGAGAAATCAAGATAAAGGCTCAGGCAGATTCAGTGTCAGGCGAGGGCTGTTCTCTGCTTCCAAAATAGCACCTTCTTACTGTGTCCCAGCAGAAGGGCAAAAGGTACTGGGGCACTCCCTTCAACTTCTTTCATAAAGCATTAATACATTAATGAGAGCAGAGCCTGCATGGATTAATCACTTCCCCAAAGGCCCCACCTCCCAATAGCATCGTCTTGGGGTTTAAGTTCCAATACGTGAATTTTGGAAGGACACATAAATTCAAACCATACCATTACATCCTGGCCACCCAAAATTAATGTGCTCACATAAAAAAAAAGCATTAATTTCCTCCCAATAGCCACAAATGTCTTAACTTTTTCCAGCATCAACTTTAAGGTCTAAGTCCCAAGTCTCATCAAAATATGATCTAAATCAGATATTTATGATACTAAAGGTACTATTCATCCCGAGACAAATTCTTCCTCTAGCTCTGTGCCTGCAGAGGCAAATCATGTATATGTTTACAAAATACAATGGTGGAACAGGCATCAGATAAACACTCCTATTCTAAAAGGAAAAATGGGAAAAAGGAAAGGAGTAACAGGTCTCAAATAAATCTAAATCCTCAAATACAAACAAGATTAAATCTTGAGGCTTGAGAGTAATCTTCTTTGACTTCATGTCCTGCTTTCCAGACACACTGGAGTGAGTACCCTGAGGCTCCTGGAAACCTTACCCCCCATGGCTTTGCTGGGCTCAGCCCACACAGCAGCTTTCACATGTCAAAGTCACATGCTTGAGACTCCCCAAGGCTGGGACTGCACACTGGTGACTCTACCGGTCTGGGGGTCTAGGGGTAGACCTACCCTCGTGGCTTCACTAGATATTGCCCTTAGGGGAGCTGTCTGTAGCAGCCCTGACCTCATGGCTACACTGGATATTGGCTTTGGTATGGGGTTCTCTGTGGTAGTCCCAATCCCACAGCTCCATTGGGTACTTTTCTAGTGAGGACTCTCAGCAGCAGCCCTAATCCTAGGCCAGTTCTCTGCCTGGGTCCTGAGGCTTTCCAAGGCGTCCTTTGAAATATACGTAGAAGCAGCCATGTGTCCACAGCTTATGCAGTCTGCATGTCTGCAGTTGGCACCACATGAATGGTACCAAGGTTGACTGCTTGTGCCCTCTTAAGTGGTGGCCCAAGCCCCACCTGAGCATGCTTGAGTCACAGTTGGGGTGGCTAAGGACCATGTGCTAGAATGCAGCAAAGAAGAAACAAGGCCACCCAGGGCTGTAAGCCCTGAGGTCCCATGGGTGCCCTGGCCCCCTCCCTTAAACTGCTCTGCCCTCAAGACCCTTGAACTGTAGGCTTGTGATAGGAGTGGTAGCTTCAAAGATCTCTGAAATGCCTTATGGTTATTCTTCCATTGTTTTGATGAATGGCATCTGGATTCTTCTACTTATACTGATCTCCTTATCAAACATTCTCTTGGCCACACCCCTGGTGTTCTTACAGTTTTTGTTTCTTTACATGGCTAAAATGAGAATTTGCCAAATTTTCAAGTTCTGCTTTCCTTTTGGTTATGAATTCCATCTTTGATTTGTTTCTGTCTTACCTCATTTTACTATAAGCAGTCCAGAGAAGCCATGCAGCATTCCAAATACTTTGCTTAGAAATTTCTTCTGCCGCCGGGCGCGGTGGCTCAAGCCTGTAATCGCAGCACTTTGGGAGGCCGAGGCGGGTGGATCACGAGGTCAGGAGATCGAGACCCTCCTGGCTAACACGGTGAAACCCCGTCTCTACTAAAAATACAAAAAACTAGCCGGGCGCGGTGGCGGGCGCCTGTAGTCCCAGCTACTCGGAGGCTGAGGCGGGAGAATGGCAGGAACCCGGGAGGCGGAGCTTGCAGTGAGCGGAGATCGCGCCACTGCACTCCAGCCTGGGCGACACAGCGAGACTCTGTCTCAAAAAAAAAAAAAAAAAGAAATTTCTTCTGCCAAATATCCTAGTTCATAGCTCTTAAGTACTACCTTCTACAATATACCAGTACATGGATGCAATTCAGCCAAGTTCTTTGTCAATTTGTAACAAGAATGGCTCTTCCTCCTGTTTCCAATTACTTTGTTCTTCATCTCCATATGAGACCTCATCAAAATTGTCTTTACTGCCCATATTTCTACCAGCATTCTAGTCATGACCACTTAAGTATTCTCTAAGAAGATTAAACCTTCTTTATCTTCTTCTGAGCTGTCACTAGAATAGCCCTTTACAAGCCTATTACCCAGATCCAAAGCCATTTTCACATTTTTAGGTATTTATTATAGTAACACCTGGCTTTTTGGTATCAATTTCTGTATTAGTCCATGCCTGCTGCTATAACAAAATATCTGTGACTGTATAATTTATAAATAAAAGAAATTTATTTCTCGCAATTACAAAGGCTGGGAAGTTCAAGATCAAGGCACTGGCAGGTTCAGTATCTGATGAGTTCTCTCTTCAAAAATGATGCCTCTCACTGCAACTTCACATGGCAGAAGAAATGAAAGGGACCAGGGCAGAGTCTTTGGCCGTTTTCATGAAGTCACTAAGCCCATTCATGAGAACTCTACCCTGATAAATTAATCACATCCTAAAGGCCCCACTCTTGATACTATAACATTGGAAATTAAGTTTTAACATTTGAATTTGAGGGGCACACAATTGAAACTACCTTTGCAAAATTATAACTGAGGAGATTATGACAGTGAAAGGAATCAGACCTAACCGACTCTATCTTGCTTCTAATCCTTAAGCTGCCCTTGTTCATTCCTGGGCATAGGCCGAACTAATTTGAGAAATAATTAAGTTCATGGTTCGACTCTAAAACAAAATTAACAGCCCTTTCCAAAAAGGCCCCCATCTTGCCTGGGGTCCAGTCTGCCTTTGCAGAACAAACAAATTAGCTACAAGGTTAGAAATCACAATTTAGGTGTCATGCAGCCTTAAAAGTTTTTTTAAAACTTTCAAGAGCCTGAACCTCCCCTAATTGCTCTTGGTGATAACATCAGTATTATAAAACCTAAGATCAATGCTTGAGATATTTTGCAGACCCTGCACTCCTTGGATCAGCTGACACCACCCAGACCAGTAATCTAATCCAACCAGTTATTCCATTGCACCGCACCCAGGAATAGACAACATTAAGAAAACCTAACTTTGACCCCCTATGATTCCATCTCCAACCTGGCCAATCATCACTCCCCACTTCCGAAGCCCCTACCCACCAAATTATTTTTAAAAACTCTGATCCCTGAATGGTTGAGGAGACTGATTTGAGTAATAATAAAACTCCGGTCTCCCGCACAGCTGGCTCTGTGTGAATTACCCTTTCTCCACTGCAATCCCCCCTGTCTTGATAAATTGGTTCCGTCTAGGCAGCGGGAAAGGTGAACCCATTGGGTCGTTATACAATCAGATAATAATTGAGTGTTACAACACACAGAATAGCATATAAAAGTAGTAGTCAAAGTCCTGAGATAAGAGAGAACATGAGGTGTTTGAGAAACTAAGAGAAGACCATTGTATCTGTAGCATAGCAAGTGAGCGAGAAAGTGTCAAGAGATGACCATTGGAGGGTAGGAAAGGTCTAGAATTTTTAAACTGAGATATGACTTAAATACCATTTAATACATGCTTTTAAAACATAAAAATTGCCTGGGTGCCATGCCTCATGCCTGTAATCCCAGCACTTTGGGAAACGAAAGTGGGCAGATCACTTGAGGCCAGGAGTTCAAAACGAGCCTGGCCAACATGGAGAAACACCATCTCCACAAAAAAAAAAAAAAAAAATACATATACATATACAAAAAGTAGTCAAGCATGGTGGTGGACATCAGTAGTCCCAGTTACTTGGGAGGCTGAAGCATGAGAATCACTTTAACCCAGGAGGTGGAAGTTGCAGTGAGCTGAGATCACACCACTGCACTCCAGTCTAGGCAACAGGGCAAGACTCTGTCCCCAAAATAAATACATAAATACATAAATAATAAAGTATAAAATGTGGTGTTTTTTAGTGCATTCATAAAGTTGTACAACCATCAACACTATTTTACTCCAGAATATTTTTTCTTACTTCCCCCCAAAAATCTTATACCCATTAGTAGCCACTTCCCTTCCTCCCAACCCCTAAAGACCACTAATTCTATTTTTGTCTCTATGGTATCTCCTATTGTGGATATTTCATAAAAATTGAATTATGTGATGTGTGGCCTTTTGTGTCTGGCTCCTTTCACAAGGCACAATGTTTGTGAGATTTACTGTAGCCTGTGTCAATACTGCATTCTTTCTTATTGATGAATAATATTCTATTGATGAATAATATTCTATTGGATATGTTATGGATATACCACATTTGTTTACACATTTATCAGTTGATAGACATTTTGGTTGTTTCCCGTTTTGTCTATTATTAATAATGCTTCCATGAATATTTGTGTACAAGTTTTTGTGTAGACATATGTTTCAATCTCTTGGGTACATACCTAAAAGTGGAATTGCTGTATCATGTGGTAACTGTTTAACTTTTTGAAGTTGAACAGAACCAGATTTTACAGTTTCATTTTGTAAAGAACTAGATTTTACAGTTTCATTTAGACCATGGAATGATCTTTGATTTTACTCTGTAGGACAACAAAAGGCTAATAAAAGGTTTATAGAAAAAGCATGGTATCATCTGAATTATATTTTTTAAAACTTTCTTTAGCTGCTATATGGGGAATGGATTGAAAGAAGGCAAAAATGAATAAAGAAAAAATTATTAGAGATCTATTGCAAGACTAAAGAAACAGATGATGGCCAGGATAAGAGAAAGTAGTGACAGTGAAACTGGCAGGACAGAATTTCTGTTCTTATAGAGCTTATAATGTAGCAGAGGAAAAGAAAGTAGAAAACAAAGCTAATAAGTTAGTCAATAAATCATATAGTACGTTGGAATGTGGTAAGTGCTGTGGGCAAATATGAATTAGAATAGTGAAGTTTATGTCTAAGGACATAATAACAACACATACTTAAATAGAGCTACTGAGTGCCACATACTTCTCTGTGCTTTACATATATTTACTCATTTAATCCTTCAATAACACTGAAATAGGTACAACTATTACCCCCATTTTACAAATGAGGAAACTGAGGCACAGAAAGATTAAGTAACTTACCCAAGTTCACACAGTTTGTAATTAGAATGGCTGGAATTCAAACTAAGATATCTGACTTCAAAGTTTGAGCTTATAATCACTATACTATACTGAAAAAGACAGATAGTATACTGTTTATCGAAAATCCAGCACCCAGAAATTTTATTTTTAATCAAAGCTATTCAAACATACTTTCAGGATAGGACAAAGGACGTAATGGAGACTGAAATCACTTATAGTGGGAATAACTTATAGAACGAGATCTCAGAAAATTAAGAGGTCTTGGAGGCTGGGTGCAGCGGCTCATGCCTGTAATCCTAGCACTTTGGGAGGCCAAAGAGGGAAGATTGCTTGAGCTCAGGAATTTGAGATCAAGGTTCCCCCAGGCTGGTCTTGAACTCCTGAGCTCAAGTGATCTCTTTTGTAGAGATGGTGAAATCTACCTCTACAAAAAAAAAAAAAAAAAAAAAAAAAGAAAAGAAAAGAAACAAAAAAGCCATGCATGATGGCTTATGCCTATAGTCTCAGCTACTTGGGAGGCTGAAGTGGGGGCATCACTTGAGCCTAGGAGGTAGAAGCTGCAGTGAGCTGAGATTGTGCCATTGCACTCCAGCTTGGGCGACAGAGTGAAACTCTGTTTCACCAAAAAAAAAAAAAAAAAAAGAGGTCTTGGAGAAAGAGACGATGTTTGGTATATCTCCAAAGGGTAAAATTACCTATGGATAGTTTACTAGTTTCTAATATTTGAGTCGGTAAGACTAAAAAAGAGACTCACTGTGGCACTGTGGGTATCTTTTTCATCAATTTCCTTAGATAATTCTGCCTAAATTCTCTGACTTCTCCAGAAATATAAATGGAAAAAAAACAAATATATATAACAATATATGAGAGTCAGGCATGGTGGCTTTTGCCTATAATCCCAGCACCTTGGGAGGCTGAGGCAGACAGATTGCCTGAGATAAGGAGTTCAAGACCAGCCTGGCCAACATGGTGAAACCCTGTCTCTACTAAAAATACAAAAATTAGCCAGACATAGTGGTGCACACCTGTAATCCCAGCTACTCGGGAAGCCGAGACAGGAAAATCGCTTGAACCCTGGAGGCGGAGGTTGCAGGAAGCCAAGATTGTGCCACTGCACTCCAGCCTGGGCGACAGAGCGAGACTCTGTCTCAAAAAAGAATATAAGAAGGAAAACATAAATATAAAAACAGATCTGAAGCTGACGCCCAAGCAGAATAGGCAAAATCAGATTACAATGAGGTGCCACAAAAAAGGAAAATAATAGGTGCAGAACACCCTTCCCTATGAAAGAGACTTCATAATTTATTTTGGAAATAGTTTTGAACAAGTTCAAGAGATGTGGAGGTTAGCCAAGAACCGTTTTTCCCGATTTCAATACCTGTCTCACATTTCTTAGCAAAATTATCACAACTCAATCCAGTTGCTTTATTTGGGTTGGGTATGGTGTGACCTCCTTCCCATTTATAAACTGGTCTGAATATGCAGATGGGGTGAAGGTGAATAGCTGCAGTCAGGCAAGAGGTCAAATACCATAAGAAATCAAGAAAAGGACAGTTCTTTAAAAAAAAAAAAAGAAAGGATTAAACTACGCTAAAAATTAAGATCCGACTGCAGTAAGTGAAG
Organism: Rhinopithecus roxellana; assembly: GCF_007565055.1. Taxonomy (NCBI): domain Eukaryota; kingdom Metazoa; phylum Chordata; class Mammalia; order Primates; family Cercopithecidae; genus Rhinopithecus; species Rhinopithecus roxellana. The sequence goes on along the minus strand of NC_044555.1, from coordinate 107,655,761 downwards.
GTTTACTAGTTATTAACTCATAAACCGGCATCTGCACTGCAAAGCTAGAAAAAATTGCTGAAGTACAAATGTGACCTTTTTGATCTCTCAAAGCTCAACCCAACATCTGCCTATTCAATGCACAATTTTGGGGAAGGGCCAGGAGAGAGCAAATCGCTTGATTTAAAAGCAACAGAGGAAAGAAAAGGGTGACAACATGGGGGCACATTCTATAAAAACTCTGTGGATATTAGTGCTCCCTATTTTTATTGTTGAATTGACATGAGTCAGCCTCCCTCCACCAGAGGAACATGCTGTAAAGCAGACTGCCTATTTCCATTAATCACATCAAGATTTGAAAATCTGCATTTGGGAAGGGTTGATATTTTATTGGGAATGGGTTGGGGAAGGGGATGTTTAAGGATTGATATATGTTAATTCCCTCTCTCATATCAATTCCACATCCAGTATCAACTTCAGGTTCTCAGGTGTTGATTTCTATAAGGGCACTGACTAATCCCACGTTTTAGGAGGGAACCTGGAACAGTCACCAGTATGATATGTAGCAGACTGGTCTGTTTCACACAGAGATAAACAATTCATGGCAAAGGGAGAGATTTAACTCAGAACATTTTCTTTTTTTTTTAGATGGAGTCTCACTCTTTCGTCCAGGCTGGAGTGCAGTGGTGCGACTACAACCTCTGCCTCCCGGGTTCAAGCGATTTTCCTGCCTCAGCCTCCCGAGTAGCTGGGACTACAGGCGCGTGCCACCACACCCGGCTAATTTTTGGTATTTTTAGTAGAGACGGGGTTTCACTGTGTTATCCAGGATGGTCTTGATCTCCTGACTTCGTGATCCACCCACCTCAGCCTCCCAAAGTGCTGGGATTACAACCATGAGCCACTGCACCCAGCCAAGAAAAAATATTCTACATGCAATAGTAAAGGGAACAAACACTGTTGCGAAAATGAAATGCCTGACACATGAAAATGTAATTTAAATATAGCTACTCCTGAAAGACTTAGAGATGAAAGGATCCATACTGTGGGAAACCATTTTACTCTCTAACAAGAATATTAAGAATCTTAAAACCCACAAATACTAGTGTACATTTCTGTAAACCACTTTTTTCTCTTCTCTCTTCTCTCCTTCACTTTTTGCTGAAACTTAAAAACATATATATTGTAACATTCTATTATACAGTGACATACAGGAGGAATAGTTATTATTTCAAAATAATATGTATACATATATAATATATATCATACATTTGATAAAATTTCTCAATGACTATAAATATGATGAAAACCCATATCCCCAGCATTTCTGCCAGTTGCAAAACTGCTCCAGGCTTGGACCTATTGGCCTATAAAGTCAAATAGATAAGTAAAGACTGAAATGAACATCCTCAAAGGGCCCTGAATTCAAGAGAAGATACTTCCTGTTCCAAGCCAGGAAATCTAAAGCAAATAACAAAATTTCTTCTGTACACTGAGGTTCAAGTTAGTCATCCTTCCATATCCATGGAAGATTGGTTCCAGGACCACGCCTCTCACCCTCCACCCACCTCATACCAAAATCTACAGATGCTCAAGTCCGTTACATAAAATGGCATATGATTTACCTATAGTCTATGTACATCCTCTCATATAAATCATCTCTAGATTACTTTTAATATGTAATGTAAATGCTATATAGTTGTTATATGGCATTGTTTATTTGTATTATTTTTATTGTTGTGTTATTTATTTTAAATTTTGTTTCCTCAGATGTTTCGATCTGTAGTTGGTTGAATCCATGGATGCAGAACCCATGGATATAGAGGACTGACTGTAATGACACTAACAAACCAAAACAAAGGCTCACATTCTGACAAAGGAGATAGTTCTGACTCTTCCTATCTGAGGAAGCAGCTCTTAAAACATGCATAGAGTATCAGCAGGGCTGGTGTCATTGAGAAGCCAGTAAACAGGCAAAGTGAAGACATCTTAAAGATCTAGAAGCTCCCCTCTCTTTGTGAACCACTCACCCCACTGCAAAATATATTCCCCACAACACAAGCATCCTCACAATCCCTTACAAACCCAATGCCTCTCACATACACACATGAGGAAAGCAAAGAGGAAAGGTTATCAGGTGTGGACTAAGGATCAATCTGAACAGACAAAATTTCTTTGTAATTATATTGCATTTTCTTTTGTTTCTTCCCAGAGTACAAGTCAGTCCATTATTAGCACATTGCTCTTAAAATCCATTAAAGGACATACACAACTAAATGAAAAAGTATTTTAATTTTATCTAGATGATAGTGTAACTAAAAATTCAGTGAAAAAGAAAAATGGCTCTAGCAGATAAATCAAGCACACAATGTCAACATTAGATTATTAAATTGCTCATTCCTGAAGTGTAGTTACATGGAGTTCTTTTCACATGCAAAAACATATACACACACGGTAACCAAATAGCTTGTTTTAGCTGTCATGGATATATAAAGAAATTATTAAATAGTAAAAGATAATTCAAATATAGTCATCCCACAAAACATAAAAAATCATAGCAGGTCTAAATTTACATTTCTTCCAAGGCTAGCACCATTATTACTATTATATACCAAAAACTTGATGTAGCAAGTGAGTATGTTCACTTATTTAAAAAGAACAGACCCAAGGTCAAAGCTTATGCTATCAGAGACATAAACATGAAACATCTGCCCAATGCTCTTAGCTAGAATTCCTTTTGCTTTCAATTCACTTTGGACATCATTCCCAGATTATTAAAGGCCCGAAAGAACACTCTCAACTAACTCTGCATATTAAATTTAAAAGTCAAGTAATAAAGTGTCTTAGGACTTGAGACAATGGAGGGGAATGGTCAAGGAAGAAGAGAATGATATCCTTATTCTTAGATAATGGACCATGCCCAATCAATAGTATCCAAAAAGCAGTCAGATATTTGGCCATCTATATATTCTTTTTGCCTTCTCACAGCAGACTAACAATATTCTTCTACAAAGACAGAGAGCATTATACTGAAGCAATAATGGCTACAAATTCAGTTGAGAAATACTAGGTTGGCGGGGGAAAGAAGATTCTGGAAATCTTCCTTTTTTGTACTCAGACCTCAGATCCGTATTCTCTATGTTGCATTTGTAATCAGTAGTATTTCACATTGGGCAATATACTTCCCTGAGAGTTGCACGTAAATAGAATTTTGTTACTCAAATCATAAAATGTAAAAAGAGACTGGGGTCAAGAGCTCATTAATTTCTTACCAGATCTTAGGCAAATCACTAATCTTCTCTGCATTTCAAATTTCTTACCTGCAAACTTAAAAAAAAAATACCATCTCCAGCTAAAAGCAAATATTTATTCACTGATTTTGTAAACCTGTCTTTTTGTGTGCTTGGCCTATTTAAAGATAGTAGACAGCTACAATTGTATCTGAAGTCTTTATTCTGTTTAATAAGATAGAAAGGAACATATATATTTGATTTTTGGAAGACATGTTAATAAAATACATTCTCTTTAGAATCAAAATCAAGGTTAAAATAGGTTATCAGAAAGCAAGTACAGGGGTGAGGTTTGGAAGACCAACTGGTAAGAAGTTTGGGAACAATTGAAGGTAAAGACTCAAATTTATGTATATATAATGTCTGGAATTAAAAAGAAGGAAAGAAAAGGAAAAAGAAGGAAAACAACAAAAAAGCCAGTCAAACACGGTTTGTCACTTCGATACAAAGTTGTTAAATAAGAGTATCAGTGAAATTGTTGACCAAAGCCATCTGTTGCTTCTTCAAACTGAAACAATAGAATTGATTGGAAACAGATCCTAGATACTAACTCTCTCTTAAACAATGTTTGAAACCACTGGTAAACTACTATTTACCCCTGAGACATAAAATTTCATATTCTGATCAAAATATACACAACAAAACATCACTAATTGCCTTTTCAAGAAGTAACTTGTCCCAAGATAAGTAATATCTGATTCCTTTCTTATATTTTAAGCATTATTGATTAGAAATACCAAAGTATTAAAATCTCATTAATAAGCACCTTTTTCATGACCCATTACACTAAGTCCAGTAAGTCACAATAAAATTATTCTTCAGACAAAAATAACTGTTAAAATCCTGTGATTGTTTAAACAAAGTGAAAAAAAATACCTTAAAGAACCTGCTTGTGACTGGTGGGTGTTATTTCATTTTAGAAATCCTACAATCAAGATAATATCTTCTATTAATCTGGACACAATTTTTCTATCCTTGTTTCTTAGTTTCAAAGATACAAGAAGAAAATAATATGCTGTAGATATTTTTTAAGCAATCAAATGGCTAATAAGATGTAATTCCAAGCTCTATCCCAGCAAGAAAATTAATCACACTTTGTCTGAGTTCCAAATCCTATTTAAACTTTGGAAAGCAGGACCTTTCCCTGAGATTAGAGCACCATTCAAAAACAGATGCTTAAAGTTTCTTTTATTTTCAAGGACTATTATTCAAAATAATGTTTTAAAACAAGAATATGTTGCTTTTCCCCAAAAGTAAATTATTCTTTGGGTCACCAAAGTCTCAGCAAAATGCCCGAAATTACTAAGTGATATTTCATTCAAGATACTCATGCTAGTTTGATCTGCTATAACCATCTAAGGCCTCCATTTTTCAGCAACAAGTCCACCTGCTTGCCTGCATCACTCTTTCTTATTGTAAAACCTTATCTTTCTTTCCACCCCTGGACCACCTGGCTTAGAATATCCTCAATGGGCACTCATATTCTCATATGTAATTCCTCCTTCCAACCCCCGACAATTTTTTAAGTTTCCACCCCTTTTATGCCACCTCTTCATTTCTACTGCCTCTCCCTGCTTATTATCAACCCCCAATACATGCCACTTCCATCTCCTCCAGAACACTTGGTATCCAAACTCCAAACCAGTGGGGTCCTAAGAGCTAATCTGAAAACACACACTACAACAATGTAACAGGGAAGATTGTTTGCTTTATTCAGAGTTGACCTCCACAAGCACAGACAGTCCTTCTGAATTGTCAGCAACAAGGCATGCACAGAGTGCTTTTGGGGTGGGTGCTTTTGGAGTGGGGTGACTGTGCATTAAATCATTATTTTTTTCTATGGCTAGTTTCAACTCTGTGGGTTGAAAGATACATATTATGAGACATCTGCCTTGGTTTGGAAGTGAACAAAATGGTCCATAACTGGCTTATTTGACTCCATCTTGCTCTAATAACTGAAATATCATTGAAGTAGGTGCAACAATATAATCAGTCTAGCCTTTGTAAAGACTTTACTTCACTAATTCAACTATTGATGAAGTATCCACCTTTTGCTAGGTATTCAGCTAGGTTTTATGGCTACAAAAGCGCCAAGATATGGTTTGTTTTGGGCTCTAGGTTTCAGGTCAGGTTCAGGTTTGCTCCATTCTTCATCTCTGAACCCAGGATGAAGGACCAATGGATAATTGGGACATGGAGTTTTCATGGCAGAAGTCAGAAACCCAAGAGGAATGTATGGAATCATGTTATTTCTTCAGGCTCTGGCCAAGAATTAGCAGGCCATTATATCTACTCACATTCCAACATTCCATCAGCCAAAATCACATGATCAAATCCCAAATTGATGAGACAGTAAAATATATTGTGCCTACAGTGAGTCAGTAACAAGGGTAGAGATGAAAGGAACCATTGTGAGCAAATAAGGCAATGAGAAACTCCCTACCATGAACAAACCCCACTGCAGTAAGGGAGAAATATGGGTAAACAATTAGCTAAAACTCACTTTTACCATTCTTTCCATTTCTCTGGCTCTAACTGCACCTATTCTGCAAAACTCCAAGCTGGTCCCTTATTTCCCCAAAATTCCTCTCAAAGAGTTATGGAACCCTAGTGGGTATCTCAAACTACCATGTGGCATCTGATATTTTTCTCCTGTCCTGCCCTGCTAGTAAAGGCAATGCCTGAATGCTGCCAAAGCAAAACATGGCATTCACATGATTGAAGCTAACCAAAGATACCATGATCAGCTGCTCCAAGTCTGTGCCAAGGGTACAACGCTAATTCTATACCATGGATACCTATGCTCCATGCCAAAGCTATGTTAAATTGCCACCAGTGTCACCAACCTTTTAAACTCTCAAGAGCTCATTTGATTATTAAGAAACAGCTCTTGGGAATTTTAATCACACTTATTTCAGACATGCAATAAAATGATCTGAGTAATAACATATTACCTCTAGAATTACTCCCTAGGTCCCTAGGGTTGAGGAACATACTTTATCCCGAGCTCACATCTTGACTTATTTCTTCTCTTTTCTTTTTTCTTTCTTTTCTTTTTTTTTTTTTTTTTTTTTTTTTTTTTTTTTTTTTTTTTTGGAGACAGAGTCTGGAGTGCAGTGGTGTGATCTTGGCTCACTGCAACCTCTGCCTCTGCCTCCCAGGTTCAAGCAATTCTCCTGCCTCAGCCTCCTGGACTACAGGCACCCACCACCACACACGGCTAATTTTTGTATTTTTAGTAGAGATGGGATTTCACCATGTTGGCCAGGCTGGTCTAGAACTCCTAAACTCAAGTGATCCACCCACCTTGGCTTCCCAAAGTTGACTTCATTCCTTTTACCTCTATCGTTAAGTTATTTTCCAGGAAGCTCTTAATCCTACATACAAACAGATTCTCAGTGGCTCCAAACTTTTCTGAATGCCTTGGTGAACACAACTCAAGGCTGGTATCTGACCTGTATAACCCAAATACAACATGACTTCTATGACAGATATGTATAAAAAATGCTAAGTAATACAAAAAGTAGAGAGTTACCTATTCTGTCAAAAGGATGAGGGAAAGCTTGACAAGTAAGATAACACTGGGTATTGGTTCATCAAATACACAAAGGAGTGAAGGCATTATAGATAAAGGGAAGAGGGTACAATTAGTGTGCATCAGTCACTGGGAAATATCTTTTCTTGACGTGCATAACAATCAAATTTTGGGTAAGATAACCAAACCTATAATTTTTGCTGCCAATTTTTCTGTCTCCTGGATACTAAGGTTGGCATAAGGAAGCCAGGCTCTAGCACTTTGTGCTAATAATTAGTTAAGGTAGAAAATGTCCTATTTCTAGTTACTGTGTCATGTCTGGCCATTATTGTCAGAATATCTAAAATTATTAGGAAAAATCCTGGGGAAAAAAATTGTGGTTCTGGAAAGCACAAGATTTAAGGAATACATATTCCATTTTATAAGAAAGCACCTATATTAGTCCATTTTCATACTGCTATAAATAACTGCCCAAGACTGGGTAATTTATAAAGGAAAGAGATTTAATTGACTCACAGTTCAGCATGGCTGGGGAGGCCTTGGGAAACTTATAATAATGGCAGAAGGTGAAGCAAAAACAAGGCACCTTCTTCACAAGATGGCAGGAAAGAGACATGCCAAGCGAAGGGGGAATAGCCTCTTATAAACTAGGAGATCTCATGAAAACTCACTTATTGTCATGAGATCAGCATGGGGGAACTTGCCCCCATGAGCCAATCACCTCCACATGGTGTCTCCCTTGACACATGGGGATTGTGGGGATTACAATTCAAGATGAGATTTGGATGGGGACACAAAGCCTAACCATATCATTCTGCCCCTGGCCCCTCCCAAATCTCATGTCCCTTTCACACTTCAAAACCAATCATGCCTTCCCAGCAGTCCCCCAAAGTCTTAATTCATTCCCTCATCAACACAAAAGTCCAAGTCCAAAGCCACATCTGAGACAAGGTAATTCCCTTCTGCCTATGAGCCTGTAAAATCAAAAGCAAGTTAGTTAGTTCCACGATACAATGGGGGTACAAGCATTGGGTAAATACAGTCATTATGAATGGGAGAAATTGGCCAAAACAAAGGGGCTGCAGGACCCATGTAAGTCCAAAATCCAGTGAGGCAGTCAAATCTTAAAGCTCTGAAATGATCTCCTTTGACTCCATGTCTCACATCCAGGTCACACTGATGCAAGAGGTAGGCTCCCACGGCCTGGGGAAGCTCCGCCCCTGTGGTTTTGCAGGGTACAGCCCCCTTCCGGCATCTTTCACATACTGGTGTTGAGTGTCTGTGGCTTTTCCAAGTGCATATTCAAGCTGTTGGTGGATCTGCTATTCTGGGGTCTGGAGAACAGTGGTCCTCTTCTTACAGCTCCACTAGGCAGTGCCCCAGTGGGGACTCTGTGTGGGGGGCGAATCCCACATTTCCCTTCTGCACTGCCCTAACAGAGCTTTTCCATGAGAGTGCCATCCCTGCAGCAAACATCTGCCTGCACATCCATGAATTTCCATACATCCCCTGAAATCTAGTTGGAGGTTACCAAACCTCAATTCTTGACTTTGGTGTACCCACAGGCCCAACACCACATGTAATCTGCCCAGGCCTGGGGCTCGCACCCTCTGTAGCAGTGGCCTGAGCTGTACATTGGTCTTTTTTAGCCATAGCTGGGACACAGGGCACCAAGTCCTGACACTGCACAAAGCAGCAAGGCCCTGGACCCGGCCCACAAAACCATTTTTTCCTACTAGGTCTCCAGGTCTGTGATGGGAGGGGCTGCTGTGAAGACCTCTGATATGCCCTGGGGACATTTTCCCATTTGTTTTGGCAATTAACATCTTGCTCCTTGTTACTTATGCAAATTTCTGCAACCTGCTTGAATTTGTCCCCAGAAAATGTTTTTTCTTCCAGCCACATTGTCAGGCTGCATATTTTCCAAACTTTTTTCATCTGATTCCTTCTTAAACATAAGTCCTCATTCCAAACCATTTCTTTGTAAATGCATAAAACTAAATGCTTTCAATAGCACCCAAGACACATCTTAAATCCTTTGCTGCTTAGAAATTTCTTCCACCAGATACCCTAAATCATCTCTCTCAAGTTACAGATCTCTAGGGCAGGGACAAAATGCTGCCAGTCTCTTTGCTAGAGCATAGCAAGAGTCACCTTTATTCCAGTTCCCTACAGGTTCCTCATCTCTATCTGAGATCACCTCAACCTGGACTTCATTGTCCATATCACTATCAGCATTTTGGTCAAAGCCATTCAACGAGTCTCTAGGAAGTTCCAAACTTTCCCACATCTTGCTGTCATCCTCTGAGCCATCCAAACTGTTTCAACCTCTGCCTGTAACCCAGTTCCAAAGTCACTTCCACATTTTCAGATATCTTTATACCAGTACCCCACTCTACCAGTACCAATTTACTATAGTAGACCATTTTCATACTGCTATGAAGAACTGCCTGAGACTGGGTAATTTATGAAGGAAACAGGTTTAATTAACTGACTCTTCAGCATGGCTGGGGATGCCTCAGGAAACTTACAATCATGGCAGAAGGCAAAGGCAAAAGCAAGGCACCTTCTTCACAAGGGGGCAGGAAGTAAGAATAAGTGCTGAGTGAAGGGGGAAGAGCCCCTTATAAAACCATGAAATCTCATGAGAACTCACTATCATGAGAACAGTATGGGGGAAACCGCCCCATGATCCAATTACCTCCACCTGGTCTCTCTCTTGACATGTAGGGATTATGGCGATTACTATTCAAGATGAGATTTGGGTGGGTATACAAAGCCTAACCATATCAGCACCAAATATCTAAAGCTGAAGTTTGCTGGACACCTCTTTCATGTTCTCTAATGAACCCTGGTCACAATGCTAAAGAAACAACAATATCTCTTTCCCCCTCTTCCATTAATCTCCCTCATACCTACCCTTTTAAAATGGAGAGGCAAACAATATGGGTGTTCACTGGCTCTGTAAGGTGTGGTTGATACCCTGCAATGTCTGCACAACATGCTCCCATTTTTTCTCTGCTCCATCAGTTCCTGCTTGAAATTATAACACCAAATTCTCCCCACGACTTTTGTGAAGTTACAAGTACCACCTGAATAAGATCTATGTTTTCTTTTTTTTTTTCCTGTGTGATAGCCATGCCTTGCGACGCTTGCCACTTCATGTTTGAATTTCTATAGTAACTTCCTAACAAATGTCCCCCATATTTATTCTATTTTATATCCCAAATCTGGAAACTAGCCAAATGCCCATCAGGAATAGAATAAATCATAGTATATTCACACAAAAAAATGCTAAACAGCTAAAAGAATGAACTACAAATACATACAAATCGGATGACTCACAAACATAATATTCAGTGAAAAATACCAGAGTTCATACTGATAATTCCACTTAAAAAAAGTACAAAAACAGGCAAAAAGAAACTCTTGCTTCAAAACAATGATTTCTTCTTTGAATGCAGAAAGAAAGTAATGACATTGTAAGAAACATGGACAACCAAGGAACACTGTCATATGCTTTCCTATTTGTGTTACTTCCCTGTATTAGCCAATCATTTATGTGGAAAATGATGATATGGAAAGGAAAATATAGGGCAAGCCATAATTTCTTTTCCTTCAGTCTTTCCTTACTCATCAGTAAGCCAAATCTAGAGAGTCTTGATAGAATGTGAATATATCAAGAAATGAATTAAAACAGTTTAGTTTTGTGCAAGTTTTCACTGTTGTGGCAAAAGTAATATATGCATGCATGAGCTATAAAATGCAAACTGTGTAATTTTGATGATGCTGTATATAAGTTAAATGCATATGTTTGCATTTAAAACTGGTATTGTGACAATATAAAAATAAATAGTAAAAACCCATGCTAATAACTTAAAAGTTTATTTTTTCTTTACATGAAATTATAATAGGAAATGAAAAATGACCACAGAATGTGAGAGACAGCAAGACAGCAAATGAGACACAAATAACAGAAAGAAAAGAAAAAGCTTTCTATTTTCATACTTTAAAAAGACAATTATTTCTTGCATTTTTATGTTTCATTTTGCATAATTTTGAGGTATATATTAGGTGTATATATTTATGGGGCACATGAACTGTTCTGACACAGGTATGCAAAGTGAAATAACCACATAATGTAGAATGGGGTATCCATCCCCTCAAGCATTTATCCTTTGCATTCCAAACAATCCAGTGACACTCTTTTAGTTATTTTTAAATGTATGATTAAGTTATAATTGACTATAGTAACCCTACTGTGCTATCGAAGAGAAGATCTTATTCATTCTATTTTTTTTTTTTTTGCATCCATTAACCATCCTGATCTCCCCTCCACCTCCACCCCCCAACCCCTCCAGCCCCTTACTACCCTACCCTTCTCAGACTCTGGTAATCATCCTTCTATTCTCAATCTCCATGAATTCAATTGTTTTGATTTTTACATCCCACAAACAAGTGAGAACATGAAATGTTTGTCTTTCTGTGCCTGATTTATTTAACTTAAGTCTCCACTTGCATCCATGTTGTTGCAAACGACTAAATCTCATTATTTTTTATGTCTAAATAGGACTCTATTGTGTATATGAACCACATTTTCTTTAACTATTCATCTGTTGATGAACACTTAGATTGCATCCAAATCTTGGTTGTTGAAAACAGTGCTGCAACAAATAGGAGTGCAAATATCTCTTTGATATGCTGATTTCCTTTCTTTGGGTATATACCCCACAGTTAGATTGTTGGATCACATGGTAGCTCAATTTTTAATGTTTTGAGGAACCTCCAAACTGTTCTCCATAGTGGTTATACTAAGTTCCCACCAACAGTGTACAAGGGTTCCCTTTTCTCCACATCTTCACCAGCATTTGTTATTGTCTGTGTTTTGGATACAAGCCATTTTATCTGGGTTAAGATGATATCTCATTGTAGTTCTGATTTGCATTTCTCTGATGATCAGCGCTGTTGAGTACCTTTTTTATATGCCTGTTTGCTATTTGTATGTCTTCTTTTGAGAAATGTATCTTCAAATCTTTTGCCCTTTTTGATCAGATATTTTCCTACAGACTTGTTTTAGTTCCTTATATATTTTGTTTATTAATCCCTTGTCAGATGGGTAGTTTGCAAATATTTTCTCCCATTTTATGGGTTGTTGCTTCACTTTATTAATTGTTTTCTCTGCTGTGCGGAACCTTTTTTTTTTTTTTTTTTTGAGACAGAATTTCATTCTTGTCACCCAGGCTGGAGTGCAGTGGTGCCATCTGGGCTCACTGCAAACCTCCACCTCTAGGGTTGAATCAATTCTCCTGCCTCAGCCTCCTGAGTAGCTGGAATTACAGGTGTGCATCACTACACCCAGCCAATTTTGTATTTTTAGTAAAGACAGGGTTTCACCATGTTGACCGGGCTGGTCTTGAACACCTGACCTCAGGTAATCTGCCTGCCTTGGCCTCCCAAGATGCTGGGGTTACAGGTGTGAGCCACCATGACTGGCCAGAGGCTTTTTAACTTAATATAAACCCATTTATTCATTTTTGCTTTGGTTGACTGTGCTCAAGAAATCTTTGCCCAGATCAATGTCCTGGAGATTTTCCCTATGGTTATTTTATTTTACTTTTTAGTAGTTTTATAGTTCGAAGTCTTTAAGTATTTAATCCATTTTCATTTGATTTGTGTATACAGTGAGAGATAGAGGTCCAGTTTCATTATTGTGCATATGGATATCCAGTTTTCCCAGCACATTTATGGAAAAGAATGTCTTTTACCCAATGTATGTTCTTGGCGCTTTTGTCAAAAATGAGTTCACTTTAGCTGTCTGGATGTGTGTCTGGGTTCTCTATTCTGTTCCATTCGTCTTTGTGTCTGTTTTAATGCCAGCAACATGCTGGTTTGATTACTATAGCTCTGTAGTGTAATTTGGAGTCAGGTAATGTGAAAAGTCAGTTTTGTTCTTTTCCTTACAATAGCTTTGGCTATTCTGGGTCTTTTGTAGTACCATTTAAATTTTATGGTTGTTTTTTCTATTTCTGTGAAGAATGTCATTTATATTTTCATAGGGATAAGCATTGAATATGTAGGTTGCTTTGGGTAGTATGGACATTTTAACAATATTAATTTTTCCAATCCATCAATATGGATTATTTTTCCATTTTTTGGTGTCTTCTTCAATTTCCTTTATCAATGTATTTTTAGTTTTCATTATATAGATCTTCTACTGCTTGCTTAAGTTAATTCCTAGGTATTTTAGTTTTATGAGTGGCTACTGTAAATGGGATTACTGTTTTAATTTCTTTTACAGATTGTTCAGTGTTGGCATACAGAAATGCTCCTGAGTTTTTTAAAGACTTAAATGTTAGACCTAAAACCATAAAACCCTACAAGAAAACCCAGGCAATAGCATTCAGGACATAGGCATGGGCAAAGACTTCATGACTAAAACACCAAAACCAACGACAACAAAAGCCAAAATAGACAAATACGATCTAATTAAACTAAAGAGCTTCTGCACAGCAAAAGAAACTACCATCAGAGTGAACAGGCAACCTATAGAATGGGAGAAAATTTTTTCAATCTACCCATCTGACAAAGAGCTAACATCTAGAATCTACAAAGAACTTAAATTTACAACAAAAAAACAACCCCATCAAAGAGTGGACAAAGGATATGAACAGACATTTCTCAAAAGAAGACATTTATGCAGCCAACAGACACATGAAAAAATGCTCATCATCACTGGTCATCAGAGAAATGCAAACCAAAACCACAGAGATACCATCACACACCAGTTAGAATGGCGATCATTAAAAGGTCAGGAAACAACAGGTGCTGGAGAGGATGTGGAGAAATAGGAATGCTTTTACACTGTTGGTGGGAGTGTAAATTAGTTCAACCATTGTGGAAGACAGTGTGGCAATTTCTCAAGGATCTAGAATGAGAAATACCATTTGACCCAGCAATCCCATTACTGGGTATTTACCCAAAGGATTATAAATCATGCTGTTATAAAGACACATGCACACGTATGTTTACTGTGGCCCTATTCACAATAGCAAAGACTTGGAACCAACCCAAATGTCCATCAATGATAGACTGCATTAAGAAAATGTGACACATATACACCATGGAATACTATGTAGCCATAAAAAAGGATGAGTTCATATCCTTTGCAAGGACAAGGATGAAACTGGAAATCATTCTCAGCAAACTGTCACAAGGAGAAAAAAACAAACACTGCATGTTCTCACTCATAGGTGGGAATTGAATAATGAGAACACTTGGACACAGGGTGGGGAGCATCACACACTGGGGCCTGTCGGGGGGTGGGGGGGCTGGGGGAAGGATAGCATTTGGAGAAGCACCTAATGTAAATGACGAGTTGATGGGTACAGCAAACCAACATGGCACATGTATACCTATGTAACAAACCTGCACATTGTGCACATGTACCCTAGAACTTAAAGTATAGGAAAAAAACCTATTTAAAAAACTAACCAGTTCTTCAAGAAAGTTAAAATACATTTTCAAAAATGCTACTGACTTGATTCTAAAGACTGTTTCAGCATCTTCCACATGAGGCAAGAGAAGAAACGAATTATTAAGCCTGATTTCCCCTACCCCTGAGATTAACAGCTTCCTATAGATGGAATTTTATATTTATATTTTCCCATTGTCATTAATGGTAATTAACAACATGTAAATGGTATGGTTAAAAGTCACCCTCGTTTCACCTTTGATACTTTATATTTTCTTTGTTTGAATGCATTGATACCTTATGTTGATCTCACATTACTTCAACAGAAACAAAAAATGCATTTTGGAAAAAAAAAAAGAAGAAGTGCCACTGAGCTTTGTCTGTTGATTTTGTATCCTACAACCTCATTGAATTTGTTTATCAGTTCTAATAGTTTTCTTATGGAGTCTTTAGATTTTTACAAATATATGATCATATCATTTGCAAACACGAATATTTTGACTCCTTTCCAATCTGGATGCCCTTTATATCTTTTTCTTTGTCTGATTCTAGCTAGGACTTTCAGTACTATGTTGAATAAGTGACAGTGGGCATCCTTGTCATGTTTCAGATCTTACAGGAAAGGCTTTCAGTTTTTCCCCATTCAGTATGATACTAGCTGTGGGTCTGTCATATACGGCTTTTATTTAATTCTTGTGTTTTGAACAAGGGGGCTCACATTTTAATTTTGCACTGAACCCCCTCAAATTAAGTAGCTGGTTTTCAGCTCTAATGCTTTCCTTGAGGTTAAACCATAGAAATTGTGCTAGATATAATTAAACTCCTTCCTTCTTTTTCTGGATCCAAAATATTTCATTCTACATTCTAGATAACTACAAAGAGTCCATTGTTCATATGTGGGCCTTACAGACATAAAGAGTATAAAATTTCCATACAGCTAAAGGTTCTGCTGTAATTGGCAGACCTGAGTGATAATTTCCTTCAGGGGAAAATACAGGAAATTGAAGGAACACATTGCTTTGAATTTCTCTATGGTGATGATATATAGAAATTACTATAGTAGAAATAAAAAATTTAGCTTCCTTCATATAACTGGCAAAATTCATGAATTACCACAGAAAAAAGATAAATAATCTAAAATTAACTTTTAAAAGAGAAAAAGGTGTTAAAGGGTTGGTAAATGCAGGAAGCTGTCAAACAGAGACAGTTGGGCCTCTTCCTCTGTATCTGTATAACTGGTTTGCCTCATGACCCACAAAAACAAATCCCAGAACAGTCATAAAAAAAAAATCTACCTTGAATTCCCCTCCATGTCTGCTCATCAGACAAACCGTAGAGCATTAGAGGTAGAAAGCAAGTACACAGTCATGTAATTCATGCTTCTCATTTTACGGATGCGATAACTAAGGTCTAAAAAAGTAAAATGACTAAAAGTAGAACCTCAGGATTAGAAGGATCCTTAAAAATATTGCCTAACTCTCCAACAGATGTTTGAATTCCCTCTACCAGAATCCTGCAAGGTGCTTGAAGAATCCCAGTTACTCATTGAGAAAGACATTTATTTCCCTTTTTATACTTCTCTCCCCTATTGAATCAAAGACTATATTTACTGTATTCTCTATACATTTGTCCCAGCTTTTATATCTTGAGGCCACTTAGTAAAAGTTACTTGTTGTGGGACAACTGAACATACTCCTTTCCAACCCAAATATCTCCAACTATTTCTTAATATCCAACCTAAGGTCATACAACTAGTCAGCGGCAAATCTGAAAAAATAAATAAGGTCTCTTAATTTATTTTGTTATTTTCCTTCTCTTCTCCCTCATAGCTCTTAAACCATGATGGGTAAAAATGTGTGATCAATTAGAATTCACCTAATCAAGCAAACTCAGTTTACTATTCAAATGGGGACTACCAAAATACCTCTATAAAACTTGAATCAGACAAGCTAATTCCATCCATAATTCCCTCTCTTATTACTAAAATCCCTTGTATTCCAAAGATCACATATCTTCAAACTGTTCCTGGCCAATAAGCCTCTACTGAATTGCTACTTACCTTATTTGAACAATTCAGCACTGTCAACATTTTACATCAAGATAGCCACAGGAGGAAAAACACGAGAGAGAGAGAGAGAGAGAGAGAGAGAGAGAGAGAGAGAGAGAGAGAGAGAGAGAGAGAGAGAGAGAGAGCCTCGCCACTAAAATAAAGAGATATGAGTCTAGCAAATGTAGAATATGGGCTCAAGGAGAAGAATGGAGCAAAGGAATGGTTAGCATCACTGATTAATTTAATACCCTCTGCTATTGGAATATGTCAAGCCTTAAAATCCTTACTGTCTTCTAAGGCATATGCAATAACACAATAACAATAGATGTCATTTATGGAGCACTATGTGCCAGACATCTTACTTGCAAAATAAGATTATTAAAATTCCTCATAGCTCTTCCTCTTAGGTGACTGATGATTTTCTCATTTTACTGATGAAGAAACTAATGTTCAGAAAGATTAACTAACTTGCCTAGGGTCACACACCCAGTAAAGTGACAAAGCCAAGATTTATCTGTTTCTGGAGCACAGGATTTTACCCTCTGCTGCTGTTTTGTATACAGGCTTCTATGGAGGTCTGCTATGTGAACTGTAGGGAAGGAAACAAAAGAAAAAAGTAAATTTTTCTTTACTTTTTAGAAACATTTATATAATCAAGATTGAAATCCATCCTCTCTGATTCCACTATACATCAGGATCAGGCAAGTTTTCATGGGCAAAATAGAAAGAAATTCAGAGTTCAGTAGGTCAGGTATATAGAAACTGAAGCAGCAACATTAGTAGGAAGACAAAGGTAACCATGATCCTATGTGAGGGTAGCTGGTGCAGGGATAAAGCTTCTAAGATTGCTATTTGTGGGTTTATCCCCAAATGCCTAGAACAGTGTGTGGTGCATATTAGGTGCTCAATATGTATTTGTTGAATGACTGAATTATAATCAAGTTCTTTCAACTAGAGAATATTTCAAAGCAATGCAAGTACTGAAATAATTCAAAGCCAGGGAATTGTCCTTCAGGGCTAGTCTTAGTATTTTCCTGGAATGTTTCTAGGAAATGCCCCTTGAGAGCAATACTGAGAACACTGGGTACAACATAGAATGAGACATAATCTGAGACTAAGTCCTCTTTCCAAGTAAGTACTCCAAACTTACCCTTTGGGGGGATTTATTTTCTCTGTCCTTTTAAAAGATAAATTTCTTTATCAGTTGTTAAGTTTGAGCATATACAAATCTAGTGGCCTAACTTCATTTAACCAGGAAAGAATCAGCCTGGAGATGTTAAGCAAGGTTTAAGGGTGTTAGGTTCCTCAATGATTTCTTAGACCTCAGCACAGAATATTGTCTGATGTCCAAACACTGTAGAAACAATAACACTTTTTGAAAAGAGCTATACTCTACCGGGTAAACAGGAACTATAATTGACCATCACGATTGTTTACATTCTCACTAATTCTTAAGAGTTAATGACTGGCAATGGGTTTCTTTGCCATTTATCTAATTCATTTCTTAATGTTTTTAGCAGACATTAAATAAGATAGTGCCAGGGTGACTGTTACATTTTCATAAATACCACAAAATCTAAATTAAATGTAGTCCAACTAATAATTATTTCAATTAAACTCTTTTTCCTATGTTCATATATTAGTAGAAAGAATATTGTGACAAGGTAAGCTTGTGCCAGAGGTTTATTAAAAACAACAGGAGTAACAGATCAAATTCCAGGGATATCCCTGATCTCAGTACAGATTCAGCCCAATATCCTGCTTGTTTAAACTAATCTTGGACCATGATCACTGATTTCCAGCATGATTTCCTTGAGTTCCTGACCTGGGATTTGGGATAAAAGTGAACAGGACACTCTAAGAAGGCCTGGGTCCTGGAATTTAGGACCAAGCAAAGCAAGGAACCAAGGCATCTAAACTAGGGAACATCATCAAGTTTTACTAAATGTAAAAGGCAGGCACAGAGGAGCTCCAAAACTAGATATTTCTATGAGGAAGGATAGGTAGGGCACTGGAAGGCAAAGTAGTTCCACGACTCTGGATGTCCAATTAAGTATGAAGCCAACTAAGTCAGTTGGAACAGCAGAAATCCTAAAGCAAATACGCTGAGTCTCAGACAGACGAGGAAGACAATAAATTCAATTCTTTAGGAAGTGAAGTTCACCAATTCATCCATTAACAAAATATACCTATGTGCAAAGCAAAAACACAGATACACGGAAACAAAACAGGATCCCTGCAGTTATAAATGGAAGTGTTGGAGCCACTTACAAATGAATTTACTTTTCGTTTCCTACCCTTACCACTTGTGATGGTTAATTACATATCAGCTTGGTTAGGATACGGTACTGTCCTAGTCTGCTAACCTGAATGTTTCTGTGAAGGTATTTTATAAACATGTAACCTGTCCTATTAGTTCTGTTTCTATGGCGAACTCTGACACTCATGATACACCACTCAGGTAACCTTAAACAAGTTCTTTAACCACTGTGAACCCAACTTCCTCAACTACTATGGACCCAACTTTCTCCTTCATGTATAAAACAGGAGTAATATGGTTAGGCTATGTGACCCCACCCAAATTTCACCTTGAATTGTAATTCCCAAGTGTTTAGAGAGATACCTGGTAAGAAGTGATTGGATTATGGGGGTGGTTTCCTCCATGCTGTTCTGGTAATAGTGAGTGAATTCTTACAAGATCTGATGGTTTTATAAGGCAGTTTTCCCTCCTCTTGCTAGCCTGTCTCTCTCCTGCCATCATGTGAAGAAGGTCCTTGCTTCCCCTTTGCCTTACACCATGACTAAGTTTCCTGAGGCCACCCCAGCCATGTGGAGCTGTGAGTCAATTAAACCTCTTTGCTTTATAAATTACCCAGTCTTGGATACTTCTTTATAGCAGTATGAAAACCAACTAATACAGGGGATAATAATGTCTATCTCATAGGATGGTGAGATTCTTAAAACAATCTGTGAACACCTTATACACAGCATTTCATGTTAACAAATACTATTCATCAAATACTATTGTTAACAAATACTATTTTCCTTCCTCTTGCAATAGGCCTGACACCACAACCTTGACCTTTTGCTTATTCTGACGTTGGATAGCTTCTTAACCTTTCCAGGTTTTTGAGAACAAGAACTATGTATTCTACATCTGTAGAGCCTCCTAGAGGAATAATTCTGAAAGCTGACCAAAGAAATGTTGACTGAAAATCTAGTATATGTTGTATATGAACCAGAAAGCAAACATGGGTATGGGGTGGATGATTCAGGTATTAGAAGAGTAGAGGCAGCTGGGGAAGAGAAAGAGAAAAAAAAAATCTTGAATTGCCTGGAACCTAATGTATCTAAAACTTGAGTAAAAAAATTAACCTCACTTACCTCAAATACACAGGCAGACATATGCTCATGCACACACAAATACGTATTCCAAATACGTCAAACCTTTAAAAGTAAGTAAAAATCAGTAATAAAGAATTCTATTAAAACACTAGAAGAAAATATTTTTAGTGGTTTAAAATGTCATTTAAATGTTTAATGGTTAAACATCTAATTTAAACACTAAAAGAAAATATTTTCGTGGTTTAAAATGTCATTTAGATGTTTAATGTTTAAAATGTCATTTAAAAACAATTCACACAAACAAAAATCATAGGGAACAAAATAAATTTGATAATACCAAAATATAAAAATGATATGCAAAAAAAATCAAGACCAAAGTTAAAAGCAAGCAACATACTAGGAGATGATATCTAAAATACATTCAACTAACAATGAGGGATCAAAAGACTCCTACAAATCCATAAAAGACAACCCAGTAGAAAAATAAGTAAATGATTTGTGCAGGCAATTTACAGAAGCAGAAATAGGAGTGGCCAATAATGAGATGAAAAAATGATCAACTCACTAGCAAACAGGGAAATAATAATCAGAAAAATGAGCTATTACAAATGATCCCACATTTACAACGGTTCAACTTAAATGATTTTTCAACTTTCTGATGGTACAAAAGGATACACATTCAGTAGAAAGTGGTATGATACTCTCTTACAATGCTGAGCAACAGCAGTGAGCCACACCTCCCAGTCAGCCACATTATCACAAGGGTAAACAATTAATATGCTATAGTGTACTGTGTCGCCAGATGATTTTGGCCAACTGTAGACTACTACAAGTGTTCTGAGAATATTTAAGGTAGGCTAGTCTAAGCTATTATGTTTGCTATGTTAGGCATATTAAATACATTTTCAACTTACAATGGGTTTATCAGGACATAACCTTATTTTAAGTTGAGAAGCATCTGTACTTATCACTTATTATTTGCAAAAATTAAAAACTCTGATTTTGTCAAGGTTTGGGTGGAATATGGAGTGAATGCTGTGAAAGGCTTGGGAGAGCAACTGAGTAATATGTAGTTGTCAAGATTGTTTGCACCCAAAGCAACTTGCAAATTTGCAATTGCTTGTAGTTAGCAAGTAAACTCCTCTGCGTCTTCCATATAGAAATACTTGCATCTATGCACACAGAGCCGTGCACAGAATTGTTGATTATGGTCTTGTTTTTAGTATTGAAAATTTGAAGACAACAAAAGTGCCCATGAATAAAAGAACAGCAAATGAAATACAGAATGTTTATATTATAGAATAATATAAAGCTAATGAATGAGCTAGATATACATGCAATGGCATAAATATTGCACCAAGACATTTTGGTAAGTGAAGAAAAAAAAAGTTTCAAGACAATTTGTACAGAATAAAACCTATTTTGTGATCATGCATGTGTATGCACATGAACTCTTACACACACATGCACACACACATGTGTGTCAATAAAAATTGAGGTTGGAGTTATTGGTCTATGTTTTGAATTTTTAAAAGAAGAATGCAATTAAAATATTAATTTAAGAGAAAAAGAAATCCTAAAGTCTTCAAATTAGAGGATGTAAAATGCTGAGAAATACTCCCTTGTAAAAAATTATTATTTGTTCACAGCCACCAACTGTTTGTTCCTACACATCCACCCTGGGCATAGATCCACAATTCTACTTTTCCTCAGCACCAAGCCACAAATCTGTTCAAGTCAATGACTTCCTTATTGGGCTCACAGACATTAAACCGTATCAAAAAAGAAAACTACTCTAAGATAAGAGTAATTTGAAATTAGAGTCCATCCAAAGTTACCAAAGTGTCCAAAGTCTTCTATCATCTAATAGGTAGGAGGGCTGAAGGCCAAAACAAACACAAAAGGGTCAAATATATGTATTTCCAGAACTCATGCTTCTCTTCATGTGACAGTCTGTGCATTTGGCCCTAACTCAATTATTCCAATCGGGATTTTTCTATTTAAAATTTGCAAAATTGTAAATTGCCAACCTCTTCTGCATCTTCATCAATTAGTCAGCTAGAACTTGCCTGTCAGTTTCGCAAACCAAACTATATGATATTCACTATTTTTAAAAAGAAAATGATTGAAGAGTGATGAAGCAAGATGCTGGAATATGACCATCCAGTGCTGGACTCCTCAAAGAAACATCAATTTGAAAAATTACCGATTCATGCAAGTACCTTCACAACAGTTAAGGAATCTATGTAAGTGATTGCAGCAACTGGGTGGAACAATGAAATAAAATAAGATGCATTGAAAAGGGTATGTGGTGTGTGAGACAGTTACACAAATAACCACACCACCCCTCCCCAAAGCCCTCACAGTGTAGCATGAAGAGACACATCCTCCACATGGAGGAACGACAGTGGATGAGCATTTACCTTATCCACAGACCCCAGCACCAGGAAAGCACCCATCGACCTAGGCTCTAGGCCCACCCCAATGCAAAGCCAGTTACCATAGCCACAAGCTCCAGGCCCATCTCTGTGGAACAAGGCTTCAGGCCCACCCCAGTGTTGAGTTAGCCCAGACAACATCAGGCTCCCATTAGGCCCTCATGGACACAGACTGGCACCTGTGGACCCAGGTCCTAAGCCAACTTCAACACAAGGCAAGTTACTGTGGCCCAAGGCTCTAGGCTAGCATCTGTGGACCCAGACTTCAGGCCAGCCCCTATGACCCAGGTCCAAACCAGACCCCACAGTCTCAGGCTCCAGACATACTCTGGTGTCACACTGGCTCCTGTGGACCTAAAACACAAGCACATCCCCACACAAAGCTGACCCTCCCCCGCTCAGGCTCAAGTTCTGCCTCCCTGCAAGGTTGAACCCCATGTACCCAGAGCCAGGCTCAACCCTATGAACCAGGATACCAAGCCTGCCTATACAGGCTTGAGCTCAAGGCCTGACCCTGCAGATCCATACACAAGGCCAGTTATAGTGAACCTAGGTACCAGGCCCTAAAACAAGGCCAGCCTGCCCAAGAACTCCAGAACCAAGTGTGAACATGGACTCCATCTGCTGACCCAACAAGAACCTCTAACCAAGATGACTGGTAAAGTCAGCTTCCCTGCCAAACCCAGTTTGTAAAGACTGAAAGAGGTGCCTACTTTTTCAAATGTGCAGATACCAACACAAGACCACAAGGATCATGAATAATCAAAGAAATATGACACCACCCAAGGAACAGAATAAAGTGCCAGTAGCTGACCCTAAAAATGGAGATCTATGAAATGCCTGACAAATAATTTTAAATAATGATCTTTAGAAGTTCAGGGAGGCCAGGCACGATGGCTCATGCCTGTAAACCCAACACTTTGAGAGGTCAATGCAGGAAGATTGCCTGAGCTCAGGAGATCAAGGCCAGCCTGGGCAACATGATGAGACTGTCTCTACAAAATATTTAAAACTTAGGTGGCTCATGCCTGTAATACCAGCAATTTGGGAGGCCAAGGCGGGCAGATCATTTGAGGCCAGGAGTTTGAGACCAGCCTGGCCAACATGGTGAAATGCTGTCTCTACTAAAAACACAAAACTTAGCTGTTCATGGAGGTGGGTGCCTGCAATCCTAGCTACTCGGGAGGCTGAGGCAGGAAAACTGCTTGAATCTAGGAGGCAGAGGTTCCTGTAAGTCAAGATCACACCACTGCACTACAGCCTGGAGGACAGAGCAAGACTCCATCTCAAAAAAATATATAAATATATCCAGGCATTGTGGTACATGCCTATAGTCCCAGCTTCTTGTCCCAGCTACTTGGAAAGCTGAGGCAGGAGGATCACTTGAGCTCCAGAGGTTGAGGCTGAAGTGAGCTGTGTTCATGCCACTGTGCCCAAGCCTGGTTAACAAAGTGAGACCCTGTCTCAAGAAAAAATAAAAAAACAAAACAAAACAAACAAACAACAATAAAAATTAAAATAAATAAACAAAAAACAAAGTACAAGATAAACAACCAAACAAAATCAGGAAAACATTATATGAACAGAACAACAAGTTCGACAAAGAGAAAAAATAAAAAAAAAATAAAAAATAACCAAGCAGAAATCCTGGAGCTAAAGAACACAATGATTCAATGACTGAACTGAAATATTCCATAGATATCTTCCACAGCAGACCCAATCAAACAGAAGAATCAGTGAGTTCAAATACAGCTTATTCAAAATTACTCAGTAAAAACAACAAAAGGAAATAAGAATAAAAAATTATGAAGCAAGTATACAGAACTTATGAGACACAATCAAGTGGACCAATATACACATTATTTGCAGCCCAATAGAATAGAGACAGGGGGCAGAAAATTTATTTAAGTAAATAATGACAGAAAAATTATCATATCTGAAGGAAGTGAACATCTAGATCCACGTAAGGCAAAGAACCCCAAATATATTAAACATAAAGATACCTCTTCAAGATACATAATAAGCACATTCTCAAAATTCAAAGACAAAGAGAGAATTTTGAGAGCAGCAAAAGAAAACAGGCTTATCACATACAAACCAACTTCCATTGGACTATCAGAGGATTTTGCAGCAGAAGTCCTGCAGGCTAAAAGAGTAGGATGACATACACAAAGTGATAAAATAATAAAACTGCTAATCAGTAGTTCTTTATCTGGCAAAGTTGCCCTTCAGATATGCAGGAGAGATAAAGACTGTCCCAGACAAACAAAAGCTAGGGGGATTCAACACCCCTAGACCTGCTATTACAAGAAATGCTACAGAAAGACCTGCAAGTTGAAAAGAAAGGACACTAACAACAAAAATATAGAAAAGGATAAAACTCACGAATAACGAACATAGTCAAATGAAGAATACACTAATGTGGCCAGGTGCAGTGGCTCACGCCTATAATCCCAGCACTTTGGGAGGCGAAGGCAGGCAGATCACGAGATCAGGAGTTCAAGACAAGCCTGGCCAACATAGTGAAACCCCATCTCTATTAAAAATACAAAAATTAGCCAGGAATGGTGGTGCACCTGTAGTCCTCACTACTCGGGAGGCTGAGGCAGGAGAATCACTTGAAACCAGGAGGCGGAGGTTGCAGTGAGCCAAGCTCGCGCCACTGCACTCCAGTCTGACTCTGTTTCAAAAAAAAAAAAATACTCTAATGTTATGATGTGGTACATAAATCATGTTTGACTCTAGCATAAAAGTCAAAAGAAAAAGGTATGAAAAATAACTATAACTATAATAACTTTTTAGTACACAACATAAATGATGTGAAGTGTGGCATCAGTAACACAAAATGTGGGGGAAGAACAAGTTGGAAGTGTAAGGTTGTTGTAACATGTTCAAAGTTATCAACTTATAATAGTAATCTTTGTGATTAACATGAGACTCGTAAAACATCTTGTAATAGTCTTTAAGATGTTTTATACGAGTCTCATGGTAATCACAAAGAAAAAAATGTGTAGTAAATACACAAAAGATAAAAGAAATCAGTGCATACCATTACAGAAATAAATCACAAACGAAGACAGAAATAGAGGAAGAAAGACAGAGGAATGACAAAATGTCAGAAAGCAATAAACAAAATGGCAATAATAAACACTTACCTATTAATAATTTCTTTAAATATAAATGAATTACATTTACCAATCAGAAAACAGAGTGACTAAATGGATTTTAAAATTAGAATCCAACTATATGCTAAGTAAGAAGACTCACTTTACTTTTAAGAACACAGGGAGGATGAACGTGAAGAAATGGAAAAAGATATTCCATGCAAATAGTAACCAAAAGAGAGTATGGTTGGCCATATTTATTTTACTTATATCAGAAAAAAACAGACTTTAAGTCAAAAACTGTCACAATAGACAAAGTCATCATACAATGATAAAGGGGTAAATTCATCAACAAGATGTAACAAATGCAAATACATCTATGTATGCAATATTGGAGCACCCAAATGTAATATATAAGGTATTTATTAACAGAACTGAAGGGAGAAATAGACAGCAATAAAATAACAGTCCACTTCAGTACCTGATGTTCAACAATGGACAGATTATCCAAAGAGAAAATGAGTAAGAAAACAACTGGCTTGAACAACACTATAGACCAAATGGACCTAACAGACATATACAGAACATTCTATTCAACAGTATCAGAATATGTAGTCTTTTTAAGCACATAAGGAAAATACTCCATGATAGAGAATATGTAAGGCCAAAAAACAGGTCTAACAAATTTGAGATGATTGAAAATATATCATACATTTTTTTTCACTTCAATATATTTACTGTTAATAATTTTTAATTTTTAAAATAAATTATTGTGGGTAAACAGTAGGTATATTTTTGTGGGGTACATAAGATATTCTGATATAGGCATGCAATGCATACCAATCACATCATGGAGAATAAGGAATCCATCCCCTCAAGCATTTACCCTTTGTGTTACAGTTCAATTGCACCTTTTTGTTATTTTTAAATGTGCAATTAAGTTATTATTCATTATAGTAACCCTGTTGTGCTATCAAATGTAGACCTTATTCATTCTTTCTATGTTTTTGTACCCATTAACTATCCCCACATTCCCCTCCCGGTCCTCTGCTACTACCCTTCCCAGCTTCTGGCAACCACCCTTCTACTCTCTATGTCCATGAGTTCAATTGTTTTGATTTTTAGACCCCACAAATAAATTAGAACATGTGATGTTTCTCTCTCTGTGCCTGGCTCACTTCACTCAACATAATGATCTCCAGTTCCACCCATTTTGATCTTTTTAATAACTAAATAATACTACATTGTGTATAGGTACAATATTTTCTTTATCCATTAATCTGTTGATGGACGCTTAAGTTGCTTCCAAATCTTGGCTATTGTGAACAGTGTTTCAACAAACATGGGAGTGCAGATACTTATTTCCTTTCTTTGGTTATATGCTCCATAGTGGGATTGTTGGATTCTCCAAAATGTTCTCCATAGTAGTTGTACTATTTTACATTCTCACCAACAGAGTGGGAGTCTTCCCTTTTCTCCACATCCTCACCAGCATTTGTTATTGGCTGACTTTTGGATATAAGCCATTTTAATTGAGGTGAGATGATATCATATGGGAGTTTCAATGTGCATTTCTCTGATAATCAATGATACTGAGCACATTTTCATATGCCTGTTTGCTACTTGTATGTCTCCTTTTGAGAAATGTCTATTAAAATTTTTTGCACATTTTTGATCAAATTAATATCTTTTATTCTACAGAATTGTTTATTATATATTCTGGTTACCAACACCTTGCCAGATAGGTAGTTTGCAAATATTTTCTCCTATTCTGTGGGTTGTATCATCATTTTGTTGTTTCCTTAGCTGTGAAGAGGCTTTTAACTTAATCCCATTTGTCCATTTTTGCTTTGGTTGCCTGTGCTTGTGGGTTACTGCTTAAGGAATTTTTTTTCCCAGATCAGTGCTCTAGACAGTTTCCCCCAAGTTTTCTTGTAGTAGTTTCATAGGGTGCGGTCTTAGATTTAAGTCTTTAATCCATTTTGATTTGGTTTCTGTATATGGCAAGAAATGGGAGTCTAGTTTCATTCTTCTGCATATGGATATCCAGTTTTCCCAGCACCATTTATTGAAGAGACTGTCTTTTCCCCAGTATAACTTCTTGACACCTTTGTTAAAAATGAGTTCGCTGTAGGTGTGCAGATTTGTGTCCGGGTTCTCTATTCTGTTCCATTAATGTATGTGTCTTTTTTTATGCCAGTACCATAGTGTTTGGGTTACTATAGCTCTGCAGTATAATTTGAAGCTAGGTAATATGATTCCTTTAGTTTTGTTCATTTTGCTTAGAAGAGCTTTGGTTATTCTGGGACTTTTGTGGTCCCATATAAATATTAGTATTCTTTTTTCTATTTCTGTAAATAATGTCATTGGTATTTGGACAGGAATTGTATTGAATGCATAGTATGCAACTTTTAAAAACATTGATTCTTCTAATACAAGAACATACAATATCTTATTTTTTGTGTCCTCTTCAATTTTCTTTTGTGTTTTATAGTTTTCATTATATAGATATTTCACTTCATTGGTTATGGTAATTCCTAAATATTTAATCTTATGTGTGGTTATTATGAATAAAATTACTTTTATCATTTCCTTTTCAGATTGTTCAGGGTTGGCATATAGAAATGCTACTGATTTTTGTATGTTGATTTTGTATTCTTTAATTTTACTGAATTTATCAATTCTAATAGTTTTTGTTGAGGTTTAGGTTTCTGCAAGTATAAGATCATATCATCTAAAACAAAGATAAGTTGAATTCTTCCTTTCTAATTTGGATGCCCTTTTTTCCCCTCATTTTTGATTACTCTACTTAGGACTACCAGTACTATGTTGATAACAGTGGTGAAAGTCAGTATCCTCGTTGTGTTTCAGATCTTAAAAGAAAGAATTTGTTTTTTCCCATTTTGTGTGATACTAGCTGTGGATCTGTCATATATGGCTTTAATTATGTCATGATATGTTACACTTCTGTACCCAGTCACTTGAGGATTTTTATCATGAAGGAATGTTGAATTTTATTAAATGCTTTTTCAGCATCAATTGAATTATCATGTGGTTTTCGTCCTTCCTTCTGTTGCTATGACATATCACTTTAATTGATTTGTGAATGTCGAATCATACTTGCATCACAGGGATAAATACCACTTGGTCATGATGAATGATCTTTTTAATGTATTGGTAAATTTGGTTTGCTAGTGTCTTGTTGAGGATTTTTGCATCAATATTCATCATTGATACTGGCCTGTATTTTTAAAGTTTTTTTAAATTTTACGTTCAGGGGTACATGTGCAGGTTTGTTGCATAGGTAATCTTGTGTCATGAGTGTTTGTTGTACAGATTATTTTGTCATACATGTATTGAGTCTAGTACCCATTAGTTATTTTTCCTTATCCTTTCCCTCCTCCCACCCTCCACCCTCTGATAGGCCCCAGTGTGTGTTGTTCCCTTACATGTGTCAATATGTTCTCATCATTTAGCTCCTCTTATAAGTGAGAACATGTACTATTTGATTTTACAGTCCCGTGTTAGTTTGCTAAGAATGATAGCCTCCAGATCCACCCATGTCCCTGCAATGGACATGACCATTTTGTTTTTTATGGCTGCATAGTGTTCCATGGTATATATTTACCACTTTTTAAAAATCCAACCTACCGTTCATGGGCATTCAGGTTGATTCCATGTCTCTGCTACTGTGAATAGTGCTGCAAAGAACATAAGCATACATGTGTCTTTTTAATAGAACAATTTATATTCCTTTGAATATGTATCCACTAATGGGATTGATGGGTCAAATGGCATTTTTGTTTTTAGGTCCTTGCGAAATTTCCACACTATCTTCCACAATGGTTGAATGAATTTACACTCCCACAAACAGTGTATAAGCATTCATTTTTCTCTGCAACCTCACCAGCATCTGTTATTTTTTAAACTTTTAGTAATAGTGATTCTGGATAAGAAGTCATCATCTAAATATATACCATCTTCAAGAGACTCACCTAACACATAAGGATTCACATAAGCTTAAGGTAAAGGGGTGGAAAAAGATATTCCTTGCAAACGGACACCAAAAGTGAGCAGAAGTAACTATTCTCATATCAGACAAAACAGACTTTAAAGATAAAACAGTTAAAAAAGACAAAGCAGAACATTATATAATGATAAAAGTACTAGTCCAATAGGAAAATAACACAATCCTAAATATATATCCACCTGACACTGGTGCTCCCAAATTTTTAAAACAATTACTACTAGACCTAAGAAATGAGACAGATGGCAAAACAATAATAGTGAGGGAATTCAATACTCCACCAACAGCACTATACAGGTCATCAAGACAGAGAGTCAACAACAACAACAAAAAGTGTACTTAAGCTATACCCTGGAACAAATGGACCCAACAGATATTTACAGAACATTCCACCCAATAACAGAAGAATATACATTCTATTCAATAACACATGGAACATTCTCCAAAGCAGACCATACGATAGGCAACAAAACAAGTATCAATAAGTTTAGAAAAATCAAGCTTATATCAAGTACTCTCTCAGACCACAGTGGAATAAAAATATAAACTATCATTGACATTCTTTACAGAATGAGAAAAAACTGTTTCAAAATTCATATGGAACCAAAAGGAGTGCAAATAGCCAAAGCGATCCTAAGCAAAAAGAACAAAGCTTGAAGACATGCTACTTGGCTTCAAATTATACTATAGGCATACGGTAACCAAATCAGCATGGTACTATTACAAGAATAGACACATAGATCAATGGTACAGAATAGAGAGCTCAGAAATAAGACCACACCTGCAATGATCTGATCTTTGACAAACCTAATGAGAGTAAGCAGTGGGGAAAGTAATCCTTATTTAATAAATGGTGCTGGGATAACTGGCTAGCCATATGCAGAAGATTTAAACTTGACCCCTTATACCATATACAAAAATTAACTCAAGATAGATTAAAGACTTAAATGTAAAATCAAAGCTATAAAAACCCTGGAAGACAGTCTATGCAATATCATTCTGCATATAGATATGGGCAAATATTTCAAAATGACATCAAGAGTAATTGCAACAAAATCAAAAATGGACAAATGGGATCCTATTAAACTAAAGACCTTCTGCACAGAAAAAGAAACTATCGACAGAAAGAGCATACAACCTATAGAATTATAGAAAATTTTTCATACTATGCATCTGACAAAAGTCTATGAAGAACTTCAATTTATTAAACAATTAAAAAGTGGGCAAATGACATGAACAAATACTTTTCAAAATAAGACATATATGCAGCCAATGATAATATGAAAAAAAGTTCAACATCACAGATTATTAGAGAAATGCAAATCAAAACCACAATGAGATAACATGTCACAACTGTCAGAATGGCTATTTTTTAAAATTATTATTTCAATAGTTCTTGGGGAAAAGGTAGTGTTTGGTTACAGGGATAAGTTCCTTAGTGCTAATTTCTGAGATTTTGATGCACCCACCATCTGAACAGTGTACACTGTACTCAATGGGTAGTCTTTAATCCTTCACCTTTCTTCTACCCTTCCCGACTGAGCCCCCAAAGTTTATTGTATCATTCTTATGCCTTTGTGTCCTCATAGCTTAACTCCCACTTATAAGTAACATACCATGTTTGATTTTCCATTCCTGAGTTATTTCAGTTCGAATAATGGTCTCCAACTCCATCCAGGTTGCTGAAATTGCTATTATTTTGTTAGAAAATATAAACTTCATAAGGCCTAGTATAATAAAATTGGGTATCAGCTCCAAAAGAAACCACGTACATACATGGAAATTAAATAATCTGTTCCTGAATGATCATTGGGTCAACAGTGAAATCAAGACGGAAATTTAAAGATTCTTTGGACTGAACAATAATAGTGACACAACTTATCAAAACCTCTGTACTGAGACCAGCTCGGTCATGGAAACCCCAATCCAATGGTGCTAGAGGAATTGAAGACAAAGACAGAGAAATAGAGTGCAAAGTAGGAAGCAGGGGGCTGACAGCCTTCAGAGCTGAAAGCCACGAACAGAGTTTGACCCACATATTTATTGACAGTAAGCCAGTGATATGCATTGCTTCTATAGATTAGATTAACTAAAAGCATTCCTTACCAGAAACAAAGCATTTTTAGCAAGTAGTAGAGAAACAGGCTCTGGCTGATTATCTGCAGCAAAGACATGTTGTTAAGGCACAGCAGTTTTCTGCTCCAGGAGGGCCAGGTGTTCCTTGTCCTGCTCTAGTAAACCAATGATTTACTAGATTGGTTTACTAGAGCAGGACATGATTGGCTCTAGTATGATTGGCTGTATTCCTAGGTATTTTTTAATAGCAATTGTGAATGGGATTGCATTCCTAATTTGAATCTCGGCTTGACTGTAGTTGTTTTATAGGAATGCTAGTAAATTTTGCACATTGATTTTGTATTGTGAGACCTTACTAAAACTATTCAATTTTCTTATTTTCTTCACTGACTGACTGGTCATTCAGATCACAATGTTTAATTCCCATATATTTGTGTTTTGTTTTGTTTTTGAGACACAGTCTGACACTGTCACCTAGGCGGGAATGCAGTGGCACGATCTCAGTTCAATGCAACCTCCACCTCCCAGGTTCAAACGATTATCCTGCCTCAGCCTCTCGATTAGCTGGAACTACAGGCATGAGCCACCACGCCTGGCTAATTTTTGTATTTTTAGTAGAGATGGGGTTTCACCACGTTGGCCAGGCTGGTCTCGAACTCCTGACCTCAAGTGATCCATCTGCCTCAGCCTCGCCTCCCAAAGTACTGGGATTACGGGTATGAGCCACTGTGCCCAGCTGAATTCCCATATATTTGTATAGCTTCCAGAATTCCTCTAATTGTTGATATCTAGTTTTATTCCATTGTGGTCAGATATATAGATATAGATATGTAAAAGATCTAGACATTGAAATCTATTAACATCAATGAAATAAATTGAGCACACAAATAAATAAATAAAAGATATCCCTTGTTCATGGTTGGGAAGAATTAATATTGTTAAAATGTCTATACTACCCAAAGCAATCTACAAATTCAGTAAAGTGTCTATCAATATTCCAATGGTATTTTTCTCAGAGAGAGAGAAAGCAATCCTAAAATTCACTTGGAATCGGCTGGGCGTGGTGGCTCATGCCTGTAATCTCATCACTTTGGGACGCCGAGGCGGGTGAATCACAAGGTCAGGAGTTCACGACCAGCCTGGCCAACATGGTGAAACCCTCTCTCTACCAAAGATACAAAAAAATTAGCCGGGTGTGGTGGCACATGCCTGTAATCCCAGCTATTTGGGAGGCTGAGGCAGGAGAATCGCCTGAACCTGGAAGGCAGAGGTTGCAGTGAGCCGAGATCACACCAGCCTGGGCAACAGGGCAAGACTCCACCTTAAAAAAAAAAAAAAAAATCATTTGGAACCACACAAAAGACCCTGATTATTTAAAGCAATCTCCTGCAAGATAAATTAAGTTGAAGTAATCAGTTTCTGATTTCAAATGGTATTACAAAGTAATAGTAATCAAACAACAGAGTCGTGACATAAAACCAAGTACACAGACCAATGGAATAGACTATAGAGCTCAGAAATAAACGCATGCACACGCAATCAACTATTCTTTCACCAAGTCGCCACATATGGGGAAAGGATAGTCTCTTCAATAAATGGTGGTAGGAAAATGGGATACCACATACAAAAGAATGGAATTGGACCTTACCTTAAGCTATACATAAACTCGAAATCAATTCAAGACTTAAACATAAAACCTGAAACTGTAAAAATCCTACAAGAAAACATGGAGCGGGGAAAGCTTCTTGACATTGGTCTTCACAATTGTTTTTTTGGATAGGACACCAAAAGTATAGGTAA
Organism: Rhinopithecus roxellana; assembly: GCF_007565055.1. Taxonomy (NCBI): domain Eukaryota; kingdom Metazoa; phylum Chordata; class Mammalia; order Primates; family Cercopithecidae; genus Rhinopithecus; species Rhinopithecus roxellana. Next base: position 107,622,646 of record NC_044555.1, on the reverse strand, counting down.
CAAAAGCAAAAATAAACAAGTGGGACCACATCAAACTAAAAAGTTTCTGCACAGCATGAAAATAATCAATGAAATAACAGAATGAGAAAAAAATTGCAAATCATATACCTGGTAAGGGGTTACTATCTAATATACATAAGGAAACTCAATTTAATGGCAAGCAAACTAATAACCCAATTCAAAAAATGGATAAAGAACCTGAATAGACATTTTGTCAAGGACATACAAATGGCCAAAAGCTGTATGAAAAGATGCCCAATATCATTAATCATAAGGGTACTGCAAATTAAAATGACCATGAGATATCTCCTTCTGCCTATTAAGATGGCTATCATCAAAAAGATAGAAGATAACAAATGTTAGGTTGTGCAGAAAAGGGAACCCTTGTGCACTGTTGGTGGGAATTTAAAATGGTGCAGCCACTGTGGAAAATAGTATGGATGTTGCTCACAAAATTAAAAATAGAACTACTATATGATCCAGCACTCCCATTTCTGGGTATATGTCAAAAAGAAATGAAATTATATCTAGAAGAGATATCTGAACTCTCATGGTCAAGGCAGCATTACTTAAAATAGCCAAGATATGTAAAACAGGTGTGTTCTTCATTAGCATAAAGTAAATGAGAGCTATATAGAGAGACACACATAAATACACATTTGAATATTATTCGGCCTTAAGAAGAAAAGAAATCCTGCCATTTGAGACAAAGTGAATGAAACTTAAGGTCATTGTGTGAAATGAAATAAGCCAGTCACAGAAGGACAAATGCTGCATGATTCCATTCACATGAACTTTCTAAAATAGTCACACTCATAGAAGCAGAAAGTACAATGCTGGTTGCCAGAGGCTGGTGGCAGGCAGAAGTGGAAAGTTTTTAAATGGGTAAAAAAATCTCAGTTATGCAAGATGAAAAAGTTCTAGATACCTGCTGTATAACATTGAGCTTATACTCAACAATACTGTATCACACACTTAAAAATTTGTTAGGAGAATTTATCTCATGTTATCTATTTTTTATCATAATAAAAATCTATCAACTATGACTGTTGCTATTTGTGCCATGAATACAAGGCTAGTATATGTGTTAATGGTGTTACCAGTGGGTCTTTGTTCTTAGAGCTCCTAAGATGGTGGTGGCAGGCTGCTCCCAAGATGGTGGCGGGCTGCTCCCAAGAAGGGGGCAAGCCTTTTGTTCTCTGACCTGGTGTTCTTGGCCTCACAGATTCCAAAGAATGGAACCTCGGGCCATAAGGTGAGTGTTATAGCTCTATTAGAAGCCGTGGGTCATGGAAGAGAACCGTGAAACCCAGCGACTAGTGTTCAGCTCAATTAGGATGAACGCACTTAGCCGCGCAGGAACAATGGCAAGCCTCTAGCCTGATCAGGAGTGGCAATGGGCACCTCACTGGATCAGAAGCACAGCAGATGCCCTGCCAGATCCGGAGGGGTGGAAGTCAGCTCGAGTTAGAACAAACACGGACTAGAAGAGGGTGCAGTTGTTAAGATTTAATAGAGTGAAAACAGAGCTCCCACACAACGGGAGGGGACCCAAAGGGGGTTGCCACTGCCGGCTGAAATGCCTGGGTTTATATCATGATCACTGTCCCTCCCCCTGTGCTCTCAGGCAATAGATGACTATTTCTTCACCTCTTGCTTTTAGCCTAATTGGTATTTTAGTGAGCTCTCTTTACTATCTGATTGCAAATAACTTAAAATGTTAAACTGGCTTTAACACTCCTTGGTACTAAAATCTGAACCCTGATAAGCATCACAAAAAGAGGTAACAGATGACCAGTTGAATTTTGTTTTTCAGTTGTAAATGACAAGGCATTTCTCATCCCTTTGAAACTCAGACAAATCAGGTGACCTAGTATCATTATTCCAATTACAAGAATATAAAAACTATGTAAAAAGGCTCACACAGTAGCAGATAGGTCAGGTGATCCATCTGGTGCCAACCACTTTGGCTTTTGTTGGCCACCAATCTAAAGGTCATAATTTTGCATAAATTGGCTTGTGACAGCAAGAAAACCTGGCCAAATGGAGTTAAACAACAAAAATAGAAATCTCTTTGCCTTTCAATGTACATTTCTTTCATGCAGACTTCTCTGATTATACTAGGCCTTATGAAGTTTATATTTTCTAACGCTAAGCCTTTACAACCCATACCTGAAAACCCAATTCTTGTGTTCTCAAGGCAGTATTTCATAGTAACTGAGAGAGCAGGGCTCTTAGAATAGACTGTCTAGCCTTAAGTTCAAATTACTCTACTTGTTAGGTATGTGATTTTCGACAAGTTACTTAACCTCACTGTGCCTCGACTTCCTTATTTGGAAAACAGAGACGATAATATCTACTTCACAGGGGTTGTTGTGAGAACACAAGCTAATATGCATAAAGTGCTTAGAACAGTGCTTGTTTTTATTAGGTAGCCTCTCTTAGTCCTTTTCATCTATTCTTAGTACATAGGGCAGAGGATATATATTGTGCTTACAAAGTATAAGTTAACAGGACTTTGTAGTATAAACTTTGACTATAGAACTGAACAAAAGGAAATGGCTTACCCACAGACCAAACACATAATCCTTGAACACATTAGCATGAGCACTAGCTCAAAGCTTTCTAGGATGTGTTCAAATGACAATTCATCATACATTTATTAAGAAACTATTATATGTTAAGCATTATGCTAAACACTAGGGATACAGCAATGAATAGAACAAATCAGTTATCTTCCTCCCTCACAATGGAAGAGAGAAATACGTAAGCAAACCTTTTAAATGTAACCTTAAAATATTTGGGATAAGGATATAGAGAGATTAAGAAAAAATAATTTCCCTAAATTCTAGAGGAGTTGGGAAAAGCCAGTGGCCTTTGAGAAGCCAGTCTTCAGAAAAGAAAAAAGTGAAGGTGGCATGTAAGTAGGATGAAGGTAGATTATCACACATTTTCCAGAGAGCTAAGTATTGCTGAGAGGATCACTTGTTAGGAGAAAACGTTTTGGAAGGAAGGTAATCATGAGAGGGAGCTAGCAAGATGGAAAAAATGTTATACAGTGAGAGACCTCATTCCTCTCTATGACCCTGCAAACATTTAGTAAAACTTAAAAAATGTACCATATGCTTGATGTGACTTTATTTTTTGTGTAATACATTAAAGAAGAGTAGTTTGGTTTTCATTCAGTACTAAGCAAAACCGAAGAATCTGTGTGGACCCCAAAACAGAGATAATAGCAAACATCAGGAAGTAAAACTGGGAATTTATAGAGATGATGCGGAAGGCACTCAAGTGACAGAAGTTATAAAATTGGAGATTTGAGCCAAGTTTAAATTTCTGAGAGAGAGGTACCAGATATGATTACAAGATGCTATGGGAACAGAGAAGGAGACTGTGTTACCCGACCTATGAAGATGAAGGGTAAAGAAAGGCAGTCTGGAGGAGTCGGTAATTGAGCTAAATCTTATATAATTAATGGATTAATCAAAGTTGCAGCAGAACAATCCAAGCATAAAGAGAAGTGTGACTTACAGCTCAGAAACCTAAAACAACATGCTGTGTTTCAGGAACTACAAGTAGCTTAGTCTTGATGGAGCTTAAAATGCAAAGCAGAGAAATGTGTAGAATGAGGTTGGGAAGTCAAGTGGAAACCAGACCATGCAGAGCTTTGTAGACTATAGTAAGAAACATAGTCTTTACCCTAAGTATAACAGTAATGAGTAAATACATGCTGAGGAAAAAACGCATAAATTACCTATACTAGCAAAGAAGATATTTGCTTGAAGAAGTCAGAGCACCACTAGTCTTAATAACCTGAGGCAGGCTCACATGCAATTTAGAATTGCTACTGTCCTACAGAACATCTAAGGAATTCTGAACAGCATTACAAAAGACTAAAGGGCATGTGAAGGTGGATTTTAACAGTTTAAAACTCCATATTGTGGACTTAGGCATAGATTCCCACTTCCCTATTTTGAAGAAAGCATACTATTTTAAATGTTATTTTAATCACAGTAATCTTTGAACATTTCACATCCTTTCAGTATTCCATGTTCTCTCTTGGCAAGGACATCACATTTGCTGAAAAATTAAAGTCCGGAAATCCCTCTGTGAATTGCACATTGACTTTATGTAGCACATAGTTACTGACAGTTCCTCATGGCAGTTTTATGATTTTTCCAGATTCCTATGACAATGTGAGCACTCACAGATACAAAGACGTTTTATATATTCAGAATTCACTTCTGGGATTAGAGCAGCAAAAGCTAACAGCTGATATTTCTTAGATTCATTCCAATACATGTTAAAGATTGTAATAACAAATTATATTATAACAAACCCAAATATATATGTTTTTCCACATTTACTGTGTATCGTCATTTTAAGCACTGTATTATACTTTGCTGTAGGTGTTCCATTATTACCTTTATAAGAGCAAAGGACCATATGTCATCTTTGTAACCCTCAGTACCTGACATAGCACCTATAGGTACTAATAAATGTTTATTAATTGACTGATTGATTAAATAAATGAAGAGAAGTTTTGGTGAAACCATTTCATATCTCTATTCCAAAATCCCATATATTATATTTAAATATGGTTTTTAAAACACTTTGTTTTGAAAGAGATGGTAGTCCATTTAGAAAGCCATTTTTGCTAATAGAAGAAAATTGTGTAACTATAAGGATTTTCAAAAGAGAAGTGGATTCTGAAAGCAGATGTATTTGATTTTGTGTGATGGTTGCTAAGGGAACACTTAAATGTAAATTTCATTTTATGTAACGTTCAGTTAAAATATTGATCAGAAGAGAGAGAAGATGCTTCAAGCCAAGTAATAAAGTGACTGAGAAACTGCTTTCTTACTGGGAAAAAGGATTATATTTTATGTAATCAATCTCTCTATTTCAGCCACTGTGCACAGATGTAGAGAGGAAAGCAAGGAACCAGAGAAAGCAAGGAACCTTCTCTTATTCTCTGGTAGTTTCTGTCTCATGCTATGATTCAGAACAGTAGAAATGGCAAAATAGCTAAATACTAGCAATTTAATTTACTTAGCATGTAGTGATCTACATTTCAACTTAAAACTCACATCTGCCGGTAAACCTCCCCTAGTTGTTAAAGGTGAGGTATCTTAATATGTGTTCTCACAGTACACAGAATGTCTGCAGTCAGAGCACCATCATACTGTACCACAATTTGTCCATTACTTCTCCGTGTTCTTTTTCATGTAAACTCTGGGAGATCAAGGGTCATTCCTTATTCATGCCTGTATCCCTAGCACCTGGCCCAGTGACCCACTTCCCATTTCAGCCTCTTCTTCTCTCATTCCGTTCTTCACATTCTACATTCAAAATGGGACTGAAAAACTGAATTTCTGCAAATGGCCATTCTTCTCCCACTTCTGGACCTTTTCACACACTGTTCTCTCTACCTGAGCCCCTAAGCCCCATCATTTCCTGATGAAATTATTCCTATTCTCAGTCCTCTGTTTATGAATCACTTGCTCCCAGACTTCCCTAATTCTCAATGTCTAGGTTAGGAGCCCCTTGTATATGTTGCAGGTCTACCCTAACATGGCGCTTATCTCCTGGTGGTGTAATTATTTATTTCATGGAAGCAGGGACCTCATCTTATCTCCAACACTTAGCACTTAGGGCCTGCCACATATTAGCTTAATAAATATTTGATGACTGCAGGAAAAATAAATGCTTACTGCAGACAAAGAAATCTGACAGGTGTAGGGTGACACAGGGATGCATATGACACAATTCTTGCTTGCAACATCAAGAAGGATCTGAACAAATGCATAATTAACGCCAACACAAGGCAGACTGTAATGAGTGCTACAATTAAGGCAAACACGCACTCTGGATTTTCTAGAACTGCCTTGATTTCAAATAATCTATCACATTGTTCATAAGTATACTTAGAGTTGTCAAAGCATGTGTCCTGATTGTACAGTCCAGCAAATGCAGTCACTGTAGTTATAACTAAAATATAAGCAAAATGCTGGAGAGGGTGTAGAAGATGGAAAGATGGGTTCTGAGGAAAACTTATTAGAGGAAGTGCAATCTGCATTGGGCTTTAAATGTAAAGAGGAACAGGCAGAAATGGGTGAATGGGAGACAGATTTCAGGTGAGGAAACAGTCTGAGCAAAACCTCTGAGGCAGGAAGATGAAGGAGAAGCCATCGAATGGTGAAGAAACCAGCATAACTAGAGTAGGAATCAAGAGGTCATCTTAAAGCATAGAAAACATGAGAAATTCCCAACCTTGGATTAGTTGTAAGCAGGTAGTTACCTTTCTCACAGGGGAGCTAAATTGATTGCCTACATAAGAAAGGCTGTAGGGGCTGTGACAGTTGGTAAGGTGCCAGAGCTATAAAATTTTATTGAGGATGGGAGAATTTTTCTTTTTTTAATTTTTTTATTATACTTTAAGTTCTAGGGTACATGTGCATAACGTGCAGGTTTGTTACATATGTATACTTATGCCATGTTGGTGTGCTGCACCCATCAACTCGTCAGCACCCATCAATTCATCGAGAATTTTTAACACTAAAAAGAGTAAGAAGCCTAGTGAGGAGGAAGGATCAGAAGAATACTTATTTTTAAATTTACCTTTATCATAGGTCGTTAATGGTAAAATACAACTAATTAGTAATGAATTCTATGTGGACATGGAATACAATTGAATAGAACATGCTAAGCTATTTTTCAGTTAAGCCTGACTATAGAAAGCATCATTTAACTGAAACTAGGCAAAATATCTAAGAGGAACAATGTTGAGTGATAATACAGTATCATGATAGAAACATCCTGATACCTCAATCCAATTTATCTCTACAGATCTGTATATCTACAATATTAACAATTAAATCATGTCTTTAAGCTTATTGATGGATAGCACATACAATTCTTGCTTAATTAATTGCTTCACTGAAATGGGTTCCTATAGGCAACACCTAATTTACTTGAATGACTGCTTTTGAATCTATGGTGCTGTATGCAGTTAATTTTTATGCAATTCACATCCTGGCAAAGAAAGCATGTTGGACCTATTCAGTTAGCCACATCACTAACTCCTGGGGATGTTTGAAAAAGCGATGTTTGCTTTTGCTATTCTAGAATCTGTGGTAGATATGGACTGTTTCTTCAAGATACTGAGAACCTGGGCAGAAGAGCATGAGGCAGCTCCCTAATCATCCAGCCCCAGATCTCCCTAGTGTCATGTCCTTAATTGATTTGCTCTAGGTACTTATTTCATTGGATAAGCACAAATTCAAATATATGTGTAAAACTCTCCAAAGCAAGTAAGAATTCTTGTTTAATTATCCACATATTTACACTAGACCCTTAGCTGGAAGAGGCCTGGTGACAAATTAATTCCAACCTTTCATTTTTAGGGAAAAGGAAACTAAAACCTAGACAAGATAAGGAACTTCCCCATGACCACCCATATGATTGCACAGGTTATTCACTGCATATACCCAATACGAATAGAATACCCCTTGAGATGTGCAGCGCATAACCTGTACAATCATATGGGTAGCGCTGTTATGCCCTTGGTCATAGGAGCTAGATAATTGCAGAACCAGGATAGTATAGTCTCAAGGTTAATCACTGAGGCTCGGGAGTCAGTCTACCTGAGTTCAAATCCCAACTCTGCACTTAATAGCTGTGTTGACTTCTGCAAGAACCCAAACCATTATAAGCCTCAGTTCCTATATTTTTAAAATGAGGATAATGGCATTCCCTTCTTAGGGTTATTGTATTGAACACCTAGTGAATGCCTAATAAATACTAACTTATTGTTGTTGTTACTATTATTATCCAGACTAAAGCACAGGTCTCCTAACTTCCACTCATTATTCCTTCCACTGCCTTCCTTTATATGAGTATATAGAAATTCACCATATAAAAAATTATTAATTAGTTCTACAATGATTTCCAGTACTCTTTCATTTGGCATCCCTAACAACAACAAAAATAAACATATATTGAGTACATGTGCCAGGCCCACTGCTAAGCATATTCATATACACCTTATTTAATCCTCACAACAATCTCATAAACGGTTACAATTACAATTACAAATGAGGAAACTAAAGTTCATTAAGATTAAGTAACCCAATTAAGACCTCTCAGATACTAAAGGGAAACAACAGAATTCAAACCTAAGTCCATTTGACTCCAGAGTCCATGCTCCTAATCACTGTTTCTTCAGTATGATGAAAGCATTTGAGTCCTGTCCCATATTTCATTACACTGACCTTTGACCTAGCCCTCTCTGTTCCTAGACCTCTACTCACTTGCTCACCCATCCAGCACCCAGTCCAGCTCTAAATAAAATATACAGCAATCCATTTCCTTTGCTATAGTATTCAGTAACAAATGATAGAATCTCAATCTGCAGTGTTATACAAGGGCTATCATGAAGGTTAAATATTTCTTAGGTGATAATTTCCTATTCCCTTAATCTTTCTTCTTGTGCTCCTTTGCTGTTTAATGTTTTGAAAAATTAATAGTTTAATTTCCAGTGTTGATTTATTAAACCAACACTGACAGGAACATCTTAACTGAATATTTTTGAGTTCATCATTTCTGCTTAGCAGGTAATGATACTGCTGGAAAAAAAAGAGCCAGGGATTTTGGAAGAGTGGAGCAGCGGAGAAAAATCTCTGCATATTTATTTCTTCTCCTTACTTTGGAGAAAAAATTAGAGCCACAGTTTTAAGTCAGAAGTATTACAGAGAAGCTCTGAGAAAGGGATAGCAAAAAATAAATCACATCTTTGCTGTTCGTTTGACTCAGTAGCTTCTCCAGGGTTAATCTTAGTAGTAGTGAAGCCTGGATGAAAACTCAAACAGATATATAAAATATATACATCGTATATTTATGTATTATATATAAATGTCAGCTAAAATACAAAGTTTTATGTATGTTTATGTGGGGTCTTGTTATCAGTGATCAATGGCTATTGGTCATAGCCACTATAAATAGAAGTTTAAAAATACTATAACGATTATGATTAGAGATATAATATAAGGTTTTTTCTTAATCTTTGTAGATTTCAACTGACTTGCATTTACTGGATCAATTTATGTTTGCTGTTATTGCTGTTTTCTCCAAAATATAACACTGATGATTATGATTGACTTTTCTCATAATCGTGAGCTTTATCATGTAGGCCAGAGGAAGGGGCTAATCCTGTGTATAGAAAGGTCAGCATATTTTTTCCATAAAGGATCAAATAGTAAACTTTAGGCTTTGTGACCCATACAGTCTCTGTAGTAACTACTCAGTTCTGCCACTGTAGCAGGAAAGCAGCCATAGACGGTATATATAAAGGAATGAGCATGGCTGTGTTCCAACAAGACTTTATTTATGGACACTTAAATTTGAATTTTATGTAATTTTCACATGCCAAAAATATTCTTCATTTGATTTTTGTTTCAACCATTTAAATATGTAAAAATCATTTTGGGCTCACAGGCTGTACAAAAATACGCAGCAGGCTGAATTTGGCCTCCAGGCCATAGTTGTCAACCTCTGATCTAGGTATGGACCAAGCAGATCCTAAAAGTAGATGTTATATATTTTTAAATAAATTTTTATAGCAGTTTTAGGTTACAGCAAAGTCAAATGGAAGGTACAGAGATTTCTATGTATCCCCTACTCCCACATATGCATAGCTCCCCCACAACAAGTAATACATGTTATGACTGCCATTTGTCCTGTAGTATAAGAAATAGATCATAGCAGGACTTAATAGGCTACACTAACTTTCAGGGTAAGGCTAAGGTTTGAGGAGGTACAAACCCCCACCATAAGTGCTCTAAACATAAGTAGATCTTAACTTTGACAGTTACTGACAGAAAGAAAAAAAAAAAAAAACCTTGCAACTAGTATAAAATCTATGTTAATAAAGACCTACCTTTTGGTTCTAAAGAGACACCATGAATAAATGTTTTTCAATCATGTTCTTTTTGTTTGATGCATAATAGAAAACTGACAGAACAATCACCTTCACTTTCTTATCTCATCAGCAGCTGCTCATGTTGTCATACTTAATTTAGCTTCCTAAAACAAGGGCCTCATCCTTCTGAGATGAGTCAAAAACTGGTTTAGCCACTTCCTATAATTGCTTAGACATAGAACATCAAGAAATAATAGACCCTTTCTGGAATTCTGGTTCAAATTGGTAACTTAGCAGTGACATTCATGCAACTGTAATGATTTCAAAAACAAGTATCTAATTTTTACATGGGTCACTCTTACATGGACTGATGCTCCATGAGGGTAGGGATTGGGATCACGGGTGTTTGGCTCACTGCTGTATCCAAAAGGCCTGGCACAATGGCTGGAATATAGGCGGTTCTCAATAAGCAAGGCATTATTGTATGGTTAAGAGTATGTACTTCAGAGTTAAAAAGGTGTGGATTTAAATTCTGGCTCCACTTGACTTTGAAAGTCACAGAACTTCACTGAACTTCAGTTTTCTCATTTATGAAGTGAGGATAATAGTGGATTGAAGTAAGTTATATCTTACTTTATATAAAATAATATGACCCTTAGCATATAGAAAGCATTACACAAATGCCAACTGTGTTTCCCCCTCTTCCTCTTCTCTCTGCTCCTTCTTCATCAATATTGTTTCTCCTCTTATTTGTGTTTCATTTTATTTACCGATTCTCAGGTCAAAGATAACTTTGTTTCACTAGTCTAGCTAGGTGACCTATTGATACACAGACACTACCCTTCAGGCTGACAAGGTTTTTCACAGAGGTTTTAATCCATGATTTCAAGAATAATGTTTCCTATGAGCCCAGTTAGAGTGACCAACTATCCTGGTTTGTCCAAGATTGAGGGAGCTCCCAGGACACAAGGCTTTCAGTGCTATAACTGGAATAAGCAAACTGGGATGAGTCTTTCACTCTACCCTTAAGTTTCCTTTCTTGTCATTTTCGCATTGAGATGCCACCCTTAAGAAATCAATTTGCATTTGGGGTGGTTAGATGAAAAAGAGAAAAGGGAAGATTGGACTCAATGCCTCTGGAGGAGACAAGGACAGAATGCCAAACAAGAGTGCTTGTTTTTCCTCCTTCCCCAAATAGAAGCCTGTAGCACTTCATACAATGGCTAATCAACTGGTTCTAGCATACAGCAGAATTGGTATTTACATTCATCCTCATCAAAAATGCTAACTGAAATTATTTACAGCTAAAGGAAGTTTGAAAACTCTTTTCATTATATAGACGAAGTCTAGGAAGGTGGTATTTTTCTCTCTTTTATTATTCTTTATCATAAGTTCTTGTTCTACAGATCAAGGAGCAGCCAGGCCTTTCACAGCTGGCTATTCTAACTTCTGAAGCTTTATTCATTAGAAAACCCACATATAAGCTTTATGCTTGGTTTCTGAGAAAAAGGAGAATTTCTTTGTTGGTGTGGTCTCCTCCATATAGCTACTGCTTTTCTGCTGCACGCCATTCTTTATGGCTTGCTTTGGGATGGGGATGGCCTCAGAGGAAGGAGGAAGGTGGAAGGTGTCTCTTATTGAAAGACCAATTATCTTTTTTCCTTTTGCCCAGAAGCTTTACAATCCCTGCAGAAACCCTCCAGAATTAACTGGAGAATGTAGGCTCCTGTCAAGGGAAATGTGAAAACCTGCAACATCCAAGGTTAATCAGGCATCTCAAGAACTAGTTTTATAATAACAAAAACATTTTGCATGAGATATTATAATAAGTGCTTTTACTCAAAGTTTACTGTATGCCAGGAACTTTGTCTATAATATCGCACTTAACCTTTTCATGAACCTGTAACGATTATTATTACTCTGATTTTACAGTGGCAAAAACTGATGGTATAAAAGGTTAAACAATCTGTTCAAAACATGTATCTAGTAGGCAGCTGACATTAAATCCGAAATCTAAATGGTATAACTATAGAGGCTACACTCTTAAACAGAAAACTATGATACCTAGTCCATTTATTTTTATTGGTGAAAATGGAAATGGAGGAATGGAGGGAGATTACTGCAAGATGATGGAGGATGGGGAACATAATATAATCACAAAGTAAATTCATAATCTGCTTTTTCTTTTTTTTTTTTTTTTGGAAACAGTCTCACTCTGTCACCAGGCTGGCATGCAGTGGCACGATCTCAGTTCTCTGCAGCCTCCACCTCCTGGGTTCAAGTGATTCTCCTGCCTCAGCCTCCTGAGTAGCTGGGACTACAGGCGCATGCAACCATGCCTAGCTAATTTTTCTATTTTTAGTAGAGACAGAGTTTCACCATGTTGGCCAGGATGGTCTCGATCTCTTGACCTTGTGATCCACCCGCCTCAGCCTTCCAAAGTGCTGGGATTACAGGCGAGAGCCACTGCACCCAGCCTGAATCTGCTTTTTCATATACTACCTAAAGGTCAAGAATCACATCTGGACAAACTATAGCCCACATGGCAGTTGTTGGTTAAGACAGAGGCTGAGCTAACAAGGTTATATATACAATGCAACACACATGAATTTTTCTGAAGAATCAGACCTATGCCAGGATTGAAATGAATTCTAAAGGTCTTCTAAATCCAATCTCTCAAGCTTGAATCTCTGCAGGACATGACTTGTCATTTAGTCTCAGTTTGAACACCTCTAAGATGGGAAACTCACTACTACATTAGATCACTATTTAATACATCTATGAGACAATTTATCTTTATACTGAATGAAAATCTGTCTAAAGAGTTTTCATTCAGTGGGCTTGAATCAACTGTTTCAGGACATATAGACCAACTCAAATTTCTCTACCATGACTCTAATTGTTTAACATACATAGCATTTACTATGTACCAAGTACTTTTTAAAGTATTTTGCATAATGAGTAATTTAATCCTCATAACAACCCTGCAAAGTAGATACAAGTGTCAACCACAACTTTACAAATGAAGAGAGCTGAGGCAACAAGAAGTTAAGTGGCTTGCCCAAGGCCACACAGCTAGGAAGTTCAGAGCTGACTTCAGAGTCTATACCTTCTACCACCATGTTATATTGATCCTCAAATATTTTCTTTATCAGCATTAACAGTGCTACTTCCTCTAAACTTTTTCATATGGAATGCCTTTGAGTTTTCTCATTATATTGGTTTGCTTTATTTGAAAGCATTTGCTTCACTGTGGCCCTTTGTTGTTGAGAATTAATTACTACACTCTAGACGTGCTCTGATAGGGTAAAGAGAGACTGCCACCTTTCAGTTGAATATCTTCTGTTTACCTCTTCCAAACTACTCTTTATTCTGCCCTTTACCAACAAGTCTGAACTCCTTTATGTACCACATTAACTAGGCTCTCTTGTCCTATGGATTTTATTTAGTTTTGGACTGTACAAATCACTGGAGAGGGAATGCAGGAGGAAAATGAGGGTGTGGAAGCAGAGATTTTATTCCCCTGGTACTCACTCCTGCTCAATCTCAGGTTGGCTGTAGTTGTGTTTTTCTACCAAAGGCCACAGTTCCTATCAGGAACTCTTGGAGTTCCAGAAACTGTTTCTCTCTTTGCTCTTTCAGGCTTAAAAAAGATAATAGTTCCATATTATTGATAGTGGATGACTATCTCTTGTTAGTATCCCAAATCCCTCCCCATACCTTTGTATATAGCCCCTTTATTAAACTCTCCTCAAATGTGTCTTCAGAGTCTTATATGTCTCCTGCAAGGTATCTGACCAATTCAACCTATTTTCCTCTAAATTCTATGCTTTATTTAATCCAATCTAAGATTGAATGATCTTGCCAGGAATTCTGTACAAGGAACTAATTCAAACCCTCACATAAGAGGTTAAATCATATATACTTGGGGTTTTCTTCAATGCTGAAATGTAGAATTGAAATTTATCCTTTTGTCCTTAAGCATTTAACATAAAACTCATTAATTCCCTAAGCCCACTGTGCACTAAAACTACAGTGAGTAAGCAGAAATCAATAATACACAATACAGCTGAACTCTGTTATTACATGATTTTGGACATACATAGGTCAAATTAAGCCCTTTGAGACTTAGAAACCCCACAAAATAAGTCTAATACAGCTCTTCTAAGAGAATTTGCCTTACCTCTACAGTAACATTATAAAAAGGTTTGACTATACATGGAATGCACAAATAAATCAACATCTAAAAAGACAAATTGGAAAAATTTTTACTCTGAAAACTATTTCTGGGCAGTATGTATTTGTAGTTACAGGTTCAGAAACACTAGAATCTAACGATCTGTTACCAAAGTGAAGTGTCGAGCTGGTATTGATTTAGTTTTAGTTACTCAGAAACCATATTGATCCTTAAATGATACATTTCAAAATTTTGCATTCAAGGCATAAAGTATTTCCATCCAATTGATTAATACATACTGGAATATCATTTTTGTTTTTGAGACCTTTCTCTCCTGGCTGAGATACCAGTAATGAAGTGACAGATTAAAAGTAGATTTTATAGCTGAAAATTTAACCTAAATGAGTTCTCATTCTATCCTGTAAAAAGAAAAAAAATGTCAGATTTATTTTTAGAAAATGAGTGACTGAAAAATGGATAAGACAGCTTAGTGCTGATGGAGAAATACCTGTCTTTCTGCTCCCTAGACAATCTTACCATTTTCCACATACACTTTGAAATTCACAGATGTGGTGAGAGATTCAAAGTGTTCTTCCCAAAATCTCCTCAGGTGTACATCATGCGACAGTGAAAGTATCATGAGAGTTTCCAGGTTTCTGTATTATTAGGTTGGTGCAAAAGTAACTGCGGTTTTTGCTATTACTTTCAATGGCAAAAACCACAATTACTTTTGCATTAACCTAACAGAAAATATCCAAATAGTGTTCGGACTCCTCTTGCTTGCAGTTAAAGAACTGTGATTCCTTTCTAATACTGCTGACAAACAAAGGGATTCTGGGTCACTTCTCCATCAACTAAGGTGTATGAAGAATGTACATATTTTCCCATTTAGAGAAATCATAGAGTCAGATAAAAGAGAATAGCAGGCACCAAAAATGAAAAAGCAGTGACTTGTGATGGAAATACCTGGCTTTGAATCCCTACTCCTCATTGAGTGGTAGTGTGACCTTCCACAAGTTGACTTAAGCTCTCAGCACTTCAACAAGAAAAACAGAGATAAAAATTCCATTTTGCATGAATGCTGTGAGGATTCAACGACTATAATATACATGAAAGAGCCTGGAAAAATAATCATCCCATGGAAGTTTTCAATAAATGAGTTTCATTTCATAATTTTTATTTTTTATTTTTTTGATACAGAGTCTCTCTCCTTCACCCAGGTTGGAGTGCAGTGGCATGATGTCAGCTCACCACAACCTCTGCCTCCTGGATTCAAGCAATTCTCCTGTCTCAGTCTCCCAAGTAGCTGGGACTACAGGCACATGCCCCCATGCCCAGCTAATTTTTGTACTTTTAGTAGAGAGAGGGTTTCACCATATTGGCCAGGCTGGTCTCAAACTCCTGACCTCAGGTGATCCACCCGCCTCGGACTCCCAAAGTGTTGGGATTACAGGCATGAGCCACCACGCCCGGCCAAGATTTGTTTTTAAGTAATATAATTAGAGTAATAAGCCAAATATCTTTGACATAAATAGAGAACATTATAAGGCAATATAGAATCAGGTGTCACATGGAATAATCTCAAATCTCAAAAATCTGTATTTTGATGAGAATCAACCACTTTGTGCATTAGTCAAAAAAGTGCTTAATTCCTAGGCTATCAATAATCCATAGCCTATGTAGTTGTGCTCATTGACAGACAACTGGTATTTCTACTGAATTCAATAAAACACAAAAGTTAACTTGTAATATGATCTACCTCTAGCACAAATTATCAAGGATGCCTAGATTATCTACTGCTCTTAGATTAACTGTGCCAATGTTCTCCTCCAGTGAGTAATGATAATACGAAATTTGTCTCTGCATCTGGCCCAGCAGGCTTGATCTGCTAATGAAGAATTTTCAGGGGCTATCTAATGTGTTTAGCTGCTTGTTAGTATCCTTTCGATTTATAAAGCGGTTTACAGTTTCCAAAGTGATTTGACATGCATGTGAATTTCCTACTGAGTACTGTAAGCAGGACTTGCAGATTTGGTTATTAGATTATTTAATTGTCCAGAGAGATATAAACACACAATGTCCCCTGTCACACACAAACTATAGCATCTGAGTACATTCCAAGTATAGATTAAATTCCAATACACACATATTGAGCCACTCACTGAAGATAACACACTCATTGAGCAAGAATCTAAACAATCTGGTTCCAGAGAAACTTAAGAGTGTCCATGCAGCAGGAGACAAAGGAGCATCTAAACTTGCAGCAAGACACAGGAGTATCTCCTTGTTCCACAGACACCTGCAATTACTAAAAGTGATACCAATAGTAAATCAAGCCAGGAAGAATAATGACAAGGAACTTACTATGTAAAAGCAGACTAGCAAGCAAAAAATTAGGCTCTCAGGCCACTCAAGAGAAGGGTCAGCTGTGGGGAAATGCATGCAGTCTCCTGCCTTACCTCACTTACTAACTATACTAAAGCACCAAATCTATCTCAATCTTCCCTCTCCTCCTCTTCTAACTTTTGTTTCTGAGAGAAGACATTCAAATTCAGAGTCAATCTTTTCTATGGCCTTCATTTTCTTTAAAATATCTACATTTTGGCCAGGCGTGGTGGCTCACACCTGTAATCCCAGCACTTTGGGAGGCCAAGGTGGACAAATCACAAGGTCAGGAGTTCAAGACCAGCCTGGCAAACATGGTGAAACCCCGTCTCTACTAAAAACACAAAAAATTAGCTGGGCGTGGTGGCAGGCACCTGTAATCCCAGCTACTCAGAAGGTACAGGCAGGAGAATCACTTGAACCTGGGAGGCGGAGGTTGCAGTGAGCCAAGATCGTGCCACCACACTCTAGCCCAGGCAACAGTGTGAGACTCCATGTCAAAAAAAAATAATAAAATACACACACACACACACACACACACACACACACACACACACACACACACACACTTGATGCCCATAGCTACCAAATTTCTAAGGATCAGAGATTGGACCATGTTTCCTTTAGAAACAGACTCAGCTCAGAATAGGACCTGAATAAAGGTAAAGTGTATCTCTACTCTCTCTGACAGCCATTGTCCCAGGAGTCCACTAGTTTCCTGCTACCTAGCTACCCAGACCCCATACTAGAGAGCTCATGGAAAATCCGTCCCGTTCTTTCACTGAAACATCACTTAGGCTCTTATTCATTGCTTTTCGAAGTGATAGCCTGAACATCTTAGTAACTCATTTGTGCTGAGTTGTCAAAGGAAAGTCAATGTGGTACACATTCTGTGATCATTGGTATCTTTCATAGGGGTTTATTTCTAGTAGGCACTATAGCATAAGCACAAGAAAAGGATCTCTAATGATGGAGATTCTGGCGATTTGGGGCAAGTCAGTAAGAGAAAGATTTTAGAACACATCTTCAGCCAACTCTGAATTCTTTACCATTGTCCCTTGTGACTTGCTTGGCATTTATACATTGTCCTCCCTAATTTTTAAACCCTAGCTTTCCCCTAACAAGCTATGGTTTAAACCAATTCTTAAATATCCACTGTGCCCTGGTTCCTGCTCCAGCATAGGCCCCTCATAATCCACACTCCAACACCAGCACTCAGTCAAGTCTGCCTACCTCATCTACTCCAAGGTGGGAATCAGATAGAAACAAACAAAAACAAAAAATAAGAAGGATGCAAAACTGTCCCCTTTTCAAGGAAAATACAGTTTAGTGGAGGTAAATAAATACATTCTCAATTATAATCTTAATGTGATAAGTTCCTTTATACCTAGTAATTAGAAAACGCTTTACGTAGGAGGGAACATTTACTGGATCTTTAATGTAATAGGAGAGTTTGCTAGTCAGAGGAGGGGAGAACATTCCAGAAAGTGGGGACTGAATGTGAAAAAGGCTGGCATGCTCAGGAAAAAGCAAGACAGTTAATAATTTTGGAAAGTACCTGACACACAGAAGGTGTCAATAATTTTTTTATTATTGTGGTAAAATGTTCATAACATAAAATTAACCATCTAAACCATTTTTAAGTGAGTTCAGTGAAATTAAGTAGATTCTCATTGGTGTACGACCATCACCATCGATAAATTCTTTGAAAAAATAAAGGAATACACAATGGTCCCCTTAATTTTCACCTTCAGTTTCCATGGTTTTAGTTATCTGTGGTCAACCACAGTCTGAGAACAGGTGAGTACAGTACAATAAGGTATTTTGAGATATTATAAAGACCATATTCACATAGCTTTTGTTACAGTTTATTATAATTGTCCTATTTAATTATTAGTTGTTGTTAACCTCTTACTACGCCTAACTTATAAATTAAACTTTATCAAAGCTATGTATATATAGGAAAAAACATAGTTTATATGAGGTTTGATATTATCTATGGTTTCAGGCATCCATTGGGGGGGTCTTGAAATCCACATTCCTCATGGATAAGGGAGACTACTGTAGTGAGATTATAAAGCATCTGGTAAGCTATGCTAAGGAGTATGAAAAACATTCTGTAGGCAATGGGAAAATACTTGAAGGTTATAGGCATCAAAAAGGACAAAGAAATCAAAAGGAATTTTGGACACAAAAATGTACAGCAATCACTCTCAACCCTAACCACCTATTAGAGCTTTGAAAAAAATGCCACAACTGTGCTTGGGTCCTACTCACACCAAATAAATCAGAAGTCTTAGAAAACTGGACTTGTATCAGTAGTTACCGATAACTTTCCAGGTGACTCTAATGTGCAACTGAGGTTGACACCCACTGCACTAGAGGAGATTCTCAATGTAGTCCCCAGATTACCAGCTTCACCTGGGAACTTGTTCAAAATGCAAATACTCAGCGTCCACGTTGGACCTACTGTTTCAGAAACTCTGGAGGTAAGACCCAGCAGCCTGTGCTTTAAAAAGATGCCCTGATGATTCTGGTTCATGTTAAATTTGAGAATCATTGATCTATAAAATTTGTAGGGATTGAGGATTGATTGGAGGGGGTAAGAAGTGAGTGACAGGGAGATGGCCAAGATGATGTCCAGGTTTGATAATTTTCAGTTTGATCATATAGTTGGTAGAGGGATAATAATCCAGGATAAGAAACAGGAAAGGTAGTTTCCATCTAAGAGCTGAATCAAGACACTATTGGAAAGAAAAGTAGAATCTATTCAGAACCAGTTTTCTCAAAGCTATGGAAAGTATGGACTAAAATTCAGGATCACAGCAACATACTTCCCATGCTTATAAGGTGGAAGGGTGTTGGTGTTGTGCCTGCAATCCACTGGACACAGCTGGAAAAGGGGACAGTCAAACAATGTTGCTTAGCCAAGGTAAAAACAAAAAAGAAACAAACAAAAACACCTGATCAAAGAGGGTTTGGATTAAACTCAGGAATCTTGCACTCCTGGGATCCTAACCCTTCAACCTCACATTCTCTCAATGCCCAACGCCCAAACAACCCATGCTCTTCTGTGGCCTGAATGTCATCTTTTCTATTAAAGGACAAGTTTGGAGAAGAGGAAAATGCAACCTTCCCAAACATCCTACTCTTGTTGTTATTGTTAAATGCCAGAACTCAATACCCATCTGATTTCTCTAATAGTGTGCAGTGACGGTATATTTACAAGAGCTTGTTGCCTTCAAAGAGCAGTTCGGAATTCTCTGAGGTTTAAATCTTAAATTACTTCACAAGAGATTTAACAGCAAGCCTTCAGACAAACTGGCTGTCTGAAGTGTACTTCAATGTGTGCATGCTGTAATCAATCAAATTGACTGACAAAGACACTTGCAATGAGTTTACTAGAAAAAACTTCAATAGTCCTTTGGTCTCCAAAGCTCCTGTTGTACTTATGATTTTCTTCAAAAAATAAGAGTATTTATTAGTAAAATAATTTCCTCTTTTCAAGCACAAAACTGACAGCTTTGATTTTCCAGAGGAGGATTAGAGTCTCCCCTTGCTAAGTAAATGTAAAGCTCTATGGAAATTAATGTAATATCAACCACATGACTAATGTTGTTTTGCCAAACTCCTATCAACTCAAATGGGCAAGGAACAGGTTCAAGTGGCCAAAGAAGAGACCCAGAGCCAGAAAAGCAAACATGGAGTTTTACCAGGAGCTTACATACAGGGGAGAGAGTCCAGTGGTGGCGAGCCGGACAGAAGAACTGCCTTATATACAGTCCAATGGCAGTGGGTTGGACAAGAAAACTGCAACTGCTTGCAAAAAGCATGCAGATTATATAGCATTTTCACTTAACACGCTTTCCCTAACAACCTTCACCTGACAACCTTCATTCAACCCAAAACTTCAGGGCCTCCTTTCCCAGCATGACCCCCAATCCACAGGATGGACCAAGGGCTCAAGATGTTCCTCACAGAAAAAGAACAAATCTCCAGGTTGGCTACTCCCATATTCCCTCACTCTGAGCACGCATTTAGGTGTGTCTGCCATACAAGGTCATTCTCAGGGCATACTTAAATTATTTCTATCAGGTGCATTTACCACACATACATGTCTTAAGTGAGTATGTACTATGGACTCAGCATCATGCCATATTTCAGGGCATTGGTTCTCAAATGTGGCTGCACACTGAAATCACCCAGAAAGTTTTACACATGACTGATGCCTGAGCTTTGAACTCAGAGATTCTGATATAATCAGTTAACGTGGGGCCTTGACACTGGGACCCTGTATTACTTCGTTCTCACACTGCTATAAAGTTATCACCGAAGACTAGGTAATTTATAAAGAAAAGTGGTTTAATTGACTCACAGTTTCACATGGCTGGGGAGGCCTCAGGAAACTTACAATCATAGCAGAAGGGGAAGCAGGCACCTTCTTCACAAAGCAGCCAGGAGTGAGAGAGCAACAGTGAGCGAAGCAGGAAGAGCCCCTTATAAAACCATCAGATCTGTGAGAACTCATTCACTATCACGAGAACACCACGGGGAGAACTGGCCCCATAATTTAATCACCTCTCTCCCTCGATATGTGGGGATTACCGTTCCCACCCTTGACAAGTGGGGATTACAATTTGAGATGCAATTTGGGTGGGAACACAGAGCCAAACCATATCACGGACTTTGAGAAACTCCCCAGGCCATTCTACTGTGCAGCCATGGTTAAGAACCACTTTACAACTGATCTTTTTTACAAAAAGAATAGAGCCTATTTGACGAAATGGCAGACACATGGGTAACAACAGACAGCAATACAAGACAGATCATCAAAGAAATCTGTTTGAAGTTGAAAAGATACCAAAATGTAGGATCCTGAAAAGCATCATTTAGGTTCAGTACGGCAGACAAATGATGAAAACAGTTTTAGGAAGATTAGTCTATCAATGCTATTCAGGATGGACTGAAAAGTAGAATACAGAGAGACAAGTGGGAAAGCTAGTGAATAAAAAAAACAAGATTACCCCATTGCTTATAAAAAAGTGAATATCCATAGCACAGTATTCAAGACTTTCCATTATACGTTCTCAATCTACACTTCTACTCTTATCTCTCATCCTACCTCCTTATGCAGGTCATAGTTGAACCCAGTGTTCTCTAAAGGGAAATTGTATGTTAACAGATTTTATATGACCAAAAGGATTCCATGGTTAAAAAATAGTTTTGAAATGCTGACTGAAACAAAGTTAAAACAGGCTTCTTTACTGAAAGATTTTCTAGAGCTTTTAATAACAACCTTTTTAACAACCTCTGTTTCCTTATTCAGATTTTCTCATTGGACCATGTGTCTAAATGGTTCTCTCCCCAGCATCACTGTTTAATTCTACTTTCCTTATAAATACAAAGTATAGCAACCTGGCCGGGTGTGGTGGCTCACGCCTGTAATCCCAGCACTTTGGGGGATCAAGGCAGGCGGATCACCTGCTAAAAATACAAAAAAATTAGCCAGCCGTGGAGGCAGGTGCCTGTAATCCCAGCTGCTCAGGAGGCTGAGGCAGGAGAATAGCTTGAACCCAGGAGTCAGAGGTTGCAGTGAGCTGAGATCACGCCACTGCACTCCAGCCTGGGCGACAGAGTGGGACACTGTCTGGAAAAACAACAACAACACAATGAAACAAACAAACAAAAAGAACAGCAACCTTATGTGCCATGCACGGATTGGGTTTCTTTTATTTAAATGGGAACACAAATCTTCAAAGTCCATGTGAAATACTGAGTAAAACCTGCATTCTCTTAAGACAGAGTGTATTTTCTGGTCTAATACCTATTAATGTATCATAAAATAACACTGGAAACATTCCTTCATGTCCCCCATCCCACCCACACATACATATATTCATATACACGGGTAACTTTATTTGTTTTTCAAAATACAAGTAAGTCATTATTTAGAAAATAGGACACCACCACAGAGACATATGTAATACTTCAAAACCATACCCTATCAGACCTAGCTTGAAGAGGTTGCAACCGCTTAACAGTTCAAGTTAGAGAGATACCTCTATTTGCAGCTTTAAATACTCCTTTAGATGCTAGGTCCTGTCAGCACTTCAGTACCAAAAGATGATCTGCCAAGAAAAGGTATATCTAGTTCAGGTGGCACTCAAAGTTTCACCACAGGGACTATTTTTTTTCCTAATGGTCAAGTAGAAATCACCGAACTGAGCCAAACTGTACCTCCACTAGCAACAGCTGCAGAGAGGTAAGACCCAGTCAACATTTTCAGAGGCAAGATCTGATTTGCAGTCTGTTGTAGAGGGAGACAAGGGAAGACATTTCAAATACATTGCCTTCTTTTTAATTTTTTTAATTTTTAAATTTCATTTCAATAGTTTTGTGGTACAAGTTGTTTTTGGTTATATGGATGAATTATATAGTGCTTAACTCTGAGATTTTAGTGTACTCATTACTTTGGTAGTGTAAATTGTACCTAATATGTAGTGTTTTATCCCTCACCCTCCTCCCACTCTCCCCCCTTCTGAGTCTCCAATGTCTATTATACCACTCTGTATGCCTTTGTGTACCCACAGCTTAGCTCTCACTTCTAAGTGAGAACATGCGGTATTTGGTTTTTCATTGCTGAGTTACTTCACTTAGAATAATGGCCTACAGTTCCATCCAAGTTGCTGAAAAAGACATTATTTCATTTTTTTTTATTATTATACTTTAAGTTCTAGGGTACATGTGCATAACGTGCAGGTTTGTTACATATGTATACTTGTGCCATGTTGGTGTGCTGAACCCCTCAACTCGTCAGCACCCATCAAGTCATCATTTATATCATGTATAACTCCCCAATGCAATTCCTCCCCCTTCCCCCCTCCCCATGATAGGCCCCAGTGTGTGATGTTCCCCTTCCCAAGTCCAAGTTTCCTCATTGTTCAGTTCCCACCTATGAGTGAGAACATGCGGTGTTTGGTTTTCTCTTCTTGTGATAGTTTGCTAAGAATGATGGTTTCCAGCTGCATCCATGTCCCTACAAAGGACGCAAACTCATCCTTTTTTATGGCTGCATAGTATTCCATGGTGTATATGTGCCACATTTTCTTAATCCAGTCTGTCACAGATGGACATTTGGGTTGATTCCAAGTCTTTGCTATTGTGAATAGTGCCGCAATAAACATACGTGTGCATGTGTCTTTGTAGTAGAATAATTTATAATCCTTTGGGTATATACCCAGTAGTGGGATGGCTGGGTCATATGGTACATCTAGGTCTAGATCCTTGAGGAATTGCCATACTGTTTTCCATAATGGTTGAACTAGTTTACAATCCCACCAACAGTGTAAAAGTGTTCCTATTTCTCCACATCCTCTCCAACACCTGTTGTTTCCTGATTTTTTAATGATTGCCATTCTAACTAGTGTGAGATGGTATCTCATTGTGGTTTTGATTTGCATTTCTCTGATGGCGAGTGATGATGAGCATTTTTTCATGTGTCTGTTGGCTGTATGAATGTCTTCTTTTGAGAAATGTCTGTTCATATCCTTTGCCCACTTTTGGATGGGGTTGTTTGTTTTTTTCTTGTATATTTGTTTGAGTTATTTGTAGATTCTGGATATTAGCCCTTTGTCAGATGAGTAGGTTGCAAAAATTTTCTCCCATTCTGTAGGTTGCCTGTTCACTCTGATGGTAGTTTCTTTTGCTGTGCAGAAGCTCTTTAGTTTAATCAGATCCCATTTGTCAATTTTGGCTTTTGCTGCCGTTGCTTTTGGTGTTTTAGACATGAAGTCCTTGCCCATGCCTACGTCCTGAATGGTACTACCTAGATTTTCTTCTACCTAATACTTCTATGGTATTAGGTCTAACATTGAAGTCTCTAATCCATCTTGAATTAATCTTCGTATAAAGAGTAAGGAAAGGATCCAGTTTCAGCTTTCTCCTTATGGCTAGCCAATTTTCCCAGCACCATTTATTAAATAGGGAATCCTTTCCACATTTCTTGTTTCTCTCAGGTTTGTCAAAGATCAGATGGCTGTAGATGTGTGGTATTATTTCCGAGGACTCTGTTCTGTTCCATTGGTCTATAGCTCTGTTTTGGTACCAGTACCATGCTGTTTTGGTTACTGTAGCCTTGTAGTATAGTTTGAAGTCAGGTAGCATGACGCCTCCAGCTTTGTCCTTTTGACTTAGGATTGCCTTGGCAATGCGGGCTCTTTTTTGGTTCCATATGAACTTTAAAGCAGTTTTTTCCAATTCTGTGAAGAAACTCATTGGTAGCTTGATGGGGATGGCATTGAATCTATAAATAACCTTGGGCAGTATGGCCATTTTCACGATATTGATTCTTCCTATCCATGAGCATGGTATGTTCTTCCATTTGTTTGTGTCCTCTTTGATTTCACTGAGCAGTGGTTTGTAGTTCTCCTTGAAGAGGTCCTTTACATCCCTTGTAAGTTGGATTCCTAGGTATTTTATTCTCTTTGAAGCAATTGTGAATGGAAGTTCATTCCTGACTTGGCTCTCTGCTTGTCTGTTACTGGTGTATAAGAATGCTTGTGATTTTTGCACATTAATTTTGTATCCTGAGACTTTGCTGAAGTTGCTTATCAGCTTAAGGAGATTTTGGGCTGAGACAATGGGGTTTTCTAAATATACAATCATGTCATCTGCAAACAGGGACAATTTGACTTCTTCTTTTCCTAACTGGATACCCTTGATTTCTTTCTCTTGCCTGATTGCCCTAGCCAGAACTTCCAACACTATGTTGAATAGGAGTGGTGAGAGAGGGCATCCCTGTCTTGTGCCAGTTTACAAAGGGAATTTTTCCAGTTTTTGCCCATTCAGTATGATATTGGCTGTGGGTTTGTCATAAATAGCTCTTATTATTTTGAGGTACGTTCCATCAATACCGAATTTATTGAGCGTTTTTAGCATGAAGGGCTGTTGAATTTTGTCAAAAGCCTTTTCTGCATCTATTGAGATAATCATGTGGTTCTTGTCTTTGATTCTGTTTATATGCTGCATTATGTTTATTGATTTGCGAATGTTGAACCAGGCTTGCATCCCAGGGATGAAGCCCACTTGATCATGGTGGATAAGCTTTTTGATGTGCTGCTGAATCCGGTTTGCCAGTATTTTATTGAGAATTTTTGCATCGATGTTCATCAGGGATATTGGTCTAAAATTCTCTTTTTTTGCTGTGTCTCTGCCAGGCTTTGGTATCAGGATGATGTTGGCCTCATAAAATGAGTTAGGGAGGATTCCCTCTTTTTCAATTGATTGGAATAGTTTCAGAAGGAATGGTACCAGCTCCTCCTTGTACCTCTGGTAGAATTCAGCTGTGAATCCATCTGGTCCTGGACTTTTTTTGCTGGGTAGGCTATTAATTGTTGCCTCAATTTCAGAGCCTGCTATTGGTCTATTCAGGGATTCAACTTCTTCCTGGTTTTAGTCTTGGAAGAGTGTAAGTGTCCAGGAAATTATCCATTTCTTCTAGATTTTCTTGTTGATTTGCGTAGAGGTGTTTATAGTATTCTCTGATGGTAGTTTGTATTTCTGTGGGGTCGGTGGTGATATCCCCTTTATCATTTTTTATTGCGTCTATTTGATTCCTCTCTCTTTTCTTCTTTATTAGTCTTGCTAGCGGTCTGTCAATTTTGTTGAGCTTTTCAAAAAACCAACTCCTGGATTCATTGATTTTTTGGAGGGTTTTTTGTGTCTCTATCTCCTTCAGTTCTGCTCTGATCCTAGTTATTTCTTGCCTTCTGCTAGCTTTTGAATGTGTTTGCTCTTGCCTCTCTAGTTCTTTTAATTGTGATGTTAGAGTGTCAATTTTAGATCTTTCCAGCTTTCTCTTGTGGGCATTTAGTGCTATAAATTTCCCTCTACACACTGCTTTAAATGTGTCCCAGAGATTCTCCTATGTTGTATCTTTGTTCTCATTGGTTTCAAAGAACATCTTTATTTCCTCTTTCATTTCGTTACGTACCCAGTAGTCATTCAGGAGCAGGTTGTTCAGTTTCCATATAGTTGAGCGGTTTTGATTGAGTTTCTTAGTCCTGAGTTCTAGTTTGATTGCACTGTGGTCTGAGAGACAGTTTGTTATAATTTCTGTTCTTTTACATTTGCTGAGGCGTGCTTTACTTCCAATTATGTCGGCAATTTTGGAATAAGTGCGATGTGGTGCTGAGAAGAATGTATATTCTGTTGATTTGGGGTGGAGAGTTCTATAGATGTCTATTAGGTCCGCTTGGTGCAGAGATGAGTTCAATTCCTGGATATCCTTGTTAACTTTCTGTCTCGTTGATCTGTCTAATGTTGACAGTGGAGTGTTGAAGTCTCCCATTATTATTGTATGGGAGTCTAAGTCCCTTTGTAAGTCTCTAAGGACTTGCTTTATGAATCTGGGTGCTCCTGTATTGGGTGCATATATATTTAGGAGAGTTAGCTCTTCCTGTTGAATTGATCCCTTTACCATTATGTAATGGCCTTCTTTGTCTCTTTTGATCTTTGATGGTTTAAAGTCTGTTTTATCAGAGACTAGGATTGCAACCCCTGCTTTTTTTTGTTCTCCATTTGCTAGGTAGATCTTCCTCCATCCCTTTATTTTGAGCCTATGTATGTCTCTGCATGTGAGATGGGTCTCCTGAATACAGCAGACTGATGGGTCTTAACTCTTTATCCAGTTTGCCAGTCTGTGTCTTTTAATTGGAGCATTTAGTCCTTTTACATTTAAGGTTAATATTGTTATGTGTGAACTTGATCCTGCCATTATGATATTAACTGGTTATTTTGCTCGTTAGTTGATGCAGTTTCTTCCTAGCCTCGATGGTCTTTACATTTTGGCATGTTTTTGCAATGGCTGGTACCGGTTGTTCCTTTCCATGTTTAGGGCTTCCTTCAGGGTCTCCTGTAAGGCGGGCCTGGTGGTGACAAAATCTCTAAGCATTTGCTTATCTGTAAAGGATTTTATTTCTCCTTCACTTATGAATCTTAGTTTGCCTGGATATGAAATTCTGGGCTTAAAATTCTTTTCTTTAAGAACGTTGAATATTGGCCCCCACTCTCTTCTGGCTTGTAGAGTTTCTGCCAAGAGATCTGCTGTTAGTCTGATGGGCTTCCCTTTGTGGGTAACCCGACCTTTCTCTCTGGCTGCCCTTAAGATTTTTTCCTTCATTTCAACTTTGGTGAATCTGGCAATTATGTGTCTTGGAGTTGCTCTTCTCGAGGAGTATCTTTGTGGCATTCTCTGTATTTCCTGAATTTGAATGTTGGCCTGCCCTACTAGGTTGGGGATGTTCTCCTGGATGATATCCTGAAGAGTGTTTTCCAACTTGGTTCCATTTTCCCCCTCACTTTCAGGCACCCCAATCAGACGTAGATTTGGTCTTTTTACATAATCCCATACTTCTTGCAGGCTTTGTTCATTTCTTTTTCTTCTTTTTTCTTTTGGTTTCTCTTCTCGCTTCATTTCATTCATTTGATCCTCAATCGCTGATACTCTTTCTTCCAGTTGATCGAGTCGGTTACTGAAGCTTGTGCATTTGTCACGTATTTCTTGTGTCATGGTTTTCATCTCTGTCATTTCGTTTATGACCTTCTCTGCATTAATTACTCTAGCTATCAATTCTTCCACTCTTTTTTCAAGATTTTTAGTTTCTTGGCGCTGGGTACCTAACTCCTTCTTTAGCTCTGAGAAGTTTGATGGACTGAAGCCTTCTTCTCTCTTCTCGTCAAATCATTCTCTGACCAGCTTTGATCCATTGCTGGCGATGGGCTGCGCTCCTTTGCAGGGGGAGATGTGCTCTTATTTTTTGAATTTCCAGCTTTTCTGCCCTGCTTTTTCCCCATCTTTGTGGTTTTATCTGTCTCTGGTCTTTGATGATGGTGACGTACTGATGGGTTTTGGTATAGGTGTCCTTCCTGTTTGATAGTTTTCCTTCTGACAGTCAGGACACTCAGCTATAGGTCTGTTGGAGATTGCTTGAGGTCCACTCCAGACCCTGTTTGCCTGGGTATCAGCAGCAGAGGTTGCAGAAGATAGAATATTGCTGAACAGCGAGTGTACCTGTCTGATTCTTCCTTTGGAAGCTTCCTCTCAGGGGTGTACTCCACCCTGTGAGGTGTGGGGTGTCAGACTGCCCCTAGTGGGGGATGTCTCCGAGTTAGGCTACTCAGGGGTCAGGGACCCACTTGAGCAGGCAGTCTGTCCGTTCTTAGATCTCAACCTCCGTGTTGGGAGATCCACTGCTCTCTTCAAAGCTGTCAGAGAGAGTCGTTCGCGTCTGCACAGGCCTCTGCTGCTTCCCCTGTTGTGCCCTGTCCCCAGAGGTGGAGTCTACAGAGACAGGCAGGTTTCCTTGAGCTGCTGTGAGCTCCACCCAGTTTGAGCTTCCCAGAGGCTTTGTTTACCTACTTAAGCCTCAGCAATGGCGGGCGCCCCTCCCCCAGCCTCACTGCTGCCTTGCAGATAGATCGCGGCAGACTGCTGTGTTAGCAGTCAGGAAGGCTCCGTGGGCGTGGGACCCTCCCGGCCAGGTGTGGGATATATTCTCCTGGTGTGCCAGTTGGCTTAAAGCGCAGTATTGGGGTGCGAGTTACCCGATTTTCCAGGTGTTGTGTGTCTCAGTTCCCCTGGCTAGGAAAAGGGATTCCCTTCCCCCTTGCGTTTTCCAGGTGAGGCGATGCCTCGCCCTGCTTCAGCTCTCGCTGGTCAGGCTGCAGCAACTGACCAGCACCGATTGTCCGGCACTCCCTAGTGAGATGACCCCAGTACCTCAGTTGAAAATGCAGAAATCACTGGTCTTCTGTGTCGCTCGCGCTAGGAGTTGGAGACTGGAGCTGTTCCTATTCAGCCATCTTGCTCTGCCACCTCATTATTTCATTTTTTATGGCAGAGTAATATTCCATGGAATATGCATACCACATTTTCTTTACCCAGTCATTGGTTGATGGGCATTTAGGTGGGTTCCATATTTTTGCATTTGTGAATTCTGCTGTCATAAACATGTGTGTGCAAGTGTCTTTTTCATGTAATGACTTCTTTCTCTTTGGGTAAATACGCAGTCTTGGGTCCATTTACATGGTGAATCACATTTATTGACTTCTGTATGTTGAACCATCCCAGCATCGCTGGTATCAATCCCACTTTATCGTGATGAATTATCTTGTCAATGTGCTGTTGGATTTGGGTTGCTAGTATTTTGTTGAGGATTTTTGGATAAGCATCAAGGATATTGGTCTGTAGTTTTCTTTTTCTGTTTTGTTCTTTCCTGGCTTTGGTATCAGGGTGAAACTGGCTTCGTAGAATGAGTTAGGGAGGATTCCCTCCTTCTAAGTCTTTTGAAATAGTTTCAGTAGGGTTGGTACCAATTCTTTTTTGAATATCTGGTATAATTTGGTTGTGAATCTGTCTGTACATTGCCTTTTCTTAAGTGAAGAGGTAAAAATGGGGACAATTGCTAGTGTCTCCTGTGGCTTTCTTTTGTTGGGTTCCTTCAGAATACTGATGTCTGTTAAGACCAGCTACTTTTCATTGTTTCTGAATGGAATCACCCATCCCCGTTTAGATTTACCATCCTGCAAATAATTGTTGCATGCCTAGTAAATGCCAAGTTCTAGGCATGGGAGCCAGAAGCCATGTATTTCAGGCCTGGCTCTGCACTCTACCTTGCTGTTTGACTTAAAGCAAGTACATTTTCTATTTGAGGCCTCAGTTTTTTTGGCTGTCAAGGCAATTATCATTCCTGCCCTATTTCTGATATGAGATTGGAATAGGGAACAAGGGAGATAATAGATATGAAAGACTTTGAAAAATAAACATTTTGTGTACCAAGTTCAAATTATTCCTACTTGGGATAATAGGTTACAGTGACCAAACACCCACTGAAAGTAAATTTATTTTAGGAAAAGGGATTTATTTTACAAAAGCAGGACATTCTCATAGAATCCCATTGCCAGAAGTATAGATGGACCTCACAGAAACTATAAAGTCAAAAGATAGCTACTCTGCCTCCCTGTCTCTCTCTACGGACCATGTGGTCTCTCATCTCCGTTTCTCTATATATCTGCCTTATTCATTTTTTCTAACCAACTTCTCCATGTTCATGACTCAGCAGTCTAACTGAGTCAGTCTTTGTAATCCCAACTAAACAGTTTCTGGAGAATCTGAGGTCCATCTAAATGTCATCAGCCACAGCAAGAAGGGCAGGATCACATGAGATTGGGATGAGCTGCTCCTCAAATATGAACAAATTAAACACTCTGAGAAGATGATGGTGAAGAAAGTTGTTTGCACTTTAGTGCATAAATGTGATGAGTATAAAATTGCATAAATAACGTATATCTTCATTAGTCTTATGGAAAACAGAATTAGTCTTCCTAAAATCTCAAATGAGACTGTCTACTTACAACAGGCAGAGGAATGCTTTTGCATTATAGTGAAAGGATAGGCATGGTTCCTTACCTACAACTAGTGGTTAAAGGAAAATCTTACAGATTATTAATGGCTTTCTATTTCTCTGGCTTGCAAGAGTCACAGAAAAAAAAAAAATCCGGAGTCATTATTTACTTTACCTGCCCCCATTCACCTCTGAAAAACCAGTAAATAAAGATGATAGCTATCAGGTGTTTATAAAAATTAACTTTATCGTTTGAGAATTTATGATTTTTAAACTCAATGGGTTAAATAAATAAAACATTTAAATTTGATTTTAATGCTAAATTTGTAAGCTTTAGAATGAAGATTTTCTGTGTAAAGGTAGGTGAATAAACTTGTCAAAGGACAGATGTAGTTAAAATTGGGTCAGGGTCTCCACTTGAGCTTTGGTAAGTAATACAACTGCCCCATTTCCTATTTCAATCAGGGTGATCACTAGTTTTACCCCCTTGGTCAAAAATCAGTATTAAGGTGTGAGTACATCTAGCATCCCAGTAAAGCTTCCCAGTAGAGAGTTGTGAGGGTCCTAACTGAAAACAAGGGATTTAGATAAATATTCTTCACAAATTCAAATCCAATCATTTTATTTGATAGGAAATAGGTGGAAGGGTAAAAAGTATTCCCCTAGCTTGAAAACAATGTGGAATAATAGATCAAAAGTGTGACTTTAGTGTTACTGATCACTGTTGGCAGCATGACCACCAAACAGCTCTCCAGTTTATATCAAGAGCAGAGATTCCTTGCATAGCTGAGCCTGTCTTCTCTGTAGCCAAAGATGATCTATACACTGCATAAACATGAAATTCAAAAGATAAGTTATTGCACCAATTCTGAGAGCAGTCAGAAATAGCTCCCCCTGGCTGCAAGGTTGCATTTGAGTCATATTTTTATTTACCATGTATCTCTTCAGTGAATCCAGATATCTGACTTTTAAAACATCTGCCCATGTGAAAAGATTGCATTGGAGCCCAAGGGGAAACATCTTTATAATATATTCTTATTTTCTTAGGAGAACAAGTCTATAAGATGGGACATAGAATACAGTAATCTTTTGAGGACTTCCCTATTTACCCACCAATCTTCCTCTCTTCTTTCAAGTCATAGCTGCTTTTAAATCACAGAGGAAAAGTGTTGGGTTCCCTTGTTATAGAGAAATTGAGGGCTTTCTGCTATGTGTACCACACAATATATATTGAACATAGCATAAGTCATACTGTGAAGCTACACATGGAGATTAGAAATTTTTCTGGAAGAAAATTATTCCAGAGGTCACAGGTTATACGTGAACCTCCAGTATAAAGTAGCAGCAGCCCAAGATCTTGGGAAGACAAATTCAGATTCACAGATAGATTCCAGGTCCACTGTATGTATTTGGTGGGTGGTGGAAGTTGGGGGGTAATAATTACACATGAAATGTAATTTTAAAGGCAAGATTTCATCAGTCAGCTTAACAATGACCATTGATACCTCCTAACATGTTTGCACACTTACAACAAATGCTTTAATTCTAAACACAACATAAGGTAGTAATTTTCAACTGTTAGTATATTTCAGAATGACTTAAAATTTTTATTAAAATTGAGATTCCCAGGTCTCACCTCCTGAGTTTGTAGTTTAGAAAATCGATGGTCAGCCCTAGCAACACACATTTTTACCAAGCACTCTGAATAGTTCAGATGCCTTCAGGTAAGCTATTGCCTCCAGTAGCCCATTGTTAAAATCACATAATATGAACATATTGATCCATAACTCCTAGTGGTTCTTTAACAAATGTGTAGATAAGCTGACTCATGTAGGATTCATTTTGGGATGCAGGGAAGAGAAAGACTGAAACTTGAGGTACTGCTGTGGTAGAAGACCAACAATATAGGGACATTAGTCAGCCCAGGGGCAGTCGAAGATAACTGTGTATAGGCATAGGATGAGGCAGTTATGACAATACGAGATGAAAAGAGAGAAAAATGCGAGTAAGTGGAAAAGAGTAAAATTCAACTTGACTTCCTTTGCATCAAACAAGCCCACAAGAGAAACATATCTAAGTGTTGGGGGAATATGGTCGTCCAGTAAACAAATCACCCTTGCCATCATTTCTGCTGCCATCTCTTTGCATGCCTCTTAGTACTGGGGATATCAGTTCCACTAGGAAAAACAGAAGCACAATGCTGGCATCATCAGAAATGTTGCCATGAATGTTCTCAGAAGAATGATGCCACAGAAAGAACCATAGATTGGGGTCAGGAGACGGATTCAGACCTGGCTCATTACTAACTTTACCTCTTTGAGGCTCATTTGTAGCTCCTTTAGTCATAGTCCATAATTCAAGTACCACAGGCTAGGCAGCTGAGACAGCTAAAGGCCGAGGCAAGGAAGAGGTAGGCTGAGGAGACAGGGGCCAAATCATACTCCTTTCAAGCACTGGTCAAGAACAGAAGAGCTCTCTTTGCTACTCAGCCAGCTGACTAACTTTGTTTCAAACTGCAAGATGTAAAACAAAAAAAAAAAAAAAAGAAGAAGAAGAAAAAAGATATACAAGCAGATTCTTTAATGCTGCATGTGCCACAAGAAGTGCAGTCAGATTCATCAATGTTCAGTCTTTAGAGAGAAGTATGCAAAAAACACACTGCCAAGAAAGCATTTGTGCAAGATCCTGCAAAAGCAGAAATGCAAACTAGAGAAAAACTGGAGAAGCAGAGCCACCCCTGGGGGGATCTTCCAAGCCTACATCTGTGTCCAAATGAGAGGAGGGGTGCAGGTTCTGATCATATGAACACTCATGCCCTGGGCAACACCCTAAAATTGCTAATTAGATAATCTGGGTCTTCAGCAACCCAATTACCCCTATTACTGGATCCCTTTAGCCCTTTTGGGCTCCCACCTCCCCCAAGTATTCACTGTCTTCCTGCTGCCCACCCCTGCCTTCTCAGGAAGGCCTCTGGCTTCAACACCTGCTCTCTGCTAGGTGACTGCAGGCCTGAATCAGAAAAATAGTATGTTAACTCTCCCAGAAACAGACATCTCTAACACAGTAAAAATGCACATTTTGAAAAAGCTTCAAGAAGCAATTTTAGTGGGTAGAAGTTTCAGGCTCCACAGAAATTTGGTAGAAGACAGGGTGGGTCCAAATCCTGACTGTCAAATAGAAAAATTTTCCATGGTTCCAGTCTCCCCTTTCTGTACCTTTTTCTTCCTACTTCTCTACCCTCTAAAATCAATCTTTCCCCTAACCAGGGAACCAGTATCCTCATCCTCTTTCCCTTCCTTTCATCAAAATCTGCTCTCATAAAATAAACTGCAATGTCATTAATACTTTAATTAGAGTACTACACCATGTTCTTTTCCCAGTGTTGGATGAATTCCAACATCTCTTTGTGGAATGACAAGTGGTTTTTTTTGTTTGTTTTTGTTTTTTGTTTTTTGGTTTTTTTTTTGGTCTCCTACTGAAGGAATTTCTGACCTTAGTGAATGTTTTCTTTTTAAGGGAGGAGGGGGACTACAACCTTTCTTAGGTGTCTTGAAGTCAGAGATTCCATCTAAAACTAGGACTGATTCCAAGTACAGACCTAACATGTAAGGTACATCTTGATATTACTCATGAATGTTAGAGGTAATAAAATCTTTTAAATTCTAAAACACTTATCAAATTCATTATTCAATGTAATTTCTAATTGCTAATAGAACTTGTCTATAAAATGATGAACCATATAATTGATAGTTTTATGAAAAGTACTTTGAAATGGTAGATCAAAAGAGAAATGTTGCTAGAGTGATTCTCGATTTTATCAACATCTTTTTAAAAAGGCATTTCATGATACTTTTATAGGCAAGATTAAGAATGCAGAATTTCTGGATAGCAATATGGTTAGGTGCAACCTTAACTAATTGATGCTGACTAATGGCTCAATGACAGCCTGGGAGGAGGTCTATAGTAACACATAGGGCTCTTGTTCTTCACTTAATCTGGGACAACATTGGTAACCACTAACTTGAATGAAGCTACAGAAAAACTGTTGGTTAAAATTCCATGTGACAAATGGTTTGAAAAATTAGCAAATACATTAGCTGACAGAATCAAAATATAAAACATTGAACCAAAAGATGAATTAAGTACCATATTTGCATATCACACTTGTATTCCAAAAATCAAATATATATAGGTACAAGATAGGAAGACATGGCCTATAAACAGTTTTAGAAGTTTCTGTTAACAAATTCAACTTAGTTAACAGTGTGTTGTGGCTCCTACCAACTATAAACAAAACGACTTTAAGAGAAATGTACTATCAGTTATTACAAAACTAATAAATAGGCTTTATTAGACAGCTGATCCAAAAAAATAGCGGTGCTACTTCATAGGAATTCTGTTTAGTTAGGTTGATTCTCATGTAGAGGCAGTACTGCCCCAAGAGGACATATGGAAATGTGTTGGGGGCATTTGGAGTTCTCACAATGACTGGGTAGAATTACTAACATCCAGTGGGCAGAACCAGAGATGCTAAACAGTTTGCCATGTGCAAGAGGATTCTACATGTATGCGGACCTTTCTTGCCTAAAATGTAAGTAGCATCTATACCCAATGAGAAACATTTATTAAACTAACAAGAGAAAACAAAATGGGGAAGAGTCTAAGAACCACATCACAGGAAGCCAACTTGAAAAGACTGAAAATGTCTAGCCTGGAGACAAAAGGGTGCTTGGGAAGAGTAACTCTTTCCAAATATATGTAGTGCTATCCAGCGAAAAGAAACAGGTCATATTATTATTTAGTGGTATTCCTATTACTGATAGCAGTTACCATTTTTTAATACTTACCAAGTTTAAGAAATTATGCTAAATACTCACAACCTATCTGAGGAAGATACAATTCCACCCATTTTGCAGATGGGAAAAGTATATTTCAGCTTAAATTATTTGTTCAAGGTCACCCAGCTAATAGATGGTTCAGTCAGGATTTCAACAAAGTAGCTATAAGTCTGAATCCATACCCTGTGCTCTTAAACACTATGCTATGTTGTGGTAATTCCGAATGGAACCATTTTGGGGTGACTCCAATAGGAAAAACCAGGATCAATGTGTGGAAGTTATAATTTTGGTACAACACAGGAAAACACATTCAAATTGTGGTGGTCACCACTGTGTAACAGTGAGTTACCGGTTTACAAGCAGAGGTTGAATAATCACTCAAGCTAGGAGAATCACGGAGCATGAAGTAGGAAATGAATTTGGCTTCTAAGGTCTCTTTCAGTTTATGAAAAGCAGGAAATTTTACCTTTTCATATACTAGTAAACTGAAGCATCTCAGAGAGTGTACAAGATTTTGCACTTTCATTTGTGCATTTTCACATCTCTCATGTAAGAAATATTGGCAGAACCAGTCCTAGAACCTAGGATAATTATTTGTCTTGAGTCTTCTACATTTTACCTCTAAGACCATTTGAACAGCCTACTTCCCTTAATGCAGGAGATTATTGGCATTCATGCATAGCATAAATTGGGCATTGCCAGCATTTATAGCCTGTCAGCATTTCCATGTTGACACTGGGGATGAGATGATGATTCCTTATCAAAGCTTCATTTATGTCATCGATATCTAGGAAAACAATGCATTAGGTATATCCAGTATGACTTATCCCAAAACTCTAATCTCTATTTTGTGTCCATACTATGATGCTCTTTCATTTATGTATTTATGTATTTATTTATCTTTTTTATGTATTTATCTTTTCATTTATGTATTTATTGAACACCTACTTCATATCCATAAGTGTCCTTCATTTTCTGGCTATGAAATTTTTCATATGACCTAAACTGAAAGTCATGGAATGCCCAATTTACGCTATGCATGAATGGCAATAATTGCCTGCATCAATAAGTTCCTTCTTGTCTCTTTACCTCTTACAGCAACTTTCCAGGTTTGTATCTACCATAGGATTTATGTCTGTCTACTGAAACAGATTCAAAATAACAATGGCTTATCCAGATGAAAGATTTTTCAACTGTCTTATGTAACAGTCCAGGCATAAGCAGACCAGGGCTGATTTGGTAGCTAGATAGTATCAAGGATCAGGGCCCCTTGTGTCTCATTGCTCCAGTATTTATAGGAGTTGCCTACATTATCCAGATGGACAATTGCCACATCCACATTTTAACCAATGGGAAGAAAAAAAATGATGAAGAGAATAGCCTCTCCTTCAATTTAAAGGCAGAACAAGGAATTACACATAGTACCGTCATAGCTCATCGACCAAGCTTAGTCATATGGCCAAATTTAACTATAAGCAAGTCAAGGAAATATAGTCGTTATACTGTGTGGTCAAAATACCCAGGTAAAAATCAAAAATTATGTTTCTAAAAAAGTAATAAGAGAAGTAGAAATTTGGGGATGACTAGTCATAGTCTTTGCCATCCATCTTAAAGAGTCTACTGTATGAATTCCTGTTGGGTAAGCAATGGGTCAAGGATATACTTCAATGGACACTGCTAGATTAACCCAGGAGTAAAACAAGACCCAAGATGAAACAATCAGATAACTTCTCTCCAAAATTTAGACTTTAGTCTTGGACTCTCATTCGTCTCCATTCATTCATAAACTAGAAGGCCTAGTAGGTTCATGATGGCCATTTTCTCCTGCTATGAAACAGCAATGCACAGCTTATTTGCAGAGAAAAGACCATACATCCCCAGATTTTAAAAATATGTGAGAGAGTAGCTGCTTTAGTCTCAGATGGGTTTCAACATCCTAAATTCAGTGCCTCATGAAGCTGGCTGCCAGCCCTGTCCTTAGGTATTGTGAGATAGTTCTGCATTATTATAATGTATTTTCCTATCTTATGTAACCTCATTTGTTGCTGAGATTCTGTTATTTGCAGCCAAACAATCTCTAAGACAATATAGGTTTATATTGACAGAGTAAGGACTAAAGGACATCTCAGACAATGGAACACTAGAATGCATGAAGATCCACAGGTAAGAATTATTATGGCATTTTCAGATTCAGACCCATTCCCTAGCACGTCCAGGACAAGATGCTCTTAAGATTTGGAAGCTGTGACCAGGATCCCTAGCTTCATGTCTTAGAAAGCACTTCTTCCTTCATTCACATACAAAATATTAGAATAACTCTTCTTATAGACCTCCAGGTCCTGTCTGTGTGCCTGAATTTCCCACAGTGGCTCTGAAAGTCTAACTCAACATCATTTGTAACTCAACTTGCTTGCATTTCCTCACTTAGGGCTGGACAATATTTTCTCCTTCAGTTCTCCCACCTTGACAGATCCCATCATTACCTATGGTTTGTTTTTGGTTTGGTTTCTATGCTCCATAG
This sequence comes from Rhinopithecus roxellana, assembly GCF_007565055.1. Taxonomy (NCBI): domain Eukaryota; kingdom Metazoa; phylum Chordata; class Mammalia; order Primates; family Cercopithecidae; genus Rhinopithecus; species Rhinopithecus roxellana. Next base: position 107,584,404 of record NC_044555.1, on the reverse strand, counting down.
CTACTGAGACTGACATCTCTTCTCTTGCTCCAACTTTAATCTGTTCAACCAATGCAGGTTAGTCTCTCCCCACCTGAGAGTTTAGGTACCAAGTTTCCAAGGCCCTCCCAGTTGCTAGCTTCTCCCTATATACCTCCAGACTCCCAGGAGCTATCCCCATTGATGGCCTAAGGGGAACCCTCAATCTTTTGATATGCCTGCTCTTAGAATATCTTCATGACAGTGATTTTCCTGTTTAGAGCAGAGAATGTGAGAGGAGTCATAAGAAAAACACCTCACATTGTTTAGCACTTTGTATTTAGTGAAGTAATTTCGCATTCATAATCTGATTAAATACATACAGTAGGATTCTGAAGTAACCAAAGAAGGTATTGCTATTGTTCCCATGTTAAATGTTAGAAAACTGAAGTGGGGCTAGGTTAATTGCCCAAGGTCTCATAGTTAACTAACGGAGGCTGTGTCAGGAACTCAGTTTCTGGAGGCAGATGATTTGGGGCAGGGGGAGATGAAACATACCAAATATGGTTCCAAGGCCTTACTTATGATTGTATCACGTACTGATATTGTATAGCTATTATAAAGATTAAATAAGGTAATTAAAATGAAGGCCTTCATGTTCATCACATCATAACAACTCAATAAATATTAGTTTTCAGTGTTCTCAGGCAGAATAGCATGGCAGCTAAGAGCACAGGATCTAGACTCCAGATTCATGTTACTTAGGTTTGATTACTACACAAGAAGCAGTATGCAGTATGGTTGGGGCGGGGGGTATATTCTGAAGCCAGATAGCCTGAACTTGAATACTGGCTCTGTTACATTTTAGCTGTGTGATCTTAGACAAGTCACTTAATCTCTCTGTTTCTTAGTTTCCACATCTGTCTAGTGGCAATAAAAGTAGTACTCCCATGGGGCTGTTGTGAAGATTAAATAATTCTATAAATCATGCTTGGAAAAGTGAATATAACACACTGAGCATCATATAAACATCATATAAGTATTCACTACAATTATCTACTTCTTTTGAGCTTTATAACCTTGGACAGGTCACTTAACATGGTTTTAAGTTCCTTGTCCATAGAATGGGGATAATACAATTTTTGTGACGATTAAGCAGTATTGCACATAAAGCTCCTAGAACAGCTTGTTATGTCATACGTATGCAAAATATTAACTATCATTATTTTCAGTGGTGAAAGGCACCAAGTGCACCAAACAAATCAATTCCTCCATCATTCTAGTAAACGAACATGCTTATTAGACATGTTAACACATGGTTAACATGTGCTATTAATTTTCATTAGACATTATTTGTTGAGAACAAATAATCTCTGGAGGAAAGGCTCTGATCTCAGCACTTTTCAAAAATTTCCAAGATGATTATAACATACAGCCAAAATTGAAGACCACTGCACTGGGAACGATATTTCCCCAACCTCCCCTCAATCTTACAGAGAGGTGAGGCAACAAAGATGACCATCTCAGCTTCTAAAAGAAACAGAAACCATGGCTTGGGAACAGAGAAAATACACAACACACCTTTTCAAAATGAATCTTTTTTTCCTTTCAACTGAGAATCACTGAAGTAGAGTCAGCATAAGTTAAGGAGGCAATGCAGCCAAAACAGCAGCCACAAATATAAGGCATTTTTATAATCTCATGCTTTTGTTTATTTTTAGTCTTTGTGAATTTTGTTTCTATTACATGATGCAGCTGCATTTTTAATTAAAGTTGCATTTCCTGCATAGTGAAGCTGCCTCCCAGAGAAGATGCATCATGTTTGTCCCATGGAACCTCACGCAGCCCTGATATAATGCCATCTACCTGTGCCAGGCAGCTTTCAAAGACAAACCACAGTGATCTCTGCTTCCTACTATCCATGCCTTTTTACAATCCCCTCCTATAGCAACTTGCTTCCAATGAACAGAATATGAAAAAAGTTATCGTATTTCACCTTCATCATCAGGTTACAAATTTCCACTGTTGTTAGCATTCTCTCATTGGCTCTGTCTGAGGGAAGTCAGCTGCCATCTTGTGAGCTACCCTTTAGAGGCCCATGTGGCAAGGAACTGAGACATCTCCAACCAATAGTCAGCAAGGAGTGGTGACCTGCTAACAGCCACAGGCATGATACTGCAAGCAGATCTTTCCCCAGTAGAGACTTCATTATAGCCTGTTGGAAACTCTGAGCTAAAGGATTCAGATATGCTGTGACTGGATTCTTGATCCACAGAAAGACAGTGAGAAAATAAATGTGTGTTGTTTTAAGCCATTAAGTTTTGGGGTAATACATTATGCAACAATAAGTAATATAATACTATGCTCATACCATACTTATATCTCAATTTAAAGCAGCTGCTGCAACTATCACTAACACGACTAATAATAATAATTGCTAATATTTTTCAGCTCTTTGATTTTCCAGGCATTCTACTGAGCACTTTAATATGTAAGATCTTTTTTTTTTTTTTTTTTTTTTTTTTGAGACACAGTCTGGCTCTCTCACCCAGGCTAGAGAGAAATGGCACAATCTCAGGTCACTGCAACCTCCACCTCTTGGATTCAAGCTTTTCTCCTGCCTCAGCCTCCCAGGTAGCTGGGATTACAGGCATACACCACTACAACTGGCTAATTTTTGTATTTTTAGTAGAGACGGGGTTTCACCATGTTAGCCAAGCTGGTCGTGAACTCCTGACCTCAAGGGATCACCCGTCTCGGCCTCCCAAAGTGCTGGGATTACAGGAGTGAACCACCACACCTGGCCTAATATGTAAGAAGTTTTTATATCCTCCCAGTAATCATATATGGTAGGTACTGTTATTATCATACACACATCTACATTTTGCAGTTCAAGAAACTGAGGCACTGAGAGGTTAATAACGTACACAAGATTCAAAGGGAAAGGGCTAGCAAGTAGCAGAGGCAGGATTCTGACTCAAGTGATGTTGATTTAAAGCTTATTATATGCACACAGTCTAAGGATTGAGTTTCAATCTCAGTTCTGTCATTTACTCTTTGACCTTGGAAAAGTCATTGCACTTTGTCGAACCTCAGTTTCCTTATCTGTTAAATGGAGAGAATAACAGTGACAAACTCACAAGTTATTATGAGGATTAAATAAAGTTATGGTTCTAAACATATGGCACAATACCCTCATTTGGCTCGACTAGCATTTGCAGAGCCTGGGACAAGGGTATAAATGGAGGCCCACATACCAGATGTCTACATATTTTAAAAATACGTATTAAAATTTAAGAATAGTTAAATAAAATATGTTCTATCTTCCTACCTTGAAAAAATATACTTCAAAACAACTTCGCATGCCAGGTTCAAATTTTTAATTCTCAGATTCCCCCAGAGTTCTGAACCAAAATATATCAGTGTAGAGAGAGAGAAAGGTGGCTCCAGATCTCCGACTTGCTCCCTTCTCTTTCCGTCCTAGGCTCTATCCCACAGAATGAGTACCCCCACACATATGCCTGTGGACATTCCAGCCTACACATCCAAGTTCTGACTATACTAAGGTTGCCATATTCTATAAATACAACACAGGGTGTCATATAGTTCATCTGGAAACCCTAGACTATACTCCCCTGTGCATGGTATTCCTCAAGCCTAGGGATGCACACACTGGCGGCACAAAGTCCCCTCCCTATAGAGAAGAGTATGGCTAAAGGAGGGCCAGAGTGAGGTCTTTTAGAAAAGCACGAAGCCCAGGGCAATAGCACTTCTTGCCCAGGTCTAAGAGTGGACAGGCTCTAAGCAATTAAACGAGTTTTGTTTATGGATCTCTTTTCTGTCTTCCATTTGCTGCTGTTTCTGTACTGCTTTATCTCACACCAGTGCCTTCTGACTGCTTTCTCATTTCTCCACTTGGCATGGACAGTTTTCATCTTTCCTGACCGTCCCTAACACCAGAAGCCCCAACTCTCCTGATGAACACCAGTAATCAATAAGTGATCATGGATACTGATAATATGTTAGCCAGAGAAGAATGACTCTAATGATGGTGATTTTAGACATCAAAGTGAGCTAAATGGCATATGAGCCACATGGGTAGATGAGGATTTTCTCAGGGACCAACTAGAATGGAAGAGAAAAGAATTCAGATCCTTAGTACACCCTCGGGTCTATTTTCCTATGTTCCTGATTTAACTCTGGCCCAGAAACAGCGACAAAAAGCCCTGTCCTCAGGGTTATATTAATCTCCATAATACATACAAGTCACAGCTCTGATCTCTACTCTCCCTACCCTCATTCCCACTCATGATTCCTCACCCTCTGAATTATTGTCAAAGATCCCTGGAGAGCAGTGAGGGAAGGGAGAAATTATATGTGTTTGTGTTTACATCCAAGAAATGAAATCAGTAATAGAAATCCAGACAAAGTCCTAAAACAAAATGATGGAACAGGCAAAAACAGCCAAGCCATCATTAAATGATCATATTATGAAATGGGATTGATTTTATTCAACAATCATCTTGTAAAAGCATATTAATTAAAAGCTTCCTAAATATGATAAACCAAGGCACAAAGAGAATGGGCAACACTTTCCCCCTATTGCTTAAGGTGTTACGTTTATAATCCATACTTTTTTTATTTTATTTTTCTTATACTTTAAGTTCTAGGGTACATGTGCATAATGTGCAGGTTTGTTACATATGTATATTTGTGCCATGTTGGTGTGCTGCACCCATCAACTCGTCAGCACCCATCAATTCATCATTTATATAATCTATACTTCTACAGAAAAGATTCTAAAGCTGAGGGAGGCCACAAGCAAATTTCCATATTCTTAGCAAACCCAGAGATAAAAAAAAAAAAAAAAAAAAAAAAAAAAAGTCAAGTCAAGGACATCCATCCTGGCACTGAAATTACATCCATCTCTCAGGAAGATGACACACAAGCCAGTCAAACAGACAGAGTTGGTCAAAACGTGTCTTAAAGAGGTTGATAGAGGCTTGACATCTGAGCACAGCTCTGGAAGAAAGAAGTAATTTCCCTGAAAGATAGAAAATGACTTGGAGTTAATAAAGTGATTGCAGCCTCTGGAGGCAATAACGGCAGAATATATTTGCCAAAAATGATAATGCCATCTTAAGCTGTTTCGCAAATATGAATAAAACGATGTTTTGTTCCTTTTTAAGCATTAGGTGCCAAGTCCTGCATGAAGTGCTTTTTATGTGTATTATATTGTTTAATCCTCACAACAGCCCAGAGAATATCATTATTATTTTCATTTTAAGAACGAGAAAATGGAGGCCCAAATAAGTTAAATACCTTGCTCAATATAACATAGTAAGAGACAGAGCTGCTATTTGAACCCAGAAAGCTCTTAACCATTTGTTAGATTGCTCCTTTGGGGGTGATTTGGGACTCACACTCCTAGAGAGAAATTGATAATATGTCCAGAAAAGGTGACCAAGGCTGTGAGGGGACTCCATACAATGTGTGGAAAAGTTCAAGAAACTAGAGATATTTAGCCTGGAAAAAAAATTAAAAAAAAAAAAGACTCAGGTAGACACAAGATCCATGAACGCAGGGATTATGTGTCTTTTAATCACCCATATACCCTTAATTTCTACCCTAATCCCTAACATATAGTAGGTTCTCAATAAATATTTATTGAATAACTGGATGAATGAATTAATAGCAAAAAACAGATGAATGCATGACTTCAGTGCTGCCTTGAGATGTACAAATGCTAATCATGTGGAAGAGATATTATTCTAATATTCTGTGTGACTCTAGGAACAGAAGTTATAAGGCGTCACATCTTAACTAAAAATAAGAAAGATACTCTAAGAATTATTATGCTCCAGCAGGAGAATGGGGTTATCCCAAGAAATTGTAAACTTCTTGATTATAGTAGTAAATTTTTTTTATTGACAATGAACAGATAAGACAATTTTGTGTTTTTGTTTCCCTTGTACAGATAAAAAGCAGAACAAAAAGGCTTGCTAACTCACTAAAGGTTATCAAGTTGACTTTTTAGGTTCAAGCCATCATCCTTATCTTTTTCTTTTCTTTATAGATGGGGTCTCACTACTTTGCCCAGGCTGATCTCAAACTCTTGGCCTCAAGTGATCCTCCCACCTCAGCCTACCCAGTGGTTGGGATTACAGGCATGAGCTACCATGCCCAGCCCGTTCTTACTTTTTGAGTTTAAACCACAAATTCCATTATAAATATCCAAACTCAGGCACATGTATATAAAGTGGTAGTTTGCTTGAGTTTATAAACGTGATTTGGATTTAATTTTTCTACTCCAAATTTATATTTTTTTTTTCTTTTTAATTCTTATGGGTATATAAAATTTTATGGGTATATTTATGGGGTATATGAGACATTCTGACACAGGTATACAATGTGTAATCACATTCAACTCTATATTGAAACCAACTTAATATTAGTCCACAGAATTGCTGGCCAATAAGTTGCTAACTAACACATTTGAAAAACCAACAGATCAAAGCTGTTTAAGGTAGTCCGCTCGCCCTAGTCAATTGCTTGGAAGAAAATCCTCACGGATTATACTGCCTGTGGCCTAGTTAGGCATACTTTCTTCCTCCTGCCCAGGCCTCATGCTGGAGAGTAGGCTTCTTAGTGAAATGCAAAGCTTTTCAATGATTTCTACATGTGTTGAGAAATAAGCCATTCTGGAAAAGGGCTTTGCAGTGGGAGGCAAGGTACAGAGATAGAGTTTGGGATTTGCCCTATATCCAGCTTTTAAGAGGACACTGCGCTATTATAGTCCAGGCTCAGCCATATCAAATGTACTGTTCCCTGAAGGCTGAATGAACTCCAACTGAGTTGACACACTGGTTCTCAGGAGCCTCCCTCCTCAACGGAGAAACTATTATGATCTACAGGCTAAAGAAGTATTCCCCACTGATAAAGTCAGTGAAATAACCACCATCTTCATTAGGAAAGAACTCCTCTCACCACAGCTAGGAAACGAAGTACAGTCTACCTGGCAAGATGTCCAACTAAGAATAATTAGCCACCTAGCTCCCAAAAGCTTCCAATCACAGTACTTGACACAAACATGCTGCCCACTACCAAGAGAGAAGTTTCTAACAAAATGAATTTTTTTTTTTTTTTTAAGAGCACTTGACAAAAGGTACTAAAATACTCAGAATAAAATCTCAAGTTGGAGCTGTCAAAGGCATCGGGATAAAGCACTGCAAAATACATGCCTGAATGTGCTGTGCTGCTTCAAGGCAGACCACACTGCCACCTACTGAACAAGAATGTGCTTTCTCTTGGCCTCCTGTATACTGAATGCTTCCTGAATATTCATTCTGAGAAATGTGGCCATTCTTTTCCCACTTCTCAGAGCAGTTTGGCAGCAGGACAGTCAGCTCCCTCTGTGAGCCAGCAGTACCATCTTCTCTGGTGCCCACCCACCATAGGAAACTTGAAGTAACTGGATGGCAAGCCAGCACGATTAGACACTGACTCATTTGTTCCATGACAGAAGTTGGGGGAGGCAGAGTCCAAATGAATGTGAAGAGATGCACACATACCAAAAACAACTGAATCACAAGGCAACCACAGGGAAGAAACTGCTGACAAGCATTTGAAACAAGGCACCCATAACCATGAATCACTCAGCATAACAGCTGGGTACCAAATGATTTGTAAATCTAGAAGATTCAGAGATAACTTTGCAGGAACAGCCTACATGAGATACAACTCTTAGTTCAGATGCCCTGGACTAAAGCAACTGAAAAGCAGCAGTGACCATGGCATTAATTTCTTCCCAAACTGTTACTTGCCAGCAAGCACCCACAATTAGTGCCCTAGTTTCAAACCCGAAATCACAAATTATAGGGGGAAAGAGTTGCAGGCTGAGAGGCTGATATTTCCATTAGCAACTTAAGTCTTTTCCATGAAAGTTGGTAAAGATAATTTCTCTTCTCACAACAGAGGCAGGGTACAAGGAGAGATAAAAGGAAAGGAGAAAAGAAAAAAAAGGAGGGAATAACAGTGACATCTCCATTTACTAAATGCATATTATAAACCTGATACTTCTGTAGGCATTTTAATATGCCCCTATTCCTAAACTGCTAAACAATATGACTAGTTTTACAGAAGAGAAAACTGAGGCCGGGCACAGTGGCTCACGCCTGTAATCCCAGCACTTCGGGAGGCCGAGGTGGGTGGATCACCTGAGGTCGGGAGTTCGAGACCAGCCTGACCAACATGGAGAAACCCCGTCTCTACTAAAAATACAAAATTAGCTGGGCCTGGTGGCACATGCCTATAATCCCAGCTACTAGGGAGGCTGAGGCAGGAGAATTGCTTGAACCTGGGAGGCGGAGGTTGCGGTGAGCCGAGATCGTGCCATTGCACTCCAGCCTGGGCAACAAGAGTGAAACTCCGCCTCAAAAAAAAAAAAAAAAAAAGAGAAAACTAGGCTCAAAACAGTAAAAGCACTTGCCCAAGATCATATCGATAATGAGAGACAGAATCTGGATTGTAAACCAGAAGTAACTAGCTATTATCAACGAAGACAGAGAAAGAAAGAAAGAAGCCACTTGGCCAGAGCTGCTGTCTGTGGTCAGATGAGCAAGTTGTTATTTTCCTGTACCAAAATTAGGCACAGAGCAGTAGCTTACTTGAAATCTGATCAATTTTGCTAGACTTGTAAGTGGTATAAATGTGGCTAGGCGAAAGCAAACCAAACTTGTTAGAAGTCATATTTGTCTACCCTTCCTCTAACTGGTTTCCATGAGCATAGACACAGTATTACCTTCAACTCTTAAGAATCTGTGTTGAGGAGAGGGGTATGGGCCATTCTCCACAGAGATAGATAATCAAAAACTCACTAATTGCAAAATGAATCCATGGCTTACCACATTGTTGAGGTGGCAAAACTTGTCACTCCAAACAATGATGTTGTATACTGAAAATTCAGAAAGTGTCTGAAAGCTTCCAACAATTTTCTACGATTCATAGCACTTTTGAGAATGGATAAACCAAGTTAACATGGATACTAAGAACTCTACTAAGAAGAACCACCTTCTCCCAAACATTCCCTAGTACAAAGTAAGCAGTTAAGCATTTCAATTATAGTCAAGTACACATCAACCTAGGATGCCAGAGCTACAAAGGAACTTAAACATCACCTAATCTGATACTCTTATTTGAAAAATGAAAGGACTGGTAACAGAAAAAAAAAAAAAATCCTTATCCAACTTCTTCTTTCTATCACTCATTCAAGAGGTTCAAAGACCCATCATACTACTGTTGTTGCATGTGCTGGGGAATGTGAACAAAGTGAAAGACATAATGTGTGCCCTCCAGGATTTTCTGATACAGTTCAAGCTGTAGATCCTTTTTATTTTATCATTTTATTTTATTTTATTTTATTTTATTTTAAGACAGAGTCTAGCCCTGTCACCCAGGATGGAGTACAGTAGTGTGATCTTGGCTCATTGAGCCTCCGCCACCCAGGTTCAAGCAGTCCTGCCTCAGCCTCCCGAGTGGCTGGGATTATAGTTGTGTACCACCATGCCTGACTAAGTTTTGTATTTTTAGTAGAAATGGGGTTTCCTCCTGTTGGCCAGGCTGGTCTCGAACTCCTGACCTCATGTGATCCACCCGCTTCAGCCTCCCAAAGTGCTGGGATTACAGGTGTGAGCCACCGTACCTGGCCTCTAGATCCTTTTTAAAGGATAATGTTCTGTGGATCTGTCCATGATAGCATTATACTGGTGGTGTTCACTAAGTATGAAAATTGGCAATGACCAAAAGTTGCTATGAATTCAGTCATGCTCTTAAATATATTTGTATTTAAATAAAACCCGCACCTGAATCTGAAAATGGCATCTATATATATTTTTGAGAAATTATTTAGTCTCCAAACATTTTTTTTATTTTTCAGAAAGCACCAAGGGCAATACTTTGTAGCTGCAGGTTAGAGGCAGGGAACTGCTGCTACAGAGGAAAAAAACTGAAAACACTACAGCCAGATACAACTTCATACTTTGGCAGAATTGGAAGTGACTGACTTACATAATATGTTTTAATGGATACCAGGAAAGTTTACCTGCCCCAATATATTTTCCATCTCACTCTTTGATATCCCTTACTTACCTCTGCTATACTCCACAACCTCAACTTTCTGAAATTTCAAAGACCAAAGTACATATGGCTTTACAAACAATTGATGCTCAAATCTAGCCTCTCAGAAAGGTGGACGAGCAATTACATATACCTTTACATAGATTCATAGCTGAGGTTGGATAAAGGGCATTACAAAGTGGGTGAATGACAATTCACTTCTACTTGAGAAAACCTGAGAAGAGTCTGGGCAGGGTATACCAGCAGTTGGGTAGGGGTGAGGGTTTAGCAATCTAGAGACAGCATAAAGGTTTACTTGATGCCTAGGAGGCAGGAGAATGGTAAGGAGACAAGATGAAAGAAATGTTATCAAAGGTAACTTTCACTAAAATTAAAATGATTCCTTGGACCATCTCATACTAGAGAGTGTTACAAGAATACATCACAGAGTGGTCAGTGGTATAGTACACAAACTAATGTGGCAGAGAAGTTAAGATAATAAACAAGAGCTCATTGCATTTTGGACTATTTTGTGAAGACTTCATGGAGAAGTGGGATCTGAACTGGACCTTAAAGTATATGCAGAATTTAAAGAGGTGAGGAAAAGGTATCTTAGATTTAGACAAAGTCATTAAGCAGGAGTAAACATTGGGAATAAAGGGGGAAACAATGATCAAGTCAGCTTGAATGGAGCAATGAGTAGGTATTGAGAATCATGAGAAATAATGTTGGGGAAAGATGATGGCACAATATCATGGGAGGTCTTGGTATCAGATGAAGGAATTCATCCTTGATGCAGGCAATCGGAGTCTCCACATGTTCTGGAACAGGTGAGTGACACAATGAAAAGAATGCATTAGTCTAACAGGAAAAATGCAGGGTATTGTTACTGCACATGGGCTTCAAAGTTAAAATCCCAGCTTTTTCCATTTATTAGCTATGAAGCCATGGACAAGTAATGTATATTCTGTATGTTACAGGTTTATTAATCTCTAAAATGGTAATATTAATATATACCTCATTGGGTCATTATGAGAATCAAACTAATCTTCAAAAAGTGCATTAGTACAATGCCTAGCACACAAGAGTTCATAAATAGCAACTTTTTTTTTAAATTTTTTTTTATTATACTTTAAGTTCTAGGGTACATGTGCATAACGTGCAGGTTTGTTACATATGTATACTTATGCCATGTTGGTGTGCTGCACCCATCAACTCGTCAGCACCCATCAATTCGTCATTTATATCATGTATAACTCCCCAATGCAATCCCTCCCTCCCTCCCCCTCCCCATGATAGGCCCCAGTGTGTGATGTTCCCCTTCCCAAGTCCAAGTGATCTCATTGTTCAGTTCCCACCTATGAGTGAGAACATGCGGTGTTTGGTTTTCTCTTCTTGTGATAGTTTGCTAAGAATAATGGTTTCCAGCTGCATCCATGTCCCTACAAAGGACGCAAACTCATCCTTTTTTATGGCTGCATAGTATTCCATGGTGTATATGTGCCACATTTTCTTAATCCAGTCTGTCACAGATGGACATTTGGGTTGATTCCAAGATTTTGCTATTGTGAATAGTGCCTCAATAAACATATGTGTGCATGTGTCTTTGTAGTAGAATAATTTATAATCCTTTGGGTATATACCCAGTAGTGGGATGGCTGGGTCATATGGTACATCTAGTTCTAGATCCTTGAGGAATTGCCATACTGTTTTCCATAATGATTGAACTAGTTTACAATCCCACCAACAGTGTAAAAGTGTTCCTATTTCTCCACATCCTCTCCAACACCTGTTGTTTCCTGACTTCTTAATGATTGCCATTCTAACTGGTGTGAGATGGTATCTCATTGTGGTTTTGATTCGCATTTCTCTGATGGCAAGTGATGATGAGCATTTTTTCATGTGTCTGTTGGCTGTATGAATGTCTTCTTTTGAGAAATGTCCGTTCATATCCTTTCCCAATTTTTCATAGGGTTGTTTGTTTTTTTCTTGTATATTTGTTTGAGTTCTTTGTAGATTCTGGATATTAGCCCTTTGTCAGATGAGTAGGTTGCAAAAATTTTCTCCCATTCTGGAGGTTGCCTGTTCACTCTGATGGTAGTTTCTTTTGCTGTGCAAAAGCTCCTTAGTTTAATGAGATCCCATTTGTCAATTTTGGCTTTTGCTGCCGTTGCTTTTGGTGTTTTAGACATGAAGTCCTTGCCCATGCCTATGTCCTGAATGGTACTACCTAGATTTTCTTCTAGGGTTTTTATGGTGTTAGGTCTAACATTTAAGTCTCTAATCCATCTTGAACTAATCTTCGTATAAGGGGTAAGGAAAGGATCCAGTTTCAGCTTTCTACTTATGGCTAGCCAATTTTCCCAGCACCATTTATTAAATAGGGAATCCTTTCCCCATTTCTTGTTTCTCTCAGGTTTGTCAAAGATCAGATGGCTGTAGATGTGCGGTATTATTTCTGAGGACTCTGTTTTGTTCCATTGGTCTATATCTCTGTTTTGGTACCAGTACCATGCTGTTTTGGTTACTGTAGCCTTGTATGATAGTTTGAAGTCAGGTAGTGTGACGCCTCCAGGTTTGTCCTTTTGACTTAGGATTGTCTTGGCAATGCGGGCTCTTTTTTGGTTCCATATGAACTTTAAAGCAGTTTTTTCCAATTCTGTGAAGAAACTCATTGGTAGCTTGATGGGGATGGCATTGAATCTATAAATAACCTTGGGCAGTATGGCCATTTTCATGATATTGATTCTTCCTATCCATGAGCATGGTATGTTCTTCCATTTGTTTATGTCCTCTTTGATTTCACTGAGCAGTGGTTTGTAGTTCTCCATGAAGAGGTCCTTTACATCCCTTGTAAGCTGGATTCCTAGGTATTTTATTCCCTTTGAAGCAATTGTGAATGGAAGTTCATTCCTGATTTGGCTCTCTGCTTGTCTGTTACTGGTGTATAAGAATGCTTGTGATTTTTGCACATTAATTTTGTATCCTGAGACTTTGCTGAAGTTGCTTATCAGCTTAAGGAGATTTTGGGCTGAGACGATGGGGTTTTCTAAATATACAATCATGTCATCTGCAAACAGGGACAATTTGACTTCTTCTTTTCCTAACTGGATACCCTTGATTTCTTTCTCTTGCCTGATTGCCCTAGCCAGAACTTCCAACACTATGTTGAATAGGAGTGGTGAGAGAGGGCATCCCTGTCTTGTGCCAGTTTACAAAGGGAATTTTTCCAGTTTTTGCCCATTCAGTATGATATTAGCTGTGGGTTTGTCATAAATAGCTCTTATTATTTTGAGGTACGTTCCATCAATACCGAATTTATTGAGCGTTTTTAGCATGAAGGGCTGTTGAATTTTGTCAAAAGCCTTTTCTGCATCTATTGAGATAATCATGTGGTTCTTGTCTTTGGTTCTGTTTATATGCTGGATTACGTTTATTGATTTGCGAATGTTGAACCAGCTTGCATCCCAGGGTTGAAGCCCACTTGATCATGGTGGATAAGCTTTTTGATGTGCTGCTGAATCCGGTTTGCCAGTATTTTATTGAGAATTTTTGCATCGATGTTCATCAGGGATATTGGTCTAAAATTCTCTTTTTTTGTTGTGTCTCTGCCAGGCTTTGGTATCAGGATGATGTTGGCCTCATAAAATGAGTTAGGGAGGATTCCCTCTTTTTCTATTGACTGGAAGAGTTTCAGAAGGAATGGTACCAGCTCCTCCTTGTACCTCTGGTAGAATTCAGCTGTGAATCCATCTGGTCCTGGACTTTTTTTGGTAGGTAGGCTATTAATTGTTGCCTCAATTTCAGAGCCTGCTATTGGTCTATTCAGGGATTCAAATTCTTCCTGGTTTAGTCTTGGGAGAGTGTAAGTGTCCAGGAAATTATCCATTTCTTCTAGATTTTCTAGTTGATTTGCGCAGAGGTGTTTATAGTATTCTCTGATGGTTGTTTGTATTTCTGTGGGGTCAGTGGTGATATCCCCTTTATCATTTTTTATTGCGTCTATTTGATTCCTCTCTCTTTTCTTCTTTATTAGCCTTGCTAGCGGTCTGTCAATTTTGTTGATCTTTTCAAAAAACCAACTCCTGGATTCATTGATTTTTTGGAGGGATTTTTGTGTCTCTATCTCCTTCAGTACTGCTCTGATCTTAGTTATTTCTTGCCTTCTGCTAGCTTTTGAATGTGTTTGCTCTTGCCTCTCTAGTTCTTTTAATTGTGATGTTAGAGTGTCAATTTTAGATCTTTCCTGCTTTCTCTTGTGGCCATTTAGTGCTATAAATTTCCCTCTACACACTGCTTTAAATGTGTCCCAGAGATTCTGGTATGTTGTATCTTTGTTCTCATTGGTTTCAAAGAACATCTTTATTTCCGCTTTCATTTCGTTATGTACCCAGTAGTCATTCAGGAGCAGGTTGTTCAGTTTCCATGTAGTTGAGCGGTTTTGATTGAGTTTCTTAGTCCTGAGTTCTAGTTTGATTGCACTGTGGTCTGAGAGACAGTTTGTTATAATTTCTGTTCTTTTACATTTGCTGAGGAGTGCTTTACTTCCAATTATGTCGGCAATTTTGGAATAAGTACGATGTGGTGCTGAGAAGAATGTATATTCTGTTGAGTTGGGGTGGAGAGTTCTATAGATGTCTATTAGGTCTGCTTGGTGCAGAGATGAGTTCAATTCCTGGATATCCTTGTTAACTTTCTGTCTCATTGATCTGTCTAATGTTGACAGTGGAGTGTTGAAGTCTCCCATTATTATTGTATGGGAGTCTAAGTCTCTTTGTAAGTCTCTAAGGACTTGTTTTATGAATCTGGGTGCTCCTGTATTGGGTGCATATATATTTAGGAGAGTTAGCTCTTCCTGTTGAATTGATCCCTTTACCATTATGTAATGACCTTCTTTGTCTCTGTTGATCTTTGATGGTTTAAAGTCTGTTTTATCAGAGACTAGGATTGCAACCCCTGTTTTTTTTTGTTCTCCATTTGCTTGGTAGATCTTCCTCCATCCCTTTATTTTGAGCCTATGTATGTCTCTGCTTGTGAGATGGGTGTCCTGAATACAGCAGACTGATGGGTCTTGACTCTTTATCCAGTTTGCCAGTCTGTGTCTTTTAATTGGAGCATTTAGCCCATTTACACATAAGGTTAATATTGTTATGTGTGAACTTGATCCTGCCATTATGATATTAACTGGTTATTTTGCTCGTTAGTTGATGCAGTTTCTTCCTAGCCTCGATGGTCTTTACATTTTGGCATGTTTTTGCAATGGCTGGTACCGGTTGTTCCTTTCCATGTTTAGGGCTTCCTTCAGGGTCTCTTGTAAGGCAGGCCTGGTGGTGACAAAATCTCTTAGCATTTGCTTATCTGTAAAGGATTTTATTTCTCCTTCACTTATGAAACCTAGTTTGGCTGGATATGAAATTCTGGGTTTAAAATTCTTTAAGAACGTTGAATATTGGCCCCCACTCTCTTCTGGCTTGTAGAGTTTCTGCCGAGAGATCTGCTGTTAGTCTGATGGGCTTCCCTTTGTGGGTAACCCGACCTTTCTCTCTGGCTGCCCTTAAGATTTTTTCCTTCATTTCAACTTTGGTGAATCTGGCAATTATGTGTCTTGGAGTTGCTCTTCTGGAGGAGTATCTTTGTGGCGTTCTCTGTATTTCCTGAATTTGAATGTTGGCCTGCCCTACTAGGTTGGGGAAGTTCTCCTGGATGATATCCTGAAGAGTGTTTTCCAACTTGGTTCCATTTTCCCCCTCACTTTCAGGCACCCCAATCAGACATAGATTTGGTCTTTTTACGTAATCCCATACTTCTTGCAGGCTTTGTTCATTTTGTTTTCTTCTTTTTTCTTTTGGTTCCTCTTCTTGCTTCATTTCATTCATTTGATCTTCAATCACTGATACTCTTTCTTCCAGTTCATCGAGTTGGTTACTGAAGCTTGTGCATTTGTCACATATTTCTCGTGTCATGGTTTTCATCTCTGTCATTTCGTTTATGATCTTCTCTGCATTAATTAGTCTAGCTGTTAATTCTTCCACTCTTTTTTCAAGATTTTTAGTTTCTTTGTGCTGGGTACGTAATTCCTCCTTTAGCTTCGAGAAGTTTGATGGACTGAAGCCTTCTCTCATCTCATCAAAGTCGTTCTCTGACCAGCTTTGATCCGTTCCTGGTGATGGGCTGCGCTCCTTTGCAGGGGGAGATGCGCTCTTATTTTTTGAATTTCCAGCTTTTCTGCCCTGCTTCTACCCCATCTTTGTGGTTTTATCTGTCTCTGGTCTTTGATGATGGTGACGTACTGATGGGGTTTTGGTATAGGTGTCCTTCCTGTTTGATAGTTTTCCTTCTGACAGTCAGAAGGACTGTCTGTTGGTCTGTTGGAGATTGCTTGAGGTCCACTCCAGACCCTGTTTGCCTGGGTATCAGCAGCAGAGGTTGCAGAAGATAGAATATTGCTGAACAGTGAGTGTACCTGTCTGATTCTTCCTTTGGAAGTTTCCTCTCAGGGGTGTACTCCACCCTGTGAGGTGTGGGGTGTCAGACTGCCCCTAGTGGGGGATGTCTCCCAGCTAGGCTACTCAGGGGTCAGGGACCCACCTGAGCAGGCAGTCTGTCCGTTCTCAGATCACAACCTCCGCATTGGGAGATCCACGGCTCTCCCCAAAGCTGTCAGACAGAGTCGTTCGCGTCTGCACCGGCCCCCGCTGCTTCCCCTGTTGGTCTTCAGCTGTGCGCTGTCCCCAGAGGTGGAGTCTACAGAGACAGGCAGGCTTCCTTGAGCTGCTGTGAGCTCCACCCAGTTCGAGCTTCCCAGCGGCTTTGTTTATCTACTTAAGCCTCAGCAATGGCGGGCGCCCCTCCCCCAGCCTCGCTGCTGCCTTGTGGATAGATTGCCGCAGACTGCTGTGTTAGAAGTGAGGGAGGCTCCATGGGCGTGGGACCCTCCCGGCCAGGTGTGGGATATATTCTCCTGGTGTGCCTGTTTGCTTAAAGCGCAGTATTGGGGTGGGAGTTACCCGATTTTCCAGGTGTTGTGTGTCTCAGTTCCCCTGACTAGGAAAACGGATTCCCTTCCCCCTTGCGCTTCCAGGTGAGGCGATGCCTCGCCCTGCTTCAGCTCTCGCTGGTCAGGCTGCAGCAGCTGACCAGCACCGATTGTCCGGCACTCCCTAGTGAGATGACCCCAGTACCTCAGTTGAAAATGCAGAAATCACTGGTCTTCTGTGTCGCTCGCGCTGGGAGTTGGAGACTGCAGCTGTTCCTATTCGGCCATCTTGCTCCGCCCCCCCAATAGTCAAATAGCAACTTTTATGCTAATAGTCATATTATTGTCATCATTACCAACAACAATAATATCAAGGGAAGCAATTAGAAAGCTATGGTAATAGTAATCTAAAATTTAAGGCCTTGGCCATACATGGTGGCTCATGCCTGTAATTCCAGTACTTTGGGAGGCCGAGGTGAGAAGATTACTTGAAGTCAGAAACTCGAGACCAGCCTGGCCAATATGGCGAAACAGTCTCTACTAAAAATACAAAAACTAGCCAGGTGTGGTGGCACACGCCTGTAATTCCAGCTACTCGGTAGGCTGAGGCATGAGAATCTCTTGAACCTGGAGGCAGAGGTTGCAGTGAGCCAAGATCGTGCCACTGCACTCCAACCTGGGCAACAGAGCAAGACTCTGTCTCAATACATACATACATACATACATACATACATACATACATACAATTTAGGCCTAGATAATCTCCCAGACTAATTCATTCGCTGAGGTCACAGAGAAGAATAACTGACTCTCAAAAATATTCAAAGGAAAGATTCAACACAATTTGGGGACAGACAGAACATGAAAGGTAAAGAAGAAAGGAGTGAGAAGGTTCCAAGGCACAGGAGCCATGGATAACAGCAGTACACACAAACAACAAGAATGAAGAAAAAAATGCAAAGAGCGGGTGGTCTGGGTGGTAGAAGAGATGATTATTTTTTGTAAACCATTGAGTTTGAGGTGATTTAAATATACTCAAGTGATGATATTCTGCCCAATATTTGAAAACAGTGTATTAAGGCCCTTAGGACAGGAATAGAAAAGTAGATTTGAGAAGTAACTACAAGGAGTTGAAGATGGACAGTAAATAAACTTGCCAAAACAAAAAATGTACCAGGAGGAGCACAGAGAAAGAAAAACAGAGCCTTGAAGAACAACCACAATTGTGAAATAAGGTAGAAGAAAAGTGTAAGAAGTTTTTAAGAAGTGGGGAGAGAAAATAAACAGTAACTATCTTCAAGAATAGTTACACTACAGTGCAATATAAAGGATTCAAATTAATCACAAAAGGGAATTCCCAAGCTAAGGTTGGAATGGTCTTTTAAAAAAGATATGGTCATCTGCTGGAATAATTTATAGATTACTGATAATTTAAAAGGTAATTATAACAATACATTTATTCAAAAAGCATCTACTGGAGTTCTACAAAGAATGATGCTAAGTGTTGTAGGGAAGACAATAAAGTATATTAACTTTGTCCTAAAGGAAAGGGGTAAGCTATACTAATGTATGTATTCATAAACATTTAAATCACAGTATGAGAGTAACACAGAAACTGGAGATAATAATTTCCAAACTGTAATATGTAACTAAGTGCCAGATAACTGCTAACAGTTCAGAAGAGACAAAACTTTGGTATACAGTCACCAAGAAAGGCTCTGTGGAGTATGCAAACCTTAATTGGGATTTTAAACCATGGATTAGTAAAAAAGGAATTGGAACAAAATTATTATACATTAAACTATTAATCTTGAGCACAACATTTATCTAAAGGGGTTTAACCTAGATATTGAGCACCAGAGAGTCTAAAAAATGAAAACTTTCTCCAAGCTGGTGTTTCCAGAACTTTCTCAGTGTAGTCAATATCAAGCTTGCCTTCCCTTCTCGACTCCATCTCATAGGGCTCTTCCTGGAAAGTTTAGTAACTCCAATGAAAATACTGTAAGTTATCTTACTACAACTTTTCAAACCTGAAAAATACCCTAGGAAAAAAACCTTCATTAATAGAAGATGGGTCTGGCCTTGATTCACAGTATTCTGAGTTTCATGTTTTATACACAGGCAAAACTAGAAATCATTAAATGCCAAAGGGTGATCAGGGAAATAAAATCATCAAGTAATAATGACCTGATCTAGCTGAGGAGCCTTGCATTCAGGGAATGGAAGTGCACATTGCAGAAAATTAGAAAGTAATGTAATCCTTTTAATCCTGATTCTCCAGGAGAACTAAGAGGGGAGTGTAAAAGGGCAAAAAGCAAAGGTCTGGCTTTATTAGGCCTGAGGAAATATTGGCTTTGAAAGGTAAACGGATGGAGAAAATGGAGAAATAAAACTTTGCTTTCCTAGTAAAGTCTGATATTAAGATACAGGAAATGATTTTTAAATTATATTTGTGTCTCATTTTATAGAGCACAGAGTGGCTATGTCCAAAGCATTAAAAAAAGTGGCCATGTCCCCAAGAAAGCGTTACCCTTTGAGGAGACTATTAGGTTGTTGCCCTTTTACATTTCCCAAAAAAGACTCACTGAAATTCCCCATGGTAATAGTAGGAGGACTAGTTTGCAGAGAAAGGAATAGCAAGAACGTCTGTGCTGACAAGAAGATCTTGCTTTAAGGAAACCTCATGTGTAATTTTTTATCTTTTCGTAAGATCATCTGGAGCAACTATCAGCTTTACAAAGCATTCTTTGCTGCAAATAACAATAATAGTTATTATTGCCATTATTTTTTTCCATCACAGCGATGGGCTAAATGCTCCATGGCAATTACCACCCACCACCCACCCCCCAGAATTCACTTGGAGCAATTACACAAAGTGAAATCGAGAGGTGAAGACAAGAAAGACTGATGATAGGTTTTCTATCTTTTGGTAAAAATCAGAGAGAAATTGTAAATTAAGTGAAGAAGACCATTCTTTAGGCAAATCAGCAGGGCTGCACAGTTTAGAAGAAAGCCCACCTAGAAGCAAAGTCAGGTGGGCTGTGGGACAATATAGAATGAAGACAAACATGGAGCCAGAGAGTCCAAGGTCCAAATTGGTGAAGGCCATCAGCAGAGCTAATGTGACAGGTGGAATTTTCCAGGTGTTCGCATGAAGACCCCATTTCCATTATACCTTTTTGGTTCCCTTTGGGGTTTATGAGACAAGCATTTTGTGACATCCAAGATGAAACCTAAAAATATATAATTTTAAAAAGATGCATACCCAGGAAACATCTCTGATTTTTAACACTGGCCTTGGCAGAGACAATGTTCTGATTTTTATTTGCTAACTGAGATCAGTAGTGGGGAATTCAAACCAGGTAATGAAAGCTTAGAGCACAAAGCTAAATGAGAACAAGACAAGGTTCTTACATGACGGCCAAAGAGCTGGTTGGTTGTGGGGAGCACTGAGAGGTTCTGCAGTCCTAGATTATGTATCTCTGTCTCTATGTCAGCTAATTAACAAATTTGAGCTGCTTTTCCCCCAAGTCTCTTTCCATATCCAGACTAGAATCCCTCATGAAAGGTTAAGAAAGGCTTTAATATTTGAGAATTTACTTCTGCTGTAGTAGTTAATACATTTTACAGTTACCTGCCTGTCAATATCTGAGCTTCCAAACAAGAGTTTTAGGTCAGATCAACTTCTTTGTTCTCAGAATAAGCAAGTTTAGAACTATCCACTATGTGCCCAGCACTATGAAGGGACACAAAGGAAGCTATAAACAGAAATAGAGTAAGAAATCATAATGTACTATGTTATGATTCAGTTAAGAATCTCTTCTCATCTAACTACTCAAAACCCACTTATCCTTCAAGGCCTAACCCAAGTTGTACATTCGTTCTGGTATTTTTAGATGACTTCATCCTGTACTGATTCTGACAGATTCATCAATGCTACTTAGAATTACAGTCTATTTTCCATTTCTTTGAAATTCTGTATAGCACCTAGCATAGTACCTGACAAGAGCAGGCACTCAAACACTTATCTTCTTGGGCATCTGAAAGGATGCAACAGAAATAATTCAGCTTTAGTTAAAACAAGGAATTTCAGTTACACTTGTGATTCTGGACTGTAGCCAATTTAAGCATCAACATTGTGGGCTCACACACACAGCCTGAAAAGCTCCCCACTCCCCATTCTAACAATGGATATAAGCTAAAATGACATAATCAGCACTGATTCTCAACCAGGGTGGCAAAAGTGTGCTTCAGAGATGGAGAACAGGGAGAAAACTCCCCATGGAGCATAAAATCTTTTGGGGAAAGAGGTATGTAGGCTGTTTTTCTTAAAAAAAAAAAAAAAAAAAAAAAAAAAAAAAAAAAAAAAAAAAAAAAAAAACTATAAAACAGTAATTCCTTTGATATGTTTTAAGTCACAATAGTTTATTTTGTAATTTAAAATAGCATTGAAGGCATGACATTTTCATGTTTATAAAAGAGTGGCATGGATTAGAAAATAAATACTAGGATTTCCTTGGAAAAAGAGACTATGTTTAACTCTATTTTTTAATCTCTAGTATCCAGTATAGTGCCTTGCTTATAGGAAGTGTTCAATAAATGTTTGAGTTGGATGAATGGATGGATGGATAGATGAATGGATAGATGGATGGATGGATAAAAACGAATAAATGATACGAAATTTGAAGCATCAACAAAAGCAGTCACGTGAATAAACAAGAATCATTCTGTTTTCTTACCACTGCTGAGAAACATCATTTTCACTAAAAGCATTTAGGTGAATGAACATAGGAAGCTGGAAATCACCAGGTCCTGCCATCAAAAATAACAAGTGGCATAACTGAAACCAGTACTGACTTTAACAAGGAATTTAACACCACAAGCCAGATCTCAGGGGCAAATGTCACCATTTGCCTTTGCCTCCATAGCAAAACTGACAAATGGTTCTAACCTCCTCCTTTATAGATCAAAGGCCTCAAAACAGTGTGAGCAGTTTAAGCTTGTCTGTCAGTCATTGATGCTGTCTGTCAAAATGTTTCGTTTTTCCCCTCTTCCAAATACATAGTAGGATCGTGCTTCCTGGACTACTGGTGGTTCTAGGTGGTTCTACATGACCAGTTCTGGACAATGAGTTGTAACTAGAAGTGATACATGCTGATTCTAAACCAGATAATTGTTATTGTGAGAACCTTCAGGGATCTCTTTGTCCTTTACCACAAAGACTGGAAATGTTCCTGATAGCCACTTCGCCATCAGTCTGAGTCAGAGTAAGAATGATGGCAATGCACAGCAAAGCCCTCAGAAGACCTGTGATGGGGGTATAGCTGGAATAGGCAGGAAATAAAACGTTTGTGTTTGGAACCACTGAGATTTCAGTATTCTTTGTTCTTAAAATATAATCTGGCCTATCCTGACTAATACAACTTGGTTAATAGAGTCAATGTAGTTTATATTCCTTAAACTGCTCTGACCCAGTCTTCCAAAGTTAGAATCTAATTGCTGCTAGAAATTAATATCCTGTCAAGAATGAAATATAGGCAAAATAAATCTTATATTTAATCATAGACACAACAAATAGAGAAAAAGAACATGCAAAAAAAGGAGATACATGTCAGCAAGTACAGTAGTTCTAACATAAAAGGCAAAGAGACAAATTTTGAAACTATTTCAGGTGGCAGGAACAGATTCTCATCATCCTTTCCTGTAATGGAAATTCATTAAATACAGAGGGAAATGTCTTGAGAAACTAAAATAGCAGACCACACTCAAGACGGCCTACTTAAAATAGATTATCCTTGGGATAGTGATGGGAATTCCTTAGAGGGAAAGTGTGAGGGAATGGGAATTCAATAAAGACACATACATGAGTCATTCTAAAGCTAATACCTTCTTATCTGCATAGCACTTTACATGAAGCTCTTTCATGTATTTTTTTTTTTTTTCATTTGAGTCTCATAACTGCCCTGGGAGATAGGCAGGGCAGGGAATGTTATCTACTTTTAATTGATGGAAAAATCAGGCCCAGATAGGCTGTGAATTGTCTAAGATAAAATAGCTAATACATGACAAAGATGGGATTGGAACCTATTTCTCCTGACTCCTAGTTCATACTGTTTGGATAATATCACATGTGTTTCTAATAAAACCCATGAGATCATTTACTTTACAGAAACTATTCCTCCAGAACTAAAATCATACTACTGGCTTCCTGAAATCACTTGTGATCCAAGCGTGACCTTTATTTGTGTAATTACCACCTGAGCAATAAGTGTAATAATAAAGTTTATATTCTGTTTATAGAGGAAGCACTTACAACTAAGATGCTGTATACGATGCATTAAACATGCCATCTTGTTAGTTCATTTCTCAGCTGATGATGGTTCTAGATGTAAATTAGCTCTGTGCTTTTTCAGATCTAACAGATGTTTCTGGGTGTTTATTTTTATCATTTTTTTCTCACTTGAGATATTACATGGAGAAAGTAGGCAATGCATATACTGATGGACCACTCTCCTTACATCAGGGCATGAAGATGAGAACCTAGAATCTTCCAGCTGGGGCTCTCTAAAGTAAAGGGAAAAATTTTTAAATTTTAATTTATGCACCTATTCATTGGAGGTGACCTATCCCAGAACTGCCATCTATATACTAGGAATACTGGAGACATAAAGGTATGTCTTCTTTCCCCCACTATTTGTCAGGTATTACCTTGAAAGTTGCTTTTTTTTTTTTTTCTTTTGAGAGGGAGTCTCGCTCTGTCACCCAGGTTGGAGTGCAGAGGCGCGATCTCGGCTCACTGCAACCTCTGCCTCCCGGGTTCAAGCGATTCTCCTGCCTCACCCTCCAATGTAGCTGGGATTACAGGCACTTGGCACCATGCCCGGATACTTATTGTATTTTTAGTAGAGACGGGGTTTCACCGTGCTAGCCAGCATGGTCTCGATCTCCTGACCTCGTGATCTGCCTGCCTCGGCCTCCCAAAGTGCTGAGATTACAGGTGTGAGCCACTGCGCCCGATAAGAGCTCTTTATTTTACAACTCAGTAAAAGCCTTTTATTAGATCTATGCAACTAGCTTCTGTAACAATCACTAAGGTAGTCTCCAAGATAGTACTGACATGGAGGAAGCATTGCTGACTTTGCCAATCATTACTCAGAAACCAAATATGTAGCAGGAAAAACAATTGCTCACATTGCACTCCAATGCATGAAGAATATGTAGCTTATTCACTTATTCGATAACTGATCTAATATTCCTTATACACACTCATGCATTTGATAAAACAGAAAAATTTATCTAGCTCAGTTTGTTCATTTCAGCCCAATCTAATAATTTCAAATTTTCAAGTAACTGAGTCTCTTTAGGTAACTTCACAGTCTTTGAAATGTTCTCTCCCATCCTCCTGCTCAACTCCAAGATGGCACCTGGGCTTTTACGAGAGGGAATTCATGAATGTAAAAATATACTAAACTGGGGCCCTTTGAATATGTTTAATCTGAGACCTCAAAAGACTAAGAATTAAAAATAGCTGGCTATTTTTTTTATGCCTACATTGCAAAGTATGCCTACATTCCAAGTATGCTTACATTCCAAAGTGAGGCTCTTGAACCACCAATGCACAAAATAGGGTCCAAACCCTATTTTGAAACCCTTAGTGTAATGTAATATCCCCTCCTGGCATAAAGAGTTGAGTTTGAAGAGGGATTGGTAATTGGAAAGAAACAATCCCTTTCAGAAATATTAATAGTTATTGATTTCTTGTAATATTACTCTTCATTCTCCCAATAGAAAAAGGGAGTCGTTGCTTTCCTCTTATCCCAAGCCAAGTAAGAGTGACCTCTGAAAGATTCAGAGAGCTTACTTTTGGTCCTCTGACATTTGGGGGTCACAAGAGCCTGGTGTCTAACTTAGAAATCTAAAGGACAACAGTTGTGGCTGCCTAGTGGCTCTGACAATACAGGAAAGAGAGGACAGGGCACTGACAGTAGCCTACACATTTAAAGTTTGTCCACATAAATGGCTCTTTAGTATCTCATTTGGACAATGTATTAGTTTCCCATTGCTCCTGTAATAAATTACCATAAAGTTAGTAGCTCAAAACAACACAAATTTATTATCTCACAGTTTTGGAGTTAAGAGGTCCAAAATGAGTCTTAAAAGGCTAACGTCAAGGTTTTGGCAAGGTTAGTTCCATCTGTGGGCTCCATGAGAGAATCTGTTCCTCATCAATTCCTGCTTCTAGAGACTTCCAGACTCCCTTTATTGTGGCCACATTACCTCAATCTCTACTTCTATTGTCACACTGCCTTCTCTTACCTCTGCTTTCCTGCTTCCCTCTTACAAGGAATCAGTCCTTCCCAGGTTATCTCAGATAATCTCTTCATCTCAAAATCCTGAATCATGTCCACAAAGTCCCATTGATTCTGTATTCACAGATTCCAGAGATTTGGACATTGACATCTTTGGGATACCATTATTCAGTCTACTGCAGACCAGAAGTAAGCTTTCTTTAATACTCTGTCTCAAGAGGGCTTCTAGCCTGGAGCAATGGGACCTAAGCAGAAAGAGGCTAGAGGTGTACTATCAAAATCAGGAGTCGGCAGGAGTGGGAGGTAGTTCCTCAATGGCGATACAGAAGAGAGACTTTAATTTTGTAAAGGAACCTTGAGGTAAGAGATCACCAAATAACCCATGAAGACAACTGAATAGTCAGGTTTAAATATCTACCAAACACGACATCAAAGTCAGACCACAGCTGGGTGCAATGGCTCACACCTGTAGTCCCAGCTACTCTGGAAGATGAGGTGGGAGAATCATTTGTGACCAGAAATTCGAGACCAGCCTTGAAGAAAAGTTGAAAAGAAGGTAAAAAATGTGCCCCATTTTCTACTACAGGTCTCTAAGCCTGAAGTAAACCATTTTCAGAGAGGGGAAAAACTGTACCGATAAGTGACTTTCAGAATATTGACTATTACACAGAACTTGGTATTTTAATTATGGAAATGAGGCAATTGTTATGGTAAGATGCAACCAGAGAACTTTTAATTATCTAAGAGCTTTAGTATCTGCCAAAATTTTCTCCAGTGGCAAGGAAAGAACAAAACTTCCAAGCAGGTTTGAGCAGGCAGTGAGGAAAATAGGTAGAATACAGATGCTTTGTGAATTAACGTTGTTAAGTTCTATTTTCTCACTGTAACCATTACACAATTTTATGGCAGAACAAAATGCAGGGGAGGCTCATAATCATGCATGGATTCCTGTAATTGTCCTCTGACTCCCTAATTCTTTGGGTCTCTGCAACAATGTGCCTTGTCTGTCTGCTCAGTGTTCACTCTGCATTTGCTGATGAAGTCAGAGACTGATGAACTCTCAGTTGTTTTCTCTTAGCATGGTCAGGATCTGATGATTCTTGCTGCTGATTAGACCCCAACATGGCATTTGCTAGCACAGGGACACCCCAATGTCTGCAACCCACATACATTTGATCTTCAGCTCAGACAAACTACCCCACAACCCTCATCTAGAGAGCCACTTCACCCCTGCCACTGAACCGCCTCAAGCAAACTTCCCAGCCAAACTCTCACCTAACTTCCACATGCCTGCCTCTATCCCTGGGTTCATAAAGGAACTCTGGTTCCCATCACTGCACAAAGGAATAGAGGGCAGCCCAAGAGCAGGACTGAGCCCATTCAGTCCTCATACTTGAGGACTAAATGCAAAATGAAAATGTGGGACTTTTGGTTCAAAAATTAAATTAAAAATAGCAAGAGTGGATCATGAGGCCAAGTGAAGGACTGTTCTGCATGTGGGAAGCTGCGTGATTGCCCAGGAGCACTAAACTATCCTGTTTACCCATGTAAGGCCACCACTTACACATCACTGTGGCCTTTCCAAGCCAGTGAATCACGTGAAGGGCAATGCAGTTTAGGGGAGAAGGCGTTAAAGCTATCAGCTGAATGTTTTTAAATGATTATCCCAAGTTACAAACATCTCAGCTTTATATAGCACTTTCCAGCTTTTGAGTTTGTAAAGTGCTTTTATATCTATTATCTCATTTGTTTTTCATGACATCCTTTTAACAGTAGACAGGCATGACACCCATTTACATTTGAGAAATTCAAGGCTAGAGAGAATAAAAGACTCATTCAAGAATATGTAGTTGAGAAGAAGTTAGGATGACATACAAGCCCTAGATTGACCTGACTCCAAATGCAGTTTAATAAATTTCAAATGTTTATCTTATTTAATCACCAAAATCATAAAATGCTTATTGTATGAACCAGGAATTATGCTTGCCTTTCCATCTTTCCAAAACATATAGCCCCATTTAGCCCACAGCGGATAGATACGTGATGGCAGACTTGCTTCCTCTCTTATCAATGTTCCTCCTCTTTGCATCTTCATTCTCTTCCCCTCCCTGATCCCATAAACACACAGTGTCAAAAACATGGTCAGCTATACTTCAGCTGCCACTCAGCATGGATACTAGTTAGGAATCGATGTAGAAAAAAAGATTAGGGAGACCTCCAATGGTGATTCTGGAGGTGGGGGTGCAGAATAATACCCTTCCCACTAGAGTAATGATGCTTGAAAATCTCCTGGGAAATGTCTTATTTTGGGCTTTGTCAACTTAATCAAATGCAAATATTTTCGGATAGTGACATTTTAAGTCATTAAGTTACTCAGGCTCTACTAAGAGTATGTTCTTTCTAAAATCAGGTTTTCTCAAGATATAGAAAGCATGCGGGATCCCCATAAAAGCTAAGGAGAAGGACTATGGAAAAATTATGGAAACCATGTGGTTCTCCTATATATACACCCCAGTTATGTCTACTACCCTTCTTTCTCTCATATACATCTCAAGTGACAGGAAGACATATATTTAAGAAGTTAACATCCTATGAGGAGAATGTGGTTTAACATGCTGATAGCTCATGATTAATTCCCTTCTGCCCAAATGAAAATGGATGGCTATAACCTTGATACCCCTAAGTCATTAGGGCAATATTAAGAACTCTCTCTAAAAGCTTCATTTAGATTTACTCACATTTGTTAAAAAGGATAAAACACTAAAAAGGAATCCCAATTGTGTGCAGATGAAAAAAATCAATACAGGTTTACAAAATATGAAGTCAAAATTACACATAAAAGGGTCTCTCCAGGACCAAGTTTTTAAAGATAAATATATACTTGACAAGAAGAGTATTCAGATACTTATCAAGTAATAGTTGCAGTTTGCACAGAGGGTAGGAAAATTAAGACAGTATGGGCCAAGGACTTAAACCTTCTGATTTACAATACAGCATCACTGAATTAATAAAAACCTGATACAATTTTAGTATTTCAGAGGCTTCAACAAAAAGGCAATAAGCAACTAAAACAGGTGAGGGATTTTTTTTAGAGGCTGAAACATTGTAAACACTTTTCCCTAGAATAACTGCCAGAGCACAAAGCATGTAAGTGTTGAGCTCTTTGAAAAAGATGCCTAAAGGCCTTTTCATCGCTCTGTGGGAGCTATATTTGACTAAATACCACTCTAGCCCCCAGTTTTTTAAACAACTACCACCTACACAATTCTCTTTCCCCGAAACAATTACCCTTTCTCCTTTCCTGGCACTAATCTTGAGTGTCTGTGGTATATAGTTCAGGGATAAAAGCTATCCAGCTCTGCAGTTAAAGTCGGTATTTCACGAGAGAGAGGAACCTAGGGACAAGCAGATAAGAGAAGTCAGTGTCCTTATCTGCAGTGGGAAGTCTTGTAAAGCCAGAGATTTCACAAAAGTGACAGTCCCACACAGTTCTATCCTTTGAGGACACAGCCCAAGAGCTTCTAGTATAAAAATAGACACACGCATCTATTCCTACAGTTACAGGCCAAGCACCTCCAAAGGCTGATTGATTCATAACTACCAAGGAAATGGAAAAAGGCAATTTGAGAGCTGAGATTTAAGGTGTTCCCCTCAGAAGTTGTGGTCAGTAGTAATAAAGGGCCCCCCTTTTCTACTATATTCTTCACTCTCTGCTTGAATAAAATCTGCCTGAGGGTACAGACCAGGACTTATTCATTGCTTAGGGCCTGAAACCAAATAGGTGACCAATAAATCAACTAATGATTAGAAAGTTCAACCTCTGCCCCAATACTTCTCTTAGTTGCCAGATTCCCACGACCCCCTTTTACCCAATGGAAGAGAGAGATGTCTACTGGTAGCATTGCTTTGAGGCAACTTCATAATACTTGCCATTACGCTTTCATGTTTGCCTCTGAAAAAAGAAATGATTCTAAAAGACTAAGGAGGGAACCATGTTCAGATGCCCTTCCCTTCATAGAACCATGGGATAATGGCAGGACCTCACAGGATAATTGGTGTATAGTAATATCCAAAAAGGATCAATCCTGGACACTGGAGCTCTAAGACTTGGCACAAATCCATGGAAGCCACAGTGGAACTTACCTTCAAGGAATTGTGCTGACTTGGACAAGGAGTATGCCAGTGGTGATAAGTATAAACCAAAGATAAAAGAGTACTCTCTACAAGTCCTGTTCTGTACTAATTTCCAGAATGATTGCACAATGCAGGAGGTAGAGAGCTAGGAGAAAGCACAAAGAATAAATGAGACTGAGTTTCTAATCAGCCTAATAAATTAGGGGCTCAGGGTAGATTAAACTTGATTTAAAGGAATATATAAAATATTTCTTGTATATCTGAATTTATGATGTAAAATGTATACTCACTATACTACCTTGCCTAGTCCCTACCACCACCACCAGAAATTCAGACTCATCGAGTATCTAAAAAATAGAAGTTTCATGCCCTTAGGAGTTCAAAAAGATGCCTCATTCATCTTAAGCAAATTCATAGAGAAAAATATTGAGCTCTAAAAAGTAGTCACATCAGCCAGGTGAAATCAGAATCATGAATAGGCAGGTATAATGTGGGTCTTTCTCAATCTTTACCAGTGTGGCTTATGCTTTAGAATTATAGTCACAAATGTCTCACTTCAGTACCAAGGCAGGGGAGTAAATACAACGGATTTCTCCAACTGGGCATTAGACGAAAATAGCTGGATTAGCTGAGGTTCTCCTGAGGTAGGGCTGATTATAAAACACCCAGCTGGGGGACTATGCAGACTTTATAGAATCACCTGCATGTTAGCTGTACTTCTGGGTCTGCTAAAGGAATCACAGGCAGTCAAATTAACACATGTATCACAGTTTGCTCCAAGGAATTCCCAAGCTTTCAGCACAGCCTGATTAGTATTAACAATAAACCAAGGGAAAGAGGGATTAAGGGATAAACTATTCAGTCATCAAGGTATCAATTAAATCAGTTCAATAGTGATTAAGCCTTAGCTTATGTTGTTCCCTGCCTGAAACACCCTTCCCCCTCCCTCTGGCTATCCTTATTTTTCAAACCTAGCTCTAGCCCTATCTTCTATGTGAATTCTTAACTGCTGTTTGAGGTTGTGCTACCCAATCAAAGCCTTGCATAAATTCCATATTCTATAAGTCACTAATTGCTTCACCCATGTTAAATATGATTTCCTAACTACACAGAAAGCTCTTTGATCACAAGAACTGATACTTTTATTTCTTTCGTCGTCCCTTTAATCAGTACCCATTAAACTAATGGATTTCATGGATAACTAAACTCCCTACAAAAAGACTCTGGAGATCTCACAAAAGGTTGCAAATTTGTTTATTTGGCCAAATAAGTATATTTTTTAAACTAGCAAATGTCTACTTTGTATAAAGGTGCACCAGGTAACAAGGGGTAATAAGGACGAACTTTCCTCCAAAACAATTAGCGAACCTGGCATAAATCTTTTAGAAGTATGAGAAGGAATTAGAAAACTAAAAGCATGACAAAATACTGTGGAGCCAAGATAAAAAATAAGGAAACCAAGACAGGTTATCTGGATCTTTCGTTCTGGACTAGGCCCCTAAGAGGCTAAATAAACAATTGTTTTGAAAGTCTGATGACGTTAGGGGAGAAAAACTGAAGTCAAGATTCTATGGCAGGGGGAGTAGGTTGGACCTACAAGTGTTTATGTCCTAGAAATAAGGATAGACTGAAATTATACCAGTTCTCAGGGACTAGGCCTTTCAATCAGTGAAATTTGATTAAGATGATCCAATACTGTGAGTTCCCACAGTCATCATCTGCCAGTTTAGAAAAGGGGTAAGGGTAATCTTTTCTTTGAAAACATAATGTCATATTAGGGCTCAAATTCTTTCTATAATTTTTATACACAATATCCAACACTAAATAAAAGAATGATAACACAAACCAGGGCATAAGACAACATGATAAAAAAAAGGAAAAAATAAATCAGAAAATAAACATAATAAAGATATCAGACATGGATTTTTAAATACCAAGTGACAAGTATACTTAAGAAAATATTATGAATATTTGGAGAAAACTGAACCTATAAAAAGTTCTAGAACTAAGAATTCAATTGATGATTTTTGTTTTGTTTTGTTTTGAGATGGAGCTTTGCTCTTTTGCCCAGGTTGGAGTGAAGTGGCGTGATCTCGGCTCACTGCAACCTCTGCCCCCCGGGATCAGGCAATTTTCCTGCCTTAACCTCCCAAGTAGCTGGGATTATAGGCACCTGCCACCAAACCTGCCTAATTTTTGTATTTTTATTAGAGATGGTGTTTCACCGTGTTGACCAGGCTGATCTCGAACTCCTGACCTCAGGCGATCCACCCACCTCAGCCTCCCAAAATGCTGGGATTACGGGCATGAGCCACTGCGTCTGGTCTCAGTTGATGATTTTAACAGCAAATTAAATATACCAGAAGAGAAATTCAGTGAACTGGAAAATAGGTCAGAAAATAAGTCTCAAAACAGGAAGGGAGAAAGAGAGAAGAGAAGCAATATCTGAGAACATGATAACTGAATTTTCTAAAATTGGAGAAAGAAATCAAATGAAAGATGGAACCAAGGAAAAGATGAAGCCCAAATAGTAAATATAATAATAAAACCACACATAAGAACATCATAGTAAACGTGATAAAAATACAAAGAAATCAGAATATTAAAAACCACTAAATGAACATATACTATAAAACAGTTAAAATGGTTAATTTTAGCTCCATAAAAACAAGAAATAAGAAAATATATTAATAAAGATACATTATATTCAAAGTATCAATAATTAGTCCAACTGCTTACCTCAACAGAGACAAAAGAATTCAGAAATAAATTCAACGAAAACCACAAAGTGCTGAAAGAAAATAACTGTCAACCTAAAACACTATAACAGGAAAAAAGGGATTACTAAAGAATGAGACTTAACAAAAAAGACATTTTTATGTAAAAAACAAAAACCAGTGTAATTTTTCACCATCTAGACTCACATTCATAGAAATAGTAAAAGGGTGCTGTTAGGGAAGAAGGAAAATAATACCAGATGCAAACAAGGAAATGTAGCAAGCCAGAAAGAGACAGGAAAGCATAAATACATAGGTAAATCAAGATGACTATTGATGCTAAACAATACCAATTACACTGTCTTACGGAGTTTAAAATATATAGAGATTCAAAATACACAATTACAACATCATAGACATTGAAAAGAGTTAAAATGGAATTACTGTGTTTAAAGACAGGAAAAAGTCAAGGATTCATGCTGTAGTATCTAGGGTATCCACTAAAATAATAATAAAAGGGTATGTAGTTACCATGCTAATGCAAAGTGAAAAATAACTAAAATCAAGTCAATCATTAAAAAGACAAGAAAGAGAACAAAAATAATTTAGAAAAAATGGAAGCTGAATGAAGGATTAGGCAATATAGTGGAATTAACTCAAATATATTACTAATTACAATGCATATAAACAACATACACTAATGAAATGATTGACTAAATAAAACACAGATATATATATATACTTCTTACAGAGATACATATGAAATATAAGAATTCAGTAAGCTGAAGGTTAAAGGATGAGAATAATATAAAATGTACACCAAAATCAAAAGATGGTGTAGCTATACTAATATCGAAGTAAACTATTAAGGAGATAAATAATGCTAAGAACAGACAGGAAAGCTTCTTAAAAATAAAGTGGTCATTCCAATTGGAAGATTAAAATATTCTAAATTTATATGAACATAACAATGTAACTTTGAAATATCTAAAAGAAAATTTGATAGGATTGAAAATACAAATAGACAAATCAACCACCCTGGGAAAGTTTAACACTATTTTCTTAGTAATTGATAGAATACGAAAATAGAAAAACAAACTAAAATATACAAATTTAAATAAAGCAATTAAAACATTAAATTAGATACAATCGACATGTAGAGAATGGCATATCTAATTGAAGGGAAAATCTTTTGCAAGTATACAAAGGAACTATACTAAAATTGACTAAAAAGCTCAAAATTACACAGAGAATATTCCCTTCAAACATTGAAATTAATCTAGAAAATGTATACCAAAGTGTAAATTAAATATCCTCACATAGTTTTAAACTAAGCAACACAGTTCAAAATAACTATACATCAAAAAATCACAATAACATTTTAAAATATTTTGAGCTAGAGGTCTGGTACCAAACTGGTGACATGGAAGCAAGCTGGCTTCATTCCCTCCCCAACAGAAAACCCCAAACAAATATGCCTCACCAAGATTATCACCAGCAATATTCCAGCACTCAAATATGAGAATGAGAGTTCCCAGGGCCATAGAAAATTTAAAAACTCTGCACAGACAATAAGAGAAACATATTTTCATATCCACAATGCTCTTTGCTCCCATTCTACCCCTCATCGAGAATGCAGAAAATGTCCCCCCAACTCATGTTTTCTATACTGGAAAAAGTAACATAAAGGTGGACATGGGCTTCCTTTCGGACCTATCTATCCCTGCCCCAACCCTAGGGAAGAACTGCAAGTGCCTAAAGGGAGAGATATACCTGAAGACAGAGACAATGACGAGAGAAAGAACTACCATCCCCAGCCCTGGAACCTCTGCTCTGTAACTCACATAAAGGGGATGCCAAATTAGAGTGACTGTTCGGCAGCACCACATGGTAGGAGGTCTTGTGGATGCATATCCACAAGAAACAACAGCAAACAGGGAAACATGGCATCCACAAACAGACAAAGCAAGAAACCAGTGACTGACACTCATAAGTTAGCAATATGTGAACTCTCTGATCAAGAGTTCAAAATAGCACTTTTAAGGAAACTCAGTGAACTCCAAGATAATACAGAAAACCAAAGTAGAAATTTATCACAGAAATTTAACAAAGAGATTGAAATATTAAAAAAAAAAAAAAAACAGTAATCTTGGAAATGAGAAATACATTTGCCGAGCTGTAAAATTCAACAGAGGCTCCCAACAGCAGAATAGATAAAACAGAGAATAAAATCAGTAAGCTTAAAGGTAGGTTATTTGAAAATACACAATCAGAGGACAAAAAGAATATGAAGATCACCTGGAAGATATAGAAAATTATGTTAAAACCCCAAATCTAAGAATTATTAGTATTCATGAGGGAGTTGAGCAAGAACAAGGGGGAAAAGCTCATTTAAATAAATAATAAGAGAAAAAACTCCAAAACTTGAGAAAAAGATAAGTATCCAGGCACAGGAAGGTCAGAAAACTCCAACCACAAAGCACCCAAATTAAATTATGCCAAGGCATTTAGTAATCAAACTCTCAAAGGTCAAGGACAAAGAGAAGATTCTATAAGCAGCAATAGAAAAGAAGAAATAACATCTGAAGATACTCCAATTAATCCGGAAGCAGATATCCTAATGGAAACCATACAAGCCAGGAAGGAGTAGGATGACCTTTTCCAAGTATCAAAGGAAAAAATAAAACTGTCATCCAAAAATACTGTATCTAGCAAAACTATTCTTTGAATATGAAGAAGAGATAAAGTCTTTCCCAGACTAACAAAAGCTGAAACAATTCACCACCACCAGACCCATCTTACAATAGATGCTAAAGGAAGTTCTTCAATCTAAAAGAAAAAAACAATCATGTGCAATTAGAAAACATTTGAAGGTATAAAACACAAATAAATTAAGTACACAGACAAATGATGCAAAATACACTAATGCTGTAATTGTGGTATGCAATATACTCATAACAGATACAAAATCCCAAAGAAAATTGTATCAAAAACTATATTTTGAAAAGCAACCTATTAGAGATGGGTATTACAAAATAACTGAAACAACATAAAGTCTAAATGTGAGGGGGATGGAGCTAAACTGTAGAGTTTTATTTTCATTTTTTCTTTGTTGCTATTCCTTTCTTTGTGACCTAAGATAAGTTCCCATCTCCTTAACATAACTTCTTATATTGATAAGATGCTTTTTTAAAATCACAATGTAGAAACCTATAATATATTCAGTAAAAATTTGAAAAGTAATGAATTAAAACTTACTAACAGAAAATTATTTAACACAAAAGAAAACAGAACAGAAAGAAAAGATAAAAGAAAAGAAGAAGGGAAGGAAGGAAGGAAGGAAGGAAGGAAGGAAGGAAGGAAGGAAGGAAGGAAGGAAGGAAGGAAGGAAGGAAGGAAGGGAAAAGGAAGGAAGGAAGGAAGGAAGGAAGGAAGGAAGGAAGGAAGGAAGGAAGGAAGGAAGGAAGGAAGGAAGGAAGGAAGGCAGGCAGGCAGGCAGGCAGGCAGGCTCAAACAACCAAAAAACAATAAAACAACATGGTAGTAGTAAGTCTTTATCAACAATAACACTGAATGTCAACAGACTCAATTCTCTAAAAGTCATAGAGTGGCTGAATGGATAAAGAAAATATATACAACTATATGCTGCCTATAGGAATCCTTTCCCTGTAAGGTCACACATAGGCTGAAAGTGAAGAGGTGGAAAGTTATTCCACACAATTGGAAACCAATCAAAAGTGGGAGTAGATGTACTTATGGCAGATAAAATAGACTATACGCTAAAGAGTATAAAAAAGACAAAGAATGTCACTACATAATGATAAGTGGGTCAATTCAGAGAGAATTTAACAATTATAAATATCTATGCATCAACATCAGAGTTATCAACTGTATAAAGCAAATATTAATAGAACTAGGAGGAGAGAGAGTATGATAAAACAATAATAGGGAACTGAAACATCTTACTCTCAGTAACAGACCAATCACTGAGACAGAAAATCAACAAAGAAACACGGAGCTAATCTACACACTAGACCAAATAGTCTTAACTGACATTTATAGAACATTCTAACCTACTGCTCCAGAATATATATTATTTTCATCAGCACATAAAACATTCTCCAGAATAGACCATATGTTAGGCCACAAAACAAGTCTCAACAGATTCAAATGAATAGAAATCACATCAGGTATCTTTTTAGACCACAATGGAATAAAACTAGAAATCAATAATAAAAGAAACCACAGAGAATACACAAACACATGGAAATTAAACAATATGTTTTTGAATGACTAATTATTCAATGGAGAAATTAAGAAGATAATTTTAAAATTTATTGTAACAAAAATGGAAATGCAACATATCAAAAACTGACATACGGCAAAAGTAGTACTAAGAGAGAAATACACAGCAATAAACATCTATATCAAAGAAAAAAATCAAACAAAGAACCCCATAATGCACCTCAGGGAACTAGTTAACTGAGAACAGACCAAATCCAAAATTAGTAGAAGGAAATACATAATAAATATTGGAGCAGAAATAAATAAAATTGAGACAAAAAAAAAACAGAATATCAATGAAATAAAAAGTTGTTTTGGGAAAGACAAAACTGCCAAATCTTTAATTTGGGTAGATTAATGAATAAAAAAGAGAAAAGACCCTAATATATAAAACCATAAACAAAAACAGCTGAGACCACAGAAATACAAAGAAATATTAGAGACTATTATGAACCACTGTAAGTCAACAAATTGAAAACCCTAGGAGAAATGGATACATTCCTGGACACATAAAACCTATCAAAATTGAACAATAAAGACAATGAAAACCTCAACAAACTCATAATAAGTAAGGAGACTGAAACTGTAATAAAAAGTTTCCCATGAAAGCAAATACAAAATGGCTGACTATATGCAGCTAGTATTCACTTCTTCCATGGAAAGGAGCAAAATAGCAAGGAGATACTCACACTTTGAATATATCATCTAAGAGAGAAAACTGGGATTCAACAGCGAAGTGATAGGAAGTACTGAAGGCTAAGAAGTAGACAAAAGTGAAGCACCCTATTTGGCTGGGAATGGCTGGAGCCAAGTGAAGCTCTTAGTGCAGTGTAAGGATAAGTGACAGCTGCTCAGGGTTCTACATTCCCATCATGGACTTGTATAGTCCAAGCTATGAGAGAGCCCCTTGACCTATGCAGGCCACAAGACTAACATAGGGAACTGCCTAAGGATTATATAGAGGCATGCTGTAGAGAGGGAACTCACACTGAGGCCAACACACTTCTGAGCCCTGAGAAACTACAGCTTGGCACCATTCTGAGAGCCAAGCACCCAAAGGACTGCATTCTGCCCCAGAGCTGATGCTGCCACTGCTGCAACCAGGCCAATGAGGGATAGGGAAGGCCAGGCACCTTCATGCATCCCAAGGACAAATCCCATCACCACTGCAATATGAGACTGAAGCAAAAGCAAACAGCACTCCTCACAACCATATATATATAGTGCTCCCACTAACAGTGACCCTTCCCTCCCCAGTAACACTCACACAGTTGGTGCCATTCTGAGAACCCAGCTTCCAAAGATCTACATCCTGCCATAGGGCTGAGGCTAACACAGCTGCTGCCACCAACAAACAAAGGAGAAAGAGGAGGGGGTGAACACTTTTGTGCACCTTGAGGACAAATCCCAC
The DNA here is from genome assembly GCF_007565055.1 of Rhinopithecus roxellana. Lineage (NCBI taxonomy): Eukaryota > Metazoa > Chordata > Mammalia > Primates > Cercopithecidae > Rhinopithecus > Rhinopithecus roxellana. The sequence continues at coordinate 107,546,502 of NC_044555.1, read as the reverse complement.
TTGCACTGCTGTGTGCTGCCATGAGACCAACGTGTGAGAAAACCACACTTGCCACAACTACCTGCCTACCCTGCACACACTGAGAGTAGCCCTGCCCTCCCAAATGGCAAGCTCAAACTACACTCACTACTACACATACCTGAGCATCCCATCAACAACCTAGAAACCACCCTGCCACTGCCTATCACAGCCAGTGCCTGAATGTACTACTAAGGGGCCTGAGGACGGATCTGCCATCCCAGTCCCCTTTCCCCACTATATAAGTAAACTGTCCAGGGGCCTGGGGATTCCCCAGCCCAGTCCACCACAGTTGGCAATTCAACATTCTTGCCAAGGTCTGAGTTTGGGTTGAGACAACATGCTGGTACCACCACAGTTGGAATCCACCCAAACCTACCACCAGCACACAAGGGTACTAGCATACCCAACCTGCTAAGGCCACCACCAAAACCAGTACACAATCCTTGGATTCTAATGGGTTGCTACATGACCACTACCGCAATCATCCACATCACACCTGCTGTGGAGAAACCCCAGAAATCACCGACATGCCAAGACCAACACTGTAAATACTGGCACCCAAGAAAGTCACATGTAAGACCAAGACTCACCCTGCCAGGACCCACTAACATGAGTGTCATTATAAGCCACCCTCTCATCAAAGAACAGGCATATTCAGCCTACTGTTGCCACCACTGGGGCCCAAAGACTGTCCTACCTGGCATCCTAAACTTTACCATAGTCTTTACTAATAACTGCACCCTAAGACACCAAAGAAACAAAAAATAATACTGATGCTATTTAGAGCCAAAAAAACATACAGATATTATACCACTACACATAGCCCAAATAAAAGCCAAAGCACCATATCTATCTATAACTGTTTATATATCTATATCTACCTATCTATATGTGTATGTGTGTATGTATATACATATACATGTGTGTATGTATATACATATACATATATACACATATATATGTATATGTATATACATACACACACACACACATGTATCTTCAGGAAAAAGTCCTCTCTTATGAAAGTAAATTCAAAAAATTAGAAGAAGCAACTGTCACACCAGATTCTCAGATACAAAGGTAAGGCAAGAGGAAATGTGAACAAGCAAGGAAAATATTACACTCCAATGGAAAACAATAATTTTCTAGCAATGGATCAAAATGAAAAATAAATTTAAAAAATCTCAGATAAAGAAGTCAAAATACTGATTTGATTTTATTTTCATTTTTTAATTTTAATTTTTGTAGGTACATAGTAGGTGTAAATATTTTTAAAATGCATGAGATTTTTGGATACAGATATATAATGTATAATAATCACATCATGAAATATGGGGCATCCATCCCCTGAAGCATTTATCCTTTGTGTTATAAACAATCAAATTATACTATTTTAGTTATTTTTGAATGTAAAATTAAATTACTATTGACTATAGTTGCCCTGTAGTGCTATCTAAAATTAGGCCTTTTTTGTTCAGGCTATTTTTTGTACCAATTAACCATCCCCGACTCCCACCAACCCACTCCCACAACTCTTCCCAGCATCTGGTAACCATCCTTCTACTCTCTATCTCCATGGCTTCAATTGTTATAATTGTTAGATACCACAAATTAAGTGAGAACATGCAATGTTTTTTTTCTGTGCCTGGCTGATTTCACTTAACATAATGAATTCCAGTTCCATCCATGTTGCTGCAAATGACTGAAACTCATTCATTTTTCTAGTTAAATAGTATTCCATTGGGTATAAGTACCACTTTTTATTTATCCATTCATCTATTGACGGACACTTAAGGTTGCTCTAAGTCATACCTATTGTGAACAGTGCAGCAATAAACATGGGAGTGCAGATATCTCTTAGATATATTCAGTTCCTTTCCTTTGAGTGCATACCCAGCAGTGGAATTGCTGGATCATACAGTACGTCTATGCCTAGTTTTTTGAGGAATCTCCAAACCTTTTTCCATGTGGTTGCACTACCTGACATCACCACTAAGAGTGTATGAGAGTTCCCTTTCCTCCACATCCTCGTCAGCACTTATTATTGTCTGTATTTTGGCTATAAGCCATTTTAACTGGAGTGAGATGACACCTCATTGTAGTTCTGATTTGCATTTCTCTGATAATCAATGATATTGAGCACCTTTTCATATGCCTGTTTGCCATTTGTATGTCTTCTTTTGAGAAATGTCTATTCAAATCTCTTGCCCATTATTTGAATTATCTGATTTATTTCTATAGAGTTGTTTGAGCTCCTTGTATATTCTGGTTATTAATCCTTGTCAGATGGGTAGTTTGCAAATGTTTTACCTCATTCTATGGGTTATCTCTTCTCTTTGCTGATTGTTTCATTTGCTGTACAGATGCTTTTAACTTGATAAAATCCCATTTGTCCATTTTTGCTTTTCTTTCCTGTGCTTGTGGAATATTACTTAAAAAATCATTGTTTAGACCAATGTCCTGGAGAGTTTCCATAATGTTTTCTTGTAGCAGTTTCATAGTTTGTGGTCTTAGATTTAAGTCTTTAATTCATTTTTACTTTTGTACATGGTGAGAGATAGGGGTCTACTTTCATTCTTCTGCATATAAATATCCAGTTTTCCCAGTATCATTGAATGAAGAGACTGTCTTTTCTGCGATAAATGTTCTTTACCAATTCTGTGAAGAAAGTCATTGGTAGCTTAATGGGGATGGCATTGAATCTATAAATTACTTTGGGCAGTATGGCCATTTTCATGATATTGATTCTTCCTATCCATGAGCATGGTATGTTCTTCCATTTGTTTGTGTCCTCTTTTATTTCACTGAGGAGTGGTTTGTAGTTCTCCTTGAAGAGGTCCTTTACATCCCTTGTAAGTTGGATTCCTAGGTATTTTATTCTCTTTGAAGCAATTGTGAATGGGAGTTCATTCATGATTTGGCTCTCTGTTTGTCTGTTACTGGTGTATGAGAATGCTTGTGATTTTTGCACATTGATTTTGTATCCTGAGACTTTGCTGAAGTTGCTTATCAGCTTAAGGAGATTTTGGGCTGAGATGATGGGGTTTTCTAAATATACAATCATGTCATCTGCAAACAGGGACAATTTGACTTCTTCTTTTCCTAACTGAATACCCTTGATTTCTTTCTCTTGCCTGATTGCCCTAGCTAGAACTTACAACACTATGTTGAATAGGAGTGGTGAGAGAGGGCATCCGTGTCTTGTGCCAGTTGTGGCAATTCCTCAAGGATCTAGAACTAGTAATACCATTTGACCCAGCCATCCCATTACTGGGTATATACCCAAAGGATTATAAATCATGCTGCTATAAAGACACATGCACACGTATGTTTATTGCAGCACTATTCACAATAGCAAAGACTTGGATCAACCCAAATGTCCATCAGTGACAGACTGGATAAAGAAAATGTGGCACATATACACCATGGAATACTACGCAGCCACAAAAAAAGATGCGTTCGTGTCCTTTGTAGGGACATGGATGCAGCTAAACCATCATTTTCCAGCAAACGATCACAAACAGAAACCAAACACCGCAATGTTCTCACTCAAGTTGGGAATTGGAACAATGAGACACTTTGGACCAGGAGGGGAACATCACACCCCGGGGCCCATTGTGGGGAGGGGGGTAGTGGGGAGGGATAGCATTAGGAGACATACCTAATGTAAGGACAAGCTAATGGGTGATCACCAACATGGCACACGTATAACATATTTAACAAAACCTGGCACATTGTGCACATTGTACCTAGAACTTGAAGTATAATTTAAAAAAATGTTTCTTTATACCTTTGTCAAAACTTGATTTACTACTGTTGGTGCCTAGGTTTCTTTCTGGTTCTCTATTCTTTCGCATTGGTCTTTGTAATCTTGTTTCTATGACGCATTCCTCCTCCGTTTACCATGTCATTTTGGATGCTTTGGTTTATTATAGGCTCTGTAGTAAATAATTTAAAGTCAGGTTAATATGATTTCCTCATGTTGGCCTTATTTGCTTAGAATAGCTTTGGGTATGTACTGGTCATTGGCTTCCATATGAGATTTTTGCCGGGAGTTTCCTTTTCTATTTTCTGTCAAGAATCTCATTGGTATTTTAATAGGTATTGCACCGGAATCTGTAATGATTTCTTTCGGGTCATATAGTGGACACATTGTTTAACAATATTGATTCTTTTTCAATGCATGCAACAATTGAAAATCTTTCCCTCAGAGTTTTTTTGGTGATCTGGCGTCTAATTTCATCAGTGTTATAGGTTTTCTCATTACAGAGAAATTATTTCACTGTACTATTAAGACATGTCCTTAGGTATTTTAATTGGTCATTTGTTGCCTAACTTATATTAGGACTACATACATTTTTCATACTTTCATTTGCCGTTTTGGTTAATTGTTGCATAGAAGAACTACAGACAAGTATTTATCTAGCGCGTTTCTGTTCTTTTGTATCACTGCAACTTTGAGCAGTATTTATCACTTCCATCATTTGGTGGGGATTCTTTACGCGTTTTTCCACATATAAGTCATATTATTTGCAAACAGTATAATTTGATTTTCTCTCCTTCCAATTGAATGCCACTATTATTTTCTTGTTCTCTTATTGTTCGTAGATAGGACTCTTCTGGTATAATGTTGAATACCAATGGTGAAAATGAGCATCCCTGTCATTTTCCCAATGTTCTAAGTCTTTTCAGTTTTCTCTACTAACCAAATTATAATTAGCTGTGTGGTCTGTCATATGTTTTGTTTTATATTACGCTTGAGTGCAATGTTATCTACCTTCTCATACCCCTGTATTTTTAGGGTTTACCATCACAAAAGAGATTTGGAATGTATTAAAATGCTTTTTTTAGAATCAATTTCGAATGTCACGCATATTTGCTCACTATCCATTTTGGTTGATATATCACATTGATTAATTTGTGTACAC